>NW_021703783.1:19623779-20026128 GCF_005190385.1 Monodon monoceros | reverse complement strand
GCGGCCGCCACCCCACTGTCCCCGCCCGCCGGCCCGCGCGCCCCGCGCTGCGCGCCCGCTGAGGGGGAGGGGCGCGCTCGGCCGCTGTCGCCGCCCGGTTGAGCAATCCGGCTATGCAAATAGCGGGGTTACGACAGCCAATCGGAGGCCGGCTTGCCGTGACGCGCGCGCCGAGAGCCCGTAGTATTTATAGATCGTATTTAAAGAGCCCTTGGGAGTCTCCCTGGGCTCAACTGGGCGGCGGCGGCCGCTGCGGCTTCGGATTCGGCGGCGGCGGCGGCGCTGCAGTTGGCCCTGCGCGAGTGCGATGGCGGGGTTGTCGCTGCTGGTCTCTTCCCTGTGGGGGTGTTAGGCGTGGAGGAGCGTCCGAGCACGTTCCTCAGTAGTTTTTACCCACTTCCCAGCTCGGCTTCTGGAGAGGGGGAGGAGATGCTGCAGCTCCGACAATAGTTTTGCTTAAAACAAAGCCTGGGATATGGAATCTCAAAGCTGTAGGACCCCGCCCTGGCCCCACATTTGAGCCACAAACCGACGCCGTTTCCTGGTGCTGGACTATGTGTAGAGGCAGCCTTCCTGGGGGGAAGGGAGAACAATACCTCCTGAAAAGCCAAGAGTCGTGGAATTTGGGGGCGGGGTGTATTCGTGGAAAATAAACTGCAAGATAGTGGCCGTGATTATCTTGGCGTTCAGTCCATTGATCTTCAGACTTCCAGGCCAGCGAGCTGCACACTGCAGTGCGAAAGCAGGAAACTGGCATTACGTCAGAGGAGAGAAAGAGACCCAAATTGCAACGGTTGCATCTGCAGGGCTGGCTCTTCGTTTTTCATCGGAGAGGTTCCGCGGGCTCGGGCCCTCGGTGCTGTCCCGGCGCGGCACTGCGGGCTTTCACGCGTAGGGCGGGCGCTGGCGGCGCCCAGGGGACCCCGGGCCCGGGTGCCCGGAACCCCAGCCCTGGGCCACCACATGCCGTCCCCGGCGGGCTCTTTGGGAACCACGACTAATTCCTTTTAAAGCTAGCCCCGCGCTTAGCTGGATGTCCTAAATTCCGGGAGGGAGGGGGGTGGCGAAGCGCACCAAATGTCAGCTGCTGCCCTTAGGAAAGCAGGTGGCCAAGGGGGAGGAATCCCAGCCGTGTGTAGAGCAGGACGGCTTCTCCACACCTTATCAGGGATCTTTTCTCAGTATTGAGGGGCATGGTCACAAGAAACTTGTTCTCTGCCAGGGACCCAGCTCCTGAGGCCTTGCCACTGCTTCTTAGAAATCTCTTGAGGAGAATATCGTGAATTAGTACATTGTCTTGGAAAACGTTGAGCAGTCTCACCTGCTCCCTCATTCCCGGCTCAGGGTCATTACAAGGTAAGGGCAGTTACTACCCTTAGTAACCCTGGTAGGGTTACTACCAGTTCTCCTAGGGTCCGGGCCCACTCCACCGTTAAGCAAAGCTTAGCACAAAAAAAGATGGTGACAGCAGCTCATGGTTATCTGTGCTGTGTGCTGAGTGCTTTGGCAGACTATCTCATTTAATTCTCGCAATAGCTGGGTGAGGTGAGTGCTATTATCCCCATTTTGCAGATAAGGAAACAGATTCTGAGGATCAGTGTGTTCCCAACCGTGAATGGGAACCAGGCAATCTGACTCCGAAGCCTGCACTGTCTGGGGGCCGGGAGCTGGCTTTGATCAGGGGACCTTCCAGGCTCACCTCGCATCACACCGAGAAGGCAAGAGCCTTCGTTCGTCCCTGCTACCTGTCAACTACAATAAACCTAGTCCTGGGTAAACATGGTGGGTGTCAGGTGGCATGTTTAATCCCCTCAAGTAAGAGAGACTGCTCCTGGACACCCAAATTATTTAAGCCAATTTTCTCATTGCTCCATGTTTGCAACAGTCTTATAAAGTCGTTTAATGATTAAACTTTACACAGCACTTCATTCCTAGCTCAGGCCATTGGATAACGTCAGATCTAAAGAACTGAGTGAGTTACCATGTAAATTAGGAGAGGGGCCTAATTCAAGGTCCGGTGAGTCCTCTCTTTGCTTTTCCCTTTGGTTGCATTATTCCGCCATCATTATCACCTAGGCAGGAGAGAGAGCCACTGAAGGGAACCTGGTTTTGGCAGATTGTCTGTGATTAGTGACTGGGAAGGCAAATTCAAAGGAGGAAGAGTTAAGGAGGAGAAGGTTATACCTGTTTATACAATTACAATTTTGTGTACTAGAAACAAGTGATTTGAAAGCCAGGAACCTGATGGAGGTTGAAGAACATTTCTGCCTCATGCCAGCTGGAAAGCAGTAGACCATCTATGGAATATGAGACCCAATTTCCCCATCTGTAAAATGGAAGTAACCTGCTACCCATCTACCCCTAGCCTTGCTCCTGACATTTTCCTCTGCTGCCTCTTCTTCCCCCTCTAGTTTTCTGCATGCTTGTGTTTCTCAAAGTTCCCTCCTAGCCTCAGTCTCTTCTTACTCAACACACTCTCCTGGATGGTTCTACCCAGGTCATGTCCCCTGTTACCATTTGAAGTCTTTCTGTCTTGCCCAGGTCTCTTTGCTGAGCTCCAGATCTATATGCAGGACATCCCCACTTGAACACTTCAAACTTAAATGTTCCAAACTGAACTGCTTGTTATCTGTCTCCCAGCCACCTAGGATGAAAGGCCAGCCCTATCTCTGCACATCCCTACTCAGTTATTCAAGCCAAAGCCTGGCTAATTCCACTTTCTCTTAACCCATATATCCAACTAATGGCCAACTCCTACCATGGGTCAGGATCTTAAGTGCATTCTGTCTACCAACCCCAAAAACCTCCTCCACCATGCAGCCATATCCCCTCCGTCAGCCCCCTTCAGTGGATGCCATTGTCCTTGGAATGCAGCCTGGCACGGCTTACAAAGCCACTCAAGAGTGAGTCCAGACCGAGGTCTCTAGCTGCTCCCCTTGCTCACACTCCACCCTTCAGACATTCTTAAATTCTTGCAGTTTTTCTTTTTTTTTTTTAAATTTATTAAATTATTTATTTTTGGCTGCGTTGTGTCTTCATTGCTGCGCGCGGGCTTTCTCTAGTTGCGGCGAACAAGGGCTACTCTTCGTTGCGGTGCACGGGCTTCTCACTGCGGTGGCTTCTCTTGTTGTGGAGCACGGGCTCTAGGTGCGCGGGTTTCAGAATTTGTGGCACGCAGGTTCTAGAACGCAGGCTCAGTTGCTCCAAGGCATGTGGGATCTTCCCAGACCAGGGATTGAACCCATGTCCCTTGCATTGTCAGGTGGGTTCTTAACCACTGTGCCACCAGGGAAGTCCCTTGCAGTTTTCCTAATGGCGCCAAATTCTTTTGTTGTTTCTCTGAGCTTTAGCAGAGGCTATTCTGAGAATGCTGCCTGCCGTTCCATGTCATCTCATCCACAAGCCCCTCCTTCTGACTAAAAGCTCCTACTAACGCTTTCAGTTCTCATTGTGTGTCACTTCCTCCAGAAAGCTCTTTGAGCTCCACCCAGCTCCACTGTGGGTGCACCTCCAGCTTGTTCAAAGAACTGTGCTTTCCCATCAAAGCACTGTTACCCTGTAGACTGAGTGTCTTTTAACTTAGCTGAATCTGTGTCCTCATTCGTGTAGAAGGGGACTACATCAGAATCATTCAGGGTACTTCATCAGCCTGCACCACAAAACCCCATCCACCCCTCACCGCTCCCAGTCTGCCATAAGTGTATCCTAAAAATTGGAACACGATGAGCCCTTGGTACTAATGATGTTCTGTATCCCTCAGGTGTATTGGGGTGGAAGAAAGGTTGAAAACCACTGCACTAGACTGGCAATTCCGTAAGGAAAGGATCATTATTTCCCGTGTACCTGGTTCAGTGTGAGGCACAGAGTAGAAAATACTCAAGAAATACTTGTATGATCTCACACCGGTCAGAATGGCCATCATCAAAAAATCTACAAACAGGGCTTCCCTGGTGGCGCAGTGGTTGAGAGTCGGCCTGCCGATGCAGGGGACACGGGTTCATGCCCCGGTCCGGGAAGATCCCACAGGCCGTGAAGCGGCTGGGCCAGGGAGCCATGGCCGCTGAGCCTGCGCGTCCGGAGCCTGTGCTCCGCAACGGGAGAGGCCACAACAGTGAGAGGCCCACGTACCGCAAAACAAAACAAAACAAAACAAAAAAAACAAATCTACAAACAATAAATGCTGGAGAGGGTGTGGAGAAAAGGGAACCCTCTTGCACTGTTGGTGGGAATGTAATTTGATACAGCCACTATGGAGAACAGTATGGAGGTTCCTTAAAAAACTAAAATAAGAACTACCATACGACCCAGCAATCCCACTACTGGACATATACCCTGAGAAAACCGTAATTCAAAAAGAGTCTGTACCACAATGTTCATTGCAGCTCTATTTACAATAGCCAGGACATGGAAGCAACCTAAGTGTCCATCAACAGAAGAATGGCTAAAGAAGGTGTGGCACATATATACACTGGAATATTACTCAGGCATAAAAAGGAACGAAACTGAGTTATTTGTAGTGAGGTGGATGGACCTAGAGACTGTCATACAGAGTGAAGTAAGTCAGAAAGAGAAAAACAAATACCGTATGCTAGCACATATATATGGAATCTAAAAAAAAAAAGAGAGAGAATGGTCAGAAGAACCTAGGGACAAGACAGGAATAAAGATGCAGACCTACTAGAGAATGGACTTGAGGATATGGGGAGGGGGAAGGGTAAGCTGGGACAAAGTGAGAGAGAGTCAGGGACATATATACACTACCAAACGTAAAATAGATAGCTAGTGGGAAGCAGCTGCATAGCACAGGGAGATCAGCTCGGGGCTTTGTGACCACCTAGAGGGGTGGAATAGGGAGGGTGGGAGGGAGGGAGACGCAAGAGGGAAGAGATATGGGGACATATGTATATGTATAACTGATTCACTTTGTTGTAAAGGAGAAACTGACACACCATTGTAAAACAATTATACTCTAATAAAGATGTTTAAAAAAAAGAAAAAAAAAGTACTTGATGGATTGATTGGGAATTATATCAAATATGTATATTGAGTCCCCAGGACATAACAGGCATTGGGTAAATCTGGATTGTCTTGCCCTCCACTTGCTAAAATAGAGCTTAGGAGTTATTTAATGCTTCGTGTCTGCCATCCTTGTCACCCTTTATCCCCTGGTGAGTGAAAGTGAAAGATATTTACAGTAGGTTCCTAGAGCCCTGCCACTTCACTGCAGCTGTTAAAAACAAACAAACAAAAAGCAAAAACAAAACAAACTAAAAAACATCCTGTGGAACCTGGGCCTGATTTTTGACTGACCCTGTTATTAGTAAGCAAACTGCCTCATATTTATTGTTTCTCTGTTGCTGTGGGGTTTTTTGGTTTGTCTCTGTTTTGTTTTGCTGTTTTTTAAAGGAGAAATATGTCTCCCCAAATCCTTTTTTGAGGGGAAGCCATCTTCAGAAAAGGAACTTTGTTCAGATTGTCTTTGAAGAAGTAGGGGGGAGTCAAGACCGGAGGTAGAAGTGTGTAAGTTGGAGGCAGATGAGAGCCATGGCTCTTCCCTGAGTCTGGGCGGGGGTCTGCCAGCAGATGGGTGGCTGCGAGGCATTAGTGGCCTGGGGTAGTTCTACCCAAAAGAGAACAAGATGCAGCTGGCTTTGGAGTCAGGTCTGCATTTGCGTTTGGCTATGTGGCCTTGGTAAATAATAGTCCGGCTTCACTGGATCCATTCTTGGTTTCCTCCTTGATAAAGTAGGATTCCATTTGTCCTACAGTATACCCCATTGGTTGACCAATGGGGTATATTTGCAGAAATACCGTGTAAGATGTAAATGTAAAGTACTACATAAATGCAGGGTATTGTTCATACACTAAATAATTGTAAATATAAGGTATTAAGTTATAGATTGGAAGTTAATACACATTTATTGTGTATCATGTGGTTAAGCGATAGGGCACAAATATGAGTGAAAGAGAAAAGGAATTTATATTTATTGATCCTGCCAACTTCTGTTCCAAGTGTTTTATAGTCATTATCTCTTCTAACAGCACCAAGATTCTGCACTCAAGAGGCTCATATTCAGAAAGATGACACAGGTACATATAAAAATTCATATAGGGATTTCCCTGGTGGCACAGTAGTTAAGAATCTGCCTGCCAATACAGGGGACACGGGTTTGAGCCCTGGTCCGGGAAGATCCCACATGCTGTGGAGCAACTAAGCCCATGTGCCACAACTACTGAGCCTGCGCACCTACAGCCTGTGCTCTGCAACAAGAGAAGCCACTGCAATGAAAAGCCCACGCACCGCAACGAAGACCCAATGCAGCCAAATAAATAAATTTTAAAAAATTCATATAAAGCAACTATGATAATGTCAAATTGTCAAATGGGAATACAAGTGATAGAGCTGTTAATCGGCTAGTCTCTCAGAGGTGAGGGGGAAAGGTGAGGGAGACAAAAAGAAATAACGACATTGGTACTTGGGCCTTGAAGAATAAAGTAGGATAAACAGACCCATAAGGAGGGGAAGGGCATGTCAAGTGGAGGAAACGGCAGTGATAAAAGGATGGAGCTAGGAAGGTGTCTGTCGGTCAGTGAGGGGAGAGGTAAAAGTTGTGGGGTATAGTGTGGAGGGTGATGGCAGTGGGTGGAGATAAGGGTGAAAAGAGGACCTGGCACTAATCCTGGTCCTCTTTATATGTCATGCCAAAAAATATGGATTTTATTCTATAGGTAGTGGTGTCAGCCTCCCAGGATGTTTTGATTTTTTTTTGCGGGGGGGAGGAAAGTGACATAGGTTTGTCTCTTTCAGAAAGGTAGTGGCCTAGAAGCCAGACAGGAGACAAGGAGGCAAGTTGGGAAGTAATTGCAGTAGTTCAAGCACGTGATCACGAAAACCTAGAACAGTGGTTTTCAGATTGTGGGTCACAACCCATAAGTGGATCTTAAAGTAATTTTCATGGGTCACACTTGCATTTAGAAAAAGTAAGGTTAAATGGAAAAGAAAATATTAAAGAGTCTTATGAAATAAGGATCAGTGTTTCATAAAGCTTCTATTTGATTTACTCGTTTGTTATGCATAAACTTTCCAGGCAATTTGAATTTTTAATAAATTCACTTCTACAATAGATTTAAATCTTCAAGATGAACAAAGTGGATTTACTTAAAATTTAGCATGTTTAAGTTTCTGTGTTTTAACATAGCCACCATTGTTTTAGATACAAAGCATGACAGGGTTGAAGCCATTTAGTATAATGTAGGGTTTATTACCTGGAAAATAAAAGACAAAAGTGAGAAAAAATGGGTGATTAATTACTAGATTTCAGTCTTGAGTAAGTTTTCTCTTGGTTGCATTTTGCAAATTATCTGTGTCTTAGAAGTGACTTTATTAAAAACTTGAACTGCAGAATGCATATCCTGTGTCATGATGCAAAATGTATTTATCAGCGTGGGTCATGGTCAAAGAAGCTTACAAACAATGACTTAGAAGACTGGGGCAGCAGCTGTGGGGTGAGAAAGAAGGATCAAGGTATCAGAGCAATTTCTAAGGTAAAATTAAGATTAGTTAACAAATTGGATGTGGGAATAAAGGAGAAGGAAATCGGGATAACTCATGGGTTCCTAATTTGGCCTGCCAGGGTGCAAGGGGGTATAGTTCAGCTCACTTCAACCAGTATCTCTTGATAGGAAGTACAGAAACCCAGACGAATGAGGAAGACACGGTTGGGACTCTTGAGGAACTCCACCTAGATGAAAGAGACTCATTACAGGGTACGTTAATAAAATAGGGTAAATGTAGGCAGAGGAAGCATGGCCTGGGTCCTCACAGAAGCTTTCCAGAGGAGACATCTTTGAGTGGAGTTTTGAAGGAGAGTTAGCCACAAGTAGGTAGGTAGGACGGGAACACTATAACAAAGACCAGAGAGGTGGAACAGCAGGATGTTTTTGTGTGAGTGGGTGTGTGAGCCAATGTTGTAAGCAAGTTGGTGTTACCAGAACACTGAGAAGCTAGAGATGAAGTTGGCAAGGGTAAGGAGACAGGTTGTCTGTCGCACTAAGGAGCTTAGCTCTTGTATGAGAGGAAGAGCCACTGAAGGGGGTTTTAAGAAGGTTAGTAACAAGGTCACAATAAGATGACTGTGTTTGTTTGTTTTTGAGGTACGCGGTCCTCTCACTGTTGTGGCCTCTCGTTGCGGAGCACAGGCTCCGGAGGCGCAGGCTCAGTGGCCGTGGCTCACGGGCCCAGCCGCTCCGCGGCATGTGGGATCTTCCCGGACCGGGGCACGAACCCGTGTTCCCTGCATCGGGCAGGCGGACTCTCAACCACTGCGCCACCAGGGAAGCCCGATGACTGTGTTTGAGAAAGCTTACTCCGGCTGCAATGTAGAAAAGGTCTTTAAGGGGAGCTAGACTGAAGATATTAGATCAGTCCAGGTGAGAGATGATGCCTGCATTAGGGCAGTGAGAAAGGGATGAAGAAAAAGAGAGTCAAAAATTGACAAGGCGTGGTCACTAGCTGGATAGAGAAAATTCTGTCAGTCAGTGTCTGATCAGCAAAGCAGAACCCAGGCCAGCAAGTTTCACAGAAGAAATTTAACGTGGGAATTATTGTAAAGAGTGTTAGAAAAATGGAAGGGCAAATAGGAAACAGTTGGAAACCCCAAGATTAGGAAGAGCAGGGATACTACCCCCAAGGCTAGAGGGACCAAAGGGACAGGTGGTGTCACCAGCGTCCAGGAACTGTGGCTGCTGGGGGGAAGCTGGGCCATGAAAGAGATGCAGTCACCTGAAGCAAAGAGAGGGAAGACATGCCCTCCCCTGGCCCTGTTATCTCTGTTGTCCAAGCCTAACTAGGAGCTAGTTGACAACGGGGCCTGGGAAATGTGGCTTGCTGTGTTTGGCCTTTTGCAGGAAGAGCAAAGCAGAAGGTGATGAAAAAATAGATCCAAGCATAAACAGTCAATTTAATAAGGCACGACGGTAAAGGAGAAGTAGATTAATTCCTTCCTGCCATCTTGCTTGGATTGAGGTTGGATGGTAGTGTCGGAACCTGAGATTAGGAAGCTGGTGGGGATGAAAGGGGTGAGGGAGGAGAGACAGATAAGGACAAAAATAACCTGACTTTTCAACACTCCTTCACAGTAGTATTGCTATCTGTACACAGGATTCGTAGGTAGAATTTATTTTAAAAGAATAGTTTTAATAAGTGTTCAGAACAGCTTTGTGTTCAGAACAAGTGTCTTTTACAGTAAGATGGGGGAAAGTCCTCAATGCTTTAAAATGCACAAAGTTTTTTCCCCAGTACTTTAACCTTCCCCTAGGTCTCATTTGTAACATTAGTGTTTGCTATCTACTTTAAAAAGTAGGAGGAATTTATTGAATCCTTACCATGTGCCACCCACTGGATGGTTTACAGAGAGTTTACAAACAAAAGATGACATATACAGTCTCATTTAAGCCTTACAATAATTTTATGAGGTTGAGATGATTATTCTTCCTTTTTTACAGTTGAGAAAACTGATGTCTGGGGAGGTTCCCCTTCCCACCTAAGCCTCTCAGCCAATAAGTGTCAGCTGGGAATGGGACTTTTGGGCTGTCTGACTCAAAGCCTATGCCCTTCACTTGTGTACTACAAAACCTCGCACAAACTCCAAAAGAGTTTAAGTCCAAATAAATAAAACTGTGATAATATAATTGTGTCCACACATCCAGTTGCTTATGGATTAGTGAATATTTCAGTGGGTTTTCTCACATCTTGTTCACTATAGATTTTAACAGTTATGGTGCTTTTGTTTCCCAGTCTGTAAAATTGAAGTGTATTAGTCAGGACTCTTGGTGGCAAGTGACAGAAATCTAAGTGCACATAGATTAAACAAAAAAAAAGAAGCTCACTTGAAATAAAAGCTCCCAGGGTTGGTTTGTCTCTGCCATGGCTATACATGTCTCAAACATTGCTATCAGGCTTCTCTTTTACTCTCCATCTCTTAGCTTCATCTCTTCCTTGGATTCATTCTCTTGCAGACTCTCTCCCAGTGGCAAGAAAGGTCATCTTCCATCATCCCAGGTGTACATAGCCTTGCTAGCTGGTTGTCCCAGAAGGAGAAATGACCTCTATTCCCCTGAAACCATGCTAATCTCCAAGGCCCAGCCTGAACCTGTAGCCATGCTGGACTAACCACTGTATCTGGGGAAGGGAGTCCTCTGATGCTCAGGCCTGTGATGGGGCAGGCAGAGCTGTCTGATTGACAGTCCTATCAGAAGCCCATGGAGTGGAGAACAGAAGCAATTGCTCAGAGCATGGGCCTATAGGGCAACAAAAAAAGTTACAGATTTCCACAACAGGGAACACGTGGAACTCTCATTTTACCTGCTTGTCCAAACAGAATCCTGGAACTATTTCAAGACCATTGGATAATTGTGCATTTTTTTCCTTCATTTGGACTGAGGACATTTCCTCACACTTCTTTTTTTTAGTTAACACTTTTACTTGGAATTCTAGGGTTCTGTAAGGGCAGAGTTAAAGCATCAGGGTTATATCTAACTCCAGAAAACATCCAGAACCTCTCTAGCAACACCACTTTTCTACTCCCCACTCCCTCCCCTCCAAACTCCCCTCCCATCTTCCTTCGAGGAATCTAAATCGTGATTCTATAGAAACACTGGGTTTCTTGATATGTGTGGTCATTAGTGGGGTCTAGGGTCTAACACATTGTTCTGGCAATCAGTCGTGCTTTTTTTGAGGGGGGTCAGGAGGAAACAACTAAAGACTCTCATTTTATTATCAAAATATTTCAGAAGATTTCACAAGAAGTAATAAGTAACATTTGATACAGTCATGTGCTGTTTTGCCATCTTTAATCCTAGCCTCGTTTATTTTAGAAACCAGCCTAAAATGACCAAGTTTATTCTTTAAAACGCTGAGACCGTGGCGAAGCAGATACCTCACAGAAAGTAGACAGGGACCCACGAGCCAATCATTTGTTTTTCTCCTGTTGGCATGGAGCCTAGCTTTAAAGCCTAAGTGCTACTACTGGATGTTCAAATCTGTCAGTACCTGTTAAGTATGCCCTACGCAATTATTCACAAAACTTGCTAATACAGCTAGCTAGATGTCTATGTGAATTAGCCACTCTACTTCTGGAAATATCTGCAACGGGTACAGTATGCTAGTCTCTCCATTCATGGTTTTCCCCATAATAAATAATAGCTGGAGTATTTCTTCTTATAATGAAATATTTGAGTATTTATCTAGCAGTCCATAGACACCACAGGAGTTCCATCATTCAGCCAGAGTTCCACTTGCCTGGTGTTTTTGCATTGTAGAGATTCTCTCAGCTGATCTGGCCAGCTATTTTGGAATCAAAAGGTAGAACCTGTTCTCACTTAAGCGATTTTTGTGGCAAATTTTATGTTCCTATTTATTTAATTCTATGCTCTTACTGTCTAGGTGGTTAGGATGTCTAGAGTTATTTGTCTATTTTATTTTTATAGCCAGCTAAGTTACATATTAAGACCATTTAACCTTCTCATGGCTAAAAAAAAACCAGTTCCCATTCCTTACCATTTTTATGCCCTATTTTCTAGTTCTTTAATCAGTCTTTGTGCTATGCTGTTCCCTTTCTGGTTTCTCCACATTCTTTTAAAAATATGAAGCCTCAGACTGGATGTGAGTTTCTACTATGGGTTTAACCATCCCTGCATATATTGGGAAAAATTACCGCATGGTTTTTGCATGTCCTATTTTGGTTTGTATACAGTAGGATCCTGTCAACTCTTTTTAAATCGCAGGTCCACACTGCTGACACATTCACCATGACGTAACCTGCACACCTAGGTGGTACTGTAAGACTTCCTTTTAACTGTCTTAAGTTAAAGCATCATGAAAGTTGTTATGGTGGCTATAACTACCCTTCAAGAAAAACGTGCTTCAGAATAGATCATCATCATCACAGTCTACATTGTGAGGCTATTTTTACTTCTAATAGTTCAAAATCCTTTACAATAAGTTGTGTAACATCAATTAATTATATGGTTTCAAAATAAAGGTTTACACTTATATTCCGTATGTGATTTTAGACCCCCAAGCAAAACTTTTCATGAAGGGCTCCCCTTTTCCTCTAGTACTCTCAAATGCTTGGTCCATTAGTTCTTGGGGGTCCTCCTTTTTGGGAGGCTTTGACTTCTCACAGGCCTTGCTTAAGACTTCTCATGACTAACTAAAATCAGTAGACTTTCATAAAATTAGCATGTCTCAGAAAATTTTCTCTTCAAAAATATTTTCCACATGGTTCAATCATTTATTGTCCTCCCTCCTACTTCTAATAATCATGCCTAAAATCACTTTTAAATAGTGCTGATCAAAAGGAAAATAGAGTCCATTAAGGGTCCTGATCAATGCTTTCTTATTTCAGGCAATGTTCAGTTTGCATGCAATATCTAGCCTTCTCTTTGGAGTTCATTAGATTACAAATAGACAATATCCATCTAAACAATGTAAATCTACTCCTTTTAGCTAGGCCCAGGAGTCATCTTGGTCATTATATTGATTGACAGTATTGTGCCATCATCCATTTAATTTTTGTCTATAGATCGCTATAACCCATTTCATTTCTGTATTGGTCAGGGTTCATTAGCCGAGAATAAAATCTACTCAAGCTAGTTTAAGGAGGAAAGGATTTATTATGGGGTATTAAATGGCTTAAGAATCATTGAAATGGCTGAAGAAACAGACTCAAGGTTGAGCTTTAAGGACAATTCTCAAAGCCACTCCACTGGACCAGCTACACTACCACTGCCAAAATCAGGGAGCTACCGCCACAGCTGCTGGCTTCAGAACCCCTTCATACTCATTACAGCCCACACCAGTAAAATAGATGCTCCAGCCCCTGCCTTTGAAGCCAGTGACTGGACAGCAGGGGTGCTGTACTGATGATGCCACAGAAAAACTCAGCACCTCCAGAGCCGTGCTTGCAAGCAGGGGCAAGAGAAGGATGACTTGCTCTTACAGAACTACACCAGGGAGGGACTTTCCTGGCGGTCCAGTGGTTAAGACTCTGCGCTTCCACTGCCAGGGGCAAGAGTTTGATCCCTGGTTGGGGAACTAAGATCCCGCATGCCGCGCAGCCTCTCTGGCTGACCCTAAAATTCTAGGACCCAACTGCAAGGAGTCTGGGAGACTTTCCAGCCTCTGTAGAATCGGCAGGCACGTTAGAAAGATGATGGCAAGGATGTTGAGCACCAATCTACAAAAGCCATCACAGCCACAATCAAATGGCATCAGAAATTCATTGGAATGGAAACAAGTTATACCTCCAAGCCTTACAAGATAAGTGGAACTACTTTTCAAAAAATAAAATGACCGTCACTTTCAAGGATAAATTATAAATCAGTTTTGTTATGGATGATGGGAGAAGCCTTTCTTTGTAACTCTTAAATATACCTCCAAAGAGATTTTGATGTAAGATTAATATTACATTAGCCTACAACTCTCTGCGATGACTGTTAATGGTCAGTTCTGTCCTTGTGCAACAGTATATGCACATCTGCTCTTTGCATTACGCTGAGGTAGGTATAGTAGAGATTGAAAATGAGTAAACCCACATTGCCCCTTCCTACAACTCACATTATAGTGGGAAATAGAAATAAACATGAAAAGATAGGTTTTTCCAATTGAAAAATCTAGGTTCATCTCTCCTATTTTACTTAACAGATGTGTAACATTGCCATAGATATATACACATACCAAGAATAATTATAATGTACGTAGTCTACTACCCTAATAAACAGTAAGAAAGTGTTTACATCAAGGGAACTAAGTCAAATGAATTCTTGTTAAAAATTGCCATATACATATATATATATATATACACACACACACACACACACACACACAGAGAGGGAGAGAATGAAAAGGAAAATAGAGAATGGCTTAGTAGGCCTTTAATAAACTATAGCTATTAAGTAGCTGTAATAATAAAAGCAAAGAGAAATAATAAGAGGATGCAGTAAATGATAAGTAATCAAGTGGGTGATGAAGGTTAATTACCCTGTAAAACATTTGATCATCTACATTGTAGGAGCTAATTTTAGCCTGTAGAGTTAAATCATCCAGGCTGGTTTTCAAAAACTTTTTCTCATCAAGCTTTCCACAATGAAGATAAAAAGTTTTGGGACATCATAAAACCTCCAATACCTGTAGACTCAATTTTTTTTCATGTCGTAATGTATTTTTAGCATCATTCAGTTAACTCTAACAGCATACTCCTTGTAGCTTAATATTTATAATATATTTACTTATATTAGAGTACAAGCTATAACTTACTTACATTAAAATTTATCTCTTTTAATGTACAGTTCCACTTTGTGAGTTTTGACAACACGCAAAGTCAAGGGATGACAACCACAATCAAGATACAGAACATTTTCTTCAGCCCAGAAGGTTCCTAATGTGCCTCTGTAGTCAGTGCCGTTCTCCCACAGCTCCTGGGAAGCACTGATCTATTTCCTGTTCCTCTGCTTTTGCTTTTCCAGAACCTGATATCAATGACATCAACCAGTGACAGTCTTTTGTCTCTGGCTTCTTTCATTATACATATTATATTTTATTTTAAATATTATATTTTCATGATACATTTTATATTTTTAAATGAAATATACAATTGGGCCTTGGATATTTAAGAAGCTTTTAACTAACTTGTAAATGTATACATGGAGTTATAGTTAGGGTGCCTTTAGTTAGCTTTGGCCTTTTATTTAAGAACTAACCCTCAAAAACTTTTACATGACAGGCAATCAACAAAGTCTAATTAACAGGGTTTTTTGTTGTTGCTGCTGTTCCAGGAGTAAAAAACTGAACTAAACAAAAAACTGGGCTTTTGCATATTTGGGAGCCACTGTTACATATATAAGGTAACCTATGGAAAAACAATTTCCTCATAATCCTTTGAAAGAACTGAAATGCAAAATATCTGGTACACTTTGTTCTGGTGACAGTAATGTCTACGAAAAGCATGCCTTTTTCACTTGTAGGAGTTTCAGTTTTGCACTGTAGATTTGCCTTGATAGTAACTGCAAACAACTGTAGCTATTCTCTCTTCAGTTTTGACGGCAAGTTCAAAGTCTGTCAGATTTATTGTCTGAGCACAGGGTGAAGCATAGCTTTCAGCTTAAAAGAGCTTCCTAGTTGTATTTCTTGTTAGAGAATTTCTTAAATGTACCACTGGGGCATCTTAAAATTGGAGTTCAGCTTTGGTTGTGAACATGCTACTGCTTAGAAGCAGGAGGAAAACAACATTTGAACCAGAACCATCCTTTTGGTGACTTTTTGCACGCTGCTAATCCTTTAACTGAATGTTTTCAGGGTCATCCATGACAATTTTAAAAAACAGCTTCATTGAGATGTGTTTATGTTTCAGAAAATTCACCCATTTCTAGTAATTCAATGTTTTTTAGTATATTTACGTAGCTGTGCAGCCATCACCATAATCTAATTTCAGCCCATTTTCATCACCCCCAAAAAGAAACCTTGAACCCATTAGCATTCATTCCCCATTCCTCACGCCCCCAGCCCTAGGCTAATCTACTTTCTGAATAGCAGTGATTTTTAACGTTAAGACTTTTTTTTTTAACCCTGTGGCTAAAAAGAGGCCACATTTTAATATTTACTCATGTTAAATTCTGTAATTTTAAATATTAACTTGGCATAATTTGTTGTTACCTTTGTTAGAATGCCTAGCTCAATTTGAATTTTTCTGAAACTAGTTCTTTTTTTAAAAAAATAGATCTTTCCCTTTCTTCCTTCTTTGCAATTTTTAACGCTCTTTCTTTGAATCCTTTGAACATGTAGCTAAGGGACGGTTGGTGCTCAGGAAAGCAAATATTAGCATGAATATTTCCCAAAACCCCTTCCTTTAGCAATTAACAAGAAGTTTACATAACTAAAAATATTTCAGTAACACACATTTTCTCAACAAGTTACTTAGTGAAAGTAAACAACAAAAATTCTAAAATATATGAACAGCAGCATTTTTGTTATATGTGCTTTTAAAGGTTTATTTCTGTTTAGCGTTTAAAGGAAAACCTGTTGGGTGGGGTGGAGAGATGTTGCCTAACTGCTACTTTGTATTCTTTTACTAGTGACCTCAGCTGGCGCCTGAATTTTTACTACTGGCAAAGAAAACAGTGTTTGTAGTTCTCTCTGTAACAGAGATCTCATTGGCTGAAGACAAATGCTTAATTATTAGAAATAGAGTGCCTTAGGGATATGCCTTGCTCAGAATAGTAGACTCAGCAGGAGGAAAGAATCAGAAAACATATTCCTTTTGTGGTAACGTCGTCCAATTCGACGTCTTAAAGGGGACTTGAGAGGAAAAGTGGGTTTCAGAAAAAAAGGTTGCTATTAAACTTAACTGAGATACATTTGTTAAATTTATTTTGGTTAGTTTGTATATTAGTTATTATTGTTGTGTAACAAATACCCCCCCCCCCAAATTTAGAGGCTTAAAACAACAATAAACATGCATTTTTTCTCACAGTTGCTATCCATAGACCAGGAATTAGGGAAAGGCCTCCCCTGGCAGCTCGGGCTCAGTCTTCTCAAGAGATTCTCTCAGCTGTCCCGCGAGGTTGACCTCATGTAAAGGCCTGACTGGGGCTGATGGTGACCCACTCCTGTGGTTGTCAAGTTGGTGGCAGCTGTTGGCAGGAGACCTTAGTTTTCCCCCCATGTAGGGCTCTCCGTAGAGCTGTTGAGCACCCACGACATGGCATCTGACTTCTCCCAGAGTGAATAATAAGAGGACAAGGCACAGCTTCAGAGTTTCCTAGTCTCAGAAACCATTACCTCTGTCTTACTTTATTGGTCACACAGAGCAGCCTTGGTTCATTGTCAGAAAAGGCTATACAGGGGCATGAACGCCAAGAAGGTGAGAATCCCTGCGGCCCTCTTGGAGCCTGGCTACAGAGCTTATACTATAAAACCTTGCAGATAATTTTTGAATGTTACCAGAATGCAAAGGCATTATTTTCTTTTCATATATAAAAAATATGTATTTATATTATACATTAACTATATTTATATATTACATATTAAATATATGTAGTCATTATATATTTTATATATGTAATATAATGTGTATTATAGTACACATATGTAATATTTTATATATATAATGTGATCTCCCCAGTGCACAACAATGGCCTGGTGAAAATACATACCTATTTTAGATTCCAAGGCAGTTACCATCTACTCATTGAAAATATGCTATTCGCCTAGAACTAGGCTAGAAACATATGTTAAGGGATGTGGCAGAAGTGACAGAGTCATCTCAGAATTTTATCTGAAGGATATCTTTGTAACGCCTTTTAAGAATGATGTCCTCTGCCAAAAGTTAGACAGGGAATTCAACCCCAGTCCTCAGGTTTATGCCTATAGCGCCAAATTCTTTGGGGAAAATTCTGTTTTTCTCCTGGTCCTGAAAGAAAGCAGAATGCCACCTATTAGAAACGAGGACATTTTTTTCCCTACCTATTAACACCAGATATAGTATGACATGTCCCCTTTTCACAGAGAAATGTCGATTCTAGACACGCTTTGTTTTGAATATCGGGATGCATCCAGCATGAGTAGATACATTGGAATTTTCCTATTTTTCTACATTTGCTCACAAGAGAAAAGGAAGGTATGCATCAAAATGCTAACAGAGGGCATGTGAACAGTAACTGGTTATCTGCTTCCCACCTTTCTTTTCTTCTAGAAACAGCAACCCACTCTATCTGATAAACCCCACCTCTTCTTGCTCTTGTCAATTGTTCCAAATGGAAGCTGCCGTTTTCCTCTCAATTCTGTCTCTCTGGCTGCAGGAATTGCTCAATTGTACTACCCCAGGGCCCCTGGCCACAGTGATTAGTTCAGAGATTAGACTGTGACTCAAGTCAAACTAATCAGAGTCCTTGCTGAGGGCTTTTGTAACTGGCTTCTTTTAAGAGGAGAAAGACCTCTTCTCTCCCCAGTCACAAAATGATTCCTGGGCTGCCAGTAGCCAGTTTCATTCCTGGTGGAAAAGAATCAGTCTGAGAGAATGGAGTTAACAAGCAGAGAAAAGTGAAGATGGGACAGAGCTAGTCATGAGTCCTGGCTTCCAGAGTCCTCAAGGCCAGCTCACACACTTGCCCCTCCGAAAACTTGGTTATAGGAGCAAATAAATCTCCCTATTTGTTTAAGATGGACCATATTGGGTTTCTGTCACTTATATCCATAAGCCTTGACGAATACCTCTTGAGAAGGGGTTTAGGAGGATTCCATTTTCAATTTTACGTATTAATTGCACTACTCAGAATATTTTTGGCTGCAAATGGTAGAAACCCTATTTGAACTATCATAAACAAAGAGACAGTTTACTGGATCATGTTTCCAAATGTATCAAGGACATGGGTGAAGCAGGCCTGAGGAATATCTGGAATCAAGGATCTAAATGCCATCAAAACCCTCTGCTATTTTTCTTTCTGGATCTCAGCTGTATTCCTCCTTAACTATGGGCTTGCTTTTTTCACCCAGTGGGGACATGGTCATTGCTGGCAGATTCTAGACCCACATGTTCATGGTATCAGAGAAGAAAGTTCTTCCTGTACCATCTTAGGTCAGCAAAAATCTCAAGAAAGGATTCTGATTGGCCTGGTTTGGGTCACATGCCCATTCCTGCACCATTCCTGTGGCCAAGGATGTAGGTACTATTATTACCCAAATTGGTTCGCATGCCCTCTCCTTGAGCCTGTGACCAGGGGTGTGGGATCACTCAAGAACTTGGCAGTTACTATTTAGAAGCAATGTCTAGGGTGAGGGAGAAGGAATTGCCCTTTAAATAGAAAGAGAAATAGGGAGAAAAACTGGCTCTGACATAGTCACTGGGGAAATCATTAAAAGTATGTTAACAGATGCCAAATTTTTGTGTTAACCACAACTCTATATTGTTCATATACTTTATAACAGATAGGTAACACTTTGAAAAGACATTAATCTATATTATATGCTTGTTTGGTTTCAGTATTAAATGCTTTTCTCCTGAAGTAATATCAAATTTGTAAGAAACCTCAGAAATCATCTGGTTTGACTACTACTAATACAAAGTACTTTCTTATGTTGTCCTGGACCAAGGGCTTGAATATCTTCATATCTTCAGTGATGATGTGAAGAATGAGTGAAAATACATTTCTCTGTGAAACAAAAAAATTAGGACAAAGACCTAAAGCATAAGTTGACAAAACCAGGAGCTATTAATTGACCAGCAATCTTTGTATTACCTTGGGAAAATCACAATTTATCTGATTTCCTTTTCTTTTTCAAAAGTGAGCATAACAATACCAATACTATTAAAGGTTTAATATACCAGTGCGGGGCGGGGAGCGAGGGCTGCAATATCAAATAAACGCAAAATACAAGGAGCGGTTTTAATCATTTCTTTCTACTGTTATGAAAATGATATCATTCTATTAAGGTATAAAAGTAGCCTGAAATGTTTAATGGTAATTTAAGTTCAATTGGTGTATTCTTTAGTATTTATTGAACACTAACTTGTTCCAGATCCCTTATAGGGTACAAAATGTAGTCTGTATTCTCCTGCACAATTCTTCAGCAAGAATTTTGTTTGCTGTTCAGGTACACTGTCTTTTGTCAGTGAAGTGCTTTCCCAGGAAGTAAACTGAAATCTTAAAGGTGTAAGTGGCATTCACAGTTGTGAACATTTGAAAGAACGCAGATCGGCTATAGCTGTCATAAGTGTTGAGAAGAATATGACATTAAGTATCAAAGCACTAAGAAGGTAAAAATCAATATAAAGTAAAAATTAAAGAGACCAATTTTTACAACATTATGTTTGTCCTACTTGAGTATTCAGGCAAAATAATAATAATAATGAGAATAGTAACAACAACAGTCAGTCTCTATAGGTAGTTAAGAAAAGCTGTTTCATCCCTGAAATTCCAGAGGGACTTTTGTACACCTAAGACAAGCTTTTTAGAAAATGGCCTGGGTCCAAGGTAAGGTGGGCACTACTTGGCTAGGGATTTGCCAAGCGTGCACTTCAAGTATGGGACAGTGGGGACAAACATCAGTAAATGTACATTTCAATCCTGGTCTACTTACCGGCAGTGTGAATTTTGACCTATGGGACTTAACCTTCATAGACCTCAGTTTCCACATCTAAATTTAAATATATGCACACATATATATTTAGGTATATAAAAATGAATTTAAATATATATATAGGGCTTCCCTGGTGGTGCAGTGGTTGGGAGTCCACCTGCCGATGCAGGGGACACAGGTTCGTGCCCCGGTCCAGGAAGATCCCACATGCTGCGTAGCGACCGGGCCCGTGAGCCATGGCCGCTGGGCCTGCGCGTCCGGAGCCTGTGCTCTGCAGCTGGAGAGGCCACAGCAGTGGGAGGTCCGCGTACCGAAAAAAAAAAAAAAAAAAAAATATATATATATATATATATATATATATATAATACATACACATATTTTATAGCAACAACAACTAATTTGCAGACTTGTGTGGGCTACATGAGATGATTATGTGAACTTTGGTGCCTGGAATGTAGTAGGCATTCAATAGATATTAGCTGGATTGTATTTATATTATTCTGTCTTGAGATAGCCTCACCTCTCTGAAGGGTAATATGATGCAATCAAGTTGAATTGCACAGCACTTGGATAGATTCGCCATTCAACAGCTGAATTTAGGTGGCTAGAATCATTGTTAGCAGACAATTTAAAAAATGTATCTTAATGACTTGGTACTAGATTTTTTTCCCCATTTCTTACTGTGTATGGGGGGAAATTTTTACATTCTATTATCCCTAATGATTACCCTATCCCTATCCCTAATGATTACCATCACACAAAATTAAGTGGCTGTCTCAAACTGTAAGGAATCTATGTGACCTCAGGATAAAAAGGATTCCAGGGAAGCTCCTGGGTACTCTGTTCAAATTACCCCATGATTGAAATAGCTATTTTTTAAAAAGAACTCTATCAAAACTGGGAATTTTTAAACATTAGAGTAACAAGTAAAAACGGAGCAAACTCTTGCTTCCACAAACTGTGATAAAGGTTAGGAACCAATGTGTGCCGTATAGGAGTTAGCCAAAGTCTAGACATAACAATTACTACATAACAGTGCAAAAAGTACGCATTCTACTACTTCTTGTTATTTTTGCCCACCTCCCAAATCCACTTTTTCTTTATTTCTCTCTTTTTCATACTAATACATAATTTTGGCCAATTATTACATTCTTTCCTCTACAGCTTAATTTGTAAATTCGAGAGCTAGTAACATCCTAGGTCTAACATGCTGTAGTTTGTTAGTCTTTTCCCCACATCACTCAGTACTGCAGATCACTCAGTAACTCTCTCTACTTCATAGCAGGATACCCAGTTGTTTGAGCTGATTCTGAGCACTTTTAGTATCAGAGAATCTTTAAAGTATACAGGTACAAACATCTCACTGTATAACAAATGAGAAACAATGCTAATAACCAGTGATCACAATTAATGACAACATTGTGTTTCCTGTGACTGAATCACATTGACAATCCAACAGCTCAAACCTGTAAAGTAACTATATCTGTGCCCTAGTTTGCATAAGATTTTGAACAAATCCTCTTTCTTGAAATACCGTCTATGTAAATCAGTTACAGTATATCATGTAATAAATTCAGTGCCTCTCTGAAGCATTTTTTTCTCTTTTTCAATTTAAACTTTCAGTTGAAATAATTTCAAATTTACCAAAATGTTTCAAGAATAAAACAGAGAACTTTAAAATACACTTTATACAGATTCACCAAAGTTTTTAAATTTGCTACATATTTTATCACTCTATTATTTTTTGGACCATTTGAATGTAGGTGGCGTACATCGTGCCCCTTTATCCCTTTACACTTCAGCATGTATTTCCTAAGAACAAGGATATTCTTTGTGTTTAGAATCACAGTATAGTTATCAAATGGAGGAAATTCAGTATTGCTAGAATACTTTAATCTATAGTCGGTGTTGGAACTTTGTCAATGTGTTTAATAATGAACGTTGTAGCATTTTCTCTCTTCAATACAGGACTCAGTGTAGGGCCATGCATTGCCTTTGATTGTTATTTCTCTTCATTCTCCTTTAACCTGAAATAGTTCCTCAGCTTTCTTTTGTCTTTCATGACGTTGACATCTTTGCTTTACAGATGTTTGTTTTATGGAATATTCCTCTACTTGGGCTTGTTTGATGTTTCCTTATGATTAGATTCAGGTTATGCATCCTTACATAAGAGATGTTATGCTCTTCTCAAGGCATTCCATCCATGACGGACACGTGATATCCATCTTTCTTCACTGGCAATTTAACTTTGGTAAATTAGTCAAGGTGTAGTCTTATTTCTCCCTGTGTAGTCACTGGTTTTCCCCCGTGTGACTAGTACACAACCTATGGGGTCACATCTATCTTTTAGACCAGGGTTTGCACCATATGTCAGGACCATTATAGAATGTTCAAAGTTTCTTTTCTCTAAGTATGTAATGATTCCTGCTATGTTTGTGTAAAAAAAGTTAACATATCCATATATAGCATTCATATCTAATAGAAATCCAGCAGAATATCTAATAGAACGTATCCATATATAACATTCATATCTAGTAGAAATCCAGTAGAATATAGAATATAGTCCTGAGACTATAGCCTCTGGACTTGGATGGCTTGGGTTTGAATCCCTATTCTACCACTTTTCTGCTGGAAAGCTTTCATAAGTTACCTTACCACCCTGTGCTTCAATTTTATCATCTATAAAATTTAGAAGGTAAGAATACTGCCCTACTTCATGGTGTTGCAGTGGAATTAACTGAGTTGATAATATATGCCTGGCACATAGTAAGCACACAATAAATATTGGCCTTTATATGTAATTTATATTTTACCCATAATACATATTTTAGGGTATTCTTTTAAAAAATACAAAATAGTAACTAAAAATCCAAATAATGAGGCAACATTTTTAGATGTAGCCATCATTCTTCCACTACCAGATCCAAAACAAAACTTAGCCAGGTACATATATTTTTAAATCTCTAAAGCAAATGTTTTGACTTTCTTAGTTATTCATTTCTTGAATAAAATTTACAACAAGCTCCTACAAGGTGCCAGGCGCAGATGTAGGCACCGGGTATACGGTGATGAACCAGACATCTCCCGTGGAGATTATATTCTAGTAGAGAATATATATAAAACACAGCAATGGGGCTTCCCTGGTGGCGCAGTGGTTGAGAGTCCGCCTGCCGATGCAGGGGACATAGGCTCGTGCCGCGGTCCAGGAAGATCCCACATGCCGCGGAGCGGCTGGGCCCGTGAGCCATGGCCACTGAGCCTGCGCGTCCGGAGCCTGTGCTCCGCAACGGGCGAGGCCACAGCAGTGAGAGGCCCGCGTACCGCAAAAAAAAAAACCAAACAAACACAGCAATGTATAAATTAAGATAATTTCAGGTAGTTCAGAGTGCTCTGAAGAAAACAAAATAGGGCAATGCAATAGAGAAAACCTGGAGTGACAATAATAGAGGACTTGGCCAGGGGAAGCCTTTTTATAACCCACATTTAACATCTCTTCACTGCTTATCTGACAAAAAATGTTATAGACTTTTGATTTGAACTGAAACAAGATCGAACAAATCTTTCCTAGTACATTAAGCTCTCTATGAATAAGATAATATCATGGCTATATAATGGTTTTCAGTATTGAGGAACAGGTATCAGTTAAGTTGATGTTGAATGGTGCTGTTCTTAATTGAAAATGTGCCCCTTGATCATCACCTCTTCTTAATTAAGCTGCTGATGTTGTTGATTACATAGTTCTATTTAGAAACTAGTTGCAGAAGCACCTCTTCCTTCCCTCGGTCTATTTTCTGTCTTAGCTGTTATGGATGCAAGTCTTCCTTTAAAATATGCTTCATAGTGTCCAAAAGCAACCCAAAAGCTGAAATTGACCTCATAGCACACATCATCATTCCTTAATTTCTGCAGTCTCCCATTTGCCACCTCCAGTGCTACACTGGCCTTAGGCATTAGAACATCCCCAGATTATTTTTTATGCCTTTTGAGATCTTATTCAGGGTTTCTCCTGTGACCCTCTTGGATGTAAGGTATTCTGGGCTTGAAAGTCACACAGACTTTCATTCGATACTGGGATTTACCACTTACCAGCTGAGCGAACTTGGGAGAATTGCTTAACCTCTCTGAGCCTTATCTACAATGTACGGTAATTGCAAGGCTTGGATGAAATTAAGCGGTTCTATATATGGGAAAGCCTAATAGAGTATCTTGTCTGGAGTTCAAGGTACTCGTCAAATATGACGTCCTGTTGCTCAGCTCATACCTCTGGGAACCTGTGTAGAGCTGATGGGTCTCTCTCCAAGGAGTCCCTGAAACTGGTCCAACTCCCTTCAGGATAGATTTTCTCATCCTGGGAAGAGAGCAAATATCTGGATGATGAGGTATTTTCCAAAACCACCTCAACAGGCTAGTCCAAGTTTTCTTATCCTGAGAACCATAGACCCTAAAGCCCAGGAACCCTGAAGACTGCCTGGAGAAAGCTGGGGTTTCTCCATGAAGAGAAAGCCATGAAGAGCAAGCTTTGCCCATTCTGATTGGTATATTGCTGCACGGGCTGACTTTCTAGTTCTGCTCCACAGGAACTCTGCTCCTAGTTCCTTTTTTTTTTTTTTTTTTTGGCCTCTCCCGTTGTAGAGCACAGGCTCCGGACGCGCAGGCTCAGCAGCCATGGCTCACGGGCCCAGCCACCCCACGGCATGTGGGATCTTCCCAGACCGGGGCACGAACCCGTGTCCCCTGCATCGGCAGGCGGACTCTCAACCACTGCGCCACCAGGGAAGTCCGGCTCCTAGTTCTTGACAAAGTATTTATGCAGCAGTGCCTTTTAAATCCTAATAAATTAGAAGCTAATTGTTTCATCACAATCCCTAGTTCACAGTACCGATGCACCTACCACTTGCATATCTTTTAGTGACTAAAATTCAGTAAGAAATCATAGGATACGTTGGGAATCTTGGAAAGTATTTATGGTAGCCTAAGGCAGCAGCTGGAATAATTTTCTTTTTGTTAACACTAGATGTTTGGTTCTGATTACAAAATAACACATTCTCAAAACTAGAAAAATTAGAAAGCAAGAAAAGCGATCATGTATATAGCATTCCAGAACAGTAGTCCAGAACAATATTCCTCAGAAATGTGATCTGCTTCAGAATCTCCCATTTGCTTGTTAATGGTGCCACTTCATGGGCCCTCCAGTCATACTAAATCAGAAGTGACATTTAATGAACTTCACATGTGACTCTTCAGGCAGACTAAAGTCCCATAACCAGGCTCTTACCAGATATTTAATATGTTTCTTGCCCTTCAACTGCTCATTCTTTTTCATGCAAATATATGAAGGCAGGTCAAGATTCTGAAAATGTCTTTTGTAAAATGATTTGCAAGTTTCTGTAAAACAATATACAAGTTTCTAGTGAATTAATGCTTTGCCAGATAAAGTAGGGTTTTCTACAATAAGGGTGTAAGAAAAACATTGATTGACTAGGAAATTAGGTGCCAATTTACATACATTTGCAAACAAATCCCACCCGCCACTTATGTGGAGAGTCAGTGGTCTCAAAAGCCTAGAGGGGCACTCACTGAGGCTGCTTGTGTTAGCTTTTTTATTTTGGTTTTAATTCTCATACACCAGGTGTAAGGCTAATAATACACAAAACGCACTCCTTATGTGGGAAGCTGGGCCCAAGTCGGTCTCCACCCCAGCTTAAGGCACCTACATTTCACCAACCCTGTCCAGTGTTTGTTTTGAGTCCTGTGGCTTTGAAAAAGGTGTGGCAACCAGGGTGGAGATTCCACGAGTGCACAGTGGACAGGCTTATACCTGTAGGCATGGCTTTGTCTCTGTGGGTTTAGGACACCGTGTAAAAGTATGATGTTTTGAGCATCAGGACTCACTGACTGCAGAAATGGTTGACTAAGTCTGATTTTTTCTTTTTTTCCAAGCCAAGTTGCATAAAGGGAGAGACTTAGAAAATGGACTGTGGGGTCAGATAGCCCTGACCTCAAATTCTGATCCCGCCATTCCAAATTATGTGACCTTAGGTCTCAGTTTTCTCATATGCAAAACAAACACAATTCCTAGCAGGAGGGTAAGGTTTAAATGTCATCATGTATACAAAGTGCAAGGCACATAGTACTCTTGGTAAGTGGTGCTATAATTACTATCCTTTCACTTAAACTTTGAACACCTACTCAAATACAAACCTGAGAAGGGAGGAAGATGAAATGGACTTAGCACTGACAGGTGGTTTTCCTTTTGGAGGCGGAGGGCAGCCAGTCTGAAGGTACTACTAGCCTCTTGATGAGGACTGGGTGACCATGTGCAGGGCCAGGCTGTATGCCAGCTCATCAATGACTGCCCAGTACTTCCCAGATATTACAAAGGACACGTAATGGCTGCAGAGATAGAAGGAGAGGAAATCTGAGAATCTGGGCAAAGCCTTAAGCAATTGTGCCAAACAGAAAATTTTGCTTTCTACTTTACAATATATACAGGTTTATTTTTATATAAAAATGGTGGTTTTTCTCTCCCCAAATCTTCATGGTAAATTGCTACTCTAGGGAGCTGCACTATGTTTATCCTAAAGCCTCAGATGCCCCTGGGTGAGTACATACACAGCAGTTTGAGAAGCAGCCATCTGAAATCCGAAAGAACAAGCCCACATTCCTTCTTAAGGAATTTAAGTGCTATTCACTCTCCTCTTCCCAGCTTTCCCCACACACCAACTGTACCTCCACCTCCCAGATGCAGCTGAAAAGACACTCTGGATACATCTCAGGGTAACTCTTCCATTGCTCCAAGGAGAAGGACCTAGCTTTTTTCATCTTTGTGTCCTTGTAGTGGAGGGGATACTTAGTAAGCACTCAACAAATAGTTATAGACTTAATCAATTAATGAAAGGAAAACAACTGGAAAGGAGCTGTTTTAAAAAGACCTCTTCCTCACACCCAGGATTGTCCTCTGGCCAAAGAGGATAGAATGAGCCCAACGTTTTAGAGGGAGACATTCTGAATGTTGTTAGCTCATATGCATTAATGTGGAACCTGGAAACCTGGTACAAACAAAAGCCTTTGCATTCATCGTATGGCCTTATTATACTTTCTTCTCATACTATATATTTTTAGGGAAAGACAACATTTAAGTTAAAACTTTTAAATTTTGCAGATAGATCCAGTGTTGGAAAGTGAAGCAAGAGATGAGTTGCTGAAACGGATTCATTTTTGTTTTCAGATTTTTTAGTTTGTCACAGCAGGCAAAATTCAGTCTCACAGTGATTTTTCTCAGAAGTTTTCCCCATTAAATAGATAAGTAATGATGTGAAAAAGCAGACACACACACACACGCACACGCACAAACACACACACACACGGACACACAGCTGTTGAGAGAGGAAAGAAGTGAAACCATTATAAGACTCCACTGCTCTGGGAATCTTGCTATATATGGTTTTAAATAGAGAATAAGCACCGAAAATTGTTGGATGCAGCAGTTCGGTTCATTTAATTGCAGATACAAGAAATAACAACAACCAAGAAAACAGCAACAACAACAAAAATCTACTTTCAGACTGTTTTGCTCATAACATATATTACTGCCCTGGAGGTCTGCATTACCTCCTACCTATAGTACCTTAGTCATCCTATATATAGTGCTGGGGCATATCCATATCTTAAAGAAATATATGACCAGAGTTATAAGTTTATTTTTAATTTTCATTTCTATTCTTACTTATCCATAGTCTAATTGATTTAGGGCCTGTTTGAGAGTCCAGTTCAAGAATTATTTATTGAGCTTCCATTATGTGCCCGGTCTGTGCATACTTAATGATTTCAGTCCCTGATCTCTCGTAACTGACAGTCTAACAGAGAGAATGTAAATAAACACGTACAATATAGCTCATTTATTAAGTCCAGGTTTCTAAGGCCTTCACTAATTGACCTCATTAGTACGTGCTTTATCTTTATTAACAAAATTATAAGCATGATTAAAAATCTCAAATCCACTTCAAAATGCAAATCTATATATACACTCACTGACGTCTAAGAAGAAGCAAGAAGGATAGGAATTTGAGTGTTAGGGTAGTATTTTTCATTGGAAAATATGCAAGATAAATTATTACAGTACAAGCCTAGCTTTAAAGGAGACGTTTTTTATTTTAGGCAAATACTGTAATAATTCTTTCCCACTGAAATGGAAAGTATACTCCTAAATTAAAAAAAAAAAAACAGGAAATAATTTAAAGCCATGACTATTTTCCTCAGAATTTTGCCCCTAATTCAACCTTATTGAATTACTTAATGTTTTCAAAAGTAGGAAATGTCAGCCTTTTCAGGGATGTTTTCTGAAGTTACTTGTCAGTGAATAAGCAAGGAATTTTGAATAAGGTTGCTCCCCACTAAGTATGGATCATTTCTAGGTGCTTCAGAGTATTGCTGAATTTTAATTATTGCCTTTCTCTTGCCTTAATGAGCGTCACATGGTAAACCTCCATGAACAGAGATCACAAAGACCTCTGTGGTTGAAAATTGATCAAAGAGAATTCACAAAGTCCAGAAGGAAAGGTGTGAGGCTATGAGGTGAATATTATCAGGTTCCTCGCCCCACAGAACCCAGACCTGTACATGCTCAGTAAGTGTTGAGAGAGGCTAGCAATCTACCTTGAAATTCAGGTGAAAAATAGTAACCGTGAAATGGCTTAAGAGCTTATCACACACAGGAACTATGTCCAGTTAGAGATTTTGCTTCCAGGAACCACTGAATGTAAATACTCCAGGGAGAAAATCAAAATACTTTCGAGAGATCTGATTTTCCTGGAGGAAAGCAAGGCTGGCGTTCTTTAGCCAAGACATTTATGCTCTTGCACCTTTACAAAAAGATCTGCAGAAAGATTTACTCATTAAAACAAACAGTGATTCAGGCTTGACTTACAAAATGACTGTAATACCTATCCTTTTTGTTGTTGGCCAAGCTTGGGTTAGAATCAGGCATCCGTATTCATACTTCTGGTTGTAGAAAGGAAAAAGGAAGCTTTAAGGATACTAATGAGCTATTCTATTTCAAAGCTATATTTGAAATTATCTGCTACTCATAGAGTTGTGACACCAGAAGCTAGACCTCCAATAAATTAAATCTTCAATGAGTTATGGCAGATTTGGGGGGAAATCATGGTGTTCTTGTCCTCTATAGTGCATTGAACTTATTCCTACTGTAAATTTTGCCATACTCTATTTTATTCTTCACTCTCACCATACATTAATCTTTTTCAGGATTCACTTTGCTGTACAGCAGAAACCAACACAACATTGTAAAGCAACGATACTCCAATAAAAAAAAAAATCTTTCTCAGGACACAGATGGTGTTTTATTCACCAATGAATTTCCAGTGGCTAGTACACTGCCCAGTACATGTTAAATCCTTCAAATAATAGTTGTTAAAGGAACACATAGACATCCATTAATATATAATCTAATGACCACTAGATAAGCAGTGCTATGGCACAAGTATGATGGAGCATCATGTTAGGAAAGTTCTCTTTCTTCTAAAAGCCTAGATTTTTATTACCAGTCTGTAATATTAACACAAATATTATTGCTAACAGGATTGTTGACACAATTTGAGCAGTATAAAGAACTGTTTCAGTGATACAAAGCATTAAAGCATTACAATACAAAGGGAGAGAAGATTATGCATTTAATATTTTTGTACAATTCCAAGATAATCTTGGAAGTTCCTTGCACATTCTTCTTCTTTTTTTTTTTAATAATTGCAGGTACCATTAGGCGATTTTCTGAAACATATCTTTACACTCTGGTCCAATGGATTTTTTTAAAATGTCTTCAAGGGAAAGGGGGAGGGGAATAAATTAGGAGTATGAGATTAACAGATACACACCACTATATATAAAATAGATAAACAACAAGGATTTGCCATATAGCATAGGGAACTATATTCAATATCTTAAAATAACCTATAGTAGAAAAGAATCTGAAAAAGAATATATATATATATGTTTAACAGAATCACTTTGCTGTACACCTGAAACTAACACAATATTGTAAATCAACTATAGTTTAGCTTTAAAAAACCAAAAAAAACAAAAACAAAACCAAAATGTCTTCCAGAGTGTATCTGGGAAAAGAAATAATAAACATTTGTGGATTTTACACTATGCCCCCAGATGCTGTACTAGATGCATTCTCTATTTTATCAAGATGATCTTGTGAAGTAGCTGTTAAATTCTTATTTCATGGTAAGGAAATTGCTATCATTATTTGTAACCTTTCAAGGGATGGAAAATATCTGGACTGGAAGATGTCTAGAGCATGACTGTGCTCAGTCCTGAAATATATCAGTACTGGAAGGTGTCTGGAGCAAATGAAATGGATCAAAACACTGCTCCCCAAGGAATAGCCACATGTCACAGCAGGTACTGTAATAAACTCATACAGTATTGTTGAGTGTATTCCCACAGAGTCTTTTAAATTTATTGAGATGGAACTAGGACAGCTTAAGCCTTGTGGATGAGATTGCTAGTGGAGAATAGATAAGGCCAAGCTGCCCTGTTTGGGTCACAGAGAAATGCTGGTGTATTCCCCAGGGCTCAATCCTCACAATTCTTTATGTCTACAGATATAGATATATCTTTATATCTATAGATAGATATAGATATATAGATATAAACCCCAAATTTATAAATAATTTGGCTAAATATATATCCCAAAATTATAGCCCCAACTTGGACCTCTCTTGAGTTCTAGACTCATAGGTAAAATTATTCCTTGACATTTCCACAACATGTCGCATGTTGGGTTCTTGATATTTCCTCCTCAGATCAGCTCCTCCCACAGTCTCCTTCTCCATCAATGGCAAGTCAGCTTATAAGGTCATTCATAACTGGCACTTTGTTATGTCTCTGAACTCATCTCCTACTGCTCTCACCTTTGCTCACTCTGTTCCAGTCATATGTCCTTCCTTGCTGTTCTTTAAGCACACCTGGCTAGCTCCTGTCTCAAGACCTTTGTACTTGCTGTTCTCTTTTGGGGATACTTTTTCCCTAGATATCCACATGGCTTTTGCTCCCTTACCACCCTCAAGTCTGTATGTGAATGTCCTCTCAATAAGACCTTCCCATTTAAAATTGAAAATTTTCCCCACCTGACTCCCCAATGTTACCAACACTTTCTACCCCACCTTCTTGCTTTACTTGTCTATTTTGCACTTATCACTATCTAATCTATGTAGAATAAAGGAAGTGCTTAATAATTATTTGTATACATGGAGTATTTAATCTCCTCAAGTCTGCTTTACCCACCCAGATCTAATAAAGTTCCAGAGAATTCTATTGTTAAAGTCATTGCTTTGAGTGAAGTTATAAATACTCAGAAGAATCTGATTATAAAGTAAATGTGCTATTTGAGCAAAGATAACATTAGCCAAGGGGTACTCATTAACACCTTAATAAGCACTGTTTGTCAGATGAGCAGGTTTTTGTTTTGTTTAGGTTTTTTTTTAAAAAAAAAAAACATTTATTTATTTGGCTGCGCTGGGTCTTAGTTGCAGCATGTGGGATCTTCACTGCGACATGCAGGATCTTTTTTTTTTCAGTTGCAGCATGTGGGCTCTTAGTTACGGCACGTGGGATCTAGTTCTCTGACCAGGGATCGAACCCCAGCCCCCTGCATTGGGAGCGTGGAGTCTTAACCACTGGACCACCAGGGAGGTCCTGGGCAGGTTTTTATCTAATCAAAAACAAAGCCCTGAGGGATGAGGACAAGTTGGATAGAGTAAGACCATGTGGTTCAGAACAGGGACTATGAACGTGAGGGTCCTGAGGAGCTAGTTTCCTGGGACCTGAATGGGAGGTGGGGAAGTAGGAAGAACTAAATGGCCGAATTTGCCCTTTAAAATTTTGCCTAGGACTTGACTATGCCCAAGGGCTACGAATCCTCCCTTCCTTCCCTTTCACCTTTACCCTGTGAGTTTTCTCAGCATCTTTTTATGGTTGTCTCTACTAATCAAGAAAGAATAGTCTCTATGTATTTTAGTTCCTTTTCCCAGCAAAAAGAAATAATACATTATTTGTATAATGCCATCTGAGATCTGAAATTTTTTTCAATGTCCACCTATAATCTTCTTGCTGTAGTTTAAGCTTATTCTTTCTTTGCACTCTCTCTAATGGAAAGAAAATACCTGTTTAACAAATAATTCATAGAATATCTCTTCCTATATCCAGAGATCCTCAAATTCTGTACTTAATAGGCCAGCTCAAGAATAAAAAACTAGCTTTATTTGCTTTAATGTGGGCAGAGAGAGGGGGGAATTTGCTGTAGGTACTTCAACCAGTATTTATAAGCCAAATTTAGTCAACCCACTTTGTTGAGACACTTCACCTTGGTTTTCTCTAGTTTAAATATTCCAGACCTTTAAACCTTTTCCTATGGGGCCTATTTCACAACTCTTTAATTAGTTTTTTCATAAAGTCATCTCAATTCTTTCTTTTCTCCCGAATAGCATGAAAACTTTTCAATCAGTAAGTTTCTTTTGAATCTCTGAATTCAAAACATGTATTTATATCCTCACTGAAGAAAATTATGTATCTTTAAATAATTTATTTTCTTTACTTAAAACTCTGTTATGCCAATCAGCTTATAAGTGTGTCATAGGAATAACTCAATCAGGAATAAAGAGTTTGAAACTTCAGACGTAGACAACCCAGTAGTTATCAAAGGCCTAGACTTGTTCATTTGTATTAATCCTGTGTTAAAAGTCACATTAAAAAAAAAAAATCTTACAGGGAGGATTTTTTGTGTAGAAAGAATTATTCAGAATTTCTAAACTAAAGTTACAAATTTCTAAACAGTAGTTTTTAAAATTAAGGTGTTAAATTCAGTTTACAAATAATATTCTAAGTTCAGTAAATATTTTCAGTCACATCTGAGGGCCATCACTTAATGTTTGATCTCATTTACAGTTAAAGGAACTCCTTTGAACATCTTAAATTCTATTTACAAATTTAAAATATAGGTTTTTTTACACTATAATTTTCTGATTTAACAAACAAAATCTTCCTGGTACCAAATAAACCATAAATAAAATGAAATAAACTTGTAAGTACAATGAACTTTAAGATCTCTTAGCTACTCTAATATTTATTATATATCACCTCGATAAGATTTCAACTTAAATCACAAGTCTAAATCTGTTGTGTATTAGCGGTTTGAAAGTGGTAACCAAAAAACTGATCTGTTAACAAATTCCAAACATCTCAAAAATACTAAGTATACACAGATTTCCTAACACAAAATATGTTAATACCATGAAAAACTTTCTAAATCTTCTTGGAATTGAAAGATGCTTAGCCACCAAGGAAGTAATTATGTCATCCTTCACAGTTTGGATGGTTACCTCCCCATGAAATTTTTACATTGTCTTTTCAGCTTGCCAAAGCTTCATAAGGACCAGATGGTCCAGGCTGAGACAACATTGGATCCTTGTTTGTAACACGGGAGGGGTACCTGGCATACTGAGTCCTATTTATAGCATCTAGCAGAGAGTTCATCGTTTAAAACAAAAGGTGGTCACTTAGCCAAGGACCTTAGATTTGAATCATGTTATCCCCTAATTTTCAAGCCATATTAGGTTTGTGACACCCACTCTTGAAACTGCCTCATTTGATTTTGTATTTCTTTGCCTTTCAAGATATGTAAAGTTCTTTTGAGTCAAATGCTTGTATTCTTTTTATATATTTTTAAAGTTTTGGAGCCACCCAACTCTTGTAGGTATTAAAATAACAATCCATTAAATTCTATCTATGTCTCATGGATTTGTCTGGTTGTTTTATCATAAGTTCTAAAATCATCAAAATGACACCTTACAAATCCCTTTCTAAAAATGTATTCCAAGGAAGTATTTATATATGTGCAAAAGAATTTAACCACAGGGATTTCATCACAGTATTATTTTTAGTAGAAAATGACCTAAATGTCAAACAAATCTTTTTTGTTATTTAAAAATCCTATAAAGGCTGGGACCAAAGTTTGTTCATTTCCTCGTCTCCCTTTTCATTTAGAATCTACCTAATGGCATTGCACATAGAAGGTGTTCAATAAATGCTTGTTTACTGAATAGATAACTGAATACTCTCTTGAATATTCCTCTGCAGCAATTTTGACACTAGGAGTGTGGCTTAGGAGGACGTTATATTCCAAAACATCTCCGTGAGCCATTCTTTAAAATGAATAATATATGTGTTCTACGTCTCATGTCAAGTGCTATGCAAACTCACAGCTTTAACCCTCTCCTTATAATAATAGGACATGGCCCTTAGGCCCCTCTATGTAAAATTCTAGATCTGCCACTCCCTGTAAGATGAGGTTTTGAAAAAAGAAAGAGGAAAAAGAACTTCCTCTTATCACATCTGTCCTTTAATGGGAGCAGAGAAAGTGGAGAGTGCCCCCAAACCAGCTAAGAGATGCCTCTGCCTTTGTTATTAATTAATCATATCAAAATGTTTCCATTTTCCAAAGTTTGTTCAATAAACATGGGTTCCTTACGTAATAAAGTAAAATAGGCTTTAAAATTATGCTTAATTCTATAATCTGCTTTCAACTTTTTTCACTGGTCGTCTAGATGCTCTTGTTTATCAGTGGCAGGGGCTTAGACTGCAGTGTCACACCACAGGTTTTTGAGGCCGGGGCTCTGCTTGGCTGAAATTCATTGTCTTTGAAAACTTCGCCTATATCATACAAGAGTGAACCTGGAAACTCAGAGAGAGACAGGAGTCCAGAAAATATCCCAAAGCTTCAGTGACAGGCCAGTTTGGCTCCTGGGAGCTCTGCCTCCATCCTTGAAATGGAAACGCTCACAGGTTTGCAAATTCAAGATCTTTCCCAAGTCTTTCAGTAGATAGGAAGTTCTGTTTTCCAAGATGAGGCAGACAGATAACCAGATAACACTATGTGGATGATAAAAGAGATGCTATTGTCAGTGTTGAATAAAGGGGTAAGATTTACTGTGAATAAACAGAAAGGTCAGCTGGCCTGAAGAGGAAGAGTGACAAATGTGAAGGAGTCAAAGGGGTTCACCAATGTCTGCACTGGGTGGAGTTGCTGGGAGTCCTTGCTCCTTGGCGGCCATCCTGGAAAGCTTGCTGGAGGAGATGGAGTTTCAGTAGCTGCTTATCTCAAAAACAGGCATCAAAAATTATCATAGAAATCAGCACCATATCAAATTATGCACCTCTCCAATTGTGAGATGTTGTAGTAAATGAGAAAATAGGAAATATGTTTCTGGGGTCTCAATGAGAACCTCAGGATTGGTGAATTAATAGCACCTTGGACCATGATCTTAGAATATGTCTGATGGTCTCCCCCCTACCCATCCCCATTTCAGTCCCTCTGTTTATCTACTCTACTCCCATCTCCACCCCAATAGCTCCTGATCTCCCTCCACGCTTTGACTCCCCCACCCTCTGCGCCCTTCCCCCAGTTATCCATTGGATATTTAAGAACGGAGTATAAATTCATTGTGATATGTGATATGAATATGGACATGTATGTGATGTGCAAGATCGTGGTTAAAGGCAAACACTTATGTTCTAATCCTGGCTCTGCTAGTCTCTCTGAGCCTATTTTATCACAGTTAAAATGAGGATAATCATGCACACTTCCCAACACTGTTGTCAGGATGAAATGAGATCATGTCTTCGAAAACACCAAGCCTAGTGCTCAACTTCATGTGTGATTGGATGATAAACCAGTATATTTTTCAAAACATGAAAATATGGCCAATAACAGATGAGTTTTTCCATAGTCTGATTATTTTCCTTCATTAGTTTTGCAAGAGGTCTCCTGTCAGCTCTTTCTCAGTTCTGGACAAAAGGAATTTTAGTCTTAATAACCACATCCCACTGAAACATGGTGTTAAAAACAATGTACTATACTACTGACTGTGAAAATGCAGAGGTTTTGGATTTATGATCCTCCCGTTGAAACCAAGTCTCCCTAAAATGGAGCTCCCTTGCCAAGTTTATGATTAACCTCTCTATCCAAAACTTTATTCCCTTTCTTATCATACTCCAGTTCCCCTCAAGCTTGAGGAGTATCAAAGAAAAGGGGGGATTGAAACAAAGCAGGACCCTATGGGGCCTTCCTGGGTACAAAAGCACCTCTGGGTCTCCCGTTTCTTGTTTGCAGAAAAAGGCTTTAATTTTCTAGGCCTTCCCTGAGTCCCAAAGAGTAGACTCAAGCAGTTACTAATTAGAGAAGTGAGGGAATGCAGAAACAAAGGAAAAGTAGTCAAGCAAGATAGCTTGAACAATAGTTCAGTATTAAAACAGGGTCCTACTTCCTCCCCAAGGGATGTGCGTACGAATCTGATGTATATCTTTGCGTTGTTCTGCAGAAACTAAGACTCTCACCCAGGTTGAGGATGGTGACTACATGCTGACTACAAGCACATAGACCCCAGATTGGTTGGAACCAGAAGGTTAATGATTAAGATTCCAGAAACATCACCCTGTTACCTCACCACCAACCAGTCTGAAGAAATTCCATGAGCTGCAGCCCTCACCCCAAATGTTGCCTTCAAAAACCCTTCCTTGAAAGCCATCAGGAAGTTCAGGTCTTTTGAGCACAAGCTGCCCATTCTCCTTGCTTGGTGCCCTGCAAATAAATGCTGTACTTTCCTTTACCACAGCACAGTGTCAGGAGATTGGCTTTGCTGTGCAGCAGGCAAGGGGACCCAAGTTTGGATCGGTAACACCATGTGACTTTAGCGCGTAGGTCTTGAGATCAAAGAAAGGCTTCTTCCTAAAGTCAAGCTTCTTCCCTTGTCTTTTCTACTGTCTATTGCTCATGCAGCTCTTACCTTTGCAAAGATAAGGCATTTCTTGGCTGCTCTGCACTACATAAACCTTCCCTTACTGAGTACTACCCATAGTACTTGCCGTGAAACTCCAACGGAGACTTGGCCATGAAAATAATATTCATCATATAGTCCCTATTTATTGAGCATTTGTATTTGTCTAATCCTTACAACAACCCTGCAAAGTAGCTATAATTATCCCAATTTTACAAAAGAAGGCATTAAGGCTAAAAGAGATTTAGGTGGCAGTGGTACAGTCTGGATTCAAAGCATGAAGCTTTCACCACACTAACCTATCTTCCCAATATGCTTATTATTTATTCATTTGGTTTTTTCAATTTGTGGGTTAATTAGTTCATTTGTCTCCCTTTCCATAAACTATTAATGGCAATACCTCTGAACAATGGACTTACATTACAATGTGGTTTACTTGTATTTGTTTCATCTTCACTTCAAGTTACAGTCACCTGTTAAACAAAGCTAATGCCCTCCGGTTCTTAGGTGCTGCCATTGTAGACTTTCAGGACAAAGCTAGGGACGTTAAATACTCTCTATACATACTTATTAAACTAACTAAATTAATGAAGAAAAAGGGAAGTCATAATGAGAACCCCAAATCACTGCTATCCTTCAAAGTTTAAACCCGAGAACCTAAGTCAATAGGCATTAATATTGACTCACAGTCTAGCTCAGTGTCACCAATTTTCCAAATGAAGGACTTGAGTTATTTGTTTTTCATGATGAGGTGAGCCAATGCAGGGCTAACTCAAATCCTTACTTCTCAAATGTTTTTTAAAAAATAAATTTAAAGTTGATATTTAGTTATAGCCAAACACATTCAAAAGGTAGCAATGACAGCCAAATTTTTTGTCACTCAATTTTTAAAATAGCTTACCTATGTGTTACTTGTTTAGACATTCAGATATTAGTAATATATTCTCTTACTAAAATGCTAACTGCCAAGATTCAGCCCACAGGCATATTTTTACAGGCAAGTTAATATCCCTGAAAATTTATCGTAGAAATACACAATAACGCCTACATCCCCAGGGCCAAAATCCACAGCAGCTTCTACAGACCTATGTGCCACAGGAGGTAGCAGTTTTTCCCAAATGAAAAGAAATCATAAAAATCTCAAAGGAAGTGAAAACATCTTTTTAAAACATGAAGCATCAAACCATCCAGTCTCATAAGAAGGGAAAACACAGGCTAAAAATACATCCTGTGTTCTTTCCAACCCTGTTTATTGTATTCATAAATAAAAATGTCCTGTATATTTTATTCATGCCTATACCATAAATTTTATTCATATTTATTCAATAGGAACAGGGCTAGAGTTTCCTGCCAGTACCATGGCTTTGTCACTTATAATCATGTACTTCAGTCCCTATGGTCTTGGTTATTATCAAAGAAATCACGCCTGTGAATTACAATTGGGGCATAGAGAAATTGCATCAACAGTCAAATATCAAACAGTTAGTGCGTGTTTACCACAGGCGAGACACTGTACTAGGCACTGTGGCCATGTTCACAATGAAAGATACAATTTTTCTCTCTAAAATAAGAGTGAAACCCAGATATTATTACAAGCTGCTTAATATGGTATAAACAGATAATTGATTTCTATAAACCTTTGAAGACTGAGCCATGAAAAGAATTTTTTGTAAAGTCTGAGTTAAAAACAATTCGTCAGTCAATATTTCAAGATGATCAGTCCTTGAAATTATGAGATTCTCTCTAGCTGTATTGATTCTAGTGCCCTGTATATTGTTGTTTAGAGTGGCATTCACCAAAATGCATCCCAGTTTGAACTGAGGCGTTTCTTGGCTGCTCTGCACTACATAAACCAAACAAAGTTAACGAGAATTTCTCAGAGCCTTTAACGTGGTAACGAGTTCCCCAAACATATTCAATGATAGAAGTTTTGTTTTGTTTTGTTTTACAGCACACTTACTAACATCTAATGGTACCTATGTTTTATGATGGGGTTAATAGCAAGCCAAGTAAAATCATGATATGTTGCACAAGTAAAGATTTCCCAGTAGTTTGAATAGAGGAAAGTGGTAGGAAAATTGAAGCATTACATTGAGCATGGTGTACAGACTGGTTGAACTCAAGAGAAACTGCTCTGGTTGATAACTTATTATCCTAGAGCAGGATTCTAGTGTATATATTGTGTCTCTGTATGTACATTCCAACTTATGACAGTTTATTAACATTAGCATATTTAAAATTGTAAAATTTTACAAAATTGTTCTAATTATTGTATTTTGCAGGACATTATTAAAATTACTAGTAAAACAAAATAATAAGTGATAGTCAAATATCAAAAAGAAAAAATAACTGCAGTGCTAATGGCAGTGCATCAAAGGATTCATCATGTGGGAAAGCAAAGAAATCATGTAGATAAGTAAAATAAAACCCACAAAATCCATCTTTCCACTATTTAATGCAAAAGTGACAATTTAGTTTCAGCAAAACTACATCAACCATTATGTTAATATTGTGGATTTATATTGTGTTGGTTTTATTTGACTTTGATTTATAAATTTGGTTTGGTTTATTGTCATATGAGAGCCACAATAATTAGGAGTTTTACCTAGTCTTTTTTATATATATATATATATATATATATATATATTTAAATCGTATTATAATAAAGATAATTTGTCAACACTTGGGGTCTTCAAGATTCTTCCTCCCTCTTTACTCAGTTTTGAAAAACAACATTGATATGGTGAAAAGAACAGTAAAGTTGAAGTAAAAAAGAATCGGGTTCAAACTCAACATTTAAATCTCTCTGAGCCTCGATTTTCTCATCTGTGAAAGTGGAATAATACTAAAATCTCCTCTCTCACAGAGTTATTGGTTGAAGGTACTTAGTTCAATATGTGACACATAATAGGATTTAGATAAACAGTAGTTGATTTTTCATCAGTAACAATCTGTCAAAATTTTTCACTATACAGTTTTTTATAGTCCAAACTTGAAAATTACATTTGACACTTCAATTGGGCAGCAAAGGTAATCTATCCAATAATAAAAGAATGATTTAGTCAGAATGCACATTATGATTCTGTTTATAAAATAATAATTATATATATACGAAATATTTGGTGATATGTATATATATATTTCAAATATATATAAGTGGCCAAATATACACAAGTGGCCAGGTATTAAAATCTATTTTTGGTGGGGCTGAAGCTTAATATCACCATTATAGAGTCAACTTCTGGGATACAAAAATAAATCTGAAGTGCTATTTTTAAAAACTTTTTTATGATTATAATTTTATTATTAAAAATTAGACAAATTTTATAAGTTTGATGTTACAGTTCAGGAACAATAATTTCTTAGCACAGTCAGCTGTTAGATTGTTCTAGAGCCTACATTTGTGTTATTGGAGAGATGCCCCCTCTCAAGCAACGTCACTCACTTTTCTTGTGCAAAGCAGAAAATGTTTTTCAGTAACATTTTCTGGAAGAAAATTTGTACCTAGGATTCATGGTGTGGTTAAGTCTGAAAAATCCTTCATCTTTTCATAGTTGGCAAGTTATACCAATCATTTTAGCTAACCTTTTGCATACATTTTTTGAGTCCATGGACTCAAAACCATAAGAAAGTATCTTATGAAGCAGGGGTCCCCAACCCCTGGGCCACGGACCTCTACTGGTCCTCGGCCTGTTAGGAACAGGGCGGCACAGCAGGAGGTGAGAAGCAAGTGAGAGAAGCTTCATCTGCCTCTCCCCATCGCTCACATTACCGCCTAAACCTTCCCCCCCCAGCCCCCTGCCGCCTGCTACCCACGAAACCTGCCCCTGATGCCACAAAGGTTGGGGACCACTGTTATAAAGCATTCTTACAAAGTCTATTGTTTTGAAGTTTAAATAGTGAATACAAGGTATATTTTGAGTATCTCATCTTTCTCTAAGGTTATCTTCTTTCCTTCATGCATGTTATCTTCATCATGAATGTTATTGTACATACATATAGAGCTTTTTATCCTTGCAGAATTTATATATGGTAACATTGAATTATTTTAATTCATCCTCACAAGGTACAAAGAAATCACAAATAGAGGCTTCTTTTTGAAAAAAATAACCTAAAATGGAATTAAATACTAACAAAGACTTAAATACTATTTTAAAAGACGGTTTTTGTTTAATGTTATGAATCCTCATTCACAAAACGGCTTTATTAGATTAGCATTATGGTATGATATCTCTCTTTTTCTGTCTTAAGTTACTACTTTTATGTGTCTGAACATTTGTTTGTAAAACATTTGTTATTTTTCCTAAAGCTATCTTGCTAATGTCTCCTTTTAAAAAGTCCACAATCCTTTATCTGGAATTTAAATATCCAAAAGCTCTGAGAAATGAAAATATTTTCGTAACTCATTTGGCTGCAAAATTTGTCTGATCTGATGTGAAGCTTTGTAGAAGCATTCATGCATTTTACTAGGCAGTAATGTGTTTCATTATTTTGTTTTCCAGTCCCCCATTTTTACCCTCTGGAAGAATTGATAGATACAGTACATGTAATGTACAGTATTACCTTCCTAAAATCTGAATATTTCTGCATTCCATGAGAAATTTGGGACAAGGAATTATGCATCTATATTCACAAAAACTGTCAATCTTTAAATATTTGAAGTTTCTTAATAATTAAAGGACATTTTTGGTACATAAAATTCATAAGCTTACAAACATTATTAATTAGTGCAGCGTTTTATTCTCAGAAGTCAGAATGCATTTATGCTTCAGCTGACAAAATCTGAAAAAGGCACACAAGTGAACTTTTACTCTAAGTACTTTCTAGAATGTTCATATTAAAAGCGTTATAATATTTTTATAAATACATATATTATAAATTTCATTATAATATTTTATTTCTAGACTGATTATATTATAGATATATAATGCATAAATATTATAATCACTTATATTTGAAACTGAATATTCAGATACTAATATTAATCTGAATAACATACCTTGTTTATGTTACTGATGCCACGTTATAGAATCAGCTATTCTGACTTTCAGAAACGAAAGTTAAGTCTGAAACTGAAGCCACAGTAAACTTTGGCTGAATACTGAGTTTGAAACCAGACTTCAGTGGATCCTAAATTATAAATGTTTGTGTATTTTCTAATTTTTCTCAAAGTACATTATTACATATATATCTTGAAGTAGTTTGGACCCATAAAATTTAATACAGAAAGAGCATTTGTAACACTGGTGATTACTTTTCAGAAATCAAATTATGGAGCTCTCTTCTTCAGTACTTTTCTTTTTTTAATTAATTAATTAATTTATTTATTTTTTGGCTGCGTTGGGTCTTCGTTGTTGCACTCAGGCTTTCTCTAGTTGCGGCGAGCAGGGACTACTCTTCATTGTGGTGCGTGGGTTTCTCATTGCGGTGGCTTCTCTTGTTGCAGAGCACGGGCTCTAGGCACGCAGGCTTCAGTAGTTGTGGTTCGTGGGCTCTAGAGTGCAGGCAGTAGTTGTGGCTCACAGGCTTAGTTGCTCCACATGTGGGATCTTCCTGGGCCAGGGCTCGAACCTGTGTCCCCTGCATTGGCAGGTGGATTCTTAATCACTGAGCCACCAGGGAAGTCCCCTTCAGTTCTTAATAATAAATTTACTGAAAAGCAAGATTTTTAAAAACCAAGGCAAAGAATAAGACTATGCCTGAGGGGGAAGGTGATAGTATATGTGTGGGTGGGAGTAGGGTGTCCATGGATAAGTAGCTTCCTATAGTGTAAAGACCATGGGCTTTGCATCCATACAGTCTACATTCAAAATTCACTTCCACATTTTTCTAGCTGAATGATCTTGGGGAAGTTACTTATTTTCAGACAGTTGGTGTCTTCATTTATAAAACTGAGACAATAGGGCTTCCCTGGTGGCGCAGTGGTTGAGAATCTGCCTGCCAATGCAGGAGACACGGGTTCGAACCCTGGTCTGGGAAGATCCCACATGCCGCAGAGCAACTAGGCCCGTGAGCCACAACTACTGAGCCTGCGTGTCTGGAGCCTGTGCCCCGCAACAAGAGAGGCCGCGACAGTGAAAGGCCCGCACACCGCGATGAAGAGTGGCCCCCACTTGCCACAACTAGAGAAAGCCCTCGCACAGAAACGGAGACCCAACACAGCCAAAAAAAAAAAAAAAAAAAAAAAAAAACTGAGACAATAAAAGCTACCTTTCAGGGTTGTTGATAATATTAAACAAGTTAACTTATGGAAATATGAAACATAGAGCCTACCACTTAGTAAACAGTCCATAATGCATGGGGAAATGATTTCTTAGGGGAAAACATTTTGAAGAGGTCAAACGTAAGATGTGATCCAAACTCTGCCTTTACTAAGCAAACTAAATGAATACCTGGGTGATTTTTCTGCCCTGTACTTGTTACTGTGTCCATGCACGTAATGGGAATTTCTGGAGGCCAAAGATGTCTGAGCTCCTTAAATGAAAAATGTTGTAACAAAGAAAAGAGATGTTCTGACCAGTTCTTTCAACCACATTGCAACTGCACCATACAGGAAGGCTTTAATTGCACCACCCTCCTCTCACGTTTTCTCCTGAGGTTTTGGCTGAGAAGCCTGCTGGATCCAGCTCTTTTCTGTGTTCCTCGGAGAGCTGTGAGAACTGAACCAGAGCAGCCACATGTGAACTCTTTCTCTACAACCGGGAAAATCCTGAGACCACTTGTTACACCAGTCGTATCGCTAGAAAAATGGAGAAGTGGAGAACACTTCGTAGGAGGTTGGCTGACCTGCAGTTTGGGAGAACTGGAAATGTTTCTATTATTGTTATCATCAACAGCCATGTTGTTACTTACACTGTGCAAAGATGTTTCTTATTGTCTTGAAATAGGGCAAATGCAGTGTGAGGAACAATCATTAAAAGTAAAAACATGCCTCTCATTTTTCTAGCATGAGGCTTTAGAAAATGTAGCTGGTCATCTAAGACAAAGTTTAGTTAAGTGGTTTAACTATCACTTTTAGGAATTCACCAAAAAATCTCTTTGGTGGTTATTTCAGTATTTTTATAGCAACAGTTGCCATTATATCTTATTTTGTTTATTTATTTACTGGTTTGCTATAATTGTATCCTCTTTTGGAATTTTCACTTTTCTCATAGAATTAAATAGTTAAATTCAAAAAAAAAAAGAGAAAGTGTTCAGGTATGAAATTTTCACTTACATTTCTTAGCAACTGGAATATATAGCAAACCTACTATATTTAGAATCGGTGCAAGACACCAGGGGGAATACAGAGAGGGATAAGGCACAACACTTGTAATTGAGCCAAGTGTAGCAATTTTATTGGGATCAGGTTTGCTTCGCCAAATGGCAAGGAATCTGTGTGATGCATTTGCACTTCTAATTAAAAGTCCCAGAGTCGTTTCTTTAAGTCTCAGCCCTAATTCATTTCCAGACAGCCTTGCAGTTTTGAGGTGATTTGTACAGCTTCTGCTAAGACTGTGGAGAAAGCTCGTAGCAGTCAGATGTCTTGTACAATTTAGAGATTAAATTAGAGAAAAACACCAAAGCAACTCTGAGGGAAGGAACCATGGAATGGTCCTAAACTCTACAGTGTTCGTAACACATATAGGCACTTGATAAATATTTGTTGATTAAATAAATGTGCTATATCAGATACTGTGGAGGCTACAAAGATGAGGAACACATGATTCCTCCTCTCTGGAGGCTCATCTCTCATGGGGGACAGGGACACATAAATAACAGTTAACAAGATAGACTTGCCTGTGTTGGATCCCTGAACCGATCTCAACTTGACCACAACAGAGGTCATGGCGGACACTGCATTAAAAGAGGTCATGAGCCCCTGAACTTTGCTCAACATCATTCCTGTCTGCTCATCTTGCAACTGTCAGCCTTGAACCTCTTCACACATCAATGCATCTCATTCCTGACCTGTCTGGCATTCTATCTTGGTCCTGCCTGTTGGTGTATAGCTTCACTTGGACTGGAAATCTTAGCTGGAATTGCTGACCTTGGCACTGCCCCAGCAAACGTTTAGGATAGACAGCATGGCGACTAGTTAAGAGCACAGACTCTTAACTATCTGTATTGGAAGCTTGACTCTGCTATTTATTAGTTCTTTACTAATACATTAGTTCTTTACTAATACATTAGTTCTTTACTATGACCTTGGGCACATGACATACCCTTTTTTTTTTTTTTTGATGCCTTGGTTTCTTAATCTTTTGAATTAGGAGTATAATAGTACCTAACTCACATGGCCCTTATAAGAACAAAATGAGTTAATACTTCCAAAGCACTTAGAAATGTTCCTGGCACATAGAGCATTGAGTGAGCAAAGGTAAGGAGGCGGGAAAGTGAAGAATGTCTAATTAAGAGCCCAGTATGGCTAAGGCAGTGGGCTCAGGGGGCCGTACATGTAGTATTGACTTTAGAAGGTTGAAAAAGACCAGGTTTTGGAGTAACTCAAATACCAACATGGGGAGCTTGTGATCTATTCTGTAAGCCATGTGGCATCACAAAATTATGTCAGTGCTCTAGAAAGAACCCTAGTAGTAGTAAGGAGGATGGACAGGAGGATGGGAGATTGTGCAGGCAAGAAAATATTTTTCAAAAATTTGCAATAATCTAGGCGAGTGATGATGAGACACGAAACTAAGGTGGTGACAATGTCAGTGACATAGAGAGAGAAAATGCTGAGACAGGAAAGAATATTTGTAAGCAAAACTAAAAAAAGAAAAATTATTTGCGTATTTTTATAGGTCAGGCATGTACCATGCGGTTTGTAAAACATCCCATTTAACTGGTGCAACATGTAGGTTTGGTAAATATGGATGCTTGATTAATTCAGATGAAGAAACTCAGGGAGATTAAGCAATTAGTCTGAGGTCACAGTTCAAAGCAGCAGAAGAAGGATTCAACCCGAGTCAATCTTGTTCCAAGGTCTGTTTTTGTTTTTTTTTTCCACTGATTATGTTCATGGAGGAAACAAGAGAAAGCAAGGAGCTGAATGTGCTCCTAAATGCTCTTGGGGGCTAGAAATGCATTAATCCAGGTGAGCAAGTTTCAGAGATGGTATGACTCCTTTTGCTTTGATTTTAAATTTTAAATTGTTTTGGAGTGTGGAGGCATGTGGTAGGCAATTGGAAGTTCAGGCATTGAAAGAGGAGAGAAGTCAGGATTGGAAACATAACTTTAGAAATCATTTGCAAAAAGGAAAAAGAGTTGAGATAAGCTCTGCAAAAGAGAGCACAAAAAGAGTAAGATAAAAGAGAGTCAAGAAAGGTCCTCAGTAGCACTTCATTTAATGGGTAGAAGAGAGAGAAAAGTTTGTGAATCATAGTGAGGTCAAAGGCCAGGGAGGGGAGTCCAAGATTTCAAGGAAGAGAATTTCAGCAGGAAGTAGGTGGTCAAGTGTCAGATGCTGTTGAGATCAGAGAGGGTAAGAACACAGAAAAAGGCCAGTGGATTTGGAAGACACTGGGACCTTTGGGAGAACCATTTTAGGAGAGTGGAAGGTGTAGACCTAGATTTTCAAGTGAAGGGTTGGTAATGAAGAAAAGCAGATGGGACATTAGGACAGGGGTGGGGAAAATAGAACATGTTTATAGGTTGAGGAGAAGTTAAGTCAGCAAGGGTGATTGGAACTTCACCGATGGAGAACAAGGCTCTAGAGAAGAATGGAGAGGATGAGATCACGTGTAGATGGGGAGTCTTCCTTGGACAGGAAGTAAGCCCCTTTCTCTTCAGAGATCCAGAGAAACTCATGGTGATGGGCAGCATGTGAAGGAAGCCCGTGTTACCTGATCTCTGCTTCTTCAAAAAAGTAGATGCAAATAATGATCTGCTGAAGTTAAATGGCTTGAGGGGCACCTAAAGGGCATGAGAAGAGAGAGTAATCCATGCCCTCCTCTTTCACCATTTCCTGCCATAGTTTTTTTTGGGTTTTTTTTGTTGTTTTTTTTTTTGCGGTACGCGGGCCTCTCACTGTTATGGCCTCTCCTGTTGTGGAGCACAGGCTCTGGACGCGCAGGCTCAGCGGCCATGGCCCACAGGCCCAGCCGCTCCACGGCATGTGGGATCTTCCCGGACCAGGGCACGAACCCGTGTCCCCTCATCGGCAGGCGGATTCTCAACCACTGAGCCACCAGGGAAGCCCTGAATTTTATTTAATTTTTTATACAGCAGGTTCTTATTAGTTATCCATTTTATACATATTAGTGTATACATGTCAATCCCGATCTCCCAATTCATCACACCACCACCCCCAGCCACTTTCCCCTCTTGTGTCCATACGTTTGGAACACTTTCTCTTTTTGTCTTTGAAATTTAAACTTGTTTTCCTCAGGGAAAGTTGGCTGTTACAACATAGAAAAGACTGGGTTATTTGTCACAAGTCTCCAACTCTAGAATTTAATAATGGCAGAAAAAAAGTTTGAGATTATTGCCTCCGTTTTACAAGGTTACACAAAGTAAAGTTCATTCTATTCATTATTGACCAGCAACCTAGACAGTCAATGTTTTGCTTCTACTTGGGATAAAAAAGAAGTTTTTATTGCCCTTTCCCTGAAATCATGTAATTATAGGGATTTTGAAGTTACTGGCTCTACTCTCTGACCTTCAGGCAGAACTATGTTTAAAAACCTCCCTGAGAAGCTGAGAATTGGTCTTGCTCTGAGATACCTTTAGAGCAGATTATACAACTACAGCCAGTAACCTCCTGTAGTGTTTAAAAGCTGGAGTCATGCTGCTAATCTAATCTTCTCTCTGACATTTCTTTCTCTTCCTCTCTTCAGTGAAGCTTGACAACCACTAAGTAAGTTTGTGTAATTACTTTAGAGTCATTTCACTTTCTTAAGAAGAAACATTGAAAAACTTAGGAAATAGAGTTACTGAATTGTGTACTCCTGCATGTGGAGCTGTCCTGGACATCAGCTTACATAGATATAGAGAAAAACTACTTGCATATACTGCATATTTGAATTTGGAGTACAAATATTTGAGGTTGAGTCCTGGTTCTAACTCTTACTAGCTATGTGGCTTTCAAGGAATATAATAATCTTTATGAGATTCAATTTCTTTATGTGGGATCATTATATCCCACCAGAGTGATGTTTCATACACTGTGAACTATGTAAAACATGACTGTTGGTGTACCAAGTATAAACACCCCAATCCTTTCCATTTCTACTTTAGCTTTATAGAAGAGATTATTCTTTATCTTATTTTTTTAAAAGATCTAAAACCATATTTCTTTTGGAATGGGAGCATGCCCATTTACCCATAATCCAATATTACTCAATTATCACAGAAAAATTGGAAATTATTCTTGTGTACCTACCTTCTTCATAAGATTGTATGTTTTTCAGGGCAAGGATTCTGCCTTATTAATCTTTATAGCCACCACTGTTGACACAATGTGCAGAGTAAGTATTTAGAAAATATTTATGGGGTTCAAAAATTGCTTGACTGAATTATTTTTTTTTTTTGACTGAATTATTTATACTACTTTAAATGTTAGCTAGTAACCTAAAGGGAGATTTGATGAACCATTAATTACTAGTAACTCCTTAACTCCTTCTCATTTTCAAGTGTATAGAAAAATGTTTTTCTTTGTCTCCCCTACATATACCATCATAAAGATACTTAATGTTGAGTAATATAGCATATCCTAAATCACAGAAACTCGTCTTTGTCCTAAAACTGTATGTTCATCCTAAAAGAGAAAAAAAAAATTCGTGGTTACATAGATCCGTAAGATTAATTATTAGACAAAGAAGCAAGTAAGATATTAAAAAAAGAGAAATGACTGAAAGAAGCAAAGGACATTTAAATGGCAAATATTTTACCCCAGGGATCTGGCTAAAGTATTTGAAAATCTTGGGGCCAATTATCTGAAGTCTGGAGACTGTTGACAGGGTAGTCACAGCTACGTGGGTGCTGGAAAAGAATATGTCTTTTCTTTACACAAGCTTCCAGAACTAGTTCTCATGAATGCCTAAAATATTTGTTTTATAAAATCGTGTCAGGAGGTTTCTCCCCCCTTCGCTTTAAAAGAAACTATTGTCCTCTTGAGCTTCTTTTCAAATACAATTTGCTTCATGCTAGTGTGTGTTATTGGATATTTGTAGCAACTTCACAAATTCTTTCAAATTCTTCTGATTTAAACCTTTTCCATTTAAAATGCAATTTTTTTAAAAAAGGGTGCACAAGAGAAATTTTATTTTACATGTTCTTTTTGGTTGACCTTGTCAACCAAAAAGAACTATTTGAGTTCACCTTCCAAGGTCTGGGGCAGAGAATGCATGGAGACATTTCTTCCTCAAGATCCTTGGGGCTGGGCATCTTACACATTTGTCCAAATGGGCCGATGGTCAAAGAACCTAGGGGGATCCCAGAACCACTAAACAGACAGAGTTTTTAGGATGGGCACAGCCTATTCACGGCAGATGGGCTACAATAAGACCATTCATACCCAGATGCAGAAATCTGTGATCAGTCATAGACTCTTTGCTACTCGTCATGAATGTAACTTTACCATTCCTCCAGGCACCTGATAGGAAATCCTCTTACCATCCCAGGTACAGAGAATTTTCACACAGTTAAAATATGTGCTTTGAATGACAGGTGTTGTGCGGAGAAATGTTACATTGTGAGGATTACTCTTCACAGCAAGGGGGACTCTGATTAGAGCCTGTTTAAAAAAAAGATTTCAGCTCCATCCTCCATCTTGGGAGATTATCTCTCTATCTATTCATATATCTACCTTTCTATCTATCTTTATTCGTGGATCACTTTCTCTGGGAGAAGTCATATCATAAGCAACCCAACGGAAAGGACCACGTGGTAAGGAACTAAAGCTACTTGCCAATAGTCATATGGATGAGCTTGAAAGCAAATCCTTTAGCCCCAGTCAAGACTTCAGAGACTGCAGCCCTGACTGTTATCTAACTGCAACCTCATACAAAACCTTGAGCCAGAACCGCCCAACTAAATCAATCCAGATTCCTGACCCTCAGAGATAATGCTGTTTGCTGTTTTAAGCTGCTAGATTTAGGGATGAATTGTTACACAGTGATAGATTATGAAGGTACAGTGGTATGGCTCTAAGAAATCTAAGAGGGGACTTCCCTGGTGGTTCAGTGGTTAAGAATCCACCTGCCAATGCAGGGGAAATAGGTTCAAGCCCTGGTCGGGGAAGATCCCACATGCCACGGAGCAACTAAGTGCAAGCGCCGCAACTACTGAGCTTGCGCTCTAGAGCCCGCGAGCCACAACTGCTGAAGCCCGCGCGCGCCTAGAGCCTGTGCTTCGCAACAAGAGAAGCCACCGCAATGAGAAGCCCGCGCACCGCAAGGAAGAGTAGTCCCTGCTCGCCGTAACTAGAGAAAGTCTGTGCGCAGCAACAAAGACGCAACGCAGCCAGAAATAAAATAAATAAATAAATTTATAGAAAAAAAAGAAATCTAAGAGGAATGTTAAACAGAGGAGAGAGACTTATATCTTACCAAAATCCCAGCTCATTCTCAGCACATCTTTTGATATCAGGGGCTTTTGGTTGGACCCTAGTTGAGAGATAAGATGGTGGATTAGCTTGTCCTCATCGAATCTTCCAACAAAGGAGGGAAGAAAATGCCTAGTGTGGATAATAGAAACTCAACTGGAGAGGACCAAGTGGAATCAGGGTCGAAGTTGAGAGAAGCTTTTGGGAATCTATTCAACAGTGGAAGGGGGGCTTCCCTGATGGCGCAGTGGTTGGGGGTCCGCCTGATAATGCGGGGGACACGGGTTCGAGCCCTGGTCTGGGAGGATCCCACATGCCACGAAGCAACTAGGCCCGTGCGCCACAGCTACTGAGCCTGTGCTCTAGAGCCCATGAGCCACAACTACTGAGCCCGTGTGCCACAACTGCTGAAGCCCGCGCGCGCCTAGAGCCTGTGCTCCGCAACAAGAGAAGCCACCGCAATGAGAAGCCCGCGCACCGCAAGGAAGAGTAGCCCCTGCTCGCCACAACTAGAGAAAGCCCACGCGCAGCAACAAAGACCCAACACAGCCAAAAATAAATAAATAAAATAAATAATTTTTTTTAAAAAAAGAGTGGAAGGAATTACCTACCAACATGCAGGAGTAATAGGTTAATAGAGAAACTTGCTTCTCACAAATCTTCCTCTTCAAAAGGGAGAGGAAAATGGCCATTCAAGACAAGAAGGGGCTCAACTGGTTTTTCACAAGCAGAGCCAGAGATCGTATAGGGGAGGGGGGCCTGAGAGCTAGGTATTAATGGTGATCTTCTCCAAATAATCTTTTTGGTTTCTGGGGAAAAGAAGAGCACAGAAGTCCACGAATAACTTCAAGTCAGAGGGAAGCAGAGAAATGGGGACCCAGGGAAAGGGGACTTTAAAAATCTTAACACTAAGAAGTCATTCTCTTACTTGATTAACTAAAACTTCTAAATGTCATATTTCCATGCAAGTGAGGTAAACCAAACAGCAAATTGGGTTACATGTCTTGCTCTGGGAAACCTAACCAGCTAAATAGAACACTCTGTAGAAGAAATTTCCTGACAAAATTTACCCCAGCAGAAGCATGTAGCATGCTTTGATAAATAGAGGGTAGGATAGATAATGATTGCATCCTGAGAAGTCCAGTGGATCCCAGGAAATAGGACTGATGGTCATGGTAGTAAGGCTGACTCTGAGATCTCAATAAAAGACACTAGTTTAGGAAAGTTTCCCAGAAGAGCAGAATCTTTCTGAGCCCTTTTCTCTTGGGGATGGTGACAAACAGTGAGAGGTACACTGGAGGCAAGGGGAAAAAGACGTTGAAGATTGAACTATAGACCAAATTATTCTGCCAGTGCTATCCCCAACCAAAGGTTATCCCAGCAGGAGATAAGAGAAATTGAGAAATGAGACACTAAGTAATAATCTGTCGGATATCCTAAGAGGAAAAGCAAATGATGAGAAAAAGTTAGTGACAAGTGTCCTTCTAGCATCAAAATGTAAATTCTAGATTTACTCTTGGGAATTCCCTGGTGGTCCAGAGGTTAGGACTTGGCACTTTCACTACTGGGCCCTGGGTTCAATCCTTGGTTAGGGAATTAAGATCCCACAAGCCACACAGCGTGGCCCAAAAAAAAAAAAAAAAATTTACATTTATTATTAGGGAAAGTAGCATCATGTTACAGGATTCCTCATTTACTTTTCACATTTGCTAGCCAATAATTTACTTAGACTATAGACAAAGTAATTCATTGATTATATTATAGAGCAATAGGAGTTACACAGTGTTGAGAGGGAAATAAAAAGTAGGCTACAAACAGTACATGCAATATAATTCTAATTTTGTATTTTTTTGTTTTTTTTTAAAGGACTTCAAATGCTTGGCTTTTTATTTATTTATTTATTTATTTATTTATGGCTGTGTTGGGTCTTCATTTCTGTGTGAGGGCTTTCTCTAGTTGTGGCAAGTGGGGGCCACTCTTCATCGCGGTGCGTGGGCTTTCACTATCGCGGCCTCTCTTGTTGCGAAGCACAGGCTCCAGACACACAGGCTCAGTAGTTGTGGCTCACAGGCTTAGTTGCTCCGCAGCATGTGGGATCTTCCCAGACCAGGGCTCGAACCCATGTCCCCTGCATTGGCAGGCGGATTCTCAACCACTGCGCCACCAGGGAAGCCCTAATTTTGTTTTTTAAAAGCATGTATGTGTTAGACACAGGGCCAAGATGGCAGAGTAGGAAGACCCAGAGCTCATCTCCTCCCACGGGCACAGCAAAATTGCGACTATTTACAGAGTAACTATCCATGAAAACAACCTGGAGACTAGCAAAAAACATCCTCTACCGCTAAAGATATAAAGAAGGAACCACAACAAGATGGGTAGAGGGGCGGAGACGCAGTGTATGTAGGACCCCTACCTCTGGGTATGCAACCCACAAATGGGAGGATAATTACAATTACAGAAGTTCTCCCCAAGAAGCATGAGGCCCAGGATCCTCATCGGGCTCCCCTGCCTGGGAGCACTGCTTGTCGAAAAGATGAGCCCCAAGAATGTTTGGCTCTGAAGGCCGAAAGAGTTTGCTTTTGGGAGACCCAGAGGGCTGTGGGAAACAGAGATTCCACTCTTAAAGGGCACACACAAAAGAGATGCTTGAAAACTCAGGGCAGAAGCAGTAGTTTGAAAGGAGTCTGGGTCAAACACACTTGCTGATCTTGGAGAAACTCCTGCGGAACCAGAATGCAATTGAAACTTACCCTGGAGACATAGACACTGGCAGCAGCCATTTTGGGGAGTACATCCCACAACAAGGACACTTGTGCTCATAAATGCCATTTGGGAATCATCCCTCTAGGTTATTAGTCCCGGGACCTGGCTTTGCTTACAATCCATCGGCACCAGTCCTGGGATGTCCCAGGCCAGGCAGTTAGCTGGAACACAGCCCAACCCACCAGCAGTCCAGCTGCCCTAGGACCCCCTGGTCCCCCAGCCAATCCAGGACCTGGTGCCACCCACCAGGGGTGGGCACCAGCCCCAGGATCCCCTGGGGCCTAGCCCCACCCATTAACATGGTGACACCAGCTCCAGAACCTACAGGCCCTGCAGCCAAAGACCCCAGGACGTGACTCCACCCACCAGCAAGCAGACACCAGCCTTGGGACTACTGAGGCCTCGGATCCAGCTGGGTCAGGACATGGTACGCTCACCAGCAGGCCAACACAAGCTCCAGGACCCCATGGCCGTGACCCTGCCCACCTGCAGGCCAACACCAACTCCTGAGCCCTTAGGGCCCTGCAATCAGAAACACTGGGACCTGGATCTACCCATCAGTAGGCCAATACTAGCTTCAAGATCTAGCCTCACCCACTAGTGTGTGGGCACAAGCACGGGGACACCCTGTGCCCTGGCAGGCTTAGACTAGCTCCAGGACACCTTGAGCACCTCAGCTAGCCTTGTCAGGATCCAGCTCTATCCACCAAGGGGCAATCACCAGCTCCAAGTCACCCCAGACCCTCTAGCCAGTCATGTCAAGAATTGACGCTGCCAACCAGCAGGCAAACACCAGCCCCATGCTCTCCCTGGGTCATGGACCTGCCCATCATCAGGCTAACACTAGCTCCAGGACCCCTAGTCCCATAGCCAGCTACTGTGGGATCCAACTCTGGCTACCACTAGGCTAGCACTAGCCCTGGAACCTCCTGGGACTCTGTAGCCAGTCACCTCATGCCCAGCTGTGAACCAGAACTACAACCAGGACTCCTCTCACTGTACAGCCAGCAGAGCCAGAATCTGACCCCAGCCACCAGTAGCTGGCAGCCTATGTACAAAGCAGGGCCTGGAAACCAACTACACTGGGGGTCAGCCACGGCTACCAGCACACCCACAGTAGTCAGCCCACACAGAAGGGTACCCTTAAATGATATAGCCCAACAGTAGATTAGATAATACAGAACAATATATCAGCAAACTAGAAGACACAGTGGTTGAAATCACTCAAGCTCACAGAAAAAATAATTTTAAAAAATGGAGAGTTTGAGAGATCTCTGAGACAACATCAAAGTACTAACATTCATATTATAGGAGCCCCAGAGGGAGGAGAGAGAGAGAGAGAGAGAGAGAGAAAAGGGCAGAGGACATATTTGAAGGCATAATAGCTGAAAACTTCCCTAACCTGGGAAAGGAAACAAACATCCAGGTCTAGGAAGCACAGAGTCCCAAAAAGAAACAACTCAAAGAGGACCAGAGCAGGACACATGGTAATTAAAATGGCAAAAATTAAAGATAAAGAAAGAATATTAAAAGCAGCAAGGGAAAAACAAAAAGTTACATACAAAAGGACTCTCATAAGGCTGTTAGTGGACTTTTCAGCAGAAACTTTGCAGGCCAGATAGAAGTGGATGATATATTTAAAGCAATAAAAGGGAAAAGCCTCAAACCAATAATATTCTACCTGGCAAGGCTATCATTCAGATATGATAGAGAGATCAAAACTTTTACAAACAAGCAAAAGCTAAAACAGTCCAGCACCACCAAACCAGCTCTACAAGAAATATCAAAGAGACTTCTCTAAACAGAAAAGAAAAGGCCACAACTAGAAGTATGAAAGGAAGAAGCTCATTGGTAAAGTCAAATATACAGTAATGGTCAAGTAGGAAATTTAAAAGATAAAAGTAGTAAAATCATCTATATCCACAATAAATAGTTAAGTGATACACAAAACAAAAGGGTGTAAAATATAATGTTAAAAACAGTAAAGGTGGAGAGAGGAGTGAAAATGCAGGGTTGTTAAAATGCATTTGAACTTAAGAGATTAGAAAATTAAAATATATATATTATATATGTAACTCATGGTAACCACAAAGCAAAAATTTATAATAGACACACCCAAAAAAGAGAAAGAAATCCAAACATAACACTAAATATAGACATCAAATCACAAGAGAAGAGATTAAAAGAAGAAACGAGAAAAAGAACCACAAAAACAACCCCAAAACAATTAACAAAATAGAAACAAGTACATACTTCTCAATAATTACTTTAAATGTAAATGAACTAAATTCTCCAATTAAAATATGTAAAGGGCTGAATGGATACAAAAACAGAACCCATATATATGCTACCTACAAGAGGCTCTTTTCAGATCTAAAGACATACACACACAAAGTGAGGGGATAGAAAAAGGTATTCCATGCAAATAAAACTGAAAAGAAAGCCAGGAAAGAAATACTTACATCAGACAAAATAGACTTTAAAACAAGGACTGTAACAAGACACAAAGAAGGACATTACATAATGATAAAGGGATCAACCCAGGAAGATATAACAATTGTAAATATATATGTATGCAACATAGGAGAACCTAAATACATAAAGCAAATATTAAGAGACATAATGGAAGAAATTGACAGTTACACAATAATAGTGGGGAACTTTAACACTCCACATACATCAGTGGACAGATCATCCAGACATAAAATCGATAGGGAAACACTGGCCTTAAATGACACATAAAACCAAATGAACTTAATAGATATATACAGAATATTGCATACAAACCTGCAGAATGCACATTCTTTTCAAGTGCACATGGAGCATTCTCCAGTATAGATCACATGTTAGGCCACACATACACACACACAAAAGTCCCAGTAAATTAAATTTAAGAAGATTGAAATTATATCAAGCATCTTTTGCAAATACAATGTTATGAGACTAGAAATCAAATACAAGAAAAAGAAACTGCAAAAACACACAGATATGGAGGCTAAGCAATATTCTACTAAACCACCAATGGGTCACTGAAGAAATCAAAGAAGAAATTTAAAAAATACCTGGAGACAAACACATGTATTTTTTGTTTTGAAACAAAAATGCAATGACCAAAAATCTATGGGATGCAGCAAGAGCAGTTCTAAGAGGGAAGTTTATAGTGAGGCAAGCCTACCTCAGGAAACAAGTAAAGTCTCAAGTAAACAACCTAACCTTACACCTAAAGGGACTATAAGAAAGAAGACAAAACAAAATGCAAAGTTAGTAGAAGGAAAGAAATTATAAAGATCAGAGCAGAAATAAATGAAATAGAGACAAAAAATAAAATAGAAAAGATCAATGAAACTAAGAGCAGGTTCTTCAAAAAATAGACAAAATTGTAAACCTTTAGCCAGAGTCGTCAAGAAAAAAAGAGAGACGGTCCAAATCTATAAAATTGGAAATGAAAAAAGAGAAGTTACAACCGACACCACAGAAATACCAAGGATCAGAAGAGATTACTATGAACAATTATATACCAATAAAATGGACAACTTAGAAGAAATGGAAAATTTCCTAGAAATGTATAATCTCCCAAGACTGATTCAGGAAGAAATAGAAAATATGAACAGCCCAAATACAGTAATGAATTTGAATCAGTAATTTAAAAAAACTCCCAACCAACAAAAGTCCAGGACTAGAAGACTTCACAGGTGAATTCTACCAAACATTTAGAGAAGAGTTAACACCTATCCTTCTCAAACTATTCCAAAAAATTGCAGAGGAAGGAATGCTTCCAAACTCATTCTACAAGGCCAGTAATCACCCTCATATCAAAATTGGTAAAAGATATCACAAAAAAAGAAAATTATAGGCCAATATCACTCATGAACATAGGTGCAAAAATCCTCAACAAAATATTAGCAAACTGAATTTGACAACACATTAAAAGAATCGTACACCATGATCAAGTAGGATTTATCCCATGGGTGCAAGGATAGTTCAATATACACAAATCAATAAATGTGATACACCACATTAATAAATTGAAGAATAAAAATCATATGATCATCTCAATAGATGCAGAAAAAGTTTGAGAAAATTCAACTTCCTTTTATGATAAACACTCTCCACAAACTGGGTATAGAGGGAACACACCTCAACATAATAAAGGCTACATATGATGAGCCCACTGCTAATCTCATACTCAGTGGTGAAAACCTGAGAGCATTTCCTCTAAGATCAGGAACAAGACAAGGACGCCCACTTTCATGATTGAAGCCCTGGCCACAGCAATCAGATGATAACAAGAAATAAAAGGAAATCAAATTGGAAAGGAAGACGTAAAATTGTCACTGTTTGCAGATGACACAATAGAAAATCTTACATAGAAAAATCCTAAAGACACCACAAAAACATTTCTAGAACTCATCAATGAATTTACTCATATGTAAAATTGCAGGGTACCAAATTAATATACAGAAATCCATTGTGTTTCTATACACTAAGAATGAACTATCAGAAAGAGAAATTAAGAAAAACAATCCCATTTACAATTGCATCAAAAAGAATAAAATACCCAGGAATAAATCTAACTAAGAGGTAAAAACTATACTCTGATAAGACACTGGTGAAAGAAACTGAAGATGACACAAACAGATGGACAGATATACTGTGATCATGGATTGGAAGAATTAATACTGTTAAAATAGCTACACTACCCAAGGCAATCTACAGATTCAATGCAATCCCTATCAAAATACCAATGGCATTATTCACAGAACTAGAACAAGTAATTCTAAAATTTGTATGGAAACACAAAAGACCCTGAATAGCAAAAATAATCTTAAGAAAGAGGAACAAAATAAGAGATACCATGCTCTCTGATTTCAAACTATGTTACAAAACCACAGTGATCAAAACAGTATGGTACTGGCACAAACAGACACATAGATCAATGGAACAGAATAGAGAGGCCAGAAATAAATCCACACTTATATGGGCAATTAATCCACAACAAAAGAGACAAAAGTATACAATTCAGAAAAGACAGCCTCTTCAAGAGATGGTATTGGGCAAACTGGACAACTACATGCAAAAGAATCAAACTGGACTACTTTCTAACACAATATACAAAAATAAATTCAAAATGGATTAAGACTTAAATGTAAGACCTGAAGCCATAAAACTTCTAGAAGAAAACATAGGTAGTATGTTCTTTGGCAGCAGTCTTAACAATATTTTTTTGAATACATCTCGTTAGGCAAAGGAAACAAAAGCAAAAATGAACAAATGGGACTAGATCAAACTAAAAAGCTTTTGTACAGTGAGGAAAACTATCAACAAAAAGGAAAGGCTGCTTATCGAATGAGAGAAGATATTTTCAAATGCTATATGCAACAAGGGGTCGATATCCAAAATATATAAAGAACACAAACAACTTAATCAAAAACAAAATTTTAAATGGGCAGAGGACCTGAATAGACAGTTTTCCAAAGAAGGCATAAAGATGGCCAACAGGTACATGAAAAGATGCTCAGCATCACTACTTATCAGGGAAATTCAAGTCAGAATCACAATGAGATATTACCTCATGCCTGTCAGAATGGCTATTATCAAAAAGACAACAAATAACAGTATTGGTGAGGATGTGGAGAAAAGGGAACCCTGTGCACTGTTGGTGGACATGTGAATTGGTGCAAACACTATGGAAAATAGTACGGAGATTCCTCAAAAAAATTAAGATGGAACTACCCAACAATTCCACTTCTGGGTGGAAAACAAAAACACTAATTCGAAAAGATACATGCACCCCTATGTTCATTGCAGCATTTTACAAGAGCCAAGATATGAAAGCAACATAAGCACCCATCAATAGATAAATGCATGATGAAGATATGATATATATATATATATATATATCATGAAATATTACTCAGCCATAAAAAAGAATGAAATCTTGCCATTTGTGACAATATAGATGGACCTAGAGTGTATTATGCTAAGTGAAATAAGTCAGAAAGAGAAAGATAAATACTGTATGATTTCACTTATGTGTGAAATCTAAAAAACAAAATAATTGCACAAACATAACTATACAGAAACAAAGTCATAGATACAGAGAATAAATAGGTTGTTGCCAGAGGGGAAGAAGGTGAAGGGAGGAGAGAAATAGGTGAGGGAAGTTAAGAGGTACAAACTTTCAGTTACAAAATAAATGGGTCACAGGTAGAAAATGTATAGTGTGGGAATATAGTCAATAATTATGTAATACCTTTGTATGGTAGCAGATGACAATTAGACTTATGGTGATCATTTTGAAATGTATAGAAATATTGAATCACTGTGTGTGTACCAGGAACTAACAGCGTTATAGGTCAATTATACTTCAAAAACAAACAAGTAAACAAAGTCACAGAAAAAGAGATCAAATTTGTATCTACCAAAAGTGGGGGGTGAGGGAAGGTGGAATTAGGTGAAGGCCATCAGAAGGTACAAACTTCCAATTAAGATAAATAAGTACTTGACATGTACAACATGACAAATATAATTAACACTACTGTATGTTAGGGATGTGCTGGAGTTGATTTGTTAACAGTCATTTGCTCCTAGTGAGCAAGCAAGAATGCAGCTAGAGTTTTTAGAAGTTTAGGGGAAGTCGCCAGAGTGTTTACAAGGAACTCTGGATGCTTCTCAAATCTGGTGGAATCTTTATTCAGCACAGGTGTTATCATATGTAGCCGTACATGCCTATGGAAACTTAGTGAGGCCCGTGTTCAACAGGGAACATGCTGGGTTATTGATTTATTTACATATCCTTCTCTATAACTTTCCATATCCTTTGCTATTCCAAAAAAATTTTGAGGTGATTTATTGGCTGAGTATATATATACTCTACAAACTTAAATCCCCTATTGCACTGTATTTTGCCTGGTCTTGTGTGTGCAGAACAGAAATGGGGCCAGAGGAGGTATGGGAATATTAATCAGCTGAGGAAATGCTATACAAGCATCAAAGTTGGAAATACTTGCAAAATATCCTTCCACTCCTGGCTGAGGGCATAAAGGGACAAGTGGGAGCTTTATGGATTTTTATCCCTAAGTACCATCACCTGCTCCTCCATAATTGTAAAACTCTGTACTACTTCAAGCAATGAGGAAAGATTTGTGACTAAACTAAATACAAATAATTTTGCATTAAAAATTGATATTAGCATGCTGTAATGGAGATTAATCAGAATTTGGTATCAAAATACCTGAATTCAAGTTTGAGAAACCACCCCATATTTCTACTGATACATCTCCATTTCTTAATCTACAAAGCTTCAAGTTTTTGGAGGTAGGGAAAGAGTTCTTATAAACAAACAAAACAAACAAAATCAATAACCATAAAGGGAAAGACTGATAAATTAGACTACATTAAAATTAAGAATTTTTTATCAGAACACATCAAGAAGAAAGTGAAAAAGCAAGCCATAAACCAGAAAAAAACAAGCTGTAATATAAATAAATGACAAAGAACTCATATACAAAATACATGAAGAACACCTACCAGTCAATAAGAAAGACACCTAATCCAACAGAAAAAAATGGACAAGGGATTTCAACAGATACTTCACAAGAAAAGATATCCAAATAGCAATAAACACATGAAAAAGTGCTCAATCCCATTGCTAGTAATCAAAAAAATGCAAATTAAAGGGAGATAGTCCTACACACCCACCAGAAAGGATAAAATTAAAGACCAACAATCGCAATATGATAGTGAATAGCAAGAAAAACAAGAACATTTGTATGCCGTTGACAAGGGTATAAATTGGTATAACCAAATGAAAACAATTTGGCATTATCTAGTAAGTACATATTTTGTGACTAAACAATTTCAGTACCAGGTATACTTACCCTAACTTATGCACATGTGCACTCCAGGACACATGTACAAGAAAGTTCATAAAAACATTATTTGCATTAGCTAACCTGAAAGCAATCCAAATTTCCATCAACAGTAAATGGATAAATAAGTTGTAAGGTACTCATTCAATGAAAATACTTCATTGCTATGAAAATGAATGAGCTACAGCTGGAAACAACATTGGTAAAACTCAAAAACATCTTGAGTGAAAGAAGCCATGCACAAAGGAAAACAGAGTTTTCTTTACTCTGTTATTTATATGTTCTATATAAATCAAGTTAAACAAACAAGCAAAAATCATAGTATTTGGGGATGCATAGATGGGTAGTAAAACTATAAAGAGAAGAAAGAAAATGATGGCCATAAAGTCAGGCCATAAAAGTGGTCACCTGGGCAGTAGAGGTTAGGGTGAGAGTTGAGGAAGGTATGAGGGGATTTGGGGATCTGACAATGGTTCTTGATCTGGAGATGGTTACACATGTGATTATGTTAATTCCTTGAGCTACATGTTTTGCATGCTTTATTGTATGTGTGTTATATTTCATAATAAAGGAGTTAAACTTTATTTTAAAGGACCTAATTCTATCAGCCTTATCTATATCAAATGTCTAAGTTAAATACCAAATTAAAGGCATTTTAAAACTATAATCTACCATATATTTATACTATTGTTGTTTCTATCAATAACAATAGGCGAATAACTATAAAGAACCAAAGAGCCATTCTTAACAATGCCAATACTAGAATAACGTATCCTCAATTGAAAAATCACATTTCTAAGGGCAGAATGGCTACCAGCTGAAAACTCTGTTAAAATAAATTCATCCTGTCTAGACCAACTCAGCATCAAAACTGAAAACAGATGACTTAGCTATTTCCTTTTCTTTTTAAATATGACTAGTAATGCTCATTGATATGACTTTGGGGCTAAATATGTGAAAATTAAGTTAGAAAACTCAAGGTAAGACTTGAAAATCAAGGAGAAAAATTCTAATTGAAGATCTAGAAGCATAATTTAAATTATGTTTCTTCCAATTTCTTGTGTATAGTTGAGGTTTATTTTAAACAATTACAATTTATTACTATTGATAACATCTATGATAAAATTAATAATAATAAACAGTGCTGAATTTCAGGGGATGTTTTATTTCATATCATTCTTTTTGTGAACTTAATGAGGATCTTTTCTTCACTTATCAGTACCCTACCATGTCTGCAATCTGTTACCTATTATTATTAATAAATTACTACTTTCATTATACTATTCTCTCTTCAGTGATTTAGTGTCATCTATAAAGACAGGAGTTTTTATGGGAGAAATCATTTATATATCTCCTTGGGATTTTGTATATCTCCTAGGAATAATCCTCAACTTCTGCCTTTCTCACTCCACAAATAATCAGTCACCTGGGGTGGTTAAGAATCCGCCTGCCAGTGCAGGGGACATGGGTTCGATCCCTGATCCTGGAATATCCCACATGCTGTGGAGCAACTAAGCCCGGCGCCACAACTCCTGAAGCCCACATGCCTAAAGCCCATGCTCTGCAACAAGAGAAGCCACCGCAATGAGAAGCCCGTGCACTGCAACGAAGAGTAGCCCCTGCTCGCCACAACGAGAGAAAACCTGCGCGCAGCAACGAAGATCCAATGCAGCCCAAAATAAATAAATTAATTTTAAAAAAATAATATAATCAGTCACCTGGTCCTCCTGATTGTACTTTTGTCTTTTTATTTAAAAGCTCTGGATTCTGTATTTTCTTCTTTCTCACTGGCAATGATTTTAGTTTCCTCCTAGGAGTTATTAAAAAGACATCCTAACTGGCTCTTCTGCTTTTAATCTCTCTCTCCTCTAATTCATTCTTCATGTGAAACACTTTCCACAACAAGGTTCGATTGTGTCAGTCCCTCTCCCTGAAATCCTGGTGGCTCATTTCAGCCTCTAGTTTTATCTCCTGCCACCAATCCCTCCCCCCACGTCCCCTGGACTCCAGAGATAACTTATGCTACAATTACACTGAACCTTTGGGCATTGTCCCAACCCAGCCTTCCTGTGCCTGTGTAAGCTTCCCATTTCTTTCCACTGGCACACAGTAGGCATTCAATAAGTGCACATTGGCTGTAAGGCTGTTAGACCCTTAGGGAGAGGCTTCTGGCTCCCCCAGGCATTTAATTGCTTTCTGCTTTGGGCTCCCAAAGTGACTTGGTTCCCGTCCTGATTATTGTTTTGTAAGTCTGCAGTCTTTCTTCAAGAATAGCAGCCCCGGGCTTCCCTGGCGGCGCAGTGGTTGAGAGTCCGCCTGCCGATGCAGGGGACACGGGCTTGTGCCCCGGTCCGGGAGGATCCCACATGCCACGGAGCGGCTGGGCCCGTGAGCCATGGCCGCTGAGCCTGCGCATCCAGAGCCTGTGCTCCGCAACGGGAGAGGCCACAACAGTGAGAGGTCCGCGTACCGAAAAAAAAAAAAAAAACAGCAGCCCCATTTTATTGATCTTTGTATCTGAATAATACCCAGTACCTGAATAGTACTATGTATATTTATTTATCAGTGCCCAATAAAATGTAACTCTTCTTATTTGTCTAATTTTTATGAACGATAAAAACAATGGTAGCAAATGAATAAGGAAACTCCTTTGAGGGACCTGGCAATGGCCACTGCTAGAGAATTGACCCTTTCATTTAAGACTTTCAACTCCATGGACAATTAGACATTTCCTCTGTACCAGTTACTGTGCCAGGTGCTGGGACACAATGAATCATAATCCCATTTTCATAGCTCTTTATACCTGGTGGAATAATGGACCTACCACCATTGGGTCTGAGCAAAATATTTCCTATTTGCCTTCACTCATAGGAGAGGCCTGGAATATCCTATGCAGAAAGGATCGGCTTTTCTTTTTCTATCTTAGCCTTTAAAATAGTTCCTTTCATCATAAAGGCTCATACAAGCATTTCTCAGCTTCTCTGTCACTTGACCTGAGGTTTTCAAAGTATCCCCAGAAGAATCTGATTTGAAAAAAGAATCTTCAGTTGTGATGATGTGAAATTGATCCTCAGTCACATGTTCTCCTTTCTCAGACAGCAATACTAACCACGATCCTATTAAGTGGCGCCAATTATGTTTGAGAGTCCATCATGTGACCATGGGGCTATCTAGCCCCATTTGAATGAAATCCTTTAGATTTGCAGGCCATCTAGAAAGTAAAAAATCACAGACCATCAAGTAAGCTCTACTCTTCGCAATCAGCTCTTAGGGTGAGCTATTCAAGACACGATGCTAAGGCATTCCTTGTGTTTAAGAAAATAATTTCCTTCCCTTCTAATGTAATCGATTTCACATATTTTTTTTGCCCTAACAAAAAGACTTTAAGGAAAGGCTTTATGTTAATTATTAAACACACACATATTAAATTCTCATCTTCCAGACCAGGTTGAGAATGAAAGGCAAACATTCAGGTTAATTATCTCCCTATGTATGTCATTCATAGATGGTCAGGGTTCCAAGATTGAGTTGATAAAATCTACATAACATTATAAATACATTGATATAGTTTAACCTAGCCTCAGGAAGAATGAGTTAATAGCTAACTTTAGATATCACCCCACATTGCCTGAAATTCTCTTCATTTTGTCACATTTCTAAACTTGAACAAATCCAAGTTTTATTTCAATTAACACGTTCTACATTGAGAATATGGACACTCCAAGGGGCCCAGTCATTCTCAGCTTAGTACCATTCAGTATCCGATTGGTTGTCTCCTGGAAACATTCTAGTGAAAATTAGCATCAGATGGATTTTCCCCTAGAATCCAGTTGAAAATAGAGGCAGTCAGATAATGAAAGTTTTAATGAATAATGAGCTAGAATTAGTGGCGAAGTAGAGGGAGGAACACTGTAGAGGGTAGACTGGATCGTTTCTAGTGAAGGGCTTTGTGATACCAAAGGAAAATATGAGAATATCCAGTACTCAGAGGAAAGGTTATTAGTTAGGCTACTTTTAACAGCAAGGTTGGCTTTGAATTCCAGTAGACTACGAACACAGAGTTCAGCTCTACTTCTCTGTAATCTCTTGCCTCTGCCTTTCTCTGCGTGTTGGCTTCACCTGCAGCCTAGTAAAGAAGGCTGTAACAACTCCAGATGCCAATTCCAGACACAACACAACAATATCCAAAGGAAGATGGCACTGCAGGAGGGCCAAACCTTCTCCCGAAGCCCCCAAACTTCCCCATTATGCTGTTTTGGTTGGAATTATGTCACAAATGGGTGCCTAAATCAATCTCTGGCCAGGGGAGTGAGAACGCCATGAATGCCTTAGATCAATCAGAATGTAGCCCCTGAAGCTGGAAGTAGAGCCAATATCCCTTGAAGAACCTAGCCCCATGGAGGAGGATGGATACCTAAGAAAGCGGGGGTCTGTTAGGCAGAACAGTCAAGGAAATTGGTTATTGATTATGCAACCAGTGTCTGCTTGGTAAAGGATACACAATTCTACGAAGTGAAAGAGAGGGGAAGACACAAGAGGGGGAGGGCTCCAAATACAAAATTCATAAGCTTCAAACTTTTGCCTAGAGCTCAACTCTGGTTTTAAATTTATTTTTAAGTAATATCCATTATAATTGTACACCAGTCACAGAAACACTTGTCAATAGAGATTTTCTATTTGCCAAGTACCTGTTAATAGAAACAGTCTAGTAATAGAATTATTGAATATACTAACTAGGACATGATACCTCCTTTTCCCAACCGAAGCTAGTATAAAACAAGTAATTTTTGCGATAATGGTTTCACAGACAAAATACTACATGTGCCCTATAATTTAATGAAAAGGTAACTTGATACATGCATGGGTACCTAATATTTTGTGATTTAGTGCTAAGAGGAGATTATATGTTGTTTAATTTAATATTTAGATGCATCATCATTAGTTGTGTTTTCTAGTATTCTGGTATCATGGCTGTTATTTATTCATTCATTTATTTATTCAAATAGTATTTATTATCTATATATTTTATACCAGGCACTAAGCAAAACTAAGAATACAAAGTTTGGCAAAAACTGAAAGAATTCTCATGAACAAATAGATGTTTCACATAGTAGGTTTAGAAGGTTTTTTTTTACTTTTTATTTTATATTGGAGTATAGTTGATTAACAATTTTGTGTTAATTTCAGGTGTACAGCAAAGTGATTCAGTTATACATATATGCATATCTATTCTTTTTCAAATTCTTTTCCCATTTATGTTGCTATATAATATTGAGCAGAGCTCCCTGTGCTATAGAGTAGGTCCTTGTTGTACACACTGCTATATTTAAAATGGATAACCAACAAGGATGTAGGTTTAGAAGATTTAATCTCTTGAGGGATACCCATATTTTTAAAATCAATCAAATGTAAACAGACTGCAAGAAGTAAGAAAGAAAATTTTAAATAGCCAAATTTTATTCAAAGGGAGAAATGGTCTGGTACATAAGTAATATGGTGTTTTAAGAATTATTGTCGGGACTTTCCTGGCAGTCCAATTGTTAGGACTCTGCACTTTCACTGCCATGGTCCTGGGTTCAATCTCTGGTCGGGGAGTTAGGATTCCAAGAAACAGCCAAATAAAAAAGTATTATTTTCTTAAAAGCTTCTTGTGGAGGTGAATTTGCATTTTGGAAGAAGCTATTGGGAAATATAAGGCTCTCAGTCCCTGTTGCCTTATCTCCATAGATGGTAAACACTTAATGTGTTCAAACTGATGATATCATTGACCATTACACCTTTGCAAATAGTTACCTCATTATCAAATGTGAATAGAATAATGAAAGGGGGAAAGACTCACAGAATCTGACAAATGTATGCCTGTCCGGCTAAAGAAGCATACATTTTAAAAATTATATTTGTGTTTCATAAAATGTAGGAATTTTGACTGTCAACACCTTGGAAGCAGAGGCTATTTTTTATAATTAGATAGTTTATGCAACCCCCTAGTGTTTACTAGGATATTTTATATTCAACATTTGCTTGAGTATTTTATACTGAGAAAAAAAATTCATTTCTATTGTCCATTTGTAAAACTTGCTCATTTGAGGAAAAATTCAAAGTACAGTGCTAAGGTTTAGAGACACAAATACAGTTTTGAAACTACTGTCAACCGGCAACGCATTCAAACAGCAATGTCTGTTTATACGCAAACATCTCAAGTTGACTGACATTAAAGCTGGAAAAGTTATGTAAACTCACAGGGAATATAAGTGTATCCTTCATATCTAATTCAATTATATCCAATTCGACTAAATAAATACACTGCAAAATCCTAGATGAAGCTTAATGAGGGCATAACTAAAAACACTAGCAGTTAGAATACAAAGACAATTGAGCAATATTGCTACACAGGACAAAATACAAACTCCTTAGCGTGGCATGAAAGGGCATCACAATCATGCTTCTGATTGCCTTTCCTGCTTCATCTTTTGCCAAACTACCCCAAGTTCCAGCCATTGAACACTAGCTAGGATTCCCCACATCCTTCACATCTCCCTGCCTTTCCCCCAACATTTCATTTTTAATATCTACAAGCTTAAAGATTTAAAGAATTTTACAGTGAGCACCCATATGTTCACTACCTAGATTTTGCTTTTAATGTTTTATTGTACTTATATATCTACCCATCTCTCCATCCCTCTATCCATCAAAGTAAATTGCAGTCATCTGTAGCCTTCACCCTAAACACTTCATGCATATTCATTGACCAGAGATTATACTTGTTTATGGCCTTTTATTTTCCTGCTAAGGTAAAATTTACATGTAGTAAAATATGCAAATCATAAATGTACCATTCACTGAATTTTGACCAATGCTGTGTAATATAAATCCCTATTGAGATATAGCGCTTTACAATCATTCCAGGAATTTCCTTCATGCCCTAGTTCCCAGTTGATTCCAGCCCCAGGCTTCCACTGCTCAAATTTTTTCCACCAGAGATGAGATTAGTTCTTCCTGTCAGAGAATTTCATGTAAATGGAATTATGCCGTATACCTCTTCTCTTACCCAGTGTACTGTTTTTGAGTATATCAGCAGTTCATTCCTTTTTTATTGCTGAGTAGTTTTCCTTAGTATGGGTATATCACAGTTTGATTATCCATTCTCCTGTTGACAGACATTGGGCTGTTTCTGGTTTTGTCTATTACAAATAAAGCTACTATGAACGTTCTCGTACAACTCTTTCTTTGAACATATGTTTCCATTTCTCTTGGATAAAAATTAGTGGAATAGCGGGGTCATAGGGTAGCTATATACTTAATTTTATAAGTAATGGTCAAATATCTTTCCAAAGGAGTTGTAATAGGTTACACTTCTCTGCCAATGTATGAGAGTTCTGGCTGTTCCACATACACACCCATCAACATTTAGTACTGAGCACAGGCTTTCTCTAGTTGTGGCGAGCTCTTCGTTGTGGTGCGTGGACTTCTCATTGCGGTGGCTTCTCTTGTCGGGAGCACGGGCTCTAGGCACGGACTTCAGTAGTTGTGGCACACAGGCTTAGTTGTTCTGTGGCATGTGGGATCTTCCCGGACCAGAGATCGATCCCGTGTCCCTTGCATTGGCAGGCAGGTTCTTAACCACTGCGCCACCAGGGAAGTCTCAGATGAAAGTTTTCTGAATGTTTCTCTAGTCCGTGGCTTACCTATTTATTTCCTTAATGGTATCTTTTAATAATCAGAAGTTTTTAATTTCATGAAGTCTAGTTTATCAAATTTTTCCTTGGCTATTTTTTCCATGGCTATTGTTTTCTGTATCTTGTCTAAGAAACATTTGCCTATTCCCTATGTTTTTTTTTCCCTTGAAAACTTTTATGGTTTTACCTTTCATGTTTAGATCCATAATCTAACTTGATTTATTTTTTGTATACAGTGTGAAGTAAAGGTTGAGAGTCATTTTTTTTCCATATTGATATATAGTTATTTAAGAACCATTTGTCAAAAAATTTTTCTTTTTCCCATAGGATTGCTTTGGTATTTTGTCAAAAATCAGATGGTTAGATAAGTGTGCATTTATTTGGGAGCTCTCAATTATGTTCTATTGATCTTTGTTGATACACCAGTTACCATAATTTATTTATTATTGTAACTTTGTAGTAAGTCTTGAAATCATGTAGTATAAATGCTTCAAACTTTTTGTTGTTGTTTGTCTTGTATTCCAGGTCCTTTGTGTTTCCGTATAAGTTTTGGAATCAGCTTGTTGAGTTCTACAAAATATCCTTCTGGGATTATAATTTGGATGGCATTGAGCTACAGACAATTTTGGGTCTTGTCCTTTTAAAGAATTTTCTTTTTCTCCATGCTTTTTTATACGCTAGTCCCCCTCCCTGAAACATACTTTTTCTGTCTTCACTAAAAGGCAACTCCTATTCATTTTTTAGGGCTCAGTTCAAACTGCACTTCTGTTAAATCTTCCCAGCCAGCCCTCTGTGCGATAGAATTAATTGCTTATTCCTTCTTTTGTGCTCCGCAACCAGTTATGCATACTTCAATATAACTTATTATATAGTCTTAGGATTGCTTTTGGTTACCTATCTTTCTTTCCTAGCCTGAAAAGTCATGAGCAGGGACCAGTATTTTAATCAGTGTTATTCCCCATCACCTCATATTCTAACTGGCACATAGTAAACTATCCTTAAATTTTTATCCATTAAACTCTTTATTGTGTGTCGTGTCAACTATATACCAGAGGCTACATCTTGGCTGAGGAATACAGAAAAGAAACGTCTACACAGATAAATGAATAAAATAATTACAGATAATGCTAAATGATATAAAAACAATAAAACCAAGGGAAGGGATAGAAGAGACTGGAGAATGTGATGCAACCACTTTTCATCAGGTGGTCAGAGAAGGACTCTGAGGAAGTGATATTTGAGCTGAGAAATAATTGATAAAAATGGAACATCCATAACGACTTCCGGGGGGAAGAGCCTTTCAGGCAAAAGGAACAGGAAATGCAAAAGTCCTGAGGTGAAATCAAGCTTAGACCAAGGAAGGGACAATTATTGGGCAATTAAGTGTGTCTAGCAGAGGAGGGTGTCTGGGAAAGCTTCACAGGGCTGAGGCTTGAGAAAATGAGTGTTACCCTGTCAGAGAAGTCACAGGGAAAATATTCTAGGCAGAGGGAACTCTATAAGGCAGGGAGAAACACATAGTCAAAGGGGAGAGTTGTAGGAGATGAGGTTATAGAGGTTGGCAGAAGCCAAGCAATGCAGGTCTGTGGACCTTAGGAAGGAACTTGATTTTATTCTGTTTGCAAAAGAAAGTTATTAAGGTCAGAGGTCTATAGCGCATACACTTCATGAAGACCACTGTGGGTCCTAAGTAGCAGATAGACATGGGTGGGTGATGGGAAGAGTGAAGCCCTGAGACAGCTGGGAGACTGATGCAGGGACTGGGTGGGAGATAAGGGAGATTTGTACTGGAGTTTCTCAGTGGAATGAATGGGAAGTGGTCATCTTCAGGTTATATTGGAGATGTCACAAACAGTGCTTATCTGTGATTGACTATGAGACATGAGGAGGACAGGATTGCGAATGGGTGCCACTTGTTCGGGCCTGGGTGTGTCATGGGGCCACTTACTGAGATGAGAAGGTGCACATTTGAACAGAGAGAGTAGAAAGAGGGAGAGGCCAGGAATCAGGAGTTCCATTGTGGAAATGTTAAGTTTGAGATGCCCGTTAGATATCCAGGAAGAGATGTCGAGTAAATGATTGGATGTATGAGTCTGGAACTCAGAGGAAAGGTCAGAACTGGATGTACTTGGGAGACATAAGCATATGGCAGCTATCCAAGGCCATGTGCCTGGAGGAGATCACTAGAGAGAAAAAAAAGAGGACTGAGGAACAATGGAGATTGGGAATGAGGAACTACTGTGATAGGATAAAAATCAGAAGCCTGTGATGTCAACAAACCCCAGAGAAGTAAATGTTCCAACAATGGATATAAGTAAGAAGTCAAGTCAAATGAGGGGTTGAAAGCTGGCATGTAGGAACTTTGCAAAATGAAATTATTTGGCCACCTTAGTAAAATCCATGTCAGTCAAGTGGTATTCACAAAGCCTGATCATAGTGGATTAAAGAGTGATTTCAAGGGAAGGAAGGAGACAGGTAACATGGACAACTTCAAAATTCTGTCCTGAAGGTGATCAAAGAAATCTATAGTAGCTGAAGAGGAAGTCAAAGGATTTGTTTTAATCATTTATTTTTTAGCATAGATGATATTAAGACATGTTTGCTTGTACATGGAAATAACCCAGCCATGAGGGAGAAAGTGAAAGAAAAAGAAGATAATTTGGGAAACTAGATCCTTGTTAACTTCTCACCAAAATTTTTTAAAATTTTCCAAAAAAGATAAATACCTGAGGTGGCAGGAATCCTTTTTTTTTGTTTTTTTGTTTTTGTTTTTTTTGCGGTACGCGGGCCTCTCACTGTTGTGGCCTCTCCGGTTGCGGAGCACAGGCTCCGGACACGCAGGCTCAGTGGCCATGGCTCACGGGCCCAGCCGCTCCGTGGCATGTGGGATCTTCCCAGACCGGGGCATGAACCCATGTCCCCTGCATCGGCAGGCGGACTCTCAACAACTGCGCCACCAGGGAAGCCCCGGCAGGCATCCTTTTGCAATATATACATATATCAAATCACTACAATGTATGCTTTAAATATCTTACAATTTTATTTGTCAACTACACCTCAATAGAGCTGAAAGAATTTACAAAATCTAATAACGGCTCCTTATTTTTTCAAAAAAAGTGTTTTATTAAAACAAAGCAGAAACTGAAAGATACTTGACTTACATAAGGAAAAAAAGGAAGGGAGGAAGCACATCAAATAGTATCCCCTGAACAAAATTTGCTGATTTTTCCTGCTATTTTCCAACTCCTCAGTCTGAAGCATAATTATAAAGATCAACGTAGTATTAGTGACATTGTAAAATATACAATCTCTAATTAGTAAATCTATCATCCATCTCCATTTTCTATCAGTATTTCCCTGTTGGCAATGACTGAAATGCCATGAAATGTTGGCATTCGCTGAAATGCATTAATTGAGAAAGTCCATCCTCATACATGACCCTGGAAAACTGAGGGGCAGAGTGTTCTAAAAAATTGATTGTAACTCACTTTTATTTTACTATTTAAACTGTTTATTAAATAGACCAATATGAAAAAATGACTTTGCTACTTGATTTATGAACATATAAACAGACAATAAACCTCGTTGAAATGAAGAAATGAAATCAAGAGCACAAAAGGAGAACTTGGCCTTGGACAGGAGAAGAAATATTTATTCCATCATAAGAGGAAGGGGAGCAGAGTATGTGGGAACTAGTGTAGGTAGGATGGTAGTTTGGGTTATGGAAAAACAAAATAAAATAAATGACGGAGTGAAAAAGTGGTAAGAGACTCCCTAGGACTTGAGGACTGATTGGATGTTAGGAATGGAAGAGGACTGACAAGCACTCAAATGTTTCCAGCACTATGGATGAATGTGTGTGTTTGTTTGGCGGGAAGTCCTGCCGACAATACCAGTGATCAGTTCAGTCATTCATTCGTTCATTCTCTCACTCATTCAAAAAGAGGTACTATGAACAGGACAGACACCATTCCTGTCCTCAAGGAGCTTCTGTTTGAGTTTACATAGTAGTTATGAGGACTCCGTTTTTTATGAGACGTTACAAGTAAATGTACGGCTATAATGTTCTGTGGTCATGAATAAGAACAAGGGCTATTTGTTGTTCCTCAGATGTATTCTTCAGTTAAGATAGCTTGAGAGGCTAGCTTGAGGGTCTTCCCTTCCCTGGTGGCGCAGTGGTTGAGAGTCCGCCCGCCGATGCAGGGGACACGGGTTCGTGCCCCGGTCCGGGAAGATCCCACTATGCCACGGAGCGGCTGGGCCCGTGAGCCATGGCCGCTGAGCCTGCGCGTCCGGAGCCTGTGCTCCGCAACGGGAGAGGCCACAACAGTGAGAGGCCCGCGTACCGCAAAAAAAAAAAAAAAAACCACACACAAAAAGATAGCTTGAGATACTCCTTTAATTATAAGAATTGCTTTTTATGATGACTGTGTCATAAAGCTTGAGGTCAGTTGGTCCCAAATCTTCATCCTCATATAGATACAGGGTGGGCACAGTTACTCTGTTCTTTTGAGTAGAGCCAGTTGCTCTAAGCTTTATCTGACCCCTCCCCTGAACCTTACAGGTAACTTGTGATTACATTCTTTCTTTAGATATGCTGATGTAATCATTCAAGTTACTGCAATATTTGACTAAATTGCGATACAGTAGAAGTTAATGGTTAAGAGTATGGATTCTGCAGCCAAATAACCCAGATTTGAATAACAGCTTCATCACATACAAATTGAGTGGCCTTGGGAACATTACTTAGTTTTTCTAGGCCTCAGTTTCCTCATCTGTAGAATGGAAATAATACATAGAGCGAGATACACACAAACAGGTGCACATATATGTAGTGAAATCTGGATAAGCTCTGTGGATTATATCAATTTCTTGGTTTTGATAGTGTACTATATAGTTGTGTAGGATGTTAATATGGAGGAAGTTGGGGGAAGTGTGCATGGGACTTCTCTATACATTTCTTCGAAATTTTCCATGAATTTATAATTATTTCAAAATAAAAAAAGTTAGAAAAAATGTGAATAGTAATAGTACCTACTTCATGGGGTTTCAGAAAGATTAAATAATTTGATGTGTATATGCAGAGTCCTTAGAATAGTGCCTGGTATATATTAAGCATTATTTAAATGTTAGCCATCGTTTAAAGGTGATTTTCATTATTTTTTCTCTGATTCATTTTTATAGCTTAACTCCCTGAGGGCAATCATATTTCTTTTATTTAGTAACTCTTGAGGGAACTATGCGTAATATGAATATTATATAAATATATTATATATTTATATAATAAAATATATATATAATATTATAATAAATATTATAATAAATTACATATAATATTATATAATATGAATGTTATATAAATATATTATATATTTATATAATAATAATTTTGTACAGTGTTGGGCACCCAATAAACTTTCTACAAATGCTCATTTAACATTCTCCTAGTGATAACATCTTATGTAACTATGGTACATTCATCAAAACTATTAACTAAACTACAGACTTTATCTGATTTTGCCAGTTTTTTCCCACTAATGTCCTTTCCCTGTTCCACGATCTAGTCCAGGATACACATGACATTTAGGTGTCATGTCTTCTTAGTCTCCTCCTATCTCAACAGTGCCCTGGTCTTTCCTCATTTTTCATGATCTTGAAAATCTTGAAGTGCTCTGGTTGGGCATTTTGTAGGTTTGCCTGACTTTTTTTTTCATGATTAGACTAGGACTATGGATTTGGGGAAGAATTCTACAGAGGTGAATTGTCATTGTCCTTGCATCACGACACCCACATGACTTATCACTGATGATATTAACCTTAATCTCGCTGTTAAGGTACTGTGTGCCAGGTTTCTCTGCTGGAAGGTTACTGGTTTTTTTTTTTTTCCTTTCCACACTTTGAAAGCAAGTTATTATGTCCAGCCCATACCCAAGGGGCAGGGAATGAAGCTCCACCTCCTGGAGCAAGAGTGTCTAAGTATATTATTTGCAATTTCTTATAAGAAAGATTTCTCCCTTATCCCCAATTTCTTTATTTATTCCATCATTTATTTAAAGCAGTGTGGACTTATGGATATTTATTTTATTTCTTGAATTATAAACCAATACTCTACTTTGTTGCTCAAATTTTCTAGGTTTGGTCCTTGGGAGTTCTTTGGGGTTAACTCCTGTGTCTTTTTGACATACTCCCATCCTTTTTGGTTTTTAACCATTCTTCGAAAGCATAATAAGTGACAATGCACACAAGAGTGTGTCATATACGATTTAAACACATTGGCATCCTCTGGAAACTTAATCTATGTTGGCAGGTACCTTTAATTATGGCAGTCTCAATAAATACTTCTTGATATCACTGTTTTCGTTTGAAGTTTTGTTTTTAAAAAGTTGGGTTCCTTGAAATTTTTCACAGGTTGTTCCACTATCAAAAAAGGAACTTGAAAAACAACTGATAGAACATTGAGTATTCCCTATGCTTCTCACTCTCCTGGAAAGTGAGCAATCTGTTAAAAGAATGCTTTAATGATTTTGTTTTCCTATTAAAAATAATAGCACAGTAAATAGATCTGCTTGGTTGAGAGATGTGACTTAAAGAAGGGCCTCATGATCTTGGTATCTTGCTGCTTTAGAAATTCTAGAATAGCACTGCTAAGTGCTCTCATAATGCCTTTCTAAATATTTATTTGAGAGGTTCTTGCAGAGTCTTATCTGAGCCATCCGGCATTCGTGAACATGAGTAAACTGGAAGTCAGGCAATTTTCTGGAGAGAAATGCAAATGCAATGAAGATCTTTGCATCATCTGTAAGTTCAGAAAGAAGCCAGGGAACTGAGCTGGGAGAGGAACAAATGAGTTTATTTAGAAACCTACAGAGTTGAGTAGATTTGCCATTTTAATATACTTAAGAAAAATCTAACAGTGTAAAGTAACTACTTTGTACTAGGCATTAGAACAGACATGTTCGTCACCTTCCTTATAAGTTTAGAGGTTAAATCTTTACCCAGGATCATTGTATTAGGATTTTGCTGCAAGTGACAGAAAATCCAAAACCGCAGTGGCAGGTATAGAAGTTTATTTCTCTCTTGTATGAAAGACCGTGAGCTGATATGATGTTTCAAGCTATGCATGGCCTTGACCTTATGGTCCAAGATGGCTGCCTATGTACTCTAAGCAAGAGGAAGGAAGGAGAGGTCAAAAAGGGCACCATGCTGCTTTTTAGGAAGATTTCCAGAAGCTTCCCCGTGACCCTTGCATTTACACCCTGTTGGTCAGAACTTAGGCAGGTAGCCATATCTTGCTGCAAATTATGCTGGAAATGTAGTTGTTCCTTTTCTAAGTGTCTCTGTACCCAGCCAAGTTTTCTACATCTCCAGAAGGGAAGACAGATATCAGGGACAACCAGAAGCCTCTGCGGTAGTCATAACGGCACAGACGGGATTTGAACTCACATATGTCCTGCCCTCAAAGTCTTTCTAAAACAGCTGGGTCCATGGAGAAAAGTATAGGAAATGCGTTGAATTGGCCCCATTTTTAGCGTTATCAAGTTAACTGAAAAAAGGAGCACGTATGTGACAGGGGATGCCAAGAAGCTGAAGAAGTGTAAAACGGGTTTTGAAGCTCCCTTTACATTGGCAAAGAGTAATCTTGGTAAGTCTTCAGGTCCTCCTGGAAAGGAAGAACAATACTTTGAGGACCACTGTCCATAATCCTAAACTAGACCTGTGCTGTCAGGTAATACAGCAGCCTCCTGCGATATGGATATGTGGCTATTGAGCGTTTGGTGACTGGTTCAGATTGAGATGAACTGTAGGTTTAAAACATACATTGTATTTCAGACTTAGTACCAAAAACATGAAATGCATCACAGTAATTTTTAGTATTGATTACATGTTGAGAGTATAACATTTTTTATATACTGGGTTAAATAAAATACATCGTTAAATTAATTTCACATGTTTCTTTTTACTTTTTTAATGTAGCTACTGTATTTAAAATTACATACAGGACCCACATTTGTTGATGTGTTATATTTCAATTTCAATGTGTCCTACAGCTGTCCTATCATTGAAACAGTTTTTTAAAATGCTCATAGGATCTGTGAGAAAGTCATCTCTGAGGGTTTCAAAAGGAAGGATGTGGCAAACTGGCTCAAATAAATGACCTCAGGTTCTTTCTGGGATCGCTTGCTCAGCTTCTACGAAATGTCAATGACACTGGCTGATCTCTGGGTAACTTGTGCGGATTGACTCTAACACTGGGATTGAACTGAGCCTCTCCAAATGACACTTCTGAAGCATATGGCCCTTGTTATTACTAGACAGATAAGGTGATTTGTGGAGGTTACTTTTTGAAAGTACCTCTATGTGGTTTATTCACATCCACAAGGGGAAATACTTCTGGGTTCAATTCAGTGATAACAGCTGGTCAGCACAGTCTACTTGAAGAACCTCATGATTTCTCGAAGATGGCTGAAATCAAGTCCTCAAGCACATTTACAAGTTGTGTAGTAACTTAATAAGTCTTTGGCTGGCTCAGAAGTATTAAATTCATTAAAGCAATTAGGTGCTCTCTTGTTATCCTCTTACCTATCTCTAGCTTCGGATGCCCTTTAGTGGTGATTGATCTACACTTTCCAGTTGAAAGTTCAGTGTTCTCTACATAGAAAAAGGAAGGAGGATTGGAGGAATTCTGCATTTTTTGGTCCATTAGTATTTTATCATATATTGTCAGCAGTGAGTATATCTCTTCCTTATTCTTCTATTCTGAATATGCTTATATATATGTACAGGCATTTAAGTTAATATATACATATGTATATAAATATAATATCTTCTTTTTCTGAATATTACATACACGTAGGTAGACAAATAGAGAATCAGTTTTTATGTCCTTAGCATTTTCATCAAATTTCGTCTCATTCCAGATTTCAGATATTCTATTTGTCCATTCTACCATTGTAACTATCTTTTATTAGCTTCACATTATCCAGCACCTGCATTGTTCATTTGAACTATTTGCAAATGACATTTATACCAAAGTAAAATAATGCACCAATAGGTTTCAAAATAAACCTTTGATAAAGGACTTAAAAGGCTTTCTTGTTTAACAAATACTGCCCTTGATGGCAAAAAATTTTAAAGTGTATTAATGATGAAAGGTGAGCGAAAGGAAATGGTGGCAGTGGGGAGAGGCAGCTGTTGCTTATTCAAGGTGCATTAATTTAAAAAAAAACAAACTGCCAACTTGGCTGGGTTTTTTGTTTTGTTTTGTTTTGTTTTGTTTTGTTTTTGCTGTACGCGGGCCTCTCACTTTTGTGGCCTCTCCCGTTGTGGAGCACAGGCTCCGGACACACAGGCTCAGCGGCCACGGCTCACGGGCCCAGCCGCTCCGCGGCATGTGGGATCTTCCCGCACCGGGGCACGAACCCGTGTCCCCTGCATCGGCAGGCGGACTCTCAACCACTGCGCCACCAGGGAAGCCCAACTTGGCTGTTTTTTAGGTAACTTAAGATATTTAATTTTTGTAGACCACTATTATCTGGTTCTTCTCTTCTTCTAGGACCAGCACCACTTATTTTGGGAAGTTTGTCTGCCTTGAACTCCAACATGATGGTTCTGGTGGTAATGGCTGACTGTAGTACCCAAACCAATGGCCATAAAAATGATGATATGATGCAAATTGGACCAATGAGGGTTTTTCCCCAGGATTTAGGAAAGAGAGTTGTTCTTCGCCAAAGAAAGCAAAGGAGCAGGGGTGTGCCTGACCATGTGATAGGTTTGAAAGCATATCACTGACATGCAAAGAGAAACAGATTCGTGGGAGAGACAGAGTTCTCAGGGTGTCTGTGTATCCTAGGGTTTTATTAATGTTTCAGGCACAGATACAGCTTATACTTAATGATAATTCAGTTATGTGAGCCAATAAATTTCCCTTTGCCTAAGTGAATTTGAGTTGTGTTTCTGTCACTTGAGAACAAAAAGTGTCCTGACTAATACATTATCCTTTTTGTAGTCAGCCTACAGATGGCTGCCAAAGATCCTCAACTCTGGTGGTCACTCCCTTGTGTAATATCCTCATAGATTGAATAGGAATGTGATCTATAAAGTACAATAGATGTGATGGTCCATGACTCTGTAGCTAGATCATAGAAAGTATTAAGGCTTCTATCTTGGTCTCTCCCATTGCTTGCAGAGAAGGGAGCCAGCTGCCATGTTGTAAGGATGCTCAACTAGTCTCAAGAAGAGACCCACATTGAGAAGAAGTAAGGCCACTTGCCAACAGCCAACACCAACTTGTTACCATGTGAGTGAGCCACTTTGGAAGCAGATCCTCTAGCCCCAGAAAAGCCTTCTGATGACTGCAACTTATGAGACACCTGATTTAAAACCCCCTGCCACGCCACACCCAAATCCTAAACCCATAGAAACTGTAAGAGATAATGAATGTTTATTGTTATTTTAAGTCACTGGTTTGGGGATAATTTGTTAGCCCAAACAAATGTATCATCTATATCACAACAGATAACTCACACAGCTTTGAAAGAATATTGGAAAGAAAAGTGAGAAGCTTACTACAATAATATAGTTCTTTCCCAGAGAGATAGTCAGAGACTAAGTTGGCAGCCGCTGATACCCAGTATTCCTATCCTATCTGCTTTGCACACTTAACTTGGTATACACATTAGCACCAACCCTCACAGAAACTATTATCTCAATATAGAAGAAAAATAGCGAATCAACTCATTTGAATTCCATTTCATGACAAAGAATAATCTGTTGGTTTAAATAAGATTCTATATTGACTCAAACATATTAAATCTCAGTTGCTGTTACTCATAGAAAAATAAATATTAACTTCTTGTAGACGTTTAAACACATTTTTCCCACTAGTCAATATAATAAAGGTAAGACTTTCTGTCAGACAAATGAGTAATTGAAGACTTCTCTTATTATCATCTAAGGAGGACTCTAATCACTGGATTTTCTAATTGGCTTCTCTATTAGAATATTGGATTTTTACCTTGATGTATTACAGTATAATACACAAATACAATACAAAGTTTTATTTTTTCATGTGGTGTTTGTAAGCTTGTTAAATAGCATTAAATATTTACTCTTTTTTCCCCTGCTTTTATTTTCCATGTTCTCTAGTTTTGATAATTATTACATGTGTTGTTTTTTTTTTCATGGAATTCAGTTCAGCTTCAGCCTCAAATGATAACTCAGCAAATGGTTGTAGGTGGTTGTTCCATTGATCTCAATGTGAGGCAGAGGCTTGAAAGCCAAAAGACCCATGTTTGTTTGTGGTCCCAGCATTAACCATGGTGTGACTTCACATACCTTCTCTGTACTTATTTCTCTCATTTATCAATTAAGTGCCCTGAACATGTAAAATCCTAAAATTCTATAAAATTGGGAAAGTCACTGAATATTGAATCTTTATTTATCCACCTTGTAAACTGGCACTTCAGAAAAATCATCATTTTTATGCGTAAGGCAATAGATTTTAGTCACACTCGTGTTCTTGATACCTGGAACTGCATTTTGTACAATGATCTCACTGTTGGAAAGATTTTTGAAAAAGAAACATTATCAACAAGGTAAAATGAATGTTTTAAAATGTTGTTAAGAAAAAGTACCTAGAAGCCAGGGATGAGTCATAATTATAAAAATGATAATACCTTATATTTGAAAACCACTTAATATTTTCAAGAAATTATGATTTAAATGACAACTGAATTGTTTATTAAATAATCTGTGTGAATAACGCAATGGGGTAATGCCCCTTCCTATGTTCTTCCTAATTACTTGATTGTACAATGAAAAGTTTCTGGAAGGCTGAATTTTCACAATAATTGTATGGTTCAATATCTATTATACAATATAAACGTTTCTATAGCAAGACTGAATGTAACTCAGTTAGTCAGCATTTTATTTATGACACTCCTGAAAAATCCTTCTCTAAACCAATAATGAAAGGTTGTCATGACTAGTAGAATTATACTGTTCAGTATTTGATGTGGACAGGAGCTAACATTCACTTAGTTACAATGACCCTGGTGCATTGTACGCTGTATCTTATTAGATCCACACATCAAACCTGTGAATGAGGTACCATTCTCCCTGTTTTCAAAACGAAGAAAGAAAGGCGAAAGAAAGTAATTAATTTATGCATTTTGATACAACAAAAAAGAGGAGGAGCTGGGATTTGACATATATCTCTTAGGATAGCTTTCAAACTTTGTGTTAAGCTATGGAATCTTTTCTTAAGGCAAAAGCTTCCGTGCATGTGAAAAATAGAAAACAGGTAAATTCCTGGATGCTTCGGTTGAACAGCTGTTTTTGCTGCTTTACTTCTCTTCCTACCTTGTCCCTCCACGGCCCTGGAACATCCCCAGTTTGAAAACTACTGGGTTATGCCATTATGCCTTCTCACTCTAGTTTTTCTAACGTCAACAATCCTCCTTCAGAGTGCCAAACCGTCTTCTACTAACAAGAATATTTGACAAACCAGAGCAACACACTAATTCAAGGTAGTATTTGTCAAGCTTTAGATATTATTATACAAGGTAGATATGATGATGATGACGATGATAGAATTTACTCTCTATATAAGTGGCATTCGTTTAGTTTCAAACTGAAATAATAACACATGTGCAGGCCTTTTCAGGCACCCAGCCAGTTTCACTCTTCTCTCCTGAAAAGCGTCAGAGTAGTTCTTTGTGAGAGGTTCCGTATAGGCATATTAACCTTGTGTTTTTGCCATGTAACCCTGCCAATTCGACAGGGATTGACAAGGCCTGGAGTCTGGTGGCCTGTGATGGAGTCTGGTGGCCTGTGGTGAAGCCTGGCACGAAAGGCGCGCACTTTCTTCTCTCTTGCAGGGTTTGAGTATGAAACATCCAGGGAGGGTCAGCATTGGGTAAATGCAGAAGTGAGGAGAAGGATGACAGGAAACAGAAGCCATGAGTAAGCAAAGCCATGAGGCAGAGAGAAAGTGAGTGGCGTGGAGTCAGTAGCAATAGTTGGAAAAATAAGCAGGTAGAGAGAAACGACAGAGGAGCTGAGTCACGTGCCTGGCAACAAGCCAAGAGTTCCTGTGAGGTCACCAGAGGGTAGCTTATACGACTAGACCAGAGCTTTTACTCAGTTGTTGCTGAGTGGCTAGAACAAAAATCTAGTTTTCCATGAGGCTTCCATGAGACTTTTATCTATCTCTTCTACTTCCCCATATCGTATCCTTTTAAAGAAACCGACAGTAATTGAGCCAAGCGACCATTTCTCTGTTTTGGCACCCGCGAAGAATATAATTAACACAATACTGAAAGCTTGCACAGTGCCTGGAATATAAGGGGAGCTCCGTGTATCGTGGCTATTCTTATTTGCAAAGAGATTCTTCAAGCAAAAGCAAAAACTGAAGACTAATCCTCAAATCTGAGTCACAGTTAGTTTGGATTTGTAGCTTGGTAGCTTTTATTTCCCCTCCTCCTTTAAAGGTTTTATTAATTCGAGGAGAGTGACTAAATTGGATAAGTTTAGGTGTGGAAATAAAACACATGTTCGAACAATTTGGGAGAGATGGATGAATCTCTTGGGATATGAGGTTTCACAAAATATTTCAAATTATTTTTCAAATATTATTGGCTTGGCAAAAACAAAATGATTCTTTAAAGGAATTTCTCTTTTCAGCATTCAAATGTCCTCACGGGAAATGTAATGTACATATTTCTAACTCATTTTACATAACTCAGTATTGTTTAATAGGAATTGATTGATGTTTAAAAATTCAATGAGTTTTTTAACTAAGAGGTGTTTCTGGACAGTTGATAGTGCCTTTTCAGAAAAGAGTTGAATTAGATGTTTTTTCAAAAGGGTCTTAGAGCTTGGCCTTCAAACCTTACCAAATATTTTCCCTTCCTTTGTATAATAGAAAAAAGTAATCTCTGAAAAAGCTCCCTTCTTCCAGTTATGAACAAAAATACAGTAATTTGAATTCCCGAAAATTAATGGCAACAGGAAGAAACCAAATATACTCTTAATCTGGGTGTTAAAAAAAAAGAAAGAAAGAAAAGAAAGGATAGAAGGGAAGAAGAACAAAGAGAGAGAAAGAAGAAAAAAGAACTAGTGAGATGATAAAGGATTATAGGTTTGTAAACTAAATGACATGTAATCAACAATCCAAATTTCTCTGTGGAATGCATGCAGTCTCAGAACTAAGTGGAGAGCTCAGCCAGTGTGAAATTATATTTTGACTCTACTCCCTTGATACCCTACTTTGCTCCCATTATAATAATCATCAAACTTTATTGAAATCCCTTCATAATGGACCATATTTCCTCTGCACTGTGAACTGTGTGAGGGTAGGGTCCATGTCTGCTTTGTTCTCCATTATCCCTAGAACCAGCATAATACCTAGCAGAGTAGATGTTCAAATTATTTGTTCAATAAAACCTTATAACACAGTACTGTCTAGGGGTTAAAAGCACTGGAATCAAATTCAGTGTCATTTTCCACCTCTGCAGAGTGGATAGAGCAACGGTGCCTGCCTCACTGAGTTGTAGGGAGGATTAGATGAAAAATACACATAGAGTCCTGAGCAAGGTGCTTGGCATATTGGTAGTGTTCAAAAAAATGTTCTCTGTAAAAGTAATCATTAGTATTTCCCCATAGCAATGAATCTCAGCATTTTTCTTTACTAAAAAGAAAAGACAGTTTTTACAAAGGCCAAATGAAGATAGATTTTTTTTTTTTAAACACGCATTGTGATGTAGTCATGCACATTTTATCAGCACAGCCTGAAGCATCACTGGTGACGCTCTCTTGTAAATCTCTTTTTTTTCTTCCAATTGGCTGGCTGGCCATTCTCACCATTAGTGAGTCATTCAGTCTTACTCATTTCTGGATGAATTCAGTTGGCTGTGGAGCAGGCATGCCAAAAAGTATGAAGCGTTGTAACTCTAGATTCTTCCAGCCTAATAAGTATGTCAGTTGTCTAAAAGAGTGGCCATGATTTAATGGTTACATAGTCAAGAATTCCTAGAGTAAGATTTTTCTTTTTCCAGCACTGGCACGACTCTGGCCTTGAACAGAATGTATTCAGGTCACCCTGGAGATGTGGCCACCGCCCAAGTGTCCCTTGGACAGATGACACAGAAATTGAAAGGCCATAAATGACTTGCCTGTAAGTCCAGGAATGACATTAGCCTTTAACTGAACCCAGTCACAAGGCTGGAGGGCCATAATAAGAGCTAGAATTTATCGAACACCTACTAACTGTGAGATATTTTATAAATATTATTTCTAATTTTTACAACAACCCTATGAAAACCACCCTATATTTCCCACTTTACAGATAAGGAAACCGAAACTCAAATAGACTGTCACTTGCTCAAAGGCTCATAGATTTAAAATCACTGTACTAGGCCATCTTTGCAATTTTTATATAAATCTAAAACTGTTCTGAAATATAAAGTTTATTTTTAAAATAAAATTAAAACATTTCCTTTGTAAATGGAAAACCTCAGAAAAAAAGTTGAATAAAAAAATAAATTTCTAAAACATAGAATCTGAAAAAGAAAAATCACTAGACCTGAGAATAAACCGAGATCTGTCTTGATTTCAGTGCAAAGAGCCTATAGTTTGCTGCCTTCCTAGTGCTTGCATATGGGATTTATAATAAGATGAAACCATTATGTGGGAGGGGTCTTTGTTTTGCTGCTGGGTTGTACTCTTCTTTTTTTATATAAGTTTATTTATTTATTTGTTTTTGGCTGCGTTGGGTCTTCGTTGCTGCACGGGGGCTTTCTCTAGTTGCGGTGAGCGGGGGTTACTCTTCCTTACGGTGTGTGGACTTCTCATTGCAGTGGCTTCTCTTGTGGTAGAGCATGGGCTCTAGGCACTCAGGCTTCAGTAGTTGTGGCTCGCGGGCCCTAGAGCACAGGCTCAGTAATTGTGGCTCACGGGCTTAGTTACTCCACGACATGTGGGATCTTCCCGGGCCAGGGCTCAAACCCGTGTCCCCTGCATTCTCAGGAAGATTCTTAACCACTGTGCCATCAGGGAAGTCCCTGTATTCTTCTTGAGAACAGGAGTGTTGTCTGTCTTATTCACTGTTCTATCTTTGCCTTTCAAAATAATACACATTAAACATGTATTGAATGAATACACGCTCCCTTCTCCTTGGTGGCCTGTAAGAAATGCAATGAGTAGATACCACTAATTTATCAAACTTATTGTCAGGCATTGTTTTCATTAAGGTCTTCAACCAACAAACAGTGCAGGGACTTACTGCTTTATTAAGTCCCTTAGGATGGGAGACACTCTAAGGGGCTCTGAGGATGCACCCCCAGTCTCTCTTACACACACACACTCACACGCTTTAACATTCTCTCCATCCGCTAGCCATACTGTCTAACTTGCACCACTTAAAAAATTGCTCCTTAAGTGAATAAATGCTCATTTAAACAAAGTAATAAAGGGAAAGTCTTACTGCATAGTCAGCCTTAGGAAGGGAAGAAGAACTCTGTTAAAGGGCATGTGACAGCTCAAGAGAGCCTTCTGGAGTTCAGGCAAGGAAGACTAAGGAGTATGATTCTAGACAGTAAGGTGAAGATTGTGTACCATGGATGACCTGAGACCTGGGCAACAGTAACTGAGTTCTTCACTCAGGGACTTCACAGGTAAAATGGCAGAACCCACCTCTGCCTGATGGCAAAGCTAGGCCTCGTTCTACTCCATTGTGATTGGACAGTGGCAAACTGTTAGCATGGCTCTGCTCTTAGGTTCTCCACTCTGAGAGAATGGGAGTCACGTCTGACCTGCTCACTGGAGTGCCCTGAGCAATGATACAGTGCCTGTGGATACAAATTGGCAACTGTAATGATTGTACAGCTTTTACAAGAGTGATTCTTATCCTTGATTCCCTTTACTTCTTTATTTCTATTTTTAAAAGTTATGTATTGTTTTATTTTACAAGTAGCAAACTTATTGCTAATATTGTTAAATAATTTAAAACTTTAAATTTCACCACCCACTATTTTTCACCATGAATAATTTACTGGATAGCCTTCTGAACACATATGTAAATATTTATTTCTTATTACAGAAACAGGATGATACAATTTTATGATCTATTATTTTCATTTAGCAATATATTGGGAATAAATTATAATAAATATACTTCTGGGACTTCCCTGGTGGCACAGCGGTTAAGAATCTGCCTGCCAATGCAGGGGACACGGGTTCAATCCCTGGTCAGGGAAGATCCCACATGCCGTGGAGCAACTAAGCCCATGTGCCACAACTACTGAGCCTGTGCACCACAACTACTGAAGCCCACATGCCCTAGAACCCACGCACCACAACTGCAAAGCCCATGCTCCACAACTACTGAAGTTCATGCACCTAGAGCCCATGCTCTGCAACAAAGAGTAGCCCCCGCTCGCCGCAACTAGAGAAAGCCTGTGCACAGCAATGAAGACCCAACGCAGCCAAAAATAAAATAAATAAATAAATAAATGTACTTCTGTATTGCCATTCTTAGTGGCAACATGACATTCTTAAGTGACTATACCATATTCTATATTAACAATCTCTTAGTCCATTTTTTGCTACTACAGCTATGCTAAATATGAATCTTATTTCTTTTCAAACATTGAACAAGTTTTTACTGAAGGCTGAGGTTAACCAGAGAGAAAAATACTGAAGGCCTAAACCTGGATAGTACAGTTGGTAACTCTCAGAGTCCACAGGGCCCCCCAAGGGTCTATAGGCTGTCTTTAACCTTAATCATAGTCAGCTGCCCCGCTGTAGTTTCCTCATCCCCATCCATCTTCTGATGTATCTTTAGAATAGGCTCTGCCCCTTATTTTTTAGGAAAGCTTCATTACCCATGGTCCATCTTCACGTCCATTCTCCCTTTACCCCCATTCCCAGCCAGAAAATGTAATCCTAGCAGGGTAAGATTCAAGAAGAAAATGTGTATCTCTTAGGGTGACCTCCCTGTTTCAACCAGCTCTTTGGCTTCTGCCCAGCTCTTTAAGGCTTACGCTCTTAGGTGGTGAAAGGGAGTTTCCTGGTACCTCTCAAATTACTTTTTTATGTTTCTAGCCACTTTCATCTCTGCTCAGCCAAGATCCTGAGCCGATCTTGGACTGGCACAGGCCCTGCAACAGTGACCCTGGACCACTTCTTCTGTTCTGCAAACCTGAGTCATCTCCACAAATCTTTCTCTCTTTTCAGGTCCCACATTACCTTTGGGTGGGCCCCACAGCAAGGTATTCGTGTTGTTTCTAACTTTAGAAATGCCACAGGCCGTGTCTCCATTGAACCATTCAACACATATTTATTGAATACCAGACGCTAAGTTGGAACAGAGGCACTGAATGAAGACATTGAGGGGATAAGAGACATCAAAGCATGGAAAACACACAGGCAAGCAGTGCTGAGAAAGGCAGTACAACACAACACTGAACCTCTTAAGACTCCAAGCTACACCAGGGCAGGGAGTTTTTTTGTTCTGCTTTGTTTTGTTTTTATACTGCTGTATCTCCAGTGCCCGAAATAGTGACTGGTACATGGTAGACATTTGGTGAATATTTGTTGGATGTATGAATGAACAAGACATGACTCTTGACCTCAAGAAGCTTACATTCTAGTGAACAAGAAACAAAGACCATAGCTCCTATAGGGATGAACACAGTGGGAGCAAAGTTACCAAACCCAGTCTGGAGGTGGCTTAAGAAGGCTGGGGACTAAAGAATTTGGTCTTCCCGGTTTGCCACAGGCTGTAGTAAGGCTGGGATGGTGCGAAAACAAATATTTGTATCTCCTAGCCAAAGGGTTCTGCTCAAGAGACAAAATGTGTTGAACTGAAGCAAAGTTTTTATTCTCAGTCAGTTTCCTACTAGGTGTAGCTATAACTTTAGTTTTTCTTCATGGTTGGGTATACCTTGAACATACCTATTTCCGTTTTATTGTCTATCACTAGAGTCCAAATATAAATTTCTGTAAATAATTTTTAATATAAAATTAAATTTTTTTTTTATCACTGCTATAAGCATTGTGGTTTCTGATCAAGTATGAAAGTGAAGCAGAGGAGGAGAAGAGGAAAAATAGCAGTATAGGCCCTTAGAACAATAAAACCAGATGGGGGCAGGGGGTCCTGTGGGTTACTGAGTTACTAGGGGGCCCTAACGTCTCAAAAGTGCTCTAAATATTAAAGGGAACTTTTTTCATCAGAGAACAAACTAGAAGTTTAAAGTAAAGCCGTCAAAGGCTTTCACCATATCATTCTACTCTAAATAAGTGAGGGAGAAAGTTGACGCTCAAGCCCAGTTGCTAGCTGTGCTTCCACTTTATTCTGTTATAAAATAATTTGTATTCTATCTTGAAAATCCCTTGGCTTAGGCCTAAAAAAGAAAATATATTCTTTTAGGAAAGGAAATTATCTTCTAAAGGAAAGCAAATTATGCTGTTGAACATTACGTTACAGCTCCTTGTTCCCAAGTAAGCACAGAAAGGATTCTCTAGCAGAAATTTTCAACTACGAGAGTACCTCTGACTCTGAACATATTGTGAGTGCTCACAGATTCCTGCAGAAGCAATGCACAGATGGCGTATTATATTGAGATTCTTGAAGGGCACTCCGTGTGTTGATGATACCAGTTTATGTACGTGAGTGACATCGCTTAATTTGCAAATAATAGAATGCCATTTGGGCTATTAAAGTTTTCATTATGGCAAATGCAGAGTGGTTTGTAAAGTTTTGGGTAAATATGCTTATCTCTGTTAATGGTATGGATGCTTTGCAACGAAGACCTGCTGAATGTAAATTGAGGCTGATGGTGGTCATACATTATGTATAATATTGAAGAGCTGTGCCACAAAAGCCTGCATTTCCTGGGTAACAAAACATTTAATATGGAAACTACTTATATAATTTCCCAAGGCAACTCAAGAGGTTAAAACTGATGGATCATATACTGAAATAGAACTGTCTAAAGAATTCATCCTGTTCTTTTTTTCCAGTGGAAAGGCTAAATATTCATTTGTTTAATTCGTTAATGCTTTAGGCCAGAATTATTCTCTAAACAGGGGTGGTGCTGTTCCATAAATTCATAAAATTTTTCTTACTATGCATGTAACATTCATTCCTCTCATTCTTTCAGTTCAAGTAGCAATGTTTCTAATGAAAAAATTTCCAACTAAATGTCTAACAAAATGATTTTGTGTTTCTCTTTTCACAAACTAAGTGAATCACACAGGAAGAGCAAATAAATCATTCTCTTTTGGGGTGAAAGCATTCATATTTGATAAGTGATTTGAAAGTCAAATGAGATTTTACATAAACATCTTACATTTTTTATGGACTTATTTTTATTGGTATTCTTTCTAGGAAAGATCATTACTAAAAGAAATATGCACTTATCAGAAATATGTATGACAAAGTACAGTTATAGATAATTTGTGTTAGAGAAACAAAACAATCTTGCAAAGTGAACGTGAGACAGAACCTAGTGATAAAATTTCTAGGAGAGTAGTGTTAAAGACAAAAAAATAAAAAAGTTTTCTTTTACGTGAGCATTGGACCACTACCTAGAAATACAATCCAGAAGATATAAAGAAGAAGGGGAAACAACAAATTACTCAGAGAGAAAAATATATATAACAAAATGTACTAGTAAGTCTCTGTTTTCAGGATGTCACCTATATCTTTTTGTTTTTGCGGTACGCGGGCCTCTCACTGTTGTGGCCTCTCCGGTTGCGGAGCACAGGCTCCGGACGCGCAGGCTCAGTGGCCATGGCTCACGGGCCCAGCCGCTCCACGGCATGTGGGATCTTCCTGGACCGGGGCACGAACCCGTGTCTCCTGCATCGGCAGGCGGACTCTCAACCACTGCGCCACCAGGGAAGCCCGTCACCTATATCTTAATGTGGTCCCTCTGGAGGGCTGCCAAACCAGAGCTGGACTAGAAATGCGGTTATGGGATCTAAACTTTGTTTCACATTCTTGCTCCACCACTGAAGTTCTTTTCTACTACATTTAAATAATCAACTGGTCATTAGTTCAGCATTTCGTATGTATGTAGAGGCCCTAGGCTCTAGTGAAATCTTATAAAACTGTTTATAACATATCACAGTAGAGAAAAAAGCAAACTGACAAACAACCTGCACCTCCCCCCGCCACCTTTGGCTTTGCACCCTTCTGGCTAGAACTATACATAAAAGCAGTGAAACTCTATTTTAGTGTGACGGCTGCTGAAAACAGGGGTGATGCACAACCACCTTAGAGAATAACCAATGCCAGATTGGACTTTACAGCATTTTGTTGAAAGGTGTAGGATTTATATTCGGGGTATAATCTTGGCACATAGCAACGTATATTTATTGCGCGTCTACTCTGTGCCAGGTACTAAAACCAGTCTCTATGGAGGATGCACAAATGACTGGAACACAATTATGTCTTCAAGAGGGTTGCAATCTAACTAGGAGATATGAAACATTACAACCAGCTATAATAAAGGTATGTCTGGTGTGAAGCTTCTGTTGTCTGATATATTCATAGCTAACTTCAAAGAAAAAGAGCTGAAAATTGTATTTGAGACCAACACCCAATTCCAGAAGCGGTCTGGGGCACAAGCTCTGCCCAAGACAGGAGTCCAAAATTGGTGAGTCCCTCACCAGCCAGCTTGATTAAGTTCATCTTCCAGAAGTTAATGTGGCTGAAGTTGAAGAAGTAGAGATAAATGGTCACTGTCATTGTGACAGCGGAAAACTAGAATAAGGAGCAAGCGATGATGTGCTACTTGAGTTAGAATGGGGACAGCTGGCTGAGCCGATCGCTAGACCTTCTTCTGAGCCTGGAGGGTCCAGAGCATTGCTATGCCCTGGGTTCAGACTCTCCATTGATTTGAGTGTAGGACTGTGGTTCTTTTTCTTACTTCCCTACAGAGTTTTACAATGTATTCTTTTTTTTTAAATTAATTAATGTAATTAATTTATTTATTTTTGGCTGCCTTGGGTCTTCGTTGCAGTGCGCAAGCTTCTCATTGCAGTGGCTTCTCTTGTTGTGGAGCACGGGCTCAGTAGTTGTGGCTTGCGGGCTCAGTAATTGTGGCTCACGAGCTCTAGAATGCAGCCTCAGTAGTTGTGGCTCATGGGCTTAGTTGCTCCGTGGCATGTGGGATCTTCCCCGACCAAGGATCTAACCCGTGTCCCCTGCATCGGCAGGCAGATTCTTAACCACTGCGCCACCAGGGAAGTCCCTCACAATGTATTTCTGTCAATTAGGGGATAACCTGGGCGTGGCTATTCCTGGCACACTGAAAAGACCCTCCTAACACCACAAAAACACGGGAGGGTCAAAGGGTTAAATGAAATACTTAGCAGCAGGATCATTCTTACCTTGTAGTTTGGGCACCAGCCACCTTCAAGTCCCCAGAGATATTGAATAAAAGAAGTGGATACAGTATAATGAGAGTTGAGAAGAGTGGAAATTACTCCTTCCTAAGAGAATCAGAGACAAGCTTTTATGGAGACAGTGTCATCTGAACAGAGCTTTGAAGTCAGAGGATGCCTCATTGGGAATGAGGGAGGGACTGCTGCTCCAAACATATTCTCTAAAAATGGGACTTTTAAATGGTTTTAAACTTATTATGTTGTCATGAAAGTTTTTAAGGGCAAGATGAAAATACATTGGAGAGGACATTAGGAAAACAGCAGTTAAAGGGTTGCACCGTTTGAAGGTACAGTGGTCCCTCAGCATCTATGGGGATTGGTTCCAGGACCCCTGCAGATACCAAAATGCGAGGATGCTCAAGTCCCTTGTGTAAAAGGGCATAGGATTTGCATATAACCTACACATATCCTCCCATATACTTTAAATCACCCCTCGATTACTTATACTACCTAATACAATGTAAATGCTGTGCAAATACTTGCTGCATGTGAGGCAAATTCAAGTTTTGCTTCTGAGAACTTTCCAAAATTCTTTTCTCAAATATTTTCAATCCGAGCTTAGTTGAATCTGCAGATGCAGAACCCATGGACATGGAGGGCCTACTTTATTCACTGCCCCATAAACCCAAGGAAGAGTTCTTACACCTGGGTCTCTACTCCTCCCCCATTAGAACCGGTTTTCGCTCCTGTTTGAGGATTAGAGAGAATTCAGACATGAAAATACGAATTCCAGTCAGCAGACAAATTCTTAGTGGCAGGAAAAGTAGGGAAGTAAGGAAGTTTAGCTTCTAATAAAGCACCTGAAGGAGGATACTAGTGGGAAATGGGGTTGGAAAAGTAGATTCAGATTTGAACTTTATTCTGTAGGTATTCGTGCCTCAATTATGATTTCTAAACGAGGGAGGGATGTCAGCATCGTGCTTCAAATGGATTAATCTGCGAATAGCATAGGAAGTGGATTTAAATAGGGAAAAAAATCATGGTGTATGGGGCGGGGGTGGGGCAAGTTAAGAACCCAGCACAAAAGCCCTGGTGAAAGGTAATGTGGATTATCATCAGTGCAAAACTATATACTTTCCAGTGTTACTATTTACTATTTGTGTAAATGTCTTGCATTTATAGGCATCCTCATTATTTATTTATTACAGCTCTTTATGGTAAGTCAGTACCACAGCAATACTACACATCTTTCTTTAATTTATAGAAATAAGATAAGATGCAAAATTCCATAACAGCTTGTTTCTTCAACAGCACATAAGGAAAAATAAAAACCACTCCACACACTGTTTACTATTTCGGGTAGAGATGTTTCTGAACCTAACCAGTCCCAAATCCTTTTACAAAGTAATGCTTTTTTTCTCAGATGCTCTGAGAATTCTTAGGTTTGAAAGAAAACCAAAAGCAATCTCAACCTTTGGACGTTGAGTTTCATATGTTAATGTCTCAGTGCATAACATGACACCGTTTAGGATTTTACAGACTCACGTTTCACCCTGTGAACTTACATGAATCACAGCAGCCTGCCTCTAACCATCTGAAAGCAAGCTCGTGATGAATGGTTTTCAAGTGTTCTATTCAAGAAATATTTGAAAAAGACGGCCCAACAGTGTATTGATAATGGCATCAAAGCTTTTCTTTTCTTTCTCCTTTTTCTTTATTTTGCAGGATTTCTGCTTTTCCTTAGAAAAAGAACCAGACCGTTGATTCTCTATGTTTTCTCTCTGAGACAGAAACGATTGAAGATCATCGCATTCATCATATACTCCCACGGGAACTAGCTGCAACTCCTACGCAAGGAAGCACATGAGAATTCAAGTCAGCTTGAGAAGCATGTGCTAGGGATAACTCTGAACGTGAATTAAATTTTTTAAAGCCAACTCAAGAATGAAATATCTTAATATTAGTTACAAATGACTTGCGATATTCTCACAACTAAATCATCTCAACACCTTGCTTAGTCGACAGCTGCAGGCCTTGATGACGCCGTCACCAGTAAGCATTACTCAGTGTGATTAAAGCACACACAAAGCGTACTCCCACACCATCCGGACGTGTGCACCTTCTCAGTCTTAACTAGACGTAGACTCTTATATTTTCTTTCATTTTTACCTCTGTTTTCTGAACTTCAATTTTTTCAAACTCTATCAACAATTACATACACTTGTATGGAACTTGCTCTTTGATTATATATATAAGTATATTTAATCACAACGAATTTTCACTTAGAGAACTAGATAGGTTATTAGTTCATTTTGATTTGTTTTCATGAAACTTGTATCAGGCTAATAAGTATTCTAAACCATAAAGAGAAAAACAAGAAATATTCAACATATGTTCAAAGGCAGAGTACCGTCCCTCATCTAAAATCATGAGGAGAATTTGCACACCACTTACAATTTTATCTATTAAAGAACTCATTTGGGTAGTCCTACCATTAACTTTAAAAAATGATACAAGCTGTACAGCATTCTGAAGCCAGGAGAAACAATGGAGTGGAGTGTCCATTAGTCCTCATTTGTTGATGTAATCGCTTGTTTCAGGATGGTTTTCCGGAAATACATATTTATTATATTTTAGTGTATTTTTGCGGTTGGTCCCATTCTTACCATTCTGACACACGTCAAAGTTCATTTGTTTTTTTACTCAACAGATATTTTTTGAGTGTCTACTCTGTGTTCTAGTGGTGGGAATTCAACAGTGAATAGAACAGACACAAATCCTAGCTCATGTATAGCTTAGTCTCTAGTTGGGGGAAGACAGATCATGAACAAATACGTAAGTGAGACATACTGTATGACAGATGGTGATAAGTTCTATGGAGAAAAGAAATGCAAATAAAGAAAAGAGACAGTTCTGAAGTGGAAGTTGCATTTTTAAATTGGGTGGTCAGGGACCTCACTGAGAAAGTGGTATTTCAGCAAAGACCTGAAGGAAATGAGGGAGTGAATCATGGGGTGATCTGAGGGAAGGAGCCTCCCAGGTAGCAGGAACAGCAAGTGCAAAAGTTCTGAGGTGAGCATCTGCTGATCTGTCCAGGGAACAAGAGGAGGCCAGTGTAGCAACAAAAGAGGAGGAAGACACACCATTAGGAAGGTAAGGCGGTCTCTCATGGGTCATTTTGAGGGTTCTGCTTTTGAATGAGACGGTAAGCTATTGGAGGTGTTAAACGGAGCAGTGACAAGATTTTATTGTGACTGACAAACATCAGTGGATGGGATACAGTAAGAGTCTGAAGTCACTTAATTGATGACTTCTAGAAGGCCAAGGTACTTTATGGAGCTGGGCTAAGATTTAGTGTCTGAGAAGTTTCATAGTTTTGGTATTTTTTCAAAAAATAAGAAAGGAAAGAAAGAAGGAAGTAAAAAAAGTCAAGTATTGTTGAGACATAGACACTCCCATTATAACGACATTATCCATACTCCTGACAAACCTGGTAAATTAAAACAACCTGGGGAACATATAGTGCATTTATAGTCACAATAGGTAGATGATAAAGTCTTTGTTTTTGTTTACAGCTTTCCTTCAAGCCAGGACAAGCCCTGCTACCCTGTTTGTCAGTTAAACTGTCAGCAAAATGCACACAAATTATATTTGGAAACATTTCCTTGGTGACCTGGGAAGTTAAATTAATTAACATCTGTAAAGGGCTTCAAGATCCTGAAGAACACAAAACTGGCCTAAAAACAAGTTTTCAATTATTGCAAGAAGTACATTATTTGAGGCCTCTGTTTTATCTTTGTATATTATCTTAGCGATAATTTCTCCCACATACCATTATCAGTAGATGCCATCTAATATGGACTGTATTAGAGAGCCTGTTCTGAGAAGTAAAACAATAACTTTATAAAAGCTAACCATTGCATTGGCCTTTATTAAATTTGACCCTGTTTTACTAGCAAAAATTTAAGAAAGAGTTCTTTTGAACAGTAGTTCTCAAAGTGTGGCCCAGGTACCCCTGGAGGTTCCAGGACCTTTTTGGGTGTTCTGCAAGGTCAAACCTATATTCGTAACAATACCTAGATGTTGTTTTCTTTTCTCACTTTCATTTCTCTTATGAGTGTATAGTGGAGTTTGCTAGATGCTACCTGTGATGTCTAAACAGAGAATGCATGAGCCGATATGAGAATCTAGCTTCTTCTGTTAAGCCAGACATTTAAGAGATTTGCAAACAAGTTAAAACAATGCTACTCTTCTCACTACTTTTAGAAACATAGTTATTTTCACTGGATATTTGACAAGGCAAATAATCTTCCACGGAGACTAGAAGAATTTAGCAAAAAAAAAAAAGTGACTTGCTTCTTTCAACTGAGGACATAGGGATACTGAATTAAACACCTGGTCCCAAAGGGTTAATACCCCTAGACTCCAGAATGTTAAATTGATATATACAAGTAAAGCTCTGTTGAATGCACATTACCACAAATGGAACAGAAGAAACTTACAACTTATCTAATAACTGATTAAGGAGGAGAGACGGGAAGTAGGAAAATCAAGCTTATAATCAATAGGTCATCCAATGAGCACCTCCTTGGGGAATTAAAAGGAAGCAATCTTAAAATATACCTCTGATTTCTAATTTTCTTAAAAACAAAACAAGCATTCAATAAAGTCTTATTGCATTAGGTAGACAGAAATAAAAGCAAGAGACTTTAACTTGCAAAGACCTCACTTAGAGTGGGTTATTAGTTCTTATATTTTCTTTAGAGCAACTTATCAGCAAATCTTTATTAAGTGCCAACTATGCGCTAAGCTCTCTCTGGGCGTTGAGGATTCAGTGGTCTCTGGCTCATGAAATTTATATTTCAGGGGAGGAACAGACAAGCAAAAAAATGACCAAGATAATTTCAGATGTAAGTGCTAAGTAAAGGAATAAAACAGGCCACTGTGATAAAGAGGGATTAGTTGGAGGGCAGAAGTAAGGGAACAGGGTGGGGAGTGCTGATTTGGACCGGGTGTGGGAGAATCTCTCACTGAAGTGGTGGTGTTAAGCTGACACCTGAAAGACAGGCGGAGGCTCTCTGGCAGGAGAAGGCAGGAACCAGGCCCTGGGGAGGAAATGAGCTTGATACCTGTGGGGAAGGAAGAGATGGCTAGTGTAGTTGGAGCCTACTGAGGAGAAGGGTCGTGCGTGGTGTGACCCAAAATAGGTAGAAACAACCTCATGAAACATTTGAAGGATTTTGAACTTTATTCTGAGTACAATAAAAAATCTTTGGAGAACTTGAGCTGGTCACATGATTCAATTTGCGTTTTGAAAAGAATCAGTCTGGCTGCTCAACTATGGGACAAGATTCCAGAGGAGAAAGAGTAGCAGCTGGGAGACCCCTTAGCAGATGACTTGTCCCCCTGGATGGGGGACTTGGACTACAGGGGTCGCAGTGAGGAACAGAAGTGGACAGATATGGGACAGATGTGCTCTTTGTTATATAAAACTTGTCTGGCTTGTAGGAGGAGTTTAACAAATGGTAGCTCTTATGTCACCGCCCCATTCTTAAACACAAAGTTTGAAGAGATTCACCAATTTGTTTTAGTTCACAGGACTAGTAAATTCAGCCAGTGCACCATTCCCACTCTCACTGGGCACTGTTATACCATCCACAAAACACCTTACCTGAGGTCTTTTTTCCTTCTAATCTTTTCTGTCTTTAGCTGCCATTGTAATCTTCCTCAAACATTGCTTTCATCATGTTTACCTTGCTGATAACAGTGTTATATGTATTCATGTAGTTATTGAGTAATTGCGGGGAACTAGGCTTGTATGAGTGGGTGGGCTCACACACCTAAGTTATGGTTCTTGCCTCTGGGATTTTATTTTATTTTTTATTTTTTTTTAATAGCTTTTTATTGGAGTATAATTGCTTCACAATACTGTGTTAGTTTCTGTTGTACACCAAAGCGAATCAGTCATATGCATACACACGTCCCCAGCCTCTGGGATTTTAGAATTTACTTGGGGAGACGATTAACCCATATGAAGTAATAGAGACAGAGAGAGAGAAGAAAAAGAGATGGCATAATTAAGAAAGCTTTCAAAAAGGAGGAAGGACTTGTTCTAGATCTTGAAAGAGAGAGAATTTTAGCAAAGAGAAGGGCAAAAAGGTACCTGGTGAAAAAAAGGAGCAAAGACATAATATCCTAGCTTTGTGGCACAGAGTGGAGATTTGCCTGAGGAGTGGAAGGCATCTGCTTTGGGAAAAGGTGGGGGACGAAATCGCAGGGCAGGATGGTGCTGGACCACGTGTGCTATATAAAACTGGGAGCCAAAGATTTGGACTTGATGCAGTTATTAAAGATGTATTAGCGGGCTTCCCTGGTGGCGCAGTGGTTGAGAGTCCGCCTGCCGATGCAGGGGACGTGGGTTCGTGCCCCGGTCTGGAAAGATCCCACATGCTGCGGAGTGACTGGGCCCATGAGCCATGGCAGCTGAGCCTGCGCGTCCGGAGCCTGTGCTCCACAACGGGAGAGGCGACAACAGTGAGAGGTCTGTGTACCGCAAAAACAAACAAACAAAAAAAGATGTATCAGCAAGATTCAGTCTTAGTGAAGGCTTAGCTGGGGCCAGTGATCATTTCCCTCTCTAATTTTCTAAGGTAATTATCAGTCTTTAGGTATTCATTAGGAACTTGGCTAGTAACTCTTTGCACGTCTAAAATATGTAATCTGTATGAGTGCAGCCTCTATGCAGTAGGTGCAGAGTAAATGCTTGATGATGATGAAAGACATGTGTAAGGAAGACTCACTTGGCAACAGCACCTGAACTGAAAAGAAGAAAGACAGGAGGTAGGGGAGTCCTAAGGAAGCCGTTCTAGAAACACAGGTGTGAAGGAAGGAATGTAGAAGAGGCAGATATGAGAAAACACTAGGAAGTATCACTACAAGGAACTTGCATGCAGAATGGGTTAAACATTAAGTTTTCAAATCTAAATGTTCTGAAGGATCATGAGAGTGATAAGTGAGATGGAAAAAATTGGGAGAGGGAATTCATTTGGGGAATAAGATGGGGAATTTGGGTTTGGACAGGCATTTGAGATGATGACTGGATATTCATTTAGAAATGATATGGGAAATTAGCTAGAGAAGATGAAGTAACTGTGTAGAGACAGGGCTGAAGTTTTGCTATAATTTCATTCACTACAAGAAATAGAGGCCCTACTATGTGCTAGAGGATGTAGAGTTAAATGGGGCAGGGACTTTGAGAAATTAACAACCTAGTGGAGAAAAAAGATATGTCAAAGAGGAACACAAAAGTCTAATGAAATAAGTGTCCGGAGGAGACTATGTGCTGGGTAAGTGAATTCAATAGCACCTCTTCAGCGGTACAAATTTCCCACCTGAGAAAACTGATGGAGGGTCCATGAGAGCATCCATAGGTGGTTCCTCCTGTTTAACTTTCCCTGCTCTGTGTCCTGCTGCTTGGCCACCATTGTCTGGATCCAGGATTGGCACCCAAACAAAGGCAAGAGTCTCTAAGCAGACATAAAGAAGGCCAGCCACCAATCAGGTGGGCCCATCAGGAAAACTGTGTCCCATAAAGGCCCTCCCTATTGAATAATGGATGACATGCATTCAGATCCTCTCTCTTGGGATGTTTTAAAGGCAACTCACAGCGAGTGGTCACTAGAAGCAGAGGTAGCAGTAGAAGCGGAGACTGTACGAGAAAGAAGCAGGGGGCTGCTGATTCTCGGGAGAATGGCAAAATTACTAGAGTATAGGCAATGGATGCTTGTTAATGAGGGGCTGACCAAGGCACCGGAGCCTGTTGTTGGATCACAGGAACTGCAGTGGATTCCCGGAATGGACAGGAGTTCTGGCTGATGATAGGATACGGTTTTCTAAAGTTTCCTAATTTCCTTTAAATAAACCCTCAGCATTTGCAGTGTTCTGAACATGTCCTGGCATTTTATATCTCATAAGAGCCCAATTAACACAATGGTATTCCTGTTGTTTTGGCTTTGATTATATCACAGGGTATCCCATGAAGAAAAGGGTAGTATGATCTTCATTAAGCAAGATCAAAAGGATGTGTGTGTGTGCATGTGTATACGTGGCTGCCTTCCCAGAAGAGTATAACAGTAGAGGGTAGAAACTTCAGTTACATCTTAGAGCAAGTCTGGAAGCCCCAAGTTTATATTTTTTGTTATTCCCTCTTTCTTTTCCCATTGTGATCACCGTGCGGGCCTGTGCACTTGTCCTTGAGGAGGGCAAAGAAAGGGAGAGCCAGAAAGGCTATTCAATGCAGCCACTGGGCTTGAGGAATAGAAATCCCCAAAGCTAGCAGAAGGTGCAGCTGCCAAGGAGAGAGGAATTTGAGTAACTAGATCAGAGTTTCTCAATGTCCAGACTGCCAACCACCACCTTAGGATCACCTGGTTGGTTAAAAATGAAGATTTCCGGTTCACCTTAGACCAACTGAATGGAATATCTGGATCGGGGGCCTAGGAACTTGCATTTTTGTAAGTATGCCTGGTGATTCATGAAGTGCTTTCTCTTGAGACCCACTGCTCTAAGCCCTGGGTCAAGGAAAGAGTGTGGGGGAGAAGGATGCTTGCTCTGAGAGAGCGCTCAGGACCAAATGGTGGGAAGGCTTGTCATGCGTGTGTATCCATTACCGTAGGTGAGAAAAGGAAGAAGAGAGAAAGTGTGTGAGGTGAGGCAGGGGTGTAGAGTGCACAGAGCGGAGAGTGGGCTACAGGTCTGTTTTGGCAGTCCTGAACCAGATGATAACTGAGACACGTGGATGGATTAGGTTTCTGCTAGTGCCAGAATTTTCACACTCAGCATAAAAGTGCTACATAAAGCTTTTCCCTCTTCTATATTACAGTCCTTTTAAGATTTATGGAGCACCAACTACAGGGAGAACATTGTATTAGCAGCTGTCAGAGAAAACAAGAGCTTATCATGCACTTGAAGTTGGACAAAATAAATCTGTGATTTACGTTGAAGAGTGACTACAAAGCAACGTACAAATAAGTGCAAATTCATTCACTTAACAAAAACTGTGTCCATTACGTGCAGACTTTCCTAGACTCCCTAGGGTGTGGTTTATCAGAAAGTGATGTGGGTGAGTTTAAAGGCAGATTTTGTAAGAAGGTGAACAGAGAGATTACAGAGAATTTAAGGCATTGTGTCTAAGGAAGGATTTAGGTTCACACAGTTCCGAAGCAGGGTACATAACTTCACTCATTCAACATTCCATACATTTACTGAGTGCCTATTGTGTTTGTAGCAGTAAGTAAAACAGACAAAAATCCCTGCCCTTATGGAGCTTATATTCTGATGGGAAAGAGACAAGAAAACAAAATAAGTAAGTTATATGGTATATTAGAAGGTGATAAGTGCTCTGGAGAAAAATAGGAAGAGAGGGGGATTCCCTGGTGGCGCAGTGGTTGAGAGTCCGCCTGCCGTTGCAGGGGACACATGTTCGTGCCCCGGTCTGGGAAGATCCCACATGCCGCGGAGCAGCTGGGCCCATGAGCCATGGCCACTGAGCCTGTGCGTCCGGAGCCTGTACTCTGCAATGGGCAGAGGCCACAACAGTGAGAGGCCCGCATACCGCAAAAAAAAAAAAAAAAAAAAAAAAAAACCGGGAAGAGAGAGGATTTCGGAGGAAGGAGAGATGCAATATCAGATGATCTTTTGGGAAACTCATTAGAAGACATTTGAACAACGATTTATAAGTAAGTGTCAAAGGAAGCTTTGTGGATATACAGTGTGTTCCAGATACAGAAGCAGCACGTGCAAATTCCCTGCAGAAGCCTGCCTGCATTTTCAAGGAACAGCCAGGAACCAGCATGTAAGTCTGGAAGTGAGGAAGGTGGACTATTGGGTAAGAGCTCAGAGAGGAAAGGAGGCAGGGGTGTCAAATAATTTAAGCCCATGGAGAACCTGGAGAAGATGCATGCTTTTATATTCAGCAGGATGGGAGCCCCTCTGAGTGGGAAGCAGAGGAGCAAACGTGATCTGACATGAAGGATACTTCCTTTCAGCTGTGTGAACTTGGGCCCCATTTCTAACCTCTCTAAATTTGTTTCCTCTTGTGTAAACTAGAGAAAAGCATCGGATTTCATGAGGCTGTTGTGATGATTAAATAAGATGATATGTGCAAAACGTTTAGCATCTACCTGAACTAGAGCAGGTATATTCTTTTCCCTTCCCTGTTTTCCACCTCCTCTCTTCTGCCTCTTCCACCTGGTACCAAGGGCCAGGAGGGGGAGGCAGGACCCAGCCTTGCAGAGTACAGCCCACATAAGGGGTAGGAAGAAAAGGGGACAGTTAGTGTCAGGCCTAGGTTAACAGACTTACTAGTTGGGATTTAACATAACTGTGTTATTCTTCCTGTTCTATGAGGCGGAGTAGAGGGACAGAACTGCAAGTAGAGACTCAGATGGGTGGTCCTATTAGGTATAGGCGCTGGTTTGCCAGGCCTCAATCTTTAGAAGAAAACTCCCCCAAACCTTTCTAGGTAGTTTATCAACGCAGGCTCTGGGCATGCTAGCAGTTTTAATGGTTCCATTGTTTAATGTGTTAACTCCCTGAACGTTAAGTGATTAATCTGTCTTCTAATTAATGTTTGAATGATTCTCCTCAGGTCTAGACTATTAAGGGCACTTCTATTTAAAAATAGTCTGTCGCCTGCTTGTGCTGTCAGGGGCAATAGGTACATTTGAGGTGGCCGTTTTGAGTGACCCTTGATGGCTTCGAAATATCCATAAAAACAACAACGAAAAACAACAGACCCCCTCCCCCTTAATTAGTGATGAAAGGCTTTGTCGCGTTTGTCTGGGCCTGGGGCTAGGTTCCCAGCCCCAGAGTGTGGAGAATGGTATTCTCCAAGGCGTGCTCAGAAAGCCCCGGGTCGGGGAACTGGCGGCCAGGTCTCTCCGAAAATCACCCAAGTCGCCTCCCACTTTGGGTGACTGCATGTTTATTTACTTGCAGTAAATGATAGTAAATGAATGTGCCCAAGTGTAGGCCGACCCCAGGGGTGGCGGGATCTTCGCAGCTCCACCGTGTGGACCCGAGAGGGGCGCGGTGGGGTGCCTGTGGCGTCTCCTGGGTGCGCGGAGCGTAGCGCGCGGCGGCCCGGGTCCGAACCTGCGACTGCGAGCTAGGCGCTGCAGCTGAAGCCTGGGGGCGGGTCCCGCGTGGGTCCGCCGCTGCCCCCTCCCGCCCACCCGCGCGCGCCGAGGCACCGCCCAGAACCGCCCCGCCTTCGCCGGCCGTGCGCCGCCAGCCCTCCACCGCCCCGGCCGACTGCTTCCTCCGCCGGCCCGGCCCCCGCCCCTCCTCCGCCGACCTGGTCCGCCCCCCCCCCCCCTCCACGGCCAGGCCCGGCCCCCTCCCTCTCCCCGGCAGCGCTCGCAGGCTCGCTCTTCCCTCTTCCCACACCGCCCTCAGCCGCTCCCTCCCCGCACTCTCGTCTGGAGAGGAATCGAGCACCGAGCGCATCGATAGCACTGCCCTCTGCGGCCGCCCGGCCCCGAACTCATCGGTGCTCTCGGAGCTCGATTTCCCTAGGCGGCGGCCGCGGCGGCGGAGGCACAGCGGCGGCGGTGGCGGCGGCGGCGGCGGCGGCGGCGGTGGCGGCGGCGGCTCGGCCAGTACTCCCGGCCCCCGCCATTTCGGACGGGGAAAGAGCGCGGCGCAGGCACTGAAGGCGGCGGCGGGGGCCAGAGGCTCGGCGGCTCCCAGGTGCGGGAGAGAGGTACGGAGCGGACCACCCCTCCTGCCCCCTACCGGGGTCCCGACCCTCCTCTCCGGCGCCGGGCGGGGCCGGCGACGAGTGAATGAATTGGGGGTCCCCGGAGGGGCGGGGAGGGGGCGCGGGCGCGGGGCCCGGGCGGGCGGACGGGGTGGGGGGGGGTCTGCCGGGGTAGACGCGGGGACGCGGCGACGCGGGGAATGAGGAATGGGCGGTGCGGGGCTGAGGAGGGTGAGGCTGGAGGCGGCCGCCGCTGGTGCTGCTTCCTGGACGGGGAACCCCTTCCTTCCTCCTCCCCGAGAGCCGCGGCTGGAGGCGGCCGGGCTGAAACTTGCGGGCCGGGCGGGCCGCCCCTCGGGGCGGTCGGGTGCGGTGGAGGTTACTCCCGCTGCGCTCCAGCCTCCCCTCCCCCTCGCCGTCCTTCCCTCTCCCTCTCTCTCCCTTTGCTCCCGCACCTCTTCCTCCCTTCCCAGCACTCGGCTGCCTCGGTTCCTGCCTTCTGTGCTGCATCTCGCATCTCTAGGACGAGGGTATAAACTTCTCCCTCGAGCGCAGACTGGACGGCTTGTGGTCCTTTTTTCAGTGTGTAGGGGGATATATGAGTAAGAGAGGAGGTCGCGTTTTGGAAGCGCAGAGGAAAGTGCTTAGAGACCACTGTTTGAGGTTATTGTGTTTGGAAAAAAATGCATCTGCAGCCGAGTTCCTGACTGCTCCCCTCCCCCATGTATGGGCTGTGACATTGCTGTGGCCACAAAGGAGGTGGAGGTAGAGATGGTGGTGGAAGAACAGGTGGCCAACACCCTACAACATAAAGCCTGTACTTAGTGAAAAAGAAAAAGTTAATCCCAGAAGGTCTGTTTTGCTTTGTCAAGTTAAAACACACGCAGCAAACCCGCAGAACAGAAGCAGGGCTTTTTCCTTGCTAGTTGAGTGTAGACAGCAATAGCTAGAATTGTATTTGAAGTTTAATTTGCCTGTTGTTGTCCTTTCCACTATCTCTTCTGTATTACCCTTATGCGTACATATTTGACCCCCATCCCAGGAGTTATTACCGTACTTCTAAACGGCTGTCACACAATTTTTTTTTTTAACTGACCTACCAGAGGGGTTAATTGTAGCAATCTGCCAGCCAACTGCCTGAAATACTCTTAGGCATGTGCATGTTGTAGTTGAAGTCCTCAAGTAGCCCTCTTAAATCTTGATATCCACCAAAATAAGGGGTTAAGAACAGAAAGGTATTTTCTAATTTTTTACACAATATACATGTTACATTTGTAATGGAAAAAATCATTCGAAAAGAAATCACAAAGGGAAAAAAGTCTGTTCATAATCATCTCAGAATCAACCTTATGAGTGATGTCATTCTTAGGTGACTAAGGTCCAAAATGCTGACTCGGGCATGTAATAGACTAGAGATGACAAATATGGTTGATAACAATACTGTTTACTTTAGACTGTATCCATCCACAGGCATTCTTGGTTTTAAGAGATAGTAGATGAAATGATAATTCATTTTGTTTTATGACAAAGTGAAAATTCTTTTCCTGAACAGACTGTTCTGTTCCCAGTTACACCGCTTGCTAGCTTTTGTAGCTTTGGGTGAGGGGTCTCCTTCTGGCCTATTGATCATCTTTGGGAACCCAGTTCTCTCTAGTGGGTTTAAATGTTACTTGATTTTTGAAATCCAAGTCAAAGATTTTTTTCAGAAATAACCATTGTAAAGAAGTAGACCAGAAGGTGTGTGTCTTTCAGAATTCACACATGTATGTACAACTAAGCTCTAATCCAGTATTTGTCCACAGTCTCTCTTAGACTAGCAAACTTACTGGTCATAAGGATCTGGACCCCTTTACACTCTTAAAAGTTATTGAAGATCCCAATTTGGAGTGTGTCAATATTTAGCACAATAGAAATTAAAATTGAGAATTAAAAAAATATTAATTCATTGAAAAAAGAAATAATAAGCCCATTACTTGGTAACGGAAGTAGAATTTTTAATGAAAAGTAACTTTTCCAAAACAAACACAAAAATTGTGAGAAGAGTGGCATTGTTTTGCACTTTTGCAAATCTCTAATTATATGGTTTAGTAGACAGCTGGATCCTCACATCTGCTTCTGTATTCAATCTGTTATCACACATCTGGAAAATTCTACTGTACACTTGTGAGCGAATAAGAGTGGAAAGGGTAAATCACATCATAGCATTATCGTGAAACCAGTTTTTGACCTCTTGGGCCCTCTCCCAAAGTCTTAGGAACCCTAATGGGTTCCTGGAACACATTTTGAGAGCTACTGTTCTGGGCTATCCAAATTTTATTGGAGGGGTAGGCTGGGCAGGGAACTAGAGGATACATTTTGGTGAGATTATCCTCACCTATCCCGTTTGCTGTGGTCAATATTAGGAATGAAAAGGGGGAGCAAACAGGATGTGATACATGTTTGTGGTGGCCCTAGACGAGGCTAGGTGCTGCAGAGCAGGCCAGGGAGGAACTGTGATACGACAGTTTGTCTGGCCTGTCTGCTCTCTGTGAGTAGGTTCAGGAATAGCGTGAAGAGGTAGTTAGTATGTTATCACTTGGAAAAACATATTACTTTTTGGGGGGTAGGGTGGTGAGGTGCCTATTGGGATAATTCTTGGTCTTCGGTAAATAGGATGCTGCATGTATATAGTGTTTATATACAATATCTGTACATTCATTAATTTTGAGCTACTTACTCTGTAATAAATTATTGTTCATTGACTGCCATTCTTTCTGCAGTTCACTACTTATTTGTAGTAATATCATGTAGTTATTGAGGGAAAGGAGATTAAAGTAAATAAGTTCATTTTCATTTCAAAAAGTTTGAAGCAGCTGACTAAAAAAATATTTTCTGTCTTGGCGCCGTTAACCTTACAAGTTTTCGATATTTATTGCTACTGTTGGGAGATGATGTATGAGAAGCAGAGAATAAAAGTCATGTGGATTACTGAGAAATACATCTTTTAAAAATTCTCTCATTAAAAGTGTGCTTGTCTTTAAATATTATATAATTATATTTTTCTTGCGCAAAGTGCTATTTTTCAGCACTGATATAGCATTATGGATTGTGATTGATGATCACATCATCTGTACTGAATAGTTAGTTAAAAATTCTCGAAGTTCTCATAGTTTTTACACCGTTATTTTCCCCAGCAGATAATGTACAGATTAAAATGTTACCAGGTATTGTCCTTATCTGCTTTGGCATCTCAGTTTTTATTTTCCCAGTGTACTGTCCAGCTTTATTTGACAGTCCTCCCCCCACCCCCATCTGATTCTTGCTAACTGTCCAGGAGAACTACTATGATGATGCTTTTTAAAAGTTTTCTGTAGCTGTTGGCCCCAACAGAGGCACTCGGCGTATCCACTGTAACTCTTAGGGGCCCGAGTCGATGAGGAATACTGTGGCGATAGCTGTCAGCAAGTTTTGTGTGGGTGTGTCCTCAGGGTATAGAGCAGTGTGCTTGACACTTGTACTGAGTGAAGTCATGGCCTGCTCCTTCGAGAGCCATTACCTGCTGCCGAAGAGCAGACAGGCTCTTGAGATAGAGCCACCTGAATCCAAGGTAAAAGAACTCTGTACTCCGAATGAGTTTTTCTCAAATGCTGATGGAGGAGTTTGTCAACGAAGTACAATTCATTACCAATAGACATCTGTAGTCATCCGGAGTTTTGTCATTGAATTTTGTGAGGTATTTTGAAATAATGTTCCATATAAAGGTGAACTTGTGTTAAGAGGTATTGATGGAGTGTTTGGGTTATATTAACCTCACGTGTGGCACACGTTCTAATTGAGTCACATTTCCATTTTTGTCATAAGGCCTGCTGAAAATGACTGAATATAAACTTGTGGTAGTTGGAGCTGGTGGCGTAGGCAAGAGTGCCTTGACGATACAGCTAATTCAGAATCACTTTGTGGATGAATATGATCCTACGATAGAGGTAAATCTTGTTTTCATATGCATATTGATTTGTGCAGGCCCATCCTTTGGGTACAAAAAAAGGTTTCTCTGATCACTTTCTGTGACTACTCATCACAAGGTAGTTATACTGATAATACTTTTATTAAGTTATCTAAAATGTACTTGGATTTCAAGGCATTACTCTGATATATGAGACACCAGCCTGTTTTCTCTCAGGACAATAATGCTATCTGTGACGTTCACTCCGTGTTAGTGTATGTGCATTTTGATTGGAAGTGTATTTCAGAGTTTTCTCACAGGGTGAAAATGTGAATTTACATCTTATCTGTAAGATGAGACATATCTAACAGTCTTTTTTTTTTTTAATGTGCCTATTTTTATGGGGTTTTGGTATTTTTTTTGGTATTTTGATGTCACATATAGAGTTGATTTATACTGGTGAAGTGTAATCATTTGATGATTGAATTAAAAACACTGAATTAGTAGTATTTTCATGTTTTCTCTTCACATTGGAGTAGTGGAGAACCTACAACTACCTGATGCATTTTAGAAAGCTCATTCTTTGCGTTTATGTATATGTATATCAGGTGATATGTAAGAATACCATCACCAGTCCTTACCTTTGCTTTACAGCCCTTTTTCAATTTATTCAAGACAATGTTAGAATTGTTTTTTTATTACAAATTGATTAATGAATAATTTTCAGACTTTTTCAGTTTCATAAAAATGTACCAAAGGAATGGCCAACAGCAAAATGATAGAATAAAGGCCTAGCAGAGACCTTGAGCGGTCACGTAGTATGTTTCCCAGTGCCTTCTGGCAGCACTATACTCAGATGATCTCAAGCAGATAAGGATTTATTTAATCCCAAAGACCTGCAGGAGGGAATGGCACACAACTGTCCTTGTTAACTAATTTCCAGAATGTAATTATTAGCATATTTCATGCATAATCTGAGCCTTCCTGTGAAGTTTAACATAATATCAGCTCATCTTTGATATAAATTTATGTTATTAGATTATTTCTTAGACTTCTTTACCCCAGGGTAAGCGATCCTAATCCCTTAGCTTTTTTTCTAGATCTGATATACCAGTTTTTTTAATCAGCTCTGAAAAATTTCCCATAACTTTCTCTGAGTCCCAAGCTGTAGGGTCTAGAATAGGTCAGAAATGCCCTGTTAAGGTATTGTGCTGTGTCATGTCTTAAAAAAACACACCTTGACTGCACTTAGGTAGGTTCTGAGGGCATTGTTGGCCTTGGGAAGATGTTTATGCAGTGTAGAACTTTGAGGATTGACAAGGAAATGTTCATAAGGAAATGTCAAATATTTCTGGTACTGGAGAGGGAAAAAAAATGAAGAAATAACCCTTATTTACAAAGATCTGATTTAAACATAGAAGCAGCTTTCATTTGGCTTCCAAGTTTAATAATTGGCATTAGTAAAAGGGAAGAATCTAACTGAAGTGGACCACCTATGTAATAGTCTCTCTGTATTTCCTCTTGGCAAGTCAATTCAGTGCTAATGGTTTTGTTTATTTTTTACTTTGAGGAGGATTAAATAGTTCACCTATTTCTGAAGCCAAGGTTACTCGTCATACTCCACCATTTAAATTGGAAGTAAAAGGACATTTTAACAGAATTTAAGTTAAGCATGGCAGTTTTCCTGGGATTCTGGAATATGATTTTGATTTTAGCAGAAGTGCCCTCCATCTTTTCTGAAAATCTGAAGAATTCCATTACACTCTGTTTCCTATCAGAGGTCAAGAATGATGTATAAGAATGTGATTAAAAAAAAAAAAGGTTAGGAAACCTTTTGGTCAAAATTGTTAAAGTGCAATATAAACCTTAAAGAAATAAAGGTAAAAGTCAATCCTTTATTTTGGGGGAAGGTAAAAAAAAGTTTATAAACTCAGACCCATTAACTCTGATTATGATTTCTGCCAAACCAGAAACTTGACCCAGGGAAGCATTGATTACCTGTGAACTTTGAAACTGACATTCCGTCACTAGTGTAGCCACCTGGGAAATGGTTATCAGAGATTGTCTCTTATCTCCCAAGTTACAGTGAGTCTCTGAGGGAACTGTCACATTGAATTCTTGGTGTAGTTCAACTAGAAGAAAAGCAAGAGAATTTAGTAGTTTATTTTCATAAGTGGTTAAACAAAAACACTGACATGGCGTTTTTGTAAAAAGTTGAAGGGTAGTGGGTATCACTACTGCTGTTAAGTTTCTGGTAGGTGAACAGTGTAGGTCAGAGAAAATAAGAGGTCATAGACTTTGCACATTTGGAGTTCTCATCAGTTTTTCTGCATTAAACAAATGGACAGAAGTTTAGGAAAAAATTTTAATTAACTAATACCATATTTTCTAGTGGTTTAGAATTTTCAGAGATTTATATTGGGTCGGCCAAAAAGTTCGTTCGAGTTTTTCATGTTATGGAAAAACCCGAGTGAACTTTTTGGCCAACCCAAAACTGTGAGCCAGGTAAGGAAGGTGGTCATTGTTTCTTTCATTTTATCAATAAAAATGGTCTCTGAGAGGTTGTAACTTGCATAAGGATACTTAAGCTAGCAAGTGGTGGAATTTTGACTTTTCTGAGACCAAGTTAAGTGGAATTTCCACTGCACCCTTGTATAGCTTTTTAAAAATGAAAAATTAGCCTTCAAGCTAAAAATATTTAGTGTTGGAGGCTGATTCAGATTATTAATATATCAAAATTTGAACTTAGCCTACTATCTAATGGCATCTTAATAGCAGAGATATGATATAGAATTAGGTATGACATGTAGATGGAGCATGTTTATATTTACACATGATAATCACCTTTACTTCTGTTTTACCTTTATCTTTTATGAAGCCCACTGAAGAGTTCGAAGAGAGAACGAAATACCTTGTTAGTGCTGCAGGATTATTAAAAACTCAGTCCCCAAACACAATACCAGGCTAGAAATAGTATATGTTTTTATAGTTTGGAGATCATGTTATTATAAAAACATGTTCTCTGAAATGTGTTTTCTAAGGTAAAATTTGGTGGAAGCAGAAAAATGGAAGTAGAGATCAGAACTGTCAGTTGGTCAGTTAGCAAATATCTAACAAGTATCTACTGGATACAATATAAAAATAGACATAGAAAGAAGTATTTTTTCCCAGTCTCCAATCCATTGACATCTCTATGCTTCTGTTAATGTGACATTTCTAATTCAGTCCAAGTATTATGCCCTTCTTTGATGAAACAGTTTTCTAGTCAGTAAGAAAGAATGGAGTCATAATTGGATTGATTTGTTCCATCTTTAGTGCTCTGAGCCGTGGAGTGTTTATTCACCAAGATATATCAGTTTCTCTTTTAAAAATTTTTTCCGTGTTAATTATGGAATTGCTGATTAAGGTATTTAAATTATAGAGAGAAAATTTGTAATACGAAACCAGTATTGAAGAGTGGTGTAAGAAAAGCTCTGTTTAATATTGTAAGCTGTTATTTTTCTGTTTTTTTTTGGTTTTGTTTTTTAACATATGTATCAGTAGTTATTAACAAGGAATAGGTGGTGACTTTGCCCCTCGGGACATTTGGCTAAATCTGGAGATGTTTTTGGCTGTCACAGCTTGAAGAGGGGACTGCTACTGGCCTCTGTAGTGGGCAGAGGCCGGGGTTCTGTTACTCCTCCTGCAGTGCACAGGAGGGCCCCCCAGCAAATAATCACGTGGTCCAGAATGTCAGCAGTGCTGAGGTTGAGACCCCAATACTATGCGTTACATGTAGCTTTAAACGTCCTATAAATTGTGAGGCTCAAGTCCCTGAATATCGTTTATGTTAGATTTTTTAACATAGTATAGATTTAAACCTTACATTTTCTAAACTAACAATATGTTATATTAGCTTACACTAGTGTTCTGTTAAAACATTCTGTTTTTAAAACAAGGTACAACACAGCAATTTTGTACATCCATTTCTCTTCAAGACTGTGGCCACTCTTCTCCCCCCTTTCAAGTGAGTGCCCTCTACTGGTCAACTTATTCGCTTTTATAATAAAAAATGAAACCCTAAGTTTGGATATTTTTTCTTTTTAAACTGTGGGTATAATCAATTTATAACTGTATAAATTTTATTTAAAAGACTTATTTTGTATAACTAATGTTTTAACAATCTAAAGTGTCAAAAAAAATCTAAAGTAACAGTTTTACTTTGCCAATGTTATTAAGATTACTGTGTGGACCATTTAGGCCTAACTAATTAAATATATGGGTGAATATTTTTGACTAAGAAAGGAAATGTGGCAATGTAGGAGAAAATAGGGTGGTGCCCTTGTTAGCACTGCTTGAGGTCACTTTGTCTGAGGGAATGAGAAGGGGCACTGTGGCTCTGTGAATTTCTTTTCATGTACACAGGAGGTACCTTACAGAGTTCAGAGCTTAGTGATGTTTTACATGGGGTGTTAGGAAGGGCCTATTCGAAAGTGGCAAATTGTGAAAGTTCACATTTTGTAAATTTTTATAGGATTGTAGAATAGTTGAGAACGCCTGATTTTTAGAATAAACTAACACAAAATTCAGGCACTGTATTTAGGTCAATTTAAGAATAAGTATTTACTTAATAATAACTGTTGAGCCCTGAATGTTGAAAATTATTGGACACATTTTATTCTAACTTGGGTTTTTATAAATACAAAGCTTTAAAAACATGCAAATGAAAGTTGGCAAAGGAAATAAATGAAAGGAAAAGAAAACTTTATCCTTTATCGTTTGGCGTCTGTTAAGAGTCTGGTTTAAGCAATGCAACTAATTTCTTAATTCCATAAATGTTATTAGTGCCTACTTTGTACCATGCAGCCTTCCTACGGTCTAGAGATACACTGAGGAGCAGAAGGAACTGCATCACTGCCTTCATGGAGGTTATTAGTCTTAGATGTATTTGGAGAGCAGTGTTTCTAGACAGTGATCCTAATTATATATAACTTAATTTAGAGGCTTTATGCTTTAGGAGGGCGATAGACTTCTTACATCTCTTAACTATGTGTCTCATAGTGCCTAGGTTTATGGAACAGTTACATTATTGTGATCTTAATGTAATAAAATTAGAAATGGGTAGTAAAAACAAAATATTTGAGAGGATTAAGTAGGGCTATATTACTTACCTTAGGTAATTTTTGAACTTTCTATTTTGAAAATTTCAAGCCTATGGAAAAGTAGTGAAAAATAGTACAGTGAATACCTCTTAACCTTTAAACTAGACATAGTTACTTTATGTGTGTGTGCCTGTGTATGTACACACACATACTTGAATACATATTATTTATTTTTGCTGCACTTTTTTAGAATAAGTTGCGCATGTTAGGACCCTTTACCTCTAAACACAGGGGTCTGGCCAAATACGGCCTGTGTCTGTTTCTGTTAAGTTTTATTGGGGCACAGCTGTGCTTGAGTGTTTACATGTTGTCTATGGCTGCTTTTGCACTACAGTGGCAGAGCTGAGTGGCTGCAACAGAGACCAAGTACTGTCTGTCCTTTACGGAACAAGTTTGCTGACCCTCTTCTAACAATAAGAATAATTCATTGTATAACTACAACGCAGTGACAAAATTTAGGAAATTCAACATTGATACAATGTTTTATCTAACATATAGTCCATGTTCAAATTTTATCAGTTCCCAGAATGTGCTCTCAGCAATTCTTTTTTTTTTTTTTTTTTTTCCTGATTCCAGGATCAAAAATCATGTGTCATGTCTCACAATCTAGAACAGTTCCTCAGCTTTTCTTAGTCATTCGTGACAGTGGCACTTTTTGAAGAATTCAGGCCAGTTGTTTTGTAAAATGTCCTCTCCTTTAGTTTTGTCTGATTGTTTCCTCCTGGTCAGATTTGGATTAAACATTTTTGGTAGAAATACTATGTAAGTGATGTTATACCCTCCTTGGTGTATCACATCAGGAGGCACAAGATGTTGGCTTGTCCCATTATTGATGATGTTATGTTAACATTGGTTATTTGGTTAAGGTCATATCTATCAGTTGTCTCTCTGTAAAGGTATCTTTAGTTCTTTTATAATTAATGTGTACTCTGTGGGGAGATACTTTGAGACTATAAATATCCTGTTCTCCAACATATTTGCACCCAGTGGGATGTAGTAGCCACTGATAATTCTAACCAGAACAAACTACCACCGTAGTGACTGCAAAGTGGTAGGTAATCTAACTCTGTTATTATTTCTACATTTATTATTTGACATCTACCATAAGTAAGGTTTCTCTCTTTTCTCTTCCCTCTCCTTATTTATTTGGTTTGTCTTATTTGTATCCGTACAGACTCATGGATTCTTTTTTCATCTGATGTGTTAAAGTCTATTCTTGTCATTATTGATTTTGGTGCTCAAATATATTTTTGATTTGGCCAGTGGAATCCCTTTCAAGCTGGCCTCTGTATCTTTTGACACATCCCCATCAGTTTTTGAGCTCTTTCTTACTTTCTGGCACAGTGTATTCCAGGTTCCCTTTGTTCTTTCCCTGTCCCTACCCTGGATTCAGCCATTTGTCCAGAGAGCCCTAATTCCTTTTACTAGGGAATGATATTTAGAAATTAAGTCCTGGATGTTAGGTGGTGTTGCTACTGGAGTGTCACTGCTTCTAGACCCTTTTCAACAGACAGAGCTAAGCAGTAGATTTTATTTAAAAATCATGAGTTCATTCTTCCTCCATGTCTTCTTTCTCCCATGGTGAGTACACTGGTTCTACCTTGTGTAAGTTTTAATGTTAAACATTAGACAGCTATTGAAATAAAAATGATAATGTCAATCAACACAGATTGAATAATTTAACATTAGGTTAGCTTTTTTATTTGTGGAATCGGGATTAAATATTTTTCTCCATTGAGAGAAAAGTAGGGATCCTTTTCGTTTTCAAAGTATTCTTTTTTTTTTTTTTTTTGCGGTACGCGGGCCTCTCACTGTTGTGGCCTCTCCCGTTGCGGAGCACAGGCTCTGGACGCGCAGGCTCAGCGGCCGTGGCTCATGGGCCCAGCTGCTCCGCGGCATGTGGGATCTTCCCAGACCGGGGCACGAACCCGTGTTCCCTGCATCGGCAGGGGGACTCTCAACCACTGCGCCACCAGGGAAGCCCTCAAAGTATTCTTAAACCATTTGGGAAAAGATTGAGCTATTTAGCTACATAAAGACGAAAACACCTTTAACAAAAATCCAAGACAAATGGAAACCTGGGAAAACTACTTGCATCATCTGTCAATCAGGAAGCTCTCCTGTATTTGAATTAGAAAAAAGCAAACATCCAAATAGGAAAAAAAAGGCATATAAATAGCCAACCTATCCACACTCACACAAAAAGTGCTGTCGAAACATATTAAAAGATACTTCATTAATGTAGAAATGCAAGTTCAAACAATAACATCTTTTATTTTCATGTTGGCTAAGATTAAAATGATAACAGGCCTGGAAAGGTATGGAAAATGTGTACTCTTTATGCTGTAGTGAGAGTATACCTTCTTATAAACTTTCTGGAGGTCATCAGTTTGGCAGTATTTATCAAAATGGAAACTGCATGTCCTTTGACGAATTGATTCCACTTACAGAAATTTCTCTGAAAGATTCATTTGGATAAGTGTTTAAGATGTATACCCAGGAGTGTTATTGCAGTGTTGTTTATAATTTTTAAAAGTGGAAATAATCTACACATCTACCAGTAGGGAATAGGTGAGGTAAGTTATGGTATCTTTGTACAAATTATATTATACAGTTTTCCGAAAGGATTAGGTAGATCTATATGTACTGACATTGAAAAACTGTCCATTACGTAAGAGAAGCTGTATCGTAGCACTTTGTGTAGAGTATGAGTCTGTTTATTTAAAAACAATGTGAATATGTACTAAAATATGGTAGGACGTATGCCAAACTCTGTAGTGTTTTTTTGTTTGTTTGTTTTTGTTTTTGTTTTTCGGTACACGGGCCTCTCACTGTTGTGGCCTCTCCCGTTGCGGAGCACAGGCTCTGGACGCGCAGGCTCAGCGGCCATGGCTCACGGGCCCAGCCGCTCCGCGGCATGTGGAATCTTCCTGGACCGGGGCACGAACCCGCGTCCCCTGCATCGGCAGGCGGACTCTCAACCACTGTGCCACCAGAGAAGCCCTGCAGTGTTTTTGTTTTTTAAAAAATGAGCATATACTGTTTGAGAGGGAAAAATAAATCCTAATTTTTGAGGGAGAGAAGTCACTAGAGTATTAGATACCATCAGATTACTTCATATTTACTTTCTTCCCCCCTTTTTAAAGCCTCAACAAATTGGATAATACAGATGTATTACAGATAAAGAGGTACAGTTAAAGGAATTGGTATTAGGCCAATTAAAGAACAGCTGAGAGATATAATAATTCAAAATATGAAAATTATATTGACATCTGTAATTATTAAGATTGGATTCATGACTGATCCAGCCTCACATTCTGACCTTGGCATCAAGTGATAATTTACAGGAGAATGCCACATGACTTCAACAGGTTACAGATGTAGGCTTATAATATCCTTATTTTCAAAATCTGTTATGCAAATTTTCCTTGAGTTTATTCAGATTTTATCTCTTGGACATAGTACACATTTTATTCTCTCTAGTCCTAAGCTAAGATTCAACATTCTTATAATTTCAAATGTCCATTATTTAGTAAAGAAGTCTTTGTTTTCTTTATCCTTACTTCTAATGAATGTCTTAACCAAAAATTCTGCCATGAGACAGAAGGTGTTAAGCTCTTTTAACACCCTTACTCCCTAATCAGTACAGAAATCCTTCATAAACCTCAGAGTTTTACTCTTTTTCCCTGGAGCTTGTGCAGCTCCATTATATTTATTTTGAAATACAGTGAGTGGTTTTGGAAAAAGTAGTCCAAATGTAGATGTCCAGTGATTCTTATAAGGGCAAGATACTGCTGTTGCTATACAGTTCCTAGTAGCCAGTGGCCTGCCCCCTACCCTTTGGGCCTGTAATAGCATGTACAATGTAAAATATGAAATAACACAGTTAACTTTTTAGAGCACTTTTCCCTGGTCTTTAATCCTAACCTGTATACAAAGTCCTCTTCATTATTATTTACCCACTTTTACAGCAAAAGAAACAATAGCTTAGAGTAGACTAGAGATTAAGTAGTTTGCCCATACTCACACCGCAAGTAAGTGGGGTTCTGCAGGTGACATAGATTGAAGATTCAGGAGTGTATCTTTAGCCTAGATTTCGGCCCTGAGCATCAGCCCTATATATCAGAGCTGCCTACAGGTCATAGCACCAGAGCAACCCACGAACATACGGAATTCAACATGCCCCAAATTGAACTCATTTTCCTGTTCCCTTCCCATTATGTTCCCATCTCTAAACAATAAGCTCTGCCATTTAAAAAAAATTGAGATATAATTCACATAACATAAAATTCATCCTCTAAAGTGTACAGTTAGGTGGGTTTTAGTATATTCACAAAGTTATGCAACCATCACCCCATCTAATTCTGTCACATTTTTATCACCCCATACCAATTAGCAGTCACTCCCCAATCCCTTCTGCCAGCCCCTGGCAACCATTAATCTACTTTCTGTCTCTGTGGATTTGCCTGTTCTGAATATTTCATGTAATTGAAATCATACAATATGTGGCCTTTTGTGTCTGGCTTCTTTCACGTAGGATAATATTTTCAAGGTTCATCTATGTTGTCACATGTTTCAATACTTCATTCCTTTTTATGGCTGAATAGTACTCTCTTGTATGGATATTTGTTTATGTATTCATCAGTTGATGGGCATTTGGATTGTTTCCTCTTTTTGGCCATTTTGAATGATGCTGGCTGTAAACAGTGCTGTAAGTGATGTATGAGGGTTGTTCTGTCAATTTTACCCGTTAAGTATTTCTCAAAACTGTTTAATCTTCTCCATCTTACTGCTTTTGCTGCCTTAGTTCAGGTTCTGTCATTTCTTTTATTTATTTTATTTTTGGCTGCGTGGGATCTTCATTGCTGCGCGTGGGCTTTCTCTACTTGCGGCGAGCGGGCGCTGCTCTTTGTTGCAGTGCGCGGGCTTCTCATTGTGGTGGCTTCTCTTGTTGCGGAGCACGGGCTCTAGGTGCGCGGGCTTCAGTAGTTGTGGCTCGTGGACTTTAGAGCGCAGGCTCAGTAGTTGTGGCGCACGAGCTTAGTGGCTCCGAGGCGTGTGGGATCTTCCCGGACCAGGGCTCGAATCCATGTCCCCTGCATTGGCAGGCAGGTTCTTAACCACTGTGCCACCAGGGCCAGGTTCTGTAATTTCTTGTAAAAGTTTCCTAAACTCATCTCCCAGCCTCCAGTCTGGTCTCATTTGTCATAATAATGCTAACAGTGGACATTGTTGATCTGATCGTCCCTCCTACTTAAAAATCTTTTAGTGATTTAGTATAAGATGAAGTTCAGAACTTCTTAAGATGGCATATTGGACCCTCCATAAGCTGGCCTCTGCTTGATGGTGCAGTTTCAGTTCTACTTACCTATAATCCCTCTAAGCTAAAATTGTGTTGAACTTCTTGGTTCCATGTATTCAACATGCTGTTTCCTGGTTTTGTGCATTCTCTTTGCTCCTTCCTGCCTGGAGTGGCCCTCCTGTCTTTCTTAATTCATACAAAGTTGATGTCTTCTCCTGTTTGTCACCATTGTACTTTGTTCTCCATAAGGTGTTGCATTTATTTCATTGTGTTTAAATTACTTGTTTACATTCGTATCTCTTCCACCAGACCTAGCTCTTTGAGGTTAGAAACTATAATGCCTGGCACAGTATATGACATCCAGAAGATTTTTACTAAGTGTTCCTGTGATGCAAGGGAGGATGGAGTAGGTAGGTGGGAATGAACTAACAAATAAGCCTGTGCTTATATATCCCCAATTCCTTGTTTCTTTCCTATTATATTTCTAACATACCAGGCTATTGTACATGTTTTTAGCTGTCTTTGAGAACTAGCTGTGTACAACAACTTTTGATGGTTTGTAACCAATAGTGTAACACATCATTCTGTGATAGATTCAAATAATCTTTTAGAAGAGTAACAAAATATTTGAGCATTAAGAGGGTAAAAGTAAGTTTTTTCCTATAGGTGTTATTTAGCAGTACATGAAAAATACTTACAATAACACATTAAGGAAATCTTACAAACATTTCAAAAGTAAATCCTCAAATAATACTTCAGCTGACATTTCCAGCAGTCCTGTTCATATTTACAAGAGCATCTGATGGAATCAGCAGCATGAAGATGGATATTAAATGGGATAAGGCTTGTAATATGCTTATCACAATATCCAGCATATAAATAAGGGCTCAGTAAATGTTGGCTGTCATAATTACTATTAATAGTAATATGGTTACTTTTAGTAAAAGGTCCTAATTTCTTTAGTTGTTTGTTTGTTTGTTTGTTTGTTTTACTATACTATGTCTTCCCATGACAGGATTAACTTTAACTGCCTGAGTTGGAAAACTAAATTGAATATGTTGACATATGAACATACTGAGTAACTTGGTTACTGTTAATTATAATAGAAAAATGACAAAATGATGTCCTGGTCGGTGAGTGTATCTCATTCTTGAAAGATATAGTCTTAACTTTCGAAGTCCTCCATTGGGTCTGCAGATGAGTTTCTGTACATAAAACAACACTTGAAGGCATGTTAATAAATTGGAAAACACTTTTAAAAAATTAAGCCAGTACAAAAAAGACAAAAATTCCAAATGGGCAAAGGACACAGGTAATGGGAATAAATATGAAAAAGAAAAACTGTGTAACATTACTAGTCCTCAAAGAAATAGATATTAAAACAATAGGATTTTTGGTCTAACAAGCTGACAAAAATAAAAATATGAAACCTATTGTTGAGTGAGTGGTGATGGAACGGGTACACTCTTAATGCTGTATGGAAAATACCATAAGCGTCATGTGCGCCCCAAACCAGGTTTTCCCTATCTTAACATTCTGCCACATTTGCTTTAGATCCTTTTTTCTTTTTCAAGATATAAAACTTAATACAGTTAAAGGCCTCCATGTTCTCTGTAAGCTTATTCTCGTCCCTCCCCAAAATGTTTAAAAATCTCTATATATTTTGTTTATATTTTGACATTAATAGTAATTAAAATTTTTAATATTATATAAAACTTGCTTGGATACATTTATTAAAATACTCTTAATGTATAATTTAAAATTTACAGCTTCATTGTTTTAATATAATTTATAATGTCTTACACTTGTGTTTATTTTTACAGTGTCTGCATATATTTACGTTGAATGGGTTTATTCATTTCTTCAACAGACAGTACTGATTACCTGCTGTGTTTAAGACTGACACACAGGGTGCATAGTGGTGAGCAAAACAGATGTGAGCCCTACCATCATGGAGTTTAAAGCCAAGTAGGGGGTCTAGACTTGAACAATTACACATAAATACGTAGTTACAAATTATAATAGGATCACCAGCTGCTATGTGGAGAACAGACTAGGAAGCAGTTGCAGGAGATTGCATGAGACAGTCACATTGGACTAGGGTGATGGTGGTGAGTGCTTGGATTTGGAGTATGTTTTGAAAATAGATAAACGGCATAAGATTGTGGGTATTAAGCGCCTATGTAATTTTTTTTTATGGTATGATGATTTAGGATGCCATGTTAAGTATATCTCCATTTTAGCTATCGTTTTAAAAAAAAAAACCATAGTTTCTTAGCATCTCTTACCAGAAGTGGCATTACTGTGTCAAAGGCTATGAACGTTGGTATGGCTCTTGATAAGTAATGTACCTGCTTTCCAAAAGGATTGTACCTGTTACTGTATCACCAGAAATGCTTGACTTCTATGTTTAACTTTTGCCAGCATAGTGTATTTCATTTAGAAAAGTTTTTTTTTTTTTGCGGTACGTGGGCCTCTCACTGCTGTGGCCTCTCCCGTTGCGGAGCACAGGCTCCGGATGCACAGGCTCAGCGGCCGTGGCTCCGCGGCATGTGGGATCTTCCCGGACCGGGGCACAAACCCGTGTTCCCTGCATCGGCAGGCGGACTCTCAACCACTGCGCCACCAGGGAAGCCCTAGAAAAGTTTGTTTGGTTTTTTTTTTTTCCTACTACTTCAGTAAATTAAAATAGTACTTTAGTTGGGAGTAAGGGGAAATCTATGGAATAACTTTCATTTAATATTTTATTATGTTGAGTTAGTTTTTAAGTGGCTTTCTTTTATCCTAGTTTCCAAAGGATGTTAGTAACCTATGTATCTGATCTAAAAGTTTATTCTGTTTGAAAGGCTGGAAATAATACTAATTAAAAATGTAAAGTCTTGATTCTTTTCTTGCTGTCTTTAACTAGTTTCATTGTGGAATTTATGTGGTTTTAAACTGGTTAGGCTTTGATAACCTGTACTTTCTCAGTGATGATTTTTTTTTAAATATAAAAGGAATAATATGTGTTGAGAGTACTTTAGATTTGTGGTAAGGTATTAGCTTAGAGCAGGGGTTGGCAAAATGTAAAGGGTCAATTGGGTCTTCGTCACATAATCTTTGTTGTTGCTGTTTTTTAAACAACCATTTAAAAACTGTTCTTGGCTCATAGACCATACAAAAACAGGTGGGCAGGATTTGGCCTGTGGGCCACAGTTTGCTGTACCCTTATTTAGGCTCTCATGTTGGGAAAGATTCTACATTGATGCATACATTTTTTTCTACTTCCATATACTTTTTTTCTTCTGGCTAAACAAAATCTTTAGTACTTACATATCATTTTTGTTGTGCTTGCTGTCTGCTTTGTCTTAAAACCTGTCATTTCTTTTCAGATCAGATCTCACCATTTAACACTTTTGTTCTTAAGTTTTTATCAAGTTGCACTGCCTTTTTATATAGTTCAGTGACTAATTATGCTTCTAAGGATGACTGTAGTTAAAATTGGGGGCTTCCCTGGTGGCGCAATCGTTAAGAATCTGCCTGCCAATGCGGGGGACATGGGTTCGAGCCCTGGTCCAGGAAGATCCCACATGCTATGGAGCAACTAAGCCCGTGCGCCACAACTACTGAGCCTGCGCTCTAGAGCCCGTGAGCCGCAGCTACTGAAGCCCGTGCGCCTAGAGTCCATGCTCCACAACAAGAGAAGCCACTGCGATGAGAAGTGCGTGCACCACAACGAAGAGCAGCCCCTGCTCTCCATAACTAGAGAAAGCCTGTGCACAGCAACAGAGACCCAGTACAGCCAAAAATAAATAAATAAAATAAGTAAATTTATTTAAAAAAAAAGAAATGCAAATAAATAAATAAAATTAACTTGGGAAATACTGAATTTTTAACCTAAACCTGTTATTTGTAATCAGCATATTCTTCCTCATTGTTTATAGGCAGGTTGTAGATTACGTTTTTTCAATAACAGAATGTGACTCAGAATTTTGCTTTCAATATCTTTGGGGTTTAGAAGGGAAAAGTTAATAGGAATGAATAGGGACTTCTTTCCCAGTTTTCAGTCCCTTTGATGGAGTGTTCATCATGGGAACATGCTGTGAAATGCATGCAGAAACTACTAATATTTCACAGTGTATACTTTTGAAACGCAAAGTGTTTGAAAATTTTTTAAATGGGAGTTCACTGAGGTATACATCTTAGAGGCGATACCTGTGGGCACATGTGCGTAGTCCTCCAGCCACACCTTACGTATAGATTTGTGTGGCTCCAGAAGCTATAATCTTTAATTTCATTGTTGATAGAAAATTTTAAAGATTAAAGAAACCATTAACCATAAGGTTAACTTCAGCTAGTACTGGTAAGTGAAGAATGCGAGGTGACAGCAGTAGGTGAGGAAAAGTCTTTCGTCTGTTTCACATGTGCCGTAGCCACACCTGGGTAATGAATGGATTGACTCCAAGAAACTGTACTTTGCTCTCAATTCCTGCTCTTTCATTCTACTCCAAAAACAATGGTTTTCAATTTATAATATACAGGAGTTCTTTCAAGGATCAATAGTTAATTAAAGGAATAGGCTAAAATAAAATGTCAACCAAATGTTCAAATCTTTAGTCAAGAGCTTCTTGTTTAGAAAATTAAATATCCATCCTTTTTGTTCTGACTGTTGAGATAATTGGTTTTTATTATAGAAAATTTGGAAAATACAGTTTACTTTAAACGATAAGCGTGAGATCATTCTAATATGGTAATCTTTCACACTTTTTAAAATAAAAGGCAAAGAAAGAAATACATTTAAAATAATATCTATTACCACAAAAAACGGTAAGCAAGAGCTCAATTATTTCTTAGATTAATTATCTCCATCAGAGACATACCCTTTGTTAACATTTTGATGTACATACCACCACGAGTTTTTTAATATATGTACATACAAGATACATTTATACAGATGTGCAGAGATATTTTATTGGGATCATGCTACATGTGTATCTTTGTATTCTCCTTATGCTGTGAACAGTTTTCAAACACTTTTCCAAAAACATGATTTTCAATGACCATTTTTTTAATGATAGATTGGTCTGTGAAGTAATTCATGAACTAAGGGTGGAACAATAAGAAACAGTGTCCTTGGGCTTATACTTTATACCCATTATTAGCCCTGCCTCTGACTCCATGACTTCACCTTGCACCAGCCCTTTTCCTTATTTTTTGAAGCCTATTTTGGCAGACAGTATGTGAAATCTTTTAGGCCTGAGTATTAATCAAAAGTCAGAGGAAAATAAGATTTTCATTTCAAGATTCAGTTATGTCACCTACCTTCTTTCCTTTACACCATCTTGGAGTTGCATGGTCTCTAAGATATCCATCTCTTTCTCTCTCCTTCAACCACTCCCTCTCTTTTTACTAGAGGTCTCACAGAATTTGCAGACAGAACAATCATTCTCTTTAGCATTATCATAGTATCTATCTGGCTGTTAAATATTGTTCCCAGGACTGCAGAAATGGATTAAATAAGGGCACTAAAATTCTACGTATTGACCATTCTCTTATGTATTCCTTTGACTATAAATAAAATAGGTGCATGACACTTTCGTAAGTTGCTTGATTTTTCTTGCCACCTAAATCATCCAGAATAATAGGATTTGTTAGAGCTGTCCCATTTTGTAAAAATTATTTTCCTTTACAGAGAATTTGGGTCTTTTTGTTATTAATCTATGCACTTGCATTGTTGAATCTCTGTGTAACACCTTTTTTTAAAAAAAACCTTTTTTTAAACTGTGGTAAGATACACATAAAATTTATCATTGGTTTTTTTTTTTTTTTTTTTTTTTTTTTTGCGGTACGTGGGCCTCTCACTGTTGTGGCCTCTCCCGTTGCGGAGCACAGGCTCTGGACACGCAGGCTCAGTGGCCATGGCTCACGGGCCCAGCCGCTCCGCGGCAAGTGGGATCTTCCCGGACTGGGGCACGAACCCGTGTCCCCTGCATCGGCAGGCGGACTCCCAACCACTGCGCCACCAGGGAAGCCCTATCATTGCCATTTTTAAGTGTACGGTTTAGTGGCATTAAGTAAGTTCACAATATTGGACAACCATTAGCTCTGTCTGTTTCCAGAACTTTTTCATCATCCCAAACTGAAACTCTGTGTCCATTAAACAACAATTCTCCAACTCCCCTCTCCTCAGCCCCAGGTAACCGCTATTTTATTTTTTGTCTCGGTGACTTTACCTATTCTAGGTATCGCAGTATAAGTGGAATCACAGAATGTTTGTCTTGTTGTGTCAGACTTATTTCACTTAGCCTAATGTTCTCAAGGTTCATCCATGTTGTGGACTGTATCATAATTTCATTCCTTTTTATGGCTGAACAATATTCTGCGTGTGTGCGTGCCCCCCCATTTTGTTTATCCATTCATCTGTTTAATGAACACTTGGGTTGCTTCTACATTTTAGCTACTATAAATAATGGTTCTCTGACCATTGGCATACAAGTGTCTGAGTTTCTGCTTTCGGTTTATATACCTAGGAATGGAATTGCTGGATCCAGTTTCCTCTGCACCCTCACTGGCACTTGTTATTTTCCTTTTAAAAAAAAAAAAAGTCAACCTAATGGGTGTGAAGTGGTAGCTCATTGTGGTTTTGATTTGCAATTCCTGAATGATGTTGAGCATCTTTTCATGTGCTTATTGGCCATTTGTGTATTTTCTTTGGAGGCCTGTCTATTCTTGTACTTTGTCCAATTTTGAATTGGGTTGTTTTTTGGTTCTTAAGTTGTGTCTAACACCTTTTTAGAAGTAAAAGGTGCACCGTAATAACCCAGACTGTGTTTCTCCCTTCTCAGGATTCCTACAGAAAACAAGTAGTAATTGATGGAGAAACCTGTCTCTTGGATATTCTCGACACAGCAGGTCAAGAGGAGTACAGTGCAATGAGGGACCAGTACATGAGGACTGGGGAGGGCTTTCTTTGTGTATTTGCCATAAATAATACTAAATCATTTGAAGATATTCACCATTATAGGTGGGTTTAAGTTGAATAAAATAAGTTGACATTGAGGAGTAATTGTATCTTCCATTTATTGAGTCTTTGCTAACTGCCATGCACAAATTAAATTTTAAAATAATTTTTGTTAGGTAATATCCCTGATTTACAAGTGAAATTCTTAAGGATTAGAGCAGTTGAGCAACTTGTTCCAGATCACCTAGTAGTAGTGCTAGAATTGAAAGGTAGGCCTGTTTGAGAAACAAGGCTTTAAGCTAGATCCATCATAAAAATGAAAACCATGAACGAAAATGTGAAAAGGTAATTGAGATGGCACCACTCAAATAGCCTTAAAAATAAATCTGTATAGTGTAGAATTTCTTGGAATCAGGTAAATGTTGGCCTTAGATAATTAAGGAAAAAACACAACTCTGAAGTTATAAGATTGAAGTATTAGAGCAATACAGTTTTTAAAGAATCTCGACAAATTTGCATAAAAGTGACTACTTTTATTAAAATGTTCCTATAGAAATCAAAATCTTTCCACTTGGTGCTCTCTTTTTTAAGAATGAAGGTAAAGCATTATGTTAATGTTGTAATTCATATTTTTATAAAAACATTATATGTGTACATTTAACAACGTATATAGTATATGTTTCTAAGATTATAATTTTAAAAATTAGTCCTCGCACTTTTTTGGCCTAGAATTTTTCAGTATTTCTGTTTTATTGTAACCTACCTGCATATGAACCTACTAGATTGTAGTTTTACTATATTTCTAGGTATTTGATCTTTTAAGAGACATAGAAGTTCTCTGTTTAGGATAGAGAAAAATAACTAGGAGGAGGAGAAAGGAAAATTTGGTGTGATGGGAACTAGGAATTACATTAAAAGTCTTTTAACCATATTTTATGAGACAAAGTTATAAATAGTTTTTGAAAGATTTTTGTTACTAATTCCTCTGATGTAACTTTTTTTTTCCTCCCCAGAGAACAAATAAAAAGAGTTAAAGACTCTGAAGATGTACCTATGGTTCTAGTAGGAAATAAATGTGATTTGCCTTCTAGAACAGTAGACACAAAACAGGCTCAGGACTTAGCAAGAAGTTATGGAATTCCTTTTATTGAAACATCTGCAAAGACAAGACAGGTAAGTAAAATTGTAATAAATACAAATCTGTTCTCTCAAACTATATCAAGTGATTTTAATCATTAATCACTTTACTAATATATATTCTAATAATGTCATTTTGGGAGCAGGAGGGCATGAATATTAATAAATGTACATACCTGATAGCATAACTTTTATATCAGTTGATGTAATTTATCAATTTTCTTCCATTATAGTAAAATAGGAAATATAACACTATTTACTTGGTAAATGTTCTCTTAAGGATATGAGAGGGCAGCACTTCTTATTCCAGTGTCCATGGTATTATCTTTGGCTTTGGCTTTTTTCTACGTTGAACAGTTCAGCACATGTTATAGTCAGGATTCGAGAAACGTGGGAATTTTATTTTTTACTGTTTTATTTATAAAGTCAAAGAACAGGGAAACAAATTTTGAGTTTCCTATTTTTGAAGTGCTTTTAAGAGTATTATGTCATATGTTTCTAGATTAAATTTTGTTGTATTTGAAGAATTTTACTTAGGTAGAATTTTTTTTAAAAGGATATATTTTTCAGGAAAGCTTTTATTAAAGCAAGAGAATATTTAGAAAGTAAATAGAAATTCTCAGTTATTCATTTACTGTGTTCTGAGAAAAAAATAACACCAGATTGATCCTGAATTTTGTTTCAGAAACTATTTTAAAAGTAACTTTTTCTCTAGGTAAAATAAAATAATTGATATTGTTTAGCCTTATTTGTATGAAATAAGAGTTTAACATATAGAAAAAATGAATTCCTAAAAAGGAAAATATAAGGTTATGATGGAATATTAATATGTTCCGTACAAGATGAACATTTGTTTGGGGCCTTGTCTGGTTATTTGTACCTGTGAGCCCAGAAAACCAATTTCATGGAATTTAACTTTATAATGCTAGAAGTTAAGAAGAGTGATGAACAACTTATTACATGGTTAAACTTATAAAAACACCTTCTAGACCTTTCACTGAATTTTGTAAAGGGGTAAAAATTTAAAAGTAAACCATCATTCAGCTAGTATATATGTCTATTTCCCTAGTGGAAGATCATACATTACCACTTTCTGGTTGTACAAATTTGGTGCACAGTGAAAAAAAACAATGAATTCTGTTTTAAGTCTTTGCTTTGGGATTAAAAGCTGAATTAGAATAGTTTTTGACCATAACACAGATGATCTCATTCTAAAACCTGATTTATAAGTTAAAGAAATACTTGGTGTATACATTACTTCACTTCACTTTGGAGGAATTAAGATTCCATTCATATCATTCCCAGGTCCCAAAGACTGGGAAGAGGTTTGGTTTTTGTCTTCTTTGTTGGTCTTCTCTGACCGTACTCCTTGATTTCCCTTGGGAGGTACTCAGAAAACATGATTATAATATTATAACTTTTTTTCCCATTTTTGTATGAAACATTTTCAGATATAAAATTGAAGGAATTTTATTGAAAACATTTGCAAACCTACTACCTAGATTATACTATTAACAGTTTATTAACTTGTATTAGTTGTAACTTTTAAAGTATACATTTTAGACTAGTGGACACATTAGTTTACACTGTACAAAGAAAAGAAAAACTCTAAGACTTTGCCTGATGTTGTAAAGGGTTGCAAATAAAGCAGTGCTTCTCATACTTTAATATGCACAAGAATCAACTGGGCTTCTTACTCAAATCCAGATTCTAATTCTGAATTAGAATTAGGGTCTAGGTTGGAACCTGTGATTCTGCATTTTTACAAGCTCTCGGGTGATGCTGACTTTGGTACATGGACCACATTTGGAGTAGAAAGGTAATAAAGGACAGTAAGAGGAAGTCTTGTTATTTCTGCAGTGTTGCCCTCCACTCTCATTTGATAAGAGCCTAAAATAATAGCTCTGTCTTCTTTCCTTGTTGTATGGTTACTATCTCAGAAGTACTGTTGATTCTTAAGTGTTTGACATTAATGCTTTAATATACCACAGCATTCATAACTAATCTAGAAGACTACCTAGTTTCCTTTTAAATAGATTTTTAGGTTTTATACTGGTTTGGGGGGGGCGGTTGGGGGGTGTTGGATAGGGAAGGGGATGTAGTGTGTGTGATACCAAATGGATTAACCTAAATTTGCTTTGTAGACATTTTTATGGATCATCCAGAAAAAATATACAGTGATACAATATAAAGGAATACTTGTACTTTATTTCTTAACCTTCTAGCACTCAGCTTTTCTTATATTTATGTCCTGTTTTATTGATATCGTTATGTAATTTATGTTGCTAAACTATAACTTATTTAGTTTCCTAGATACTTGATTTCTCTTTATTACATGGACTTGTTGATTTGCCTTTCAAAAGTTTATTCATCTTTCTCTGTTGAAATTAATTTGACATTTGCATGCTTTTAGAAGACTTTAAAGAATTATTCCAAGTAACTGAGAAAATGAAATATGTAAATTTTCATAAATTTTAATTTACCTCCAGTTTTTGTGAAAATGTGAAGCCCTATTTTCTGCAGAGTGTTTTGTTACTCATCTGCTATTACTTATTTATTATTTGAACAAAATGAATATGCATATCCTTGTTGTATTTTGTCAGCAGCTACTCGCTTCATGCCCTAAGTTTTGGTCTTGAGCACGAACCTAAAACACAAACAACAAAAATTATATTCAGACATTCATTTAGAACTTTCATAGATATAAGTCAGGGGCTGGCAAACTTTTTCTGCAAAGGGCCAGATGATAAATATTTTAGGCTTTGTGGGCCACAGGTGGTATCAGTTGCATTTTTTTTTTTCTTACAACCCTTTAAAAAGTGAAAATCACTCAGCTTGTGGGCAGTACAAAAATATAGGCTGTGGCTGCATTGGGTTTGTGGGTTGTAGTGTGCTGACCAACTTGTAGTGTGCTGACCATTGATTCTCTGGGGAAACTGTATTCTTTGGCTAGACATAAGAAGTTAGGTCAGACTTTCAACTTAAATTTTACAAGCTAACATTAGGAATTTTAAAGTAAAATTTATTCTGTGAAAGAGAAAGGAATTTTACTCGTCTTTTTACAGGTAAGGGTTGTAGGCTATATATTTTACCAACTTAATTACTTTCTTATTTTAAAAAGCCCATTTTATGGCTAGAATACAGTGAATTTTATATATATATATATATATATATTTTTTTTTTTTTTGGCGGTATGCGGGCCTCTCACTGTCGTGGCCTCTCCCGTTGCGGACGCGCAGGCTCAGCGGCCATGGCTCACGGGCCCAGCCGCTCCACGGCATGTGGGATCTTCCTGGACCGGGACACGAACCCGCGTCCCCTGCATCGGCAGGCAGACTCTCAACCACTACGCCACCAGGGAAGCCCTGAATTATATTTTTAACTATCATTTTAGTCCACATCTGAAAGGCCAAAGTAGTTTTTATTTTCTGCAAGTATGCTGTATGTGGTCCCTGTGTTCCTAGTGTATAAAGGCTGCTACCTAGGTCACATCTATCTGGGCAGTTAGTAATTAACATATTTTTCTGGCCTCTTTGGGCAGTGTATGGCTGTGTTTGCAAAGGCTGTTGAAACCAAAACGTTGACACCGTGGTAATCAGCTGTGTGTTTTCCAGTCTGCTAAAATCAAAAGTGGGGATCATTCAGTAAAGCAGATGACAAAAGCAGAATTCTCTGAGTATCTGCTACTCCTGATTCAGCTTTTTTGCTTTCTGGAGGTCTCAATTTGAGCATAATGTGAAAATTTGTTTTATGAACTTAAAAATGTTGAGTAATTAATTTTCCGGGTTTTGTTGTTAATTTCTAGATACTTAAATTTAGTTGTTAGAAGACCTCCATTAAAGAAAGCTTATCATCGAATTATTTTAACAAAGCAAACCAAACAAAAAACTTTGTGCCATATTTCTCTGTTTAATAATAGTTGGGTTTCTGTACATAAGATCAGTAATTTGAACTTTGCTTTTTATGAGTTAAAACTAGACAAAGCAAGTACTGAGCACCTGCTGTGCACCAATGCATAGTATAGCCTCCCAAGTAGTAGTATTGATGCATTTCAGTAGTTCCTGAGGTGGGCTGTTGTTTGGCAAGGTTTCTTTCCAATTCAGTGATGCAAAGTTGCTTTTTAGAATACATCTTGTTTGTCCCATTCCTCTCCCCCAAGAAGGGCTAGTATTTAGTATTCTTGCATCTGCCTATAGTTAGGGTATTTGAGGTGTTATTTATTTCCTTGAAAGAGCTTTTGCACATAATAAACTATTCAACTAGAACAAGTACTTGTTTAAAATTAAATCGCGTAGTGAAAGCATTATAGGCACCGGGATACAGAATGATGCTGTTAACAGTTCTTTCTCCTGTATTGAAGTGCTCTATTTCCATAGCCTCACAGTACATTTTCAGATAATGGCTGAGCTCCTGATTTAAAAAAAGTTACAAATGTATCTTTACAAACTTACTTTAAAATTTACATATATAAACACATGCACTGTTTTTACATGCACTTTTGTTTCAGTTCTTAAAAGTTTAATAAGTGACATCTGAAAATGAGTATATGTGGCAACAAGCTGTATGCCCAAGAATAAATCATTGCGTGCCAGTTAAGACCTTAGCAGCTAGCCACAGTAGGTATTAAACATCTGTTTCGGCTGTACTTAATCTTTTAAAATTACCTACAAATTTTGGAATATGAAACCAGTGTTCTGTGCCAGTGGTTTAAGGTATATACAAGGATCGATAATGTTCTCTTCATGTCCATATGACTTTAAAGCATATTATCAAGAAATAAGTAATTAAGTCTGAGAAAATATGGTAAATAACTGATTCTTTAAAATCTAATTTAAATTTCCTATTAGTAAAAATGAGAAATGATAAAAGTCACTCTGGAATAACTATCTTTCAGTGTTGTTAATTATCTTAGCCTCCGAGGTCCTGATACTGAATTCTTGGTGGTGGGTAGTAATCTCTTCTTTTTAATTACTGGCTTCCAATTCTCTCTCTGCATTGCTGGAAACAAAAATCATATATTCTGATATTGGTGATGGGGATGTGCACACTTAAAAAGTAGACACGTTCAAACTAATTTTAGAAATAAGTTACAATCAAAATTTGCTTCTGCTAAATTAGTAGAGGACAAAACCCTGTTTTTTCCTCCATCATAGTATATTTCAGTACTTCTACATTGACCTTATAACCTTTTTTTAAACAGGAATAAAAGTTTTTATTCTTAAAAAATATGAGCTTTACCTGGTTTGTTTTATTTATATATACATATGTTTTAAATTTCTTGCATTGATTTTCAAATTGAAAGAGAATCATTTGTGAAAATATCTTAAATGCCAGCTCATGCTTTATATTTTACATGCTTTACTAGAGTTATTTTAGTGCCTTAAATTATTTATCTAACTTAATAATGAGAATTTCTAATATGTAATTTTTAAGGACTTATGAGTAAAAGCAAACCATCTCAAGAATTACTGATAAATATAAAATATTAAAAATTTTATATATGGGTACAAAGTGGCTATCTCATTTAAAGTACCAACATTTAATGATTTTAAAAAATAGTTGGAATTTTTATTTTGTAGTTGGTTTAGCTAGCTAGTCGATTAAATTGATTTCATTAAAAATATAAGATACTCAGATTTTCTTGGGCTATAATGACTTTTGTATTAGTTGAGTAGAAATACATCACAAGTTGGTATAAGTAACTTGAGACGTACATTTTAATATATAATCAACATATTATTTAAATCCCTACTGCTTAACTGAAACAATTTTTTATGAATTTTAAATTAAAGTTTTACTTTAAAGGTAAATTACTGAGTTCAGCTGAAGCAGTTCTTAACATATTCTTGAGATTTATAAAAATTAATATACCCTCAAGAATTGAAGTGCCTTTTTTTTTCTTAACTATTATAAGCAATGGATGTGTACATGCTAAAATTAAGCCTTAGCTGTTGGTTTACTTAATACTTAAATGGCTGATTCTCTGTGCCTGATTAAATTTAAAACTACATATCATACTTTTGATACCTATTAACTTTGTAGGAACTGAGTCCATTTTGTCACATTTGGTTCGTAGAAAGACTGATGTTAACAGTCTTTTTTTTAAACAAAGTTTAAATGTCCCTTTTGTACCATTTTTCTCCTCGCTCCCCACTCAGAGCTGGAGTACAGAAATCACTTGTTTTCCCTAAGTCAAAGAAATAATTTCAGTCTAACTTCAGTTTAGGCTTTGATTAATTCCATGACTAGCAAACTAAAATGACTGCATTATTAATACTAATAATACATGTACTTAGGTTTTTCATAATCTCTCCTAACTCCTAATTTAAATTTAAAAAAAATATTCTAATCCCATTACAAAACAAAACTGACTTCAAAGAACAAACCATGATTTAAGCCCATATTTTAAAATTGAATCCCCCATTTTATTCAAACAATCTGATGTCTTTTTAAAACAAAACATTCTCAAGTAAAGCTCATAATTCCAAATTTCTTGCACATGGCTGTCCCAATAAATTACTATTACCAATGAAACAGACTTTAAAGAAGTTGTGTTTTACAATGCAGAGAGTGGAGGATGCTTTTTATACATTGGTGAGAGAGATCCGACAATACAGATTGAAAAAAATCAGCAAAGAAGAAAAGACTCCTGGCTGTGTGAAAATTAAAAAATGCATTGTAATGTAATCTGGTAAGTTCAGCATATTAATTTCTGCAGAAAGCAGATGTCTTTCACAGGTAACAAAGTAGCAACCGCTTTAGAACTACCTAGGTGTGGGATTCTAATTTGAAGTATTAAAAAACAAGAAACTTGTAGTTTGTTTCCACAATTAATACATTTATTTATTTATATTTCTCATTTTATTTTTTAAATTACATTTATTTTTCATCTAATGGGTGTTCATTATAATTGAGATGGTTTTGATGCCTATAGACTACTCTGCATTTGTCATAGAGTCTAGAGAGAAAAAATATGAGGAACTATATAAAGGAGGAGTAAATTGAATGGCCCAGAAGGTGGGAAAGGGTCACTCTTACAGTGTGTGTTTTCTTTTGGACATTCCACAAGCAAATACTTGTTCTGTCTGTGCTCTCTTAACTTAGTGGCATCAACATCACTTTTTTACCCAGCTGAGAAACCTGGAGTGTTGGGATGACTCCTAAATCCCTCTTTTTCACACCCATTTGGAGGCAACCACAAATTCCTATTATGGTACATTCTAACTTTTATCACATCATTAGTTCAGGCCCCTATCATTTCTTGCTGGGACTATTGTAACCTCTTACTTGGTTTACTTGTTGCTGCCTTCATTCACAGCGCAAAGAGAGAGAGATTTAAAAGAAATGTCATTTTCTTATCTTTAAATCTAGTTACTGACTTCCTGTTACCTACAGAATAAAATCTCAAGTTTCGTAGCATATATAAGGCTCTTAACACCTTCCTTCCCCCCTAGCCTTTGGCTTTATCTCTTAAAAACTTCTTTTGTCCATATGTAAATCAACACCATGTTATTTCTTACCTTCCTTTGTGTCTTGGCTGTTGCTCTTGTTGGGAATGCCAGTGTTCTTATCCCCTAGTCTTACTAGTTAACACACTTTCATGACTGTCTTATCTCTTGTTCTCTAAGAATCTTTCTTTAAAAACTATTAGACTGGGCATAATGCACTTCTTGTGTATTCCCAGTTAACTGCTCTTAACTGTTACACACTTAACCATGTTAAATTGAAATAACCGCTTCTGTGTTTGTCCTGTATGGTGAGAATCTTGGAGAGCCAGAATCGTATATTTTTAATCTTTGCATGTCCATGACCTAACGAGGCTCCTGGCACACAGTAGCTGCCCAGTTGGATTTACTGAGTGGAATTTCTCAACTTCCTTTCTAAACCAACCAATATTAAATTTGGTCTTGTTTAGAAAATATTTCACTCAATAGGTACCAGAAAGTTCATGCCAGAGCTTAAGATTTTGATGCATATTATTTGTAACATATAATGTTCTGTGAGAACATGAAATAAAATTGTAGGATATCATTTTGGGGGCTGATTAAACTAAAGGGTTGATATTCTTTACTATATGAGTTGAAGGTATGAAATAATGTATCTCCCCAAAATATAAAATATACTTCTGAATAGTAGACTAAGTTCCAAAAGATATTATGTGGTATACTAATGAACTAAACTCAGAAGAAGAAACAAAGCAAAATTAATGATTGGCATTAATTTTTATTGAGATTTATAAACTCTTTTTTTTTTTTTTGCGGTACACGGGCCTCTCACTGTTGTGGCCTCTCCCATTGCGGAGCACAGGCTCAGTGGCCATGGCTCACGGGCCCAGCCGCTCCGCGGCATGTGGGATCCTCCCGGAGCGGGGCACGAACCCGTGTCCCCTGCATCGGCAGGCGGACTCTCAACCACCGCGCCACCAGGGAAGCCCGAGATTTATAAACTCTTAATATTTTTTGAGTATCATTGTATAAAGCAGTATTTAATTTAGAAGTTGTGATAAAACTTAACATTGCAATGCAATTTTAAAAGTAAAACTTCTAAAATAACAGTAGCCATGACCAGAGTTAAGTGATAGTTTTCTTTTCTCCCACTGTCTTACTATTAGATGATTTTTACAGTAGAACTATTTAGAATAAAATAAGTTTTATGCTTTAATTTTTATTTAAAACAAAGGTGAAAGCATATACTTTTTAAAATTTTCATATTGTGCAAACTATATTTCAGTGGCTGTGTAGTCTGAATGTGAAATTGTTGGGCATGATGAATTAAATCCTTATTTTTTCAGTGATCATGAATAGCATTTATATAAGAAAAAAGTGTACTTGGTACTATTTAAAATTTTAAATATTTTTACAAAATTAATTTGACAATGATAAATATATGCAAATTAGTTTTTCTTAGTCCTAAAATGATGGGTTTAAACAAAATAATTACTGGTACCCTATTTTGTCTTTTAAATGTGTATATAAGAATGTAAAAAGGGTGTATTCACTGCCCTGTTTTGATCAGTTTTAACATTTTACTAATCATTGAAATTATTAATAAGATTATATATAAAGGAGAGTTCAGTGCAGTATGAACTAAAAGTATTTGTCAGAATCTTAGAAGAAGGTAATCTTATCAGATTCTGCCTTCATTGTCTCCTAAATACTTATATATTGTTTTCACCTTAGGATGTGTCTTCTCTATATCCATCTCATGTTTTTTCATTTTATCTGCTTCAGCATTTTTGTATCATTGACATTTTTCTTCATTATAAAAACAGTGGAAATGGAGTAGACTACATAAGGATGTGTGATCAAAGGGAATTTGTGAAGGGTAGGGAAGTTGGAGTAGATCCTCTCTTAAGATTCCATCCATCCCATTCTAAGAGTTTATGGTTAGAAATTAGTCAAGGTTGGTATTATTTATAATAATAAAATAATTATTCTTTATTATATCATTGGAAGTGTTTTGCTCTTTATGTGTTTAGAAGGTTAGCATGAAGGCTTATATATATTAAGCCTTGATTGTATTGCTGATAAACTGTCTTATCACTTTTTCTCTATCCTCTGTGTGAAACAGAAGTGTATGTTACATCAGTAATGATATCAGAAAGTGGGGAACATCAGTGAGTGCAGTTTGGGGGCTTTACTGGGGACTTTTCTTCACTAGTATTCAAATCAATAATGCTGGTTTTTATCCCACTACTGTTGTTGAAATGTGAGCAAGCCTCTCATTCCCACTCTGTGTTTAATTCTTTAACAATATTGGTAATACTTTTCTAAACTTTAGATCTGTTGTGAAAGTTAGTTAAATGTAACTAGATTGAAAATGCCCGAATTAATTTAGTTATTATTTTGAAATAGTAATTGTAGAAGATCTTAGTAATGCATAAAGGAGAAATCATATCGCTGTTAAATTTTCAATTATTTTTAAAATAATATAACTTAATGAATGTGTTTATATTAATATTCAGCAGAGGTGGTTAAATTGAGTAAAAAGCCAGTTTTCATTGTTAAAGTGGCTTGATTTATACTTTATTTGTTGTGTATTTGTTCCTAAGACTCCCTCTAGTGTCTAGGTTTGAAAACATCAGGATTTTGTTGACAGTTTACTAATCAGTTAAACAGATACTAAAATACACAGAGGATCATATTTTTTCTTTAATTCTTTATTTTGCTTTTATATTTAATTTGCTTTTTAATAGGGGTAGGACAAGAATTGACTTATGTATAGATCTTGTATAATTCAGGATTGCAGGGTTAAAATCTACTGTCCTGCCACCAGTTTCAAAGTGCCATTTTTCATGTTCTGTATGAATGATTAGGTTGAAAATTATTCTGACTTGAAATCACTTTCAACCATTACTGATTTGGATACCTTGCTTTTGATCACAGCTAGATGTAGGCCAAAATGATCAAATGGAAATTTCTCTGAAGATACACAGCATTTGACTTTATATGTCAAATATTAATATGACTTTATATTAAGTATTTTGAATACTTAATATACTAAACATAAACTAAAAAAATAATGAATTAAAAAAAAATCTCCAAATCATCAGACTCTACCGCCATTTAAATGATTTAGCTCATTTCTCCACGAATAGAGGCATTACATTTTTCAAAGTATTGTGTCTTGTGTTGTGGTCACATTCTTTACTTGTTTTTAAAATTTTTTTTTTTTTGGCCGCTCCGCACGGCATGTGGAATCTTAGTTCCCCTACCAGGGATTGAACCCCGTCCCCTGCAGTGGAAGCGCAGTCTTAACCACTGGACCGCCAGGGAAGTCCCCTGTTGTGGTCACTTTAAATTTCCTTCTCATATCATAAATATATGAACTGAAACTAATGCCTTTAGAAAACTGAAAGTATAATCTAATACTGTATACTTCATGGTAGTTCTTTAAATCTAATGGATTTAAATAAGTATTGAACCAGAGGTCAAATGCAGCGAATATTTATGAAATTAGTATTTACTTGCATGGCTTATATCAAATATCTAGAAACTCAGGGATAATTAAGTATAAATACTTACATATATACACAAATACATTTGGATTTCAGTGACTGAGGTGTGCCAATATGGAAAAATTAGTAGCAAATTAAGTTCTGGGGGAAAGTAATGTGTTAACTAAGCATACGTAAGATTCTGTGCCGTTGATTTTCATTGCCTTTTGTGAAAATCAGTGTTCCTATAATGTTAACAAAATATCGTTGAAGACATTTAAGAATCCTAGAAGTCTGATATATATTCAGTTGTCTAAAGAGAAATGTTACGTATCCTTATTCCTTCTCAATATTAATGTTTCCGTTAGTAATATATCTTTTCTGTTATCTGTATACCTCAAACCATCATATATATTCACGTTTTAATACTTATGTGTTTCAGGGCGTTGACGATGCCTTCTATACATTAGTTCGAGAAATTCGAAAACATAAAGAAAAGATGAGCAAAGAAGGTAAAAAGAAGAAAAAGAAGTCAAAGACAAAGTGTATAATTATGTAAATACAATTTGTACTTTTTTCTTAAGGCGTACTTAAGTAAAAGTGGTAATTTTTGTACATTACACTAAATTATTAGCATTTGTTTTAGCATTACCTAATTGTCTTTCTGCTCCATCCATACTGTTAGCTTTTATCTTGAATGCTTATTTTAAAATGACAGTGGAAACTTTTTTCCTCTAAGTGCCAGTATTCCCTGAGTTTTGGTTTTTGAACTAGCAATGCCTGTGAAAAAGAAACTGAACACCTGAGATTTCTGTCCTGGGGTTTTTGGTGCATGCAGTTGATTACTTCCTATTTTTCTTACCAATTGTGAACTTGAGTGTGAAACAAATTAATGAGCCTTTCAAATCATCCCTGTTCTGTGTTTTATCAATCATATACATGGATTAATTACTAATTATAACTTCAGTTGAGATTTCACGATTGGTTTTACTGAAGCATTGAGGGAACACAAATTTATGAGCTTCCTGTAGATTCATCTTGTAGGTTTCATGTCCTGTAGTTTCAGTTACCCTTAATGAATGTAAAGGTACACTGTTCACAAAGGTTTTTTCTCCTTCTTTCCACTGCTATTTGTCAATGGTCACGTTCCCCCAAATATTATATTTTTTCTATTAAAAGGGAAAAAATTGAAAAAAATACAAGGCAATGGAATATTAAAAGGCCATTTACTTTCTACATTAGGTGAATTGCTATAATACTCTGAATAGCTTTTCCTGTTAAGGCAAACCCAGAATGTAATGAGGATTATAACAACCATTTTGGGGCTATATTTACATGCTACTAAACTTTTGTAATAATTGAAAAAAATTTAACATGTATTGAATTACAAAAATTCTCATAGGAATTAAATATAGTCTCCCCGTGTCAGATTGCTCTTTCTTAGCATAAATCTTTTCTTGAACTTCAGTCTTTGAAAGTAGTTTTAATTCTACTGGTAATGATGTTAAAAATTATTTGGTCCAGTTAGCTTAGTAGGTGTTACAGAGACCAAGGTGGAAAGGCCAGGCCTTGTGTGAGCTTTGAGCTTCACTGAGAGTTTCACAGTATGGACTGCATCCCTATGGTCTTCCAATGTTGTCATGCCTTGGCTGGTCAAAAATGGGGACTGGGAGAGAGTTTGGATAGCTCAGCAGGGTACATTCTCACTATGTGGTAGTCCTACTCAAGAACGTCACTTTTGTTAAAACGAAACGAAACTTCAAAAAAACATTATTTTTAAATGAGGTTTTAGGGTGGGGTGGCAAGATTTTAATTTTTTTTAAACAAAATGAAAAAGTTTCAAAATCTTGAGTATTGGCTAGTTCTCTTAACACTGGCTAAAGTAACACTTTACAAGTCTGGTCCATAATTAAGAATATCTAATGCTTATAAAATAGATAAATTAATGTTAAAATGATTCTTTCAATGCATTTAAAATGTTAACTTATTTTAAAATATTTGAACTGAGATGGTGTGTTGAGGTGAAAATATCACTGGACAAGGAGGAAGGTGGCTTAGTTTCTAGTTATGTGTCTTTCATAACTCCAATTTTAGGCAAATCACTTACTATCCATTTCTTCATGTTAAAAGAAGTCATCTCAAAGGCTGTATCTAGCATTATAACTATGTGATTTACATTCAGTTTACATAAGGATATACCTATTTGTCAGTCTCAGCACAATCTGTAACTTTTTACCTGTGTTATCATCTTCAGTGCCAGTCTTAGGCAAAATTGTGCAAGAGGTGAAGTTTATTTCTGAATATCCATTCTCCGCTTTCAGGACTTCTCCCATATTAGTGTCATCTTGCCTGCCTACCCTTCTACATGCCCCATGACTTGATGTTTTTTCTTTTAATACTTCTCATTCCCCTAACCTCAAAGATTTATTGCTGCTTTGGATATCTCCATGAAGGCTTCCCATCAAGTCACATCAAAATGCCCTACATCTTACTTCCTCAGGCTCAGCATAATCCGACAGACACTATAATGGAATTTGACCTAAGAGTTAATTTTCAGGTGGTGGCTGTAGCAATTTAATCTTGATCCTTTGAACATCATCTCTTTGCTGCCTGGTCCATCAGGGACAAAGTAGGAATTTTCATACCTGCTATGAGGAGTCAGATCCCTATCCAGTGGAATGAGAATTTAACAAAGGTAGTGCTGAAAGAATTCCTTACGTAATCTACGACGACGACTAGCCCTGCTAATGATACATTCCATTGTTTTAAAAGCTAAAATTTTGCAATGAAAGAAACTTTAAAATTTATTCATAAATCTTACTCTTTAGCAGAATTCATTTATTCAACAAATATTTGAGTGCCTTCTAGATGCCAGGCACTACACAAGGCACTGGGGATATTAGAGTATCCTCAGACAAGGGACATAATCCCTGTCCTTAGGTAGTGCTTATATTCTAGAGCAGTCTGTATTTTAGTGAGGTATCTGGCACATGACCCAGATATAATGCATATTGTAGTTTTGCAAAGAAGTGATTTGGTCTCTAAGCTTAGTTTCTTCCAGTTCTGAAATAATTGTTTTGCTCTGATTCCAATGTAACTGTTTAATCAAGCTACTTTTTAAAATTAAATTAGTTTACTTCATTGTTTTAAAGGAGTAAAATTTGAATATTGTTTTTTATTTGACAGAATGATGTGATTCTATTGGGACAATTATAGTACCAATTAAGTTGTATGTCAGATAATGTTAAAATTCCCTTGTGTGTAGTATGGTCTCTTTGTATAAGTAATTAAAATAGACTTTAAAAATTAAACATTGAATTCTAAAATAGTTGTTTATCTGGGTAAAAATAAACAGATGCCGGACCTAACTCACAGAAAAGGAAACTTCTATGTAAAAATCAATATGATTTCTGAGATGCTATACTAAACTACAGGTTTATGGAACATTATCTAGTTAGGGTGTTTACACTTACATAGTACCTCCTCTTGTTTCCACACACGAGAAAGAAATGGCCATACTTCAGGAATTGCAGTGTATAACTGAGGGGATTTTTAGGACTCTTGAATTTTTGATGTAGCTGGGCAATTTTTTTATGGCAGTGGTAATTATCCTTTATTATGTGAATTTTGAATGGTTTAATAAAATGTTTGTTTATGTAGATATTTTAAAAGGGGAGAGATAATCCTAGAAATAACAAATGTTATCTAATTATTATAGCCTTAAAGATAAAAATCCTTGAAGTTGAAAAAAACTGCTAAATTACATAGGTTTAGACATTAACATGTTTATGGAAGAATGTTGCAGAAGTATGTAGTAAAATTTGAGTGAATATCTCCAATTAGGAATTCTAGGCTCTATTTTAACTGAGTCACACTGCATAGGAATTAGAACCTAACTTTTATAGGTTATCAAAATCTTAGCCACCATTGCACAATTTTGTCCTAAAATATGTAGAAACTTTGTGAGGCATGTTAAGTTGCAGTTTGCACAAGTTCATCTCATTTGTATTCCAGTGATTTTTTTTTCTTCTATCCATTTTTTCTGAACAATATATACACATTTAGGTTTTTTAATAGGCAGTAAGAACTATCTGCCATTTCCATTTGCCAAAAAGTAATGATTTCTTGATGATTATGTATTAATGATTTTTAACAACCCATTAGTTATTTTAAAGCTGAACTTACATTTAATAACTTTGGTGTTGATATTGGGTAGCATGAAATCTGCATTGAGAAATTGAACAGCATAAGTCGAACAGCTGTAAATTCCTTCAGAAAATGAAATTTCTTTCTTTCTAAAGATATATTCACGTCAGTTCTTTAAAAAGAGTTGTAACTAGCAACACTTGTTTTAGTTTAATAGTTTTAAGTACCTGTTTGGGATGATAATAGGCAATTTTTAGATGAATTTAGGAAAAACAAAGTTATTACCTACAGAAGTGTCAATTACAGAAGGTCCCCTTCCCTATAGAGAGCTAAATGGGTTATGTAATGTTTTATCCAAAAATTTCCAATTCCACTGTCTTGTGTTTTCATGTTGAAAATACTTTTGCATTTTTCCTTTGAGTGCCAATTTCTTACTAGTACTATTTCTTAATGTAACATGTTTACCTGGAATGTATTTTAACTATTTTTGTATAGTGTAAACTGAAACATGCACATTTTGTACATTGTGCTTTTTTTTTTTGTGGGACATATGCAGTGTGATCCAGTTGTTTTCCATCGTTTGGTTGCGCTGACCTAGGAATGTTGGTCATATCAAACATTAAATTTAAAAATGACCACTCTTTTAATTAAAATTAACTTTTAAATGTTTATAGGAGTATGTGCTGTGAAGTGATCTGAAATTTGTAATATTTTTGTCATGAACTGTACTGCTCCTAATTATTGTAATGTAATAAAAATAGTTACAGTGACTATCATAGTATGTACTCTTTTTTTAAATTTTTAATTAATTATTTATTTATTTTTTGGCCGTGCCGCATAGCTTGCGGATCTGAGTTCCCCGACAGGGATCAAACCTGGGCCCACAGCAGTGAAAGTGCCAAGTCCTAACCACTGGGCCGCCGGGGAATTCCCAGTAGTGTGTACTTCTTGATGGAAATTTGAAACATTAGCCCCATAATTGATATGGGGTAGTTTATAAGCCACAGACACTATAGTATATTAGTAAATCTTTTTTTGCAGCTTGTAAGTTGGATATATTCTTTATGAAAGGTGCTGTGAACATTATGTAAAGGTTTAAGTGTTTGCTTGAAACCACGTTAGGTTTAGGTCCTGTGCCATGTTAACTCGTTTAGAAGTGGATGCAAAACAAATCTGCCTTTATGACAAAAGAATAGAATAACATTATTTATTACTTTTTATTGAAGAAGGTAACTGATACACAACGGGTGATTTGTTTTAAGGCCCAAAGGCAGCCAGTGGCAAAAATTAATAATGGAAATAATTAGATAGGTATATATATGTGATGCCAGTTGCTGGCAGGCTGTTTCGAGTTCAGAAGTAATCTTACTCTATACTTATTATTTCTACTAACTGCACTTAAATCATTCTTTGGCAGTGAACCTTGACTCTGTGCTGTTAATGTACCAAATGGGGTCAAAAATAAGGAACTCCTTCAAAAGTTAAGGGCAATAAACTTGCAAGAAATTATTTTGCTTACTTAAATGTGCATTAAACGGCATTCTTTTTCCAGTAAAATGCAGAGATGGGCTAAGAATTGGCAAAAATTTATTAAAAATTAAGTACATTATATTTTCATTCAAAATTGGGTGCTCATCAATTTTTAATTGGTAGTTGGCAGCATCATATAGTTAAATTGCTATTTTAGTATAAAAACTGAGCATAAAGGTTGCTGGTAAAGCTCTCAGTTTGAACAGAATTGGAAACCTATTTTAGTTCAGTAAAGTATTTTTAACAAAATGTATTATCTTGACATTTTAGAATTATTTTTGTAGTAGCTGGTATACATAAACAGCTGGCACTGATTTTCAAATTATAGTAATAGTGATCAGTTAGTTTTGTTGGTATCTGAGTAATAGCGTTGTTTCATAGCTCTATATTTCTTAAGGAAGTATAATGCTTCTAGTTCTTTCATTACAAATTGGCCCTGTTCAATAAGTTCTTTGATCTTCTCTGGGTCCTTCACATCTTTGTTTTTAAGGAAAACACTCTTCAGACGCCTTTTAAAATAGTCTGCTCCTTTTGGATAGTCTCGTCCAAGATACAGCAGCTTAAAAAAGAAAAACTGTATATTTCTAAACAATCTATGTCATATAACATTTATAAAATTGGCAACATAATTACTTACATTTTTATAAAGATTCAGTACTTCTCCTCTTAAAGAACTGGCCATTTGCACGTATCATGTAAAGTATTCACTTTTACATTTAATGTACCTAAAGAAAAAGAAAAATTTTTACAAATAACTGCATTGTAGTCTTAAAAAAGAATCAAAGAAAAAGGATTTTACACATTGGTAAAATGGTACCCTTTCTTTTCATTCAATAAATATTTATTAAGCACTTTTATGTTCCAGGCACTGAGATGTAGCTATGAATGCGTCAGATAAGATAGCTGCTCTCACAGAACTAACATCTCCAGAGGGGTATACTACAAACAATATCATGAATTGTGATAAGTTCTATGAAGGAAACAGGACAACTAGAGAAAATGGATTGGCAAAGCTGGATATGTAGGTGTACCTCCTTGTATACCAGAGTGGAATGAACTAGACGGAACTAGATTTGAATCCCAGCTGCATAGTGTTGTACAGGTTACTTAACCTTTCTGAGCCTCAGTTTTCTTGTCAGAAAGAGAATTGCCTTTACCCTGCTTTCAAGGCAAGGCTAAAACAGGACACTGGGAAGAGGCCTGATCAAATCAAGAGTGCCCTCCTAAGAAAGGCTAAAGAGGCAAAACTGGGTGTGAGGGTCAAGCAGGTTCACAACTAACAGGAGGAGATGGGCAGTAAGATTGGTGGTGAAGAGGCCAAGTGAACAACCCATAAGGGGCTACACGAGGAGCCGGCGACATCCAGTGGGACAGATAAGCTTCTTTATGTGTACTTGGTTCGTGCTGCTAGGGAAGAGGCAGCTCTGTCTGTAAAGGCACCATGACAGCCTCACCAGAAAATAATTCCCAATACTTGGGACGGCTGTGGTGGCTCAATCTTAAAATCCTAACGTCATAAGCGTTCAGCTCATGATAGGCCCCAAATATATGTTAACGTCATTTAAAGCCGCCTTTAAAGTTCCGTGATGCCCATTTTCCTATTGACCTAAAAAGACTTTTATACCTTTTTATGCCCCTCATTAACGTAATTTTTATTTTGAAATAATTTCATTCCATCTTGGAGAAAAGTTGCAGGTTAGTACTACTAAGAACATTTTCTTTCCTGAATTATTTGAGAATAAGTTGCTAACCCGGTATCAAATCTGCCTGAACACTTTGCAGTGCCATCCGACAGAAACACAGTACAGCCCACCCATGTAATTTTATGTTTTTTGGTAGCCCATATTAAAAAATAAAGCAGGTGAAATTACTCTTATATTGTTTTTATCCAAAATATTATTTCAATGTGTCATGCCAGAAGCGCGTATAGGTACCAATGGCTTCGTTGCTACCATACTGGACAGCACAGCTTTAGAATGTATTTCCTACGAAGAAGGGTGTTTTCCTGCAGCACAATACAACAATCAGAATCAGGAAATTAACAAACACTGTTACATTGCTACCATCGAATCCACAACCCCAAGTTTTGGCAGTTGTCCCAAAGATGCCCTTTATAGCAAAAGTATCCAGTCCATGATTACACACTGCATTTAATTTTCAAGTCTCTAGCCTTCTTCAATCTGAAAAACTTCCTTTGAATTTCCTTGATTTTCATGAACCTGACATTTGTGAAGAACATGGGCCATTTATTTTGTAGAAATGTGTCTCATTTTGATGTTAAGTCATGGCTAGATTCAGCTTATGTAGTTTGGGCAAAAATATTAGACATGGTGCTTTGTTCATTTCACCGCATCCTATTAGGTGGACACAATTCCCATTTGTTCCATTATGGTTGATGTCAATTTTGATCACTTGATAAAGGTGGTGTTTGTCGGGACTCTCCTCAGTTACTTTTTTCCCTTTGAAATTAGTATTTTGTGGGAGGTACTTTGAGACATAAGTATATGTAGTCCAGAAAAACATTTCCTCTTACAAAAACATTAAAAATAACTGTTTATTGGGAGGGGGGCTAGGCTCGGGGCATACCACTCAAATCGTATACAACTGTAAACGGAGCACTAATAAAACAACAGAAATTGGTGCCTGGAGAGCTAATTTGGGACAGATTGCTCTCAGCATAGCTGGAGGACACCACAGAGATGTTTAAAATGCTCAAAAATAATAGTCTGTGAATGGGAGTGGGAGGCTGGAGAGCCGGAAGGTATCAAAAGAGGCAGGAGGAAATCCTTGGGGATAATGGATATGTTTATCCTGCTTGGGGTGAGGTGTAGGCATGTGTCAAATTTATCAAATTGTATTTATGCTTAATAATTGTAGCTTAGTGTATGTCAATTATACCTTAGTAAAACTGTTTAAAAAATAGTGCAGATATATATGTTAGCAAAATGCTAAGAGTAGGGCTGGGAGATATTCAGGTACATGTGGAAGGAGAGAGTTACCCATACCACAAGGCTGCCAATCAGTGGTCAGGATAGGTGATTCAACTGTAACCAGGTCGACAGTTGCAAAAAACGGTATACCTCTCTGAGGAGGGAGCCCTGGGGGTGAGCACTTTTTAAATTGTTTTACAAACATACTTGAAAGGCTCCTGCTGCCAGTACAGCAACTAAGTGAAGACCTTTTCTTGTTGAAGTTTATAAATCTGCTTCTCTGGCTCCTCTTTCTTAGGGAAAAAAAATCACATAGGAGCCAACATTATTTCCATGTTAATACTTGTATACTTCTCCTGTTTACTAACAATTTATGAGTTAGCGCACATTACAAGCATACAACGTAGCAGAGCAATTTTTCTGAGTTCATTAATATTAGCTTTCTTGTTTTCCTCCAAACTGCTATTTTTCTGCTTTTGTCTGTTATCACTTCTGAGCTTTCCTCCAGAAAAGGTAGTCCTTTTCAATCTGCTCCTACAAATGAAAGGACAAAAAAAACTTCAGAAGCTCTGCATACATGGTTGCAGCTTAGGGACTTTGGGCTTTACTTAGGGTGATCTGAGTGGGCCCTTTATCGGGGAACCTCTGATGTTAGTATCTTAGATGGTTCTCCTCGGCTGGTCAGATTCCCCAGAGAAAAGTCTTCCAATCTTCTGAGCATTTGCTAATGTAACATTAAGAAGCAGAAGAGGAACCAGGGCCTTGCTTTCAGCATTATGTATACCCAAATCACCTAATCTGCTTCCAGTGTGGTTTTGGTGTACTTAGTATGCCTGAGGACATCCCACTCCAGAGACTAGTATTATTTTGTCCAGAAATAAACCTCCAGTCTTCTGTGGGAGTGAGGGGTGCAGACACTTAGTGGTGGTTTTCAAATAGCTTTCACTTCATCCTCTCTGATTTACTTCATTCTTCATTTCCAATTACAGTGGCCCTGTTCCAGTGCCTTTTGAGCAATATGCAGTATAAACTGGGCTTTTCTAGTGTGCTAGGTCGCATTCATCTGTTTTGCAGCTTCTAAAGTTTTACTGTTGTCATCTCCTCTTCTATTTTTCTTTTATTTTTAAATTGGTTTACTGAAGATTTAATGGTTTTGGAAGGGAGTGAAATTAGATGAGTGTATTTAACCGGGTACATCAACACCGAATTTCGTTTTTAAAACTTTTTTTTTTTTTTTTTTTTTGCTGAGAGCCATTTTTCATGTGTTTTAATCTTACTGAAGAATGATGACTCTTAAGAACCTTGTGCTTTTAAAATAATTGTGAATTAAATCTACATTAGATGTAATTTAAAATTGCAAATTATAAGCTGTGTAATTCCTGGCTAAGAGCATAGCTCTATTTAATTCACAATTTGTAATTTGTAAAACTGTTTAGAAATGTGGCTTAAATCATCCTCTTTAGCTGTTGCCCTCTTTACAAATTATATATAATAAAAGACCTGCCCAGCAAAAAAGTAGCTGCTGTGACTAAGGTAAGCTTGTCCCATTCTTTGATATGTTACTTTATGAGTTAAGGAAGTTTGTTATTATTGCATGCTGACCTTCAGGCATTTCAGTTTATTTTAGCCTTTGGGAGAAATAGGTTTCCTTGGGTTCAGAATTGGTGAACAATTTAAATGCAGCAGGGACATGGGGCTGTTCCTTAACCCTGCATGAAGTCATGGAGGTTACTGTTCTTTGCAGAGAGCCAAACGAGTTAGGGACTGAGAGAAGTCCCCCATCATCCTGAGAATCTGGATGGGGATGGGCATACAATCCACACTGATAGCTCTTTCCCAATGACTTGTGGGCCAAGGAGGTAAGACGTAACTAACTCCAGTTCTGGGTTAAGTCATTTAACTAGGGGTTATGGTGTCTAGAGCTGTTATTAGTCACTGTTCTCCATGAAGTTCTGACTTGACTCAAACAGATGAAGCACATTTCCCCAAAGTAGTTAAGCCTAAAAAGCTTCACACAAAAATTTATCCCAATACACTTGCAGCACCAAAGGATACATAATCCAAGAGGTAGGTGGCAAGAGAGCTTGCCCCCAAAAGCTTGTATACTGCTTGGTCTAGGCCTACCTAGAAGCCAGATTATAAAAGTGAGTTGAAAGGAGATGGCTGTGTATGTTCATACGGGGGAGGTACTACACCTGTCTGAAGGTAACAAAGAGAACGGGAAATGGGCCTTCTTCCGCAGCTTGTAAGAGAAGTAGTAGAGAAGAACTAAACAAGCTCACTGGTATAATCTCACAGCACAGTGGCCCCCCTAGAACACAGTCCAGCCTGTTTTAACACATCCATAGCAAATCCTTCTCCCTAGGAGGGAAGCTGGTGGAATGAGAACTTGAGCAAGTCTCTCCTCTAGAAGCCCACCATTTTAAAGTTATTTGTGATTACCATCACACCTCCTTACCCGCATCAGAGCTGACTGAGCTTTTGTATCATAAATATTAGTAGCTTGGTTGAAAAACTAAAACAAAAGCTTAGTTCCACACCACACAGCTTCAGAACTCTATATGAAGTCGACGTTAAGACGTTTTAATCTTGCTACCAGGGATGTGGAGGCAAGGTGTCATAGCTATGACACAGTCTGGATTTCTGTGGGGAGAATAACACTTTAACCCACAAAGACCAGCTCAGTCAGTAATACTGATTTACTAATAATACCTTTAGTCAGTGAAAGTGCAAGGGACAGCGCATTATAAAATGAGAATTCAGATGAGAAATGGTGGCAATAATTTGCAAGCATTTCATGTCTTGTCAGGCTAAAACAGGGTTTAGATGTAAAATCACAGAGAATTCAGACAGGCTTTGGAAGGACCTTAATTTCTCAATCTCTTAATTTCTTCTAGTTTTCCTGTTGGTCTAAATTGCCAGAGTTTCATGCGGGGAGGCTGACATCGAAGGGTTGTGCTACCGGTTGGTACAGTTAATCTGTGACCTTGACCCTGGGCACATAGTTTAGCGAGTCTTGCTGGGTCTCAGAGACCGCCACCTGTAAGGAATACTTTACCCAGGAACTGCTTCAAATCATTTCCAGTTCTTGTTTAGAGCGCCTCTAAGGAAAAACGGCATATACCTTGCGTGCCCAGGAAGTAAACAGAACCAGGTGCAGGGAGAAGAATCCGAAGGTTATTAATTTCGAAATAAACAACCCTCTGGGAGCCAATTTATTTACCTCTTTCTCTAAACTGCCAATCGAGCCCCGCCCCACGCTGGTCTAAGCGGTGGCGGCCCAGGCAGCCGAGCCGGTATCAGTCACTCGACCCAGTCGCGTAGCCGGCGGCCCCTTCCTTCTCGAAACCGCACAGAAAGATTCGTCCCAGCTACCCTAGGGAAATAGGGAGAGGGACTGTCAACGTCGGAAAACGCGCAGAAACCCTTTCCCACACCCGCTGGTCCTCGCCCAGGGCATACTTCACCGCCTCCAGACCTCACGATTCGGAAAACAGAAAAAAACGCTCGGGCCCGGCACTCACGCACTTTCCGGCACGCGGCAGCCGTAAAAGCCTCCTCACTCTCCGACTCCTGCGGCAGTCGACCGAGGCGGGGCGGCGGAGGTGGGTGGGGCAACCTGCCTGGGAAGGGGGCGGGGCGTCGTCCGGAAGAACCCCAGTGCGACTGCGCGGACCGAGACGCTCGGATCTCCGCTCCCACCTTGGCGCCAGTGGGAGGGGCTTGTCGTCCTGACAACCCGCGAGCGTTTGTCCTCACAACCCGGGAGCGTTTGTGCTCGCAACCCTGAGCTCCGACTTGGCCGACTACGGAGGTAGTGTCTGTCTCAAAATGGTGAGCAGGGAAAGTGGGGGAGCTGGGTAAGGGGCGAGCATTGATTCTGCACCGTGTTAAATGATGTAACAAGAACCTGTCATATTTTATCAGAGGGGAGCGAGTCGGTTTAGGAAAGAGCCCATACCCTTGGGGTGGGGGGGGGGGAAGGACCTTCCCCAGATCTGTGGCCTTCTGTCCAGGCTCCGGCGGACAGGTGGGAGTAAAAACCAGTTTCTGCAAACGGGGAATGATCAGTGCGGTCAGATGATGTCTTAAAATCTCGACCTCTTGCTAAATATAAATATCGGTCTCAATTTAGTAACTTCCAATAGTGATAGACATTCCCATGAAATTGCTTTTTTATTGCAGCTTGGCGGAAATGTGTTTTTTTGCCTCCTTATAAATTAATGAAAAGCTTTATCAATTTACTCTGCTTTCACAAGTTATTTTGTGTGGTCTTTTGTGGAAATTTGGATTGTTTCGTAATTCAGGGTATGCAACCTGTCCTGTGTTTATTAAGTATGATAAAGCTTCTTGTTTTGCTTTTCTGCACTCCTCAGCTGTCATGTCTTCTCCAAGAACACAGGCCAACATGTAGCTGTAAGATGTTCTCATTTCCCATTTTCTTAAACGTGATTTCCATCTTCTTCTATGATTAAAACCAGAGGAAGTGGAAAATGTAATTAGTTAATTATTTAATTCGTTCATTAAGGGAAAATATGGAGCATGTTCTTTGTGCTTGGCACTAGGCTGAAGCCAAGGACACAAAGGTGAAAATTACCATCTCTCCCTGGTATGGAAGACGGACTTAGCAAATTAATTACAATACAGGTTTATAACTGTAATAATTGAAGTGACTACAATGGAGTTACGCAAAGTTGGAAATGTTGAAATTGGGGCAGGAGAGGGGACGGGAACAGGAAGGGAAGAGCAGTGCTTTTCAAGCTGTGTTTTAAAGTATGATTATGAATTTACCAGAAGTGATGAGAAGAAATAGGGCATGGAGAGCATTCATGTCAGGGAGAATAGAAAGTAAATGGATTTTAAGTGGACTGAAAACTGCTGATAACTTAAGGGAACAATAAGCACCTATTTATTATCTTCCAATCGGTACATAAGTTTCTTGTTCTTAGATCCCTCTAGGAATCTTTCTCAGAATGTGGTTTCTGGAAAATTTGCCTCTAATAAACCTGGAATACCAGTTAAAATGCAAATTCCAGGAACAGACTGGACTCCAGATCTACATTATTAGTTTCCTAAGGCTGCCAAATAACAACATACCACAAGCTAACTGGCTTAAAAAATAGAGACTTAACGGTTTCACAGTTCTAGAGGCTGGAAGTCCAAGTTCAAGGTGTTGTCAGGGTTATGCTCCCCCTGCAAGTGCCAGCTTCTGGTACTTCTTGGCTTGTGGCAGCATTACCTCATTCTTCACTGGCGTTCTCCCTGTGTGTGTGTCTGTGTCCAAATTTCCCCTTTTTTAACAAGGACGCCAGTCATGTTGGATCAGAGATCCACCCTATTCCAGTATGACCTCATCTCAATTTAACTACATCAGCAAGGACCCTCTTTCCAAATAAGGTAAAATTCAGAGATACTGGGAGATAGGACTTTAATGTATGAATTTTGAGGGGGCACAATTCAACCAATAACATGAACTGAATTACAATGGGGAGAGAGAAGTGAGTGTGTACACTTTTAGCCCAGGAATATGCATTTTAACAAGCATCCTAGGTGATTCTTATGCCCTCGTAACTTTGAGAACTTCTCTACTACATGATGCTCCTATGATTTGCAGGATGGGTGAGGATATGTACGTAAACTCAACCTGCGTCACATTAAAAGCACTGGTGAGAGATGACAATTCCCCCACCTTTAAAATGTGGCTACTTGGGAACAGGGCCAATGCTGTTTAGCTATTCTGCTGTATGGTAGTTATTTCAAGATGGAAGCATGTTAACTATTAATTGATAGCAAATATGATAAAAATAAAACACATTTATAAAAGTTATGAGAGCCAGGTCTCCATTATTATTCATATCATCTCCAGCATCTCAGAGTGCTTTGTGTGTAAATCATTAATAAATACCTGCTGAACAAATTAGTGAAATACATGCACTTTTCAGGAAGATATAAGCTACTGCTTTGTGTCAGTTTTAACATTTATATTTTATACAGTGATAACCTTATGACTTGAACCACTAACTTCTCCTGTACAAGTCATCAAATGTGGAAAGTGTGTGATCTTATAGTCACGTGGTCCCCTACAAATTCCTTACCAGAAATCTAATGAACACATGGGCCAAATCAGGAGATTACAAGTACTGTTACTAAAAAGTACTTGTAAATATTGATTGAAATACTGTACTTTCCAAAATCCAAAAAAGCATAGATCTGCTTTAGGACACATTGCTGAATAGAATCATTTTGTCATAATTTTGCCTGTTTTAAATGGCGGGTTCTCTTTCTATAAAATCAGCAATCTAACTTTACAGAAAGATTGTTTCTTTATAATATGAGATCACTCCCACACTTTCAAGCTTGACATTAGTACCAACACTAATGTCAGTGATTTCTTCTTCTTTAGAATCCTTTAAACTAGTGCCTTCTCGACTGGTGCTCTGTTTTGTGATTGGGCATTTCATTAAACATGGATCATTGATCGTCGTAAGAATGAGTGTAAAATCTACTTACAAGAGATGCTTCAGTGGGTGAACTATCTTAGTCTTTCCTAGACTTGCTTGTAGTTTTGTCTGAATTCTTTTCTAAAAAAACTTTTTTATTTTGAGATGATTTTAGATTTACAGAAAAGTTGCATAGAGGGTACAGAGAGTTCCCTTATAGTCTTTACCTAGCTTCTCCTAATTTTAATATGCTAGGTAATCAGGACAGTTTTGTTTAAATGTCTGAATTATTTTTTAAATTTATCAATTCTTTTGTTTTTCCAACTTTTAGGGTCCCAAAGCAAAAAAGGTAGGTGGAAATTATTTCTCAAAATAACTTTAAAGCACTGACATTGTACAAACAATTTTTAAACGTTTTCCAGTAGTTTTATTATAGTTTATAGAGTTTACTAAGCTTAGCCTTTAGACATTAATGCTATTTAAATCATGGAATAATCCCTTACAATAACAGGACGTATTTCAAATTTGACATAAAAAGATAGTTCTAATTTCACAAAGAGTTTTTAAAATACCTTTTCATTTTTACTTGTGTCTAGATTTGAGGTGTTTTTATTACTTGCGCTCTAGAAAATTTTGGATTAGGAACGCTTTTCTTCATTTCAGATAAACGCATAAAAATTTAGTTCTAAAACCTTCTGTGACTTAAAAGCGAACCCTAGGATAATAAGTCTTTAAATGGGTTTCATGGTAACACGTTCTGAATTTTTCTGTGCTTTGTAAAAATTTGAGTTCATTAAGGGGTGTCTCAAATAACTTTTTCTCTCTTCTTAGTAGATTTATACCTGAAAGCAGAGATTATTATCTCTTGACTGGCAAACATAGACATAGTTCATTTGATCTAAAAGGTCTTTTTTAATCAGTTGCCAAAGTAGTTTCATGCAAAAATGTGATTTCCACCTATTCTTGAAAAATTGGAAACCTGATAACATTGGACCTACAGTCCTATAAGGGAACAGTTGGCTAGACTAAGTAGCAGCTACCCCTTTGAGAAATGCATAAATTCTTCAGTTTGCTGTCATCCAGACTATGACCAAATCCCTTACATTATTTACCTACCTGGTCCAATAGGGATTTAGGTTTGGAATGCCAGCATTAAGGCATATCTGATTAGTCACTACTCTGTTAATTTCCCCGCCATTTTCTGTTATGGAATCAATTATACTCTCTGTGTTCTCATAGCACATGAATTTGTCCGTACCGCAATTATAATGCCTATCATTTATTGTAATGATTTATCATTATGTGCTGTTCAAGGTCAAGAGCATGTCGTATTAATTTTTGTGTCCATAGCATTTAGTCTGGCACGTAGTAGAAATTCAATCAATATTTGTTGAATGAATATGTGAAACCCCATTTACCCTACCACTACTTTAAAACACTTGGGCCCTTGATTATTTAAGAAGAAATGCTTGGGCTTCCCTGGTGGCACAGTGGTTGAGAGTCCGCCTGCCGATGCAAGGGACGCAGGTTCGTGCCCCAGTCCGGGAAGATCCCACATGCCGCAGAGTGGCTGGGCCCGTGAGCTATGGCCGCTGAGCCTGCGCGTCCGGAAAAAAAAGAAGAAATGCTTATATAAATGTACATTCAATATTTATACAATTCAGCATTTCTTCAAAAATGCTATTGAGTGCCCTCTATGTTTGCTTTTCTCAGTCACTTGAACCCACTACCAACCTGATACTGTTTTAGGGACTGTGGATATAAATAACTGAACAAAATTTATGAAGACTCTGGGCACATTCTTATGGGGGAAGTATTCTGGAGGACTACAATCATATATATGTTTGTCTACAATATTAGTTTGTGTGGGCATTCATTTTCAGCTTTAGATTGTGAAATCTTAGAGGCATTGTTTTAAATCTGAAAACTCATTGTTCTAATGACTTTGGTACTTAACCATGGATGTATGGGTGCTAAATAAATACATTTGGATTATTTTCTTCATATTGTTGTTTCCCTTAAAGAATGGTGAGATTCATCCTGTGAAATTTGAAACCAAACATAAGGAAAAACTTACTCACTTTTTAATTATTTCCATTCTTAAAGATTAAGGTTTGGGGATGAGGTGAGCCTGTAAAGGGAATTACAGTATGGTTAAAAAATCATGGAAAGGTACATTTTATTTCTGATTTCTTAAAGTTTTATTTTAAGGGAAAAAAGTAATAAACACGTATGGTACAAAATTAAAGTAGCATAAAAATGTAAAAGTTCCTCCTAGCCAAGACTAAAAGAACCACTGCAAATCTTTTCATTCATTTTGTAATCATTAAAAAGTACACACACACACACACAAACACACACACACACACACACACACACATTTTCTCCCCACATAATGGGAGCATTCTGCACCTTCTAGTTTTCACTTGATGATGTTGCATTTTATTAATTCTATTATACTCACATTTTAACATGACTGAAATTGAGATATGTTTTATGGTTGATAATAACTTACAATCATTGTAGTCCTGAATTGACGTCTATTTCCTCCAGAGATGTTTGCTTCTGTCGGTCACTTGGGCTTACTACCAACCTAATACTACTTTAAATTCTCTTCCTGAGAGTTTTTGGACCACACTAATAGTATGAGTCAGACTGCAAATCCACATTAACTGACTTGTGGTTTAAATTTTCAGGGATTTTTTTTTCTTCGTTCTATTCATTTTTCAGGATTGAGCTATGCAAGTTTCCTTGTTGTATCTTTCTGTATTGTAGGTTCATTTGTGTTTACCTATTATTCAGCTATATACAGGCATTTCCTTTTACATTCACATCTTGGGCAGTTCCTTTTTTGGTATAATATCAATAATTTACATGTGAATCTTACATCTGATGGCATCATAGATTCTATGGAGTAAATATGTCTTGGGGACCTCTTTTTGTTTCAGCACATTGAGATTATATCACTTCTTTTCATATCTGTATCACATTCCATTGAAAGTATATCTATGATTTTTATATTGTCCCTATTTTTCAGTACTACAAACAAGGTAGAAATGAAGATCCTTGTATATAAGGCCTTGCAAACATATGGAAAAATAGTCGTTTCATTGATGTAGCAGTATTCTAGGCAATAAGAGTACAGCAGCAAGACAGAGTCCCTGTCCTCATGAAACTTACATTCTTTTTTTCCCAGCTTTATTAAGATATAATTGACGTATAACGTTGTATTATAAGTTTCAAAGTATACAATGTGATGATTTGACATATGTACGTTTTATGAAATGATTACCAAAACAAGGTTGGTTAATACATCCATCACCTCACGTAATTACCATTTTGTGTGTGTACCCGTGTGTGCTGAGGACATTTAAGATCAACTGTCTTAGCTACTTTCAAGTATACAATACAGTATTGTTAACTGTAGTCACCATGCTGTACATTAGATCCTCAGAGCTTATTTATTTTAATAACTGGAAGTTTGTACCCCATTTCCCCCATTCCCAGCCCCTGGCAATTACCAATTTACTCTCTGTTTCTATGAGTTTGGCTTTTTTAGACTCCACGTATAAGTGAGATCATGCAGTATTTTTCGTTCTCTGACTTATTTAACTTAGCATAATGCCCTCCAGGTTCATCTGTGTTGTTGCAAATAAGATCCTCTTCTTTTTTTGTGACTGAATAATATTCCTTTATATATATATAATATAATATTTATAATATATAATATTGTATTAGTATGTAATATATTCAATATATAATATTATATTATAATATATTATAATATTATTCCAATTTGTCCAATAATATTATATATTATATATATGTATATCACATTTTCTTTACTCATTCATCTGTGGATAGACACCACTTAGGTTGTTTTCATGTGTTGGCTGTTGTGAATAATGTTGCAGTGCACATGAGGGTGCAGATATCTCTTCAAGAGAGTGATTTCATTTCATGAAGCTTACATTCTTTCTGCGGAGGGGAGGTGAAGAAAAAATATAATTTCAGATTGCTTTGAATGTGCAGAAAACCAAGAAAGGGGTCAGTGGGAAATGTGGGGTAGGGTATAATGTTATAATGGTGATTTAAAGAGCTAAAGTTTGAGAAGAGACCTGGATGAAATGAGCATTCTAGGCAGAAGAAACAGTTATTGCAAAGACCCATAGTTGGGAATGAATTTGCTGGTTAAAATAGAGTGAGCAAAGTTGAAGTGAAAGATAAAATGTGAGATGGAGGGATGGTGAGGGTTGAGGGGTGGGCAGAAGGGTTGAGGGAGATAAGTAGGAGCCAATTCTTAGCCAACTGGGCCACGGTGAAACGTCTGGGTTTTATTCTGAGTGTGGGAGAGTTGTAAGCAGAGGAGTGACATGATCTGATTTATATCTTTAAATGGTCAGTGGAGAATTCGCTGTAGGGAAGCAAAAGTAGAAGTAGGAGGACCAGTTAGGAAACTGTTGGATCAGTGTAGGTCAGAAGTCTTTACACCAAGGTGAACCTACTTCTAAAAGTAAAACATACTCTTCCCTGGAAAAAATCTACTGTCTTGAAGCCCCGCACTTTTGTTATTGCATCTTCCCCTTTTGCAAGTACGCTTCTGCTTTACAAAACAAAAGTCTATCTCTCATCCATTCTAAATCTTACTGTACTTCATTGCCCTAGAACCTGGGCTATGAAACTAAAGGACCTTTCAAAACACTCATGTTGGCAAGGCTTTCTTTAATCAAGGCACTAATGACTTCTTGTTTCTGTCTGTCTTACAAGTAAGTGGTGAAATGTGGCATTTGAAATATTGAGATATTCTGAATGTCCTATATTTTGTAGCGTGGAGTGGTGGGACTGGTAATAATCTTTATTTAGTGACATTGCTTGTAAGATTGTCAAATGATGATGCAAAAAAAATGCTCTCACAGTGTAATTTATTGATAAAACATTCAGACTCCAAAAATGACATTAATTTTTTTAATGAAGAAAGATTAAGGGTATCAGTAAAAGTGTAAATGAGCTTAATATTTTTACATAGACCTTAAAGTTGCCTTTGAAACTTCATATAATTTAAATTAGTATTATTCATTGCAAAAACTAGGAAATTGTACAAGACTATAGAAAAGGTTATAACACCTGGTACCCTGTTAAAACACCCATCGCTGCATTTACATCAGTATGTTTTCTTCAGAAACCACTGTACTTCGTAGAATGCATGAAATAGCAGAAGACATTGATTATATTGTAGGGAAAAATGCCTTACAGACTGATTAATGCATAGATGAACTTGGAATACTTTGAATTGATTTTATTTGAATAGATTGAGACTGGTGCCCAAGTACCTCCAGGCATGGAACTGTAAAGAATGGGCAAAAAGGGGGCCCTATAGCTCATATCTATACTTATATCCTATTTTAATTTAGGAATACCGTATTCACAAAAAGCTTTGGTTGCCTAAAATTTGAGTCCTGGTTTCCATGGAACATTCAGTGTTTACCCTAAAATATAAATGGTGTTAAGTTCAGGACATTAAATAATTGCATCTTTTAAAACAATGTGTGAGGAAATGGAATCAGTTTATACCTGGCTTATAATAAAAAAAGAGATAGCTTATCATGAGGATGCATATTAACACATTTATTAGTATAGAAACATGAAGTCAAACTGTCTGTGATAGAAAATAAGTATGATATGTCCAGTTGGTTTAACTTTGAAGGCTGGGCTTTGCTAATTAGGTAAATTGACTTTTTTTTAATACTTCGAATGAGCAAAATCTATAGCTTTAAAGTTTTGATCAATTTAAAATCAAAGCAAGTGGTAAAATAAAATAATTTTTTCAAAATATTATTTTGATTTTCCCATTTCCAGTAATATTGGGCTTAAGATTTTTTGGATCAAACTTTATGCTGAGGGCTTCCCTGGTGGCGCAGTGGTTGAGAGTCCGCCTGCCGATGCAGGGGACACGGGTTCGTGCCCCAGTCCGGGAAGATCCCACATGCCGCGGAGCGGCTGGGCCCGTGAGCCATGGCCGCGTGAGCCTGCTCATCCGGAGCCTGTGCTCCACAGCGGGAGAGGCCACAACAGTGAGAGGCCCGCGTACCGTAAAAAAGGAAAAAAAAAACAACTTTCTGCTGAAAACAATAAATAATGCTGACTAAAATATATATGTATAGATCAAAACTTCCATCTTAAAGGAACTTAAGAGCTGATAAGATAATAAGAAATTATCAGGAGAAAACCTAAATTAAGGAAGGAACCAAAGAAGTAATGGACGCACTAAAACTCTTTTTCATGAGGGCATTTGCAGTACAGGGCAAAACTTGAACTTGTGGTTTTAACAGCAACAGTGGGAGCCAAAGACAGTGGAGTGATGTCTTCAATGTGCTGAGAGTAAATAACTGCCAACTTAGAATTCCGTATCAGCTCAAATAGTTTTCAAAAATAAAGGTGAAAGAAAAATATTTTCTCAGGTAAAAACTGTGTTTTTCACCTGCTGCAAAAGAGATTATATGCATAAGGTATAAAACAGTAATCCACATAATAACATGTGGGTTTAAAAAATAGATACATGACAACAACACATAATATTCATCAGTTGATAAGTAGATAAACAAGATGTGGTATATCCATACAATGAAATATTTTTCAGCCATAAAATGGAAGTATTGATACATGCTATAGCATGGAAGAACCTTGAAAACATTGTTCTGAATGAATAAAGCGAATCACAAAAGATCACACATTGTATGATTCCAGTTATATGAAATGTCCAGAATAGGCAAATCTATAGATAAAGTAGATTAGTGGTTTCACAGAGCTGGGAGGTTGTGAGGAAATGGAAGGGAGCGCTGCTAATGGGTATGGGATTTCTTTTGGGGGGTGATGAAAATGTTCTGAAATTGATTATGGTGGTAGTTGCACAACTCTGAATACACTAAAAGCCATTGAATTCTACACTGTAAATGGGTGAACTATATGGTATATAAGTTTTATCTCAGTAAAACTGTTTTAAAAAGATATACGACATATATATATGTATATATAACATATATACATAAAACATATATATATAACATATATATATGTTTTAAAAAGATATATTATATAATGTATAATTTGGGTAGGGCAAGGATTAATTGAGTTAAGATGTTCTAAAGTCCCTGTACTGTTTGGTAGTATGATAAACGTATTTATATATTAGGTACATAGGTTGACTTTCTAGGATAGCCACTAAAATGATATAAATAGAGTATATAACTTCCAAACCAGTAGAGGGAAAATAGTGCACTAACAAAAAAATAATCAATTGAAGATACCAAGAAATATGAAAAGAAGGCAAGACAAACCCAAAATCAAAAGAGAAAGATTGTCAGATTGGATAAAAAATAAAATCTAACAATAATCTTTTTACAAACACCATCTAAAGAATAAAAATACAGAAGAGTTAAAGTAAGATGATGGAAAAAGTCATGCTATGCAAATAATACAAAGATGAAAGTTGGTATAACTATATTAATAATAGACATGGTAGACTTTAAGACAAAAAGCACTTCTAGAAATAAAGAGGGTCATTTTATGATGATAAAGTTTTGATTAACCAAGAAAATATAATTTTAAATCTGTATATACCTAATTATAATGCCTTGAAATATACATTGCACAGATTCAGAGAACTGTCAGGAGAAACAGACAAGTTCACAATCATAGTGGAAGATTTCTTCTTTCAGTAACTGATAGAAAAGCATTAAAAAAATAAAACAGTAAGGACGTAAAGATTGGAACAACATGAACAAATCATTAGATTTGTTAGAATAAGAATTAGACATATTTAGAACATTGCACTCAACAACTAGAGAATTTTAAGCACATATATTTTTATTCCAAAACTGACAATGTACTGTGACATAAAACTATTCTCAAAGAATTGAAACAATTCAGAGCATGTATTATAACCTTAATGAAGTTAAGCTTAAAAGTCAAAGAAATAAATTATGAACAGGAAGATACAATATGCTGGGAATTTAAAAAAAATTCTCAAGTGGGTCAAGATGGAAGTAAAAAGATAATTTTAACTCAGTAACAAGAAAAATACTTCAAAATTTGTGAATGTGTCTAAAGAAGTACTTAGAGGGAAATATGTAGCCCTGAATACTTTAGAAGATGAAAAATTAATGAAACTAAGCATCATTTTCAAGAAGTAAGAAAAAGAAACTCGAAGTAAGAAGGAGGAAGGAAATAATAAAGACAAATATAAAAATTAATAAAATAGAAAACATACAATAGAGAGGATTTATAACCTCATATCTTTCAAGTCTTCACCCAAATGTTACCTTCTCCATGAGGCCCACGCTAAACACTGTATTTAAAATTGTAATTCATCCCTTCCCCAATGACCCCTGCAGCCTGGAGTCCCTTTGATTTCTCCCACAGCACTTTTCATCTTCTAAACTATTGTATAAATTATTTTACAATTTTGTTTATTGTACCACAGAGCTATATTGTATAGCACAGGGAATATAGCCAATATTTTATAATAACTATAAATGGAGTACAATCATTAAAAATTGTGAATCACTATGTTGTATACCTGAAGCTTAATACTGTAAATCAACTAGTCCTCAATTTTAAACATTATTTTTAAATTGTTTGTTTATTGTTTTTGTCTTTCTCTTCCCATTTGAATATAAGTTCATTAAGACAAGGATTTCTGTTTACTGATGTATCTCAAATACCTATCATATATTAGACTCTCAGTATTTCTTAAAATAGTTAAGTGAACAAATAGGCCACAATTTATTTCTCTGAAAATACTAATAAAATTGACAATTTTCTGGTAAATTTTATCAAAAAGAACAAATGGCATAAATAATCAATACAGGCATTTCTTATTTTATCGTGCCTTTATTGCACTTCACAGATATGGCATTGTTTGCAAATTGAAGGTTTGTGCTGAGCAAGTCTATCTGTGCCATTTTTCCAATAGCATTTGCTCACTTCGTGTCTCTGTCACATTTTGGTAATTCTTGTAATATTTCAAACCCTATGACTTGCTAAAGGCTCAGATGATATTTAGCAATTTTTAGCAATAAAGTATTTAAAAATTTTTTTAGACACAGTGCTATTGTACACTTAATAGACTACAGTATAGTGTAAACATAACTTTTATATGCACTGGGAAACCAAAAAATTTATGACTTGCAATATTCCACCACTTTACTGTGGTGGTCTGGAATCAAACCCACAGTATCTCCAAGGTATGCCTGTATTAGGAATGAAAAGAGAGACATGACTTTAACAATAAATGACATAATTTGAACAGCTTTATATGCCAATAAATTAGAAATTTTAGATGAATTAGACAAATAGAAAAAAAAACCTTCTCACACTGTTTCTTGAAGAAGTAGAAAACCTGAATAGTCCTATAATCATTTAAGAAATTATATCAGTGGTTAAAATTTTTCCCAGAAAGAAAATTCTAGGTCTGTAAGTCTTTGTTAGCTAGTCCTTCATTCAAAGATAAATTATTTCACTTTTATACAAATCCTTCTAGAGCATGAAAAAGGAGGAAACATTTCTCATTAATTTTGAGTTACCTGGGTAGCCTGAGAATAGCATGAGAAAGGAAAATTGAAGCCCATTCATGAACATAAATACAAAATGTCTAAACAAAGTGTTAGCAAGCTCACTTGGAAGTATATAGAATAATAATAAATCATGACCCAATTCAGCTTATTCCAGGGAGGCAGAATTGGTTTAATGTAAGAAATTAAATGAATACAATTAGATGGAGTTAAAAATTCAGTTGCTATGCCTTACCATTTACTAGCTTAAAGGGCACCTCTTTAGCCTGATAGAAGTATCTATATTTTAAATAAACAAAAAACTGCCAGAGAAGGAAAATACTGAAATTAACAAATATTGACTAGGATAATGATTATAAGAGTGTAAATTGGAATAATTACTTCAGAAAACTCAGCTTCAACAACATTGAAAATGCACATACCCACCAGTTTTACTTCTAGGTATACATTGTAGAGAAATTCTTGTATGGACACCAGGATACATACACTCAAAGGTTTATAGCAGCATTATTCATGATAGTAAACTAGAAACCATCCAATGTCAATCAGTAGAAGAATGGATAAATAAACTAATGAGTTACTATTCAGCAGTGAAAATATACAGCTACTGCTATATCCCCCCTTGGGTGAATCTTACAAACCATAATTTGTATCTAAAGAAGTAAATCACACAAAAGGACAAATGTATTATCCTGCTTATAGGAACTATCTAGAATAGTCAAACTCATAAAGACAAAAAGTAGGATGGTGATTGATAGGGGCTGGCTTGGGGGCAGAAGGGGAATTAATGTGTCATGGATACAGAGTTTAGGTTTGGGATGATGAAGAAGTTCTGGAGATGGGTGGAGGTTATGGTTGTACAACAATGTGAATGTACTTAATGCCACTGACCTGCACACTAAAAAACGCTTAAAATGGTAAATTTTATGTTATGTGTATTTTATGGCAATAAGTAAATTACAGTTGTATCCATAAAGTATAATTGGATTTATGAAAAAATTCAAAGGTAAGAAAACTATTGTTTAGGAATATATACATATGTAATAAAACTTTAAAGAAAAACAAGAAGGACATTACAAATATCAGTGATGATCTCTAGGAGTAATTTTTTTGTTAAGTCAATATAATTTTTGGCATATGTTGTGGAAAGAATTCAAATAACTGCACGATACAGCTGTAACAAACCTATTCCCATCGGCTTTGTAATATAAACCAAATTTTTCATTTCTTATAGCTATAAAAATTAAAATAGAATCTGTCTGAATCCTTGTTTCATTCAGCAATAGCTAACATTTATCCTTGGATCATGAACTGACCAGGAAAACGAAAAAACCCAACAATCTCATCAAAAGGCGCATATCTAGTAAAATTTTACTTTTTATGTTTTAATATTTACCTATCAAAATTTGTAATATAAAATGTTGCTTTGTTCAATTGTCTACCGAAAATAATTATAAAATTAACTCAATCCAGAACAAAATTTGTACTGCTTAGAAACTTAGAGTCAAGGAAATTAAAAATTTCATACATATTTTTATAACATAAATATGATAGGAAGATCAACAAAAGTTGTTCAAGTGTATTACACTAAGATAAGATTCTGTGGGGGAAGTGGAATGGAAATATGAATTCAAAGAGAAAAGAATTAAAATTTTTATTAAAGAAAAGCTTGTTCATATTTTTTTATTTGATATTGGCCGTCAAATCACTATAGTATGTATCGATAGATCCATTGGATATATTTTAAATAGTGATGGATATATTTAAAGGAGTGATGTAAAAGTTTTCTAGAAAGTACAACATTTGAAGTTATTTAAACTTGTGGTAAAAAGTTTTCAATGTCAACTTAAAAATGTGTGAAGGGGGTACATAGCTTTTCAAAATCCTTTTAGGGACTATATGAACAAATAGTTTTTAAAGTTACTAATCAACTACATCTGAGGAGGAGAAACCAGAAAAGAAGTCTAAGAAGGAGGGAAGAAGCAAAATCAGATAGTACCAACCTGAAGGCCTAATGAAGAAAATATTTCAAGATGGAAGAAGAAAACTTCGTCAAATGATGATAACAGATGAGTAAAATGAGGGCCGAAACTTGGCCATTGTCATTGGAAACATGGCCATCTTAAGGTTCCATGACAAGAGAGGTTTCAATGGAACAATAAAAATGAAAGCCTGATTAGAATGGGGCATGCAGAAAATGGGGATGTGAAAGCAGTGGGCAACTCCTTTTAGGCAGTCTAATATAAAGGGTAACAGCATTGGAGCAAAAGAGGAAGAGGGATGTGAAATCCAGGGAGGGAGAGATCTATGAATAACAAGAGGTGTTAATTACAGGACCCAAGTCTTATATAGGCAATAAGGGATAGGATCTAGTGTAAAAGTGGTGGATTCAGACTTAAATAGCAGAAGGTACATCCAGTTAGTTCATCCAGTGTAACAGGAAGGGAGACAAAGGTAGAGGTAGATTAAAAGATCTGGTGTGTAAAGTAGCGTATTCTTAAAAGTTTCTAGTGATGTAAAGTCAACAGCTGAGAGTAAGAAAGAGGAGAGGATTTTGGAAGAGTGAAGAGAATGAAATAGCAATAGGAATGCTGTATGGTGCTTAGAGCCTGTTTAAAATGTGTGCTCACAACTTTGAGCTCATGTAGTTTTCTCTGGCAAGGTCCAGCTGCTCCTATTGCTAGCTCAGAATAAGTGGGGAGTTGGGTTTAACTAGAACTAGGAATTTGCCCGCTGAGCTTCTCAGAGGGAGAGGAAAATAGAGGAGGCAGAGATATATAAGTTAGTGATTATGTGATGAACTGTGAAATCTAACCAGGGTAAGGAAGAAGTGACAGTATGTGGGGGTTGATGAATGGTGAAAAAGTGATAGGGCTAATGTATTGGAGACTCCAGTGGAGCATCCTGCAGTAGGTGAGCCAAAAAGAGCAGGTGGTCATCCAAGAGTCTGTGTATCCCTCGGATTAACCACTCAATTGATTCCTAAATTTAGATGGTGCACTTCTCTTTCCATACTCTCCCTTAGGGAAAATGGAAGGGAGGCAGTCATCACCAAGATAGTTCTCAAATCTGTATTCTGTAGCCCTGATCTCTTGGCTACATCTCAGTTCTTCAGTTTCAAAGCCTGCAAGCATTGCCTGGATTCTCCACCAGCACTTCATACTAATTAAATTTCTCTAAACCGTTTCTCTTTCAAATTTGAATCTTCTGGACTACTATTCTTCTTTTTTGATTCTTCTCTGACTCCTTCCTCTCCATGTCTCCAGTTTTAATCATTATCAAATAAGTTAGCTTATAAAATATTTATTGGATCCATCCCCCATCTGCATTTCCATTGTCATGACTTTATTAATTATTGTTAATAGTAGCCAAAATGTATCATCTTTACAATCATTTTTTCCCCTAACACCAGGTTTGTTTTCCAGATAATAGCCACAGGCCTGGAAAACTTTTAGGGGGTTTCCAATTCTTTTAACACAATGTCCAATCTCTACAGCATAGGCTCCAACCTTCTTTTCCATTCTCATGTCCATCATTACCTCTTCTTGGGGTTTTCCTAGGGCCTATCCAGTGCTCTCCCAACTCCATATCTTATGCCTGCCTTTCCCCCTTGGAGTATCTTCCTCTCATATCTGAATGTTAAAATCTTTTGGGCACAAACTTTAATACTAGATACCCTATAAAAATTTTACTTGATCCCAGCTGTTGAAAACAATTTGGCCTTACTCCAAACTTGCAAAATAACTCTATATCTGTTAGTCATAAAAATATCTTTAATTTTTATAGACATGTAGCAGTGTTAAAGATATTTTTACATGTTTTATTTTAATCCTTACAAAAATGAAATGAGGTTTTATTTAGCACCACTTTAAAGATGTGAAAACTGAAAATGAGAGAATTAACTTGTATATACTTGTCACTGTCACTCTTGCCTTTGAATAATTTATATGTTAATTTTCCTACTTGTTTCCATACTTTGTCCTCAAGGCTTTGCACTTAATAGGCAGTCCTATCTGAATGAGTAGAAGACTGGATTCATGAAAGTAAAAGTGTTTTTCATAATTGCTAGTTGAGGGATATGTGTTTTTAAGTAATTTGAGTACATGTGAATAACCTTTTTAAAAATTGTGGCCTTTATTAAGTCTGGCAGTAAGAAAAAGAGAATCACCAAAGCCGACCAGTCGAAGCAGCTACAAGAGGAGGAGGAGAAACGACAAAAGGAGGAAGGTATAAAACACACAGTGGTAACTATTGTCACATGCAGGTAATACTAACAATAGGTTTGTATTTCTGTCATCCAGTCAGTACTTTTTAAAAACAATTTTCAAAATTTTTAATTTTTTGAATTTAATCTGTTTTATAATAGCTATTTACTATTTAAAGGGTACCCAGAAATTTCTGTTAGTACACGCCAATCATTTTCAGATATATCTTGAAGGAGAGTTGCCAGTTAAAATACAGGATGCCTAGTTAAATTTGAATTTCAGACAAACAGTGGATAATTTGGGATAATTTGCCTCATGCAATGTTTAGGATATACTTGAACCAAAAAAAAGAGTCCACTGTTATCTGAAATTCAAATTCATCTGAGCATCCTATATTTTTATATGCTAAATATGGCAACCCTATCTTAATTAAATTAAGTATAAGATGTTTATACTTATTGATTAAATTAAGGGCATTGGTACTGATTGTGCAGTAAGAATTCTGAAACTGAAATTAAATATGGGGAATATACACTAGCAAGAAATTAATGAAAATTTGGTCATTTAAAATAATAAAAAATCACTTTAAAAATCTGAATAGTTTATAAAAATAGAACTACCATATGACCCAGCAATCCCACTACTGGGCGTATACCCTGAGAAAACCATAATTCAAAAAGAGTCATGTACCACAGTGTTCATTGCAGCAGTATTTACAGTAGCCAGGACATGGAAGCAACCTAAGTGTTCATCTATAAGATGAATGGATAAAGATGTGGCACATATATACAATGGGATGTTACTCAGCCATAAAAAGAAACGAAATTGAGTTATTTGTAGTGAGGTGGATGGACCTAGAGTCTGTCATACAGAGTGAAGTAAGTCAGAAAGAGAAAACAAATACCATATGCTAACATATATATATGGAATCTAAAAAAAAAAAAATGGTTCTGATGAACCAAGGGGCAGGACAGGAATAAAGACACAGATGTAGAGAATGGACTTGAGGACACAGGGAAGGGGGAATGGTAAGCTGGGACGAAGTGAGAGAGTAATATTGACATATATACACTACCAAATGTAAAATAGATAGCTAGTGGGAAGCAGCTGCATAGCAGAGAGATCAGCTCAGTGCTTTGTCATGACCTAGAGGCGTGGAATAGGGAGGGTAGGAGGGAGACGCAGGAGGGAGGGGATATAGGGATATATGTGTGTGTATAAGTGATTCACTTTGTTATAAAGCAGAAACTAACAATACTGTAAAGCAATTATACTCCAATAAAGATGTTAAAAAAAAATCTGAATATTTCAGATGGTTGTAGCTTTTAGCGTGAAGAACATCTGTTGATTCAGATTCAGGTTTTAAATGTCTGTTCTTAGTTTCCATGTTGATTTTTTAATGTATAATCATATAAATCTTTTTTAGGTGACTCATGATAATAATACAGTATCAGGATCTACATCTTGGTGAATGTTTTATTATATTGGGTTAAACTCATATTCTTCAACATATATTTTCTTTTTTAATAGTGAAAGCAAGGGAAGATTAAGATAGTTACTTCTGGACTTCCCTGGTGGTGCAGTGGTTGAGAGTCCGCCTGCCAATGCAGGGGACACGGGTTCGTGCCCCGGTCCGGGAAGATCCCACATGCCACGGAGTGACTGGGCCCGTGAGCCATGGCCGTTGAGCCTGCGCGTCCGGAGCCTGCGCTCCACAACGGGAGAGGCCACAACAGTGAGAGGCCCACATACCGCAAAAAAAAAAAAAAAAAAAAAAAATGTTACTTCTGATAATGTAGATGTCACAAGATTATGGAAATCTTCTGAAGATTTTACCTCTTAATTACCCATGATAGATTTGTCATTTTTCATTGATTAAAATCATTATTGGATTGCTATAAACTTTTTGGAAAAGAGAAATATCATTGTGAGCCAGAAATTTTGAGTCATGTTACTTTTTTTTTTTTTAATTTATTTTTATTTATTTTTGGCTGAGTTAGGTCTTCGTTGCTGTGCACAGGCTTCCTCTAGTTGCAGAGAGCGGGGGCTACTCTTTGTGGCAGTGCGCAGGCTTTTCATTGCAGTGGCTTCTCTTGTTGCAGAGCACAGGCTCTAGGCACACAGGCTTCAGTAGTTGTGGCACGCGGGCTCAGCAGTTGTGGCACTCAGGCTCAGTAGTTGTGCCTTGCGGGCTCTAGAGCACAGGCTCAGTAGTTGTGGTGCATGGGCTTAGTTACTCCGGGTCATGTGGAATCTTCATGGACCAGGGCTTGAACCCGTGTCCCCTGTATTGGCAGGCGGATTCTTAACCACTGCGCCACCAGGGAAGTCCAAGAGTCATGTTACTTTTTTGAAAGAAATGTAGCAGTTTTATTTCTACCACACAGTAAAGGTTGTGACTTCTATCAAATATTCCACCATTACTACATCTTAAATATTTGAAATAATTTTAAGTGCTTAAAAACAGACTAAAAAAAAAAAAAAAACAGACTGAAAATTTCTTTTGTTGTTGTTCTTTAGAGGAAGCCCGTGTGAAATACGAAAAAGAAGAAATGGAAAGACTTGAAATACAACGAACTGAGAAAGAAAAATTGCGAAAACTTGAAGCAAAAGTAAATAAACATTAATGCTATTATTACTGAAGACAAACTATGTGGCTATCAGATCTGTTTGGCCATTTAACGTCATTCTCCCCCATAGCTACCAGTAATATTTAGGCCTGTATGAACTGGTTTAATTCATTTTATCCTACCATAAAGTTATGGTGGGTAAATTATTACCCACATTTCACAGATCAGGACATTGGTGAATAGAGAGATTAAGCAGCTAATAAATTTCAGAGCCAGGACTTAGACAGAAGTAGTCTTGCTTCAGAGCCCGTGCTTGTAACCATTAAGTTATTATTCTCAATCTGTCGTATAGGTAATTAAACAGGGACCAAAAAATGTTCAAATTCTACCTCTCCTTTTAAAATTTCACTTCTCTTTTTCACCAGAATTTTTCATTATTGGATCAGTAGTTCTGTGATATTTTAATCTCAGGACAAAACCTCATTACTATTAAAAAGTGAAGATCCCCAAGGAGTTTTTGTTTATGTTTATCAATATTTACTATATTAGAAATTAAAACAGAAACTTAAAAACATCTATTATATTAATAGAGATTAAACATTGTTAAACATAAACATGAATAAAAAGTAAATACATTAACATATTTAAAAAACAATTACAGTATATATATATATTTATTGAAGTATAATTGACATTTAAAATTATATTGGTTTTAGGTATACAAAATAATGATTCGATAGTTGTATATATTGTGAAATGATCCCACAATAAGTCTAGTTAACATCCATCACCACACTTATATATATATTTTTTTAATTAGGGAAATAAGTGGCATTGTTTATATTTTATAAATCTCTTTAATCTCTGACTTAACAGAAGACAACTGGATCTCATACCTACTTCATCATTCCATCTGTTACAATGTGTTGTTTTGACTGAAATATGTGAAGAAAATCTGGCCTCACACAGATAGGTAGTTGGAAAAAGGAGGAATGTTGTAACAGCCTTTCAGATAATTGTGGATATTCTTCTCCACGCATGATTTTGCAACATCATACATTGATTGCTTGGAAAAAATTGGTTCACTGAATTATTTGCTTCCAAATGTTGACACATGTTTATCATTCATTATCCCCCCCCCCAAAAAAAAAATCACATACATTAGTATCATCTACAGTCAAATCAGAAAAGTTTTTAAGGATTGGGAAACTGTCAGGCTCCCTAGTGGTGGATATAGGTTTTCTAAAATTCAAATTTTTATTTGAAAGTTTGAATTTTATCACTGGCAACAAATACTTTGGGTTGTTTCCTGAAAGTGACATGCTCAATTCATTTATTTTTGACAGAATGTCTGCCAGAATACTCAAATAGTTGCATAAATGTTTATTTCTGAAGATAGCATTGTCCTTTGTTATGTAGCAGAAGTGCTCTATGCATACTTCCCATTTTGTCACACAGAATATTAAAAAGACATATACTTAAGGTTTGACATCTAATAAAATTAATACATTTCACTTCTTCATCAGATCATTCTTATGTGAAACTGACTGCTATCAGCCCTCTCCCCCGAAGAATATGACCGCTAGTATAGCTTATGCCTTGATTTGCGCTAAGGCGCCAGCAGTTTTATACCATCTTGCAAATGTGTACACTGCAAAAAAAGCAAATAAAGTCTTAGTATTATTATTAAAATAGATTTGACCTCACAGATCCTGAAAAAGTTTGGGGGACCCACCAGGAGTCTGCAGATCACACTTTGCATACCACTGTTCCATGTGAAAACTTTTGGAAATATCAGTTACATTTAAACTGATTGTAGTATTCATCTTGAAATTAAATACTTGTCAAGTAAATTTTAGGTGCTACTTATGAAACACAAAGCTGAAATTAAAGAAGATGTCAATGTATCTATCCCTATGAAACAGGATCTAGAAAGAAGAAATGAAGAGCTTGAAGAACTTTATTTGTTAGAGGCATGTTTTCCTGAAGCAGAGAAATTGAAACGAGACAGTAGATTGCTTTCTCAGGTAAGACTGATTTTATTTATTTAGCTAATACTTTTGTACCACAAGAGGGAGTTATAATCCAATATCTGTTTAAATAACAAGAAACTTTAAATTTGTCTATAAAAAAATCTCTAATCTGACAAATCTCTCTCATATTGCTTGTAGCAAAGTAAATTCATATAGCTCTGTAGAAATCTATTTGTCAGTAATAAGATCCTTGAAATTTTTATATCCTTTTACTCTGATTTAATTTGGGGGAATCTATACTGAGGAAATTATCCTAAATTAAAATATAAAAAGTTTGAGCCTAAGGCAATCTAGTGTTGCTCAAAACAGTGTAACTTCGGAAACAATGTAGATGATTATCAGGATAAAAAGGAAAAACTGTAATAATATGGCAAAAGATTATAGTATAATTTAAAGCAAAAAAATTGTAAGTACAATATGATTACAAATGTAGAATTTGCATAGACTACAAAATGAATGGAAGGACTAATACTAAAATGACAGTGGCAGTTAAGAATTAGTAGTCATTTGAGAAGTAGAAATTAGCTCAAGTGTTGGCTTTTGTACCTACAGGAGCTATATGATTAGAGAGGAAAGCAAAACTAAATCAACTCATAAATACTTTTTTAAAAATAAAAATATGACAATAAATAGAATTTCTATTTATTTGAAATATTGAGGCTTTTAAATTATTTTGATGAAGAGGAATTTGGTTATTTTAGAGATATCTCAAGTAACTAAAGTCATAATATGTTTTTTGCCTAATATGGAAAACAAGGTTATAAGCTTCAAAAAAGAAGTAATTTCATCTTTGGTTGAATTTTCATCAGTGTGAACTTTCAACCATTTTTATTCCACAGTGGAAACACTACATTCAATGTAATGGGAGTCCTGATCCTTCAATATCCCAAGAAATTAATACTTTTATTAGCTTGTGGAAAGAGGAAACCAATGAGACTTTTGAGGCAGTGACTGCGAAGAGTAAACTAGTGCTAAATGTAAGTATTTAAGTATTATTCTGTAATTTTAAATTATGTAACTTACAATTGTCTGATATTGACTCTAAAACTAGAAATAAAGTATTTTTCAGTTAATAACACTACTACTTCCTTGGCTGTGGAGAAACATATTTGCTCATCTTTTTGTTTTCTTTTTTATTTTTGCCACTCCTAAAAACCTCTTGCCACCTTAGGTAAGATCAGCCTAACATAAATTTGAAATAGTAACTGTATGTATATCTAATTCAAGAAAATACCAAGTTGCATCCATTTATGTAGATAACTCAAGTGCAAAAATGTATAATTTTATCCTCAGCCAGAATTGTGCACTATTCAGTGATTCACTACACATATTTTTTTTAATGTTAACTATGAGCCAGGCACCTCTTTTTTTTTTGTTTTTTTTTTTGTGGTACACGGGCCTCTCACTGTTGTGGCCTCTCCCGTTGCGGAGCATAGGCTCCAGACGCGCAGGCTCAGCGGCCATGGCTCACGGGCCCAGCCGCTCCACGTTATGTGGGATCTTCCCGGACCAGGGCACGAACCCGTGTCCCCTGCATCAGCAGGCGGACTCTCAACCACTGCGCCACCAGGGAAGCCCCAGGCACCTCTTTTAAGCACTGGAAATACAAAGATGAATAAGAATATCCTACCTTCTGTTTCTGCAAATAGAATGGATAGGCTAACCTGAGGAGCTACCACATTACAAATGCACTTGAAAATGCTAGGGAAAACAATTTAACGACATTTAAATCCATTGCCTAGCTCAAAAGAAGGCAAAGGAGAATCTTGGAGGCCATAAAACAATTCAGAAAAGTGGGCAAGTCTAAAAGTCAGTGGCCTCCCAGAGAGTGTCTATTTGTTAACCCCTGGTGGCTTAGCACTGGTTTAAAGGGAAATCAGGAGGCAAAGCCTAGGGTACAAGGAAGGTAGCAAGTTGGATCAGAGATGCTTTTATGGCTGGGAGCCTCAAAAAGGTAATGTGGATAAATAGGGGAAAACCTGCTTTGCAAAGGGAGATGATAAGAGCTTGATTGGCTCACGTTTAGCTTAATGAAGGGAAAACAAAAATGTCTCTACTGAGAATTCTTAATAGTGAGTGAGTCAGGAGTTAGATTGAAGAATTTATCAGAATACAGCACAGAGAGATACAGAGATGAAAAATATCAAAGAGTAATTAACAGACATGTATGATGGAGCAAAAAGGACTAAATGTATATTGACAAGGAGTACCAGAAGGAGACAGGGAGATATAGAAGAAGGAGGGAGAGACAATATTCAAAGAGATAGTGGCTGACGATTTTCCAGAATCCTCAGAAACCCAACAAATCCCAAGTTAGGATACAAAGAAAGGAATCCACACTTAGACACACCTACGTAATATTAGAAACTAGAAGGAATTCACTCCTCTTGGTCCTTTTATCCTTTAATGCTTTTTGTTTCTATTTCTGCCGTGTTGTGCTTCTTGTCACTGTGGTTTACTTCTTCTCCATGTTGCTATAAAATGGAATAACTCCAGACTGTTAAGGTCATAACTTGCTCGCCTAATTTAATCTGGAAAACAAGCTTATGAGATTCATTTTACATATGAAGAAACGGGTTGTGACTTGCTTACGGTCCCCTATGAGACCTTAGATGGGCATTACTGTGACTTTCCAAAGACTCCAAAGAACCTCCCATGAAGTATTTGGATGCTAATGGATTCATCATACAGTATTCTTGCCATTGCATATTCTCTCTCCCAGGGAGGCTGCCATAGCGTGATGCTGGTCCAGGAATCTGCTGCGCTTTGAATAGCAGGAAGGCAGCAGGAAGTAGTACTAAAGTTCACCAGTGATGAGCTGGATGTGACATCTTCCTGTTATGAATGTGGGATACAGAAGCAGAAGTAATGAATAGTAGGGAAGATGAGAAAAGGATAAGTGAAACAAAACAGGAGATAGATGAGTAGAGTAATCAATAATAATAGGAAACTAAAGCAGGAAGCCACAAGACGAACAGAAAGAATTGGATAGCAGTGATCGCATGGTAAACACCAAGTTCCAAATTATCAAATTTATTTATTTGACAAACTCTTATATAATATTTACTATGCCAGGCTTTCTCAGCCTGGTTCAGTTTATTCATGTTGTTGCTGAATTCCCCCCAATAACCCTGTGAGGTATGCACCGTTATCCCCATTTTACAAACAAAGAAGGCGAGGCACAGAGATGTTAAATAACTTGCCCCAAATCACACCACTGGTAAGAGGTGGCAAGGATGGAAGCCCAGCTTTCTGGCTTGAGCCCATACTACTCAGCTATCTCTCTTAATTTAGAAATTTTCTGTATGTTATCTATGTCAGTGTTCAAAATTAAATTTTGCTATTAGTTGTTCCTTGATCATGCTGTACATTAATTTCTCCCAACACTCTAAATGTCTCTCCACTTTCTCCTTGTTTGTGTGATTTCTGAGAAGTTGGGTATAATTCTTAACTTTGTTCCTCTAAAGGTAAGGTGTTTTTTTCCCTTTAGCTGCTGTCAGTTTTTCTTTATCTTTGATTTTCTGTATTTTGAAAATGGTATGCTTAAATAGGGGTTTTTTGGCATTTATCTTGCTTGGTGTTCTCTGAGCTTCCTGGATCTGTGGTTTGGTGTCTGACATTAGTTTGGGGGAAATTCTCAGTCATTATTATTTCAAATATTTCTTCTGTTCCTTTCTCTTTCTTTTCCTTCTGGTATTTCCATTATGTGTGTGCTTCCTTTTTTTTGTAGTTGTCCCAAGGTCCTTGGATATTCTGTTCTGTTTTTTTAAGTCCTTGTTCTCTTTGCTTTTTGGTCTTTTGAGGATTCTGTTGATAAATCCTCTTGCTCAGAGATTCCTTCCTCAGCTGTGTCCAGTTAAGGAGTAAGTCTTTCAAAGGCATTCTTCATTTCTGTTGCAGTGTTTACAATCTCTAGCATTTCTTTTTGGTTCTTTCTTAGGATTTCCATCTCTCTGCTTTACATCACCCATCTATTCTTGCATGCTGAATACTTTATCCATTAGAGCCCTTAGCATATTAAAAACAGGTGTTTTAAATTCCTGGTTTGATCATTATAATATCCTGCCATGTCTGGTTCTGATGTTTGCTCTGTCTCTTCAAATTGTGGTTTTTACCTTTTGGTATGCCTTGTAATTTTTTCTTGATAGCCAGACATGATGTACTGGGTAAAAAGAACTGCTGTAAATAAGCCTTTAGTAATGTGGTGGTGAGGCAGGTTGGGAGAGGGGAAGAGTTCTGTAGTCCTGTGATTAGGTCTCAGCCTTTAAGTAAGCCTATGCCTCTGGATGGTGAACTTCACAAGCGTTTTTAATTTTTCTTATCCCCTCTTAGGTGAGAGGGAATGGCTAGAGCCAGCTGGAGTTGGGTATTTCCTTTCCCCCAGGTGAGTTAGGCTCTGATAAAATTCCAGCAGGTTAGGCTCTAGTTAATTAATTTCCCCTGAGATCAAGCCTTGTTAAGAACAGAGTGCTCTGTCGTATTTCAAAATGCTTCCTTTCTCCCTCCTTCTGCCAGCAGCAGGAGGGAATTTCTTTCCCCCATATTTATTGTGGGGACCTGGTTGAGCTCCTGCAGGTAAGTCTCACAATACTATGGGCTCTCACCCTCCCATGACTTCATCCTCCGGGAGGATTTTTTTTTTTTTTTTTTTTTTTGGCTGTGTTGGGTCTTTGTTGCTGTGCATGGGATTTCTCTAGTTGCACCAAGCAGGGCCTACTCTTCATTGTGGTGCGCGGGCTTCTCATTGCGTTGGCTTCTCTTGTTGCAGAGCTCTAGGCATATGGGCTTCAGCAGTTGTGGAATGCAGGCTAACTAGTTGTGGCACACAGGCTCAGTAGTTGTGGCACACGGACTTAGTTGCTCTGTGGCATGTGGGATCTTCCCGGACCAGGGCTCGAATCTGTCCTTTGCATTGGCAGGCAGATTCTTGACCACTGCACCACCAGGGAAGACCCCCACCCCGGGAGTTTTTAACTCTCAGAGTTGTCCACCCTGAGTTCCCAGCAATTCATCATTTACAGTTCGGGTTTACAGACCTGGCACTGGTTCCTGTAGTGGTCTTTGCTCCTGACACTCTGCTCTGATAAACCGACTCCCTGTATTCACCTGTAGGTCTCTCCAATCTTGGGGACAGGGGTTTGCTCTGTGTCCTCCCCTCTTTTATGGATCAAAGAATAGTGGTTGGTCTTTCAGCCTGTTCAGCTCTTCACTTGTTAGGATTGAGTGGCGTCTTCCAAGCTCCTTACTGGTGGAACCAGGTTGCCTCAGTTTCCTCGTCTATAATATAGGCACAATAAACAGTACCTACCTTACAGAGTTATGATGAGGATGAAATGGATTAAAACATTTAAAGCATTTAGAACAGTTCCTGGCAAATAGTAAGCATTCAGTAAATGTTAGTAATTCTCCTCCTCTTCCTCTTTCTCCTCACTCTCCTCCTCCTCATCATATTGTTTCTATTGTTCCACAGTCTTAAGTAGTAACAAGCTGTGCCTCCTCTATCAGATCGCTAATGACAGCTCTGTTGCACATAGTATAGAATTCTTTTTTTTTTTTTTTTTTTTGTGGTACGCAGGCCTCTCACTGTTGTGGCCTCTTCCGTTGTGGAGCACAGGCTCCGGACACGCAGGCTCAGTGGCCATGGCTCACAGGCCCAGCCGCTCTGCGGCATGTGGGATCTTCCCGGACCGGGGCACGAACCCGTGTCCCCTGCATGGGCAGGGGGACTCTCAACCACTGCGCCACCAGGGAAGCCCTAGAATTCTTATAGTGGAGTTTTAGGAGGAAATATTTTATTTTTCCAGGATCTTAAATAATAGAATAAATATAGGAAAGTATTTTTATATGTTTTACTGGTGATGTGTTCCTCAATTCAAAAGTGATAAAACATCCCCCATTTCACTTTTTCTTTGTGTGTCAGATTACTTTCATCGTAAATTTTTACTTTATATTTTTACTTATACTTTTACTTATAGTTAATTGAGAAATTGAAGTTAATTTTATTGGAAACTCCATCATATGATTTGCAAGAGAAAAATATAATACAGTACCAAGGATCAATTCTAGAACTGCAAGAGCTCCTTCATCTTAAGTTTAACATAGCCACAGAAATACTTCTCAGAGTAAGTGTGATATTTTGCTTTATATGTTATTATTGACTTTTTTAAGAGTTAAGATTTTATATTATATAATTTTTAAAGTCCAGTGTCCTTTATTTTTTTGAAGACTTAAAAGGTTATGGAAAAGTCAGTAGAACAATTTAAGGCACATGTATTTATCCAGATTTAGCAACTGTGAATATTTTATTTTCTGTACACTCTAGATAAATCAGTTGACACAAGATTACAATTACTGGTAGTCACTCTATTTTTCCCAAATATCTTAGCACTAATGATAATATTCAAATAATCATAGAGCCATTGTTATACCTAAGAAAATTAATAATAATTCCATAATGTATTCCAATATCCAGTCCATATTTATATTTTCCCTAATATTCCATGAATATCTTCTATAGCTGTTTTTGTTTTGTTTTGTTTTCTAAATGAGAAAACAATGTAAGGTCACACCTTGCTTTTGGCTATTTTCTCTCTTGGTTTCTTTTGGTCTAGAACCCAATCACCTTTATAGGCTTGGTAGAATATGTTCTAATTATAAAAAGAACTGTAAAGAAGGCTTATTGTTAAGTTTATTCTTGGAAGTAATATTCATATTATAATTTTGCAGCTATTTTATCTATATTGTAAGAAAAAGCCAATAAGGAAATGTATTATAATTATTAGTAATCAAGATTTTTATTCTAAGAGAAAAAATATATATAGAAGAAAAAAAGATTAGAAAAAAATACCGTAATGTTAAATTTGTAGTGGAAGTATCAGTATGAAACAGATTTCTTTTTATTCCATAAAAAGGAACCAGGTCTAATTGTGGTAAATGGCTGATTCGAGTTTGGGGCAGGGAAAGTGAAAGATAAGGTTGTTATTGAAAGATGAGTTTCAGTTATCTTGTGCTAGAAAACAAGTAAATACTCAAAGACTAATGGAGTTGTAGCCAAAGAGACAGGACTAGCTTAAAGAAGCTCCCACTGATCAAGTTGGGGATAATTTGAATATCAGAAAGAATAATGACTATAATTGATTATAGCAGGCATCCCCAACCCCCGGGTGGAGGACTGGTACTGGTCTGTGGCCTGTTAGGAATGGGGCTGCACAGCAGGAGGTAAGTGGTGCGTGAGCGAGTGAAGCTTTGTCTGCCACTCCCCATTGCTTCCCATCGCTCACACTACTGCCTGAACCATTCCCCTGCACCACCCCAGTCCGTGGAGAAATTGTCTTCCACAAAACGGGTCCCTGGTGCTAACAAGGTTGGGGACCTCTGGATTATAGAACCTTGAATAAAATAAAAATTAATGAGTCTATAGTGATATTCCAAAATGGAAAGGGGAAAGTGGAGTGGCGGGTAGAGAGAACAGTTCTTTACCGAAGAATACCACCTGATGAATGTGGAAGGAATGATCAGTAAGATAATAACCATTTTTCAATCCCCAATGTAATAATTGATAAGGATCATCAATGGCTACCTCAATAAGTAGGCGAAAAGTTTAGGAACACATTATTCTCATAGTGCCAAAGTATTAGACCACAGATTACTTACTGACTAGGATAAATGTACTTCGCAAGGGGAGATAGGGGTAGTCACCACGTTAACTAAGTGATCAAGTCCACATTGTTAACAGTAGGACATCATATGCCTCCTGATAGTATGCAATGTGAGGAACACAACATTACCTATTGTGCCTTCTTGCCGAAAATTGTCATCTAATCTGATTAAACCTACCTAGACCTAACTTCCAGTGTACAAAAAATAAAGGGAATAGAGGAGCAAGTTAAACCATGAGGAAACAGCTAGATAAATTCACAATGTGGAACAGTTCTTCAAGGCAATTATCCTGGGCATTTCAAAAAGTTAATGTCACAGAAAAAAAAAAGTGTGGGAGAACAATCACTTTTATTTCTTTTTTTTCTTTTCTTTTCTTTTTTGGCCACACTGGCACAGCTTGCAGGATCTTAGTTCCCCCACCAGGGATCGAACCTGTGCCTCGTGAAATGGAAGTATAGAGTCCTAACCACTGGACCACCAGGGAATTCCCAGAACAATCACTTAAAAAAAAAAAGCAATAAATTCACCTCCCAGTACATTTAAATTTTTACATTATAGGAACCAAATACATATTGACTTATTTAAGCCCTTTGAAAGAGCTAATATCTTAAGCAATAGGCATCAAGCTATGTTAGTCTTTATAAAAGAATTCTTAAGAACATCCTTAAATTGTGTGTTTAATGTTGATTATCAAGTATTGGACTAGTAAAACACAAAACTCATCTGGATATTTTGTTTTCTAAACTTGGTATGTTCAGAAATAGGCTAACTTTTGCAGTAGCATAATCTACATTTTAATAAGGTAAGGATAAAGAAGCATGTATATAGTTAAAATGAAAAGTCACAAATAATGTTAAAATTGAAAAGGATAACCTAAGAGTAATCCACAAGTGCTACCTGGGAATACAGGAGCAACTTCAATCCTTAGACACCGTAAGAGAAACTGAGTAGTAAATGGGGAGCACATTTAATTGAGTAAATATGTTTTTGTTGTTTAGAGAATTTTTAAAAACAATTCTTTGTTATTTTGATTGAACCTTATTTTTACCCAAATTTCTCTTTTCTTTTTATTTTTTTCAAGGTTTCTTTTTTAATTATTATTTACTTTTTGGCTGCGTTGGGTCTTTGTTGCTGTGCGTGGACTTTCTCTAGTTGCGGCGAGTGGGGGCTACTCTTTGTTGCAGTGCGCCAGGCTTCTCATTGCGGTGGCTTCCCTTGTTGAGGAGCACCGGCTCTAGGCGCGCGGGCTTCAGTAGGTGTGGCTCGCGAGCTGTAGAATGCAGGCTCAGTAGTTGTGGCGCACAGGCTTAGTTGCTCTTCGGCATGTGGGATCTTCCCAGAACAGGGATCCAACCTGTGTCCCCTGCATTGGCAGGCGGATTCTTAACCACTGCGCCACCAGGGAAGTCCCCAAATTACTCTTTTAATATTGAAGGGAATCCAACACCTAAGTGATGAAGTAACTTATCTAAATTGCGTAATTTATGAGGCCTCTAATCTTAATAAAGTTTTCTTTTTCTCTTACAGCAAGCTAGTACTTTAGCAGATCTGGACAGTGGAAACATGGAAAAAGTGATTCGAGATGAAAATGTTACTTTATATGTATGGGCAAACCTCAAGAAGAATCCAAGGTATTCCCATGGGTGATACTATAGGTCTGAAGACATTATATAGTCACATGACCAAGCAGATGCCTGTTGCATTACAGCATGGCGTACTTATAAAAACCCATGTTAGAAAGTCAGCCACCTGGGGTTTGACTCAGAGACCTGCCATTTATCTTAGGCAAGTTAGTTAGCCTTGTTATGCCTCAGTATATCAACAGTAAAATGATTATATCACTTAATAGGATTGGGCTGAGGATTAAATGTTAACACGTGTAAAGGTCATACATAGTGTGGTGTCTAGCACAAATATACACTGACTAAATATCAGGGTCTTCCTCTTCTTTTCACCCACTTAACCTCCCTCCCCACCAAAAAGTAGAAGTGGTAGGTGCTCTCTACATGGCAATCTGAAACTTTTAAAAAATTTATCTTTTGTGAACTGTTAATGCTTTCAAAAAAGAATACTTTTCATATTTATTATTTTTTAGATAATTTAAGTGATGTTTCCCTGATTATTTTCAACAAAGTAATATCATTCTGAGGAATGATAGAGATAATGATAAATTCACGATCACTTGGTTGCTGCTTTATCTCAAACATTTCAAAATAATTGAGTTAGTATGGCAGCAAGTTTTAGGAAAAAAATGATCTGAATAAAAGTTAGGAGGCCTAGGTTCTGGTCCCAACTCTGAAAAGACTAGTCCTGTGACAGTGGAAAGTATTGGGTTTTATTTCTGATATTTAGTAAAAGTAAGGAACAAAGTATTTTCCAAGTTACATTTGCTACAAAATACTCTGTGGTTTAAATCAGAGTCAATATATTAATATAACCTTTTTCATTGTAAAATACGTTAGATCCAGAAGGATGAAGAAAATTAATCTGTATAATTTTAAAAGAAGAAAAGTAAAATGAATATCCCTGTATTAACTACCCAGGCTTAAGAAGAGAATTAGATGGTATCTTTTACTAAGATAAGGAATAGTGGAAGCAGAACAAGTTTTGTTTTACTTTGATGGTGATGTTGAGAGAGCAGGGGGTGGTCAGTATGATGAGCTCAATGTCGGACTTGTTGAGTTTGAAGTACCTATGACACATCAAAGTGCAACTGTCTGAAAGCATTGAGAGAAATCTGAGTTGGAGACATATTTTGCAGAGTCATACAGATTGATAGTTCTTAACTTTTGGGGAGTCATAGACTCTTATGAACTTTATTACATATGCTCACACATATGTAAGGGCATTTTTGGACCTTTTAAAGTTCATTCAAGGATGCTTCTTCCCCTAGGAAACATAGAACTCATGTTAAACACTCCTGATAATATAAATAATAATTGAAGTCATAGAAATAATAATATCCAGAGAGAGTATGTAGAGGGAGAAGAAAAAAGGGCTCGGGATGGAGAGTCAAGTAACATCAACGTTTAAGGGATGATTAGGAAGGAGACCATACAAAGGAAACAGAGAAGGAGCTGCCAGAGATGGAGGAGAAGAGTATAGAGTCATGGATCCCAAGAGAGAGTTTTGAGAAGGTAACATGAGCAACTGGATCCAAATGCTGCAAAGAAAGCAAGTATGGGTCAGGACTCAAAACTGTGGTGAAATTAAAGTGGAGAGAAATACTGCTTAGGTATAAGCTTACAACAGACATAGAATTTTCTAGAGCCTCATCCTTTTTGTTAAATTAATTAACAGGTACAGAAGTATCAGATTCTCTGAGACACAAATTGGATTTGAAATTCCAAGGATATTAGCAACATCTGACATTGCTCTACGACTCCTACATACTCGCTATGATCATGTTACGCCGTTAGGCCCTGTTCCAACAGCATCACAAGAACACACTTCCACGGTAACTTACTTTGGCAAAGACGAAGTTAAGAGTGTAGAAGCAGCAGTCAGCAAAGATCTCCAAGAAGAGTATAAAGAACAAGAAAATGAGCCTAACTCAGTTCATGAGGAAGAAACAAAAGTTGACGAACAAGGTGGTATTGAAGGACAAACGGTAGGACACTTATTTTTTTTAAATAAGAATTTAATTGCATTTATTTTAATTTTTTTGGCTGTGCCGTGCAGCATGTGGGATCTTAGTTCCCCAACCGGAGATCGAACCTGTGCCCCCTGCAGTGGAAGTGTGGAGTCCTAACCACTGGACCGCCAGGGAATTCCCTAAGACACTTTAAATGTACATTTTTTCTTCATGTAACAGGTGTTATAGATTCCCTTGATGCATTCTCAAGATTTTTTCCTAAACAACTAGAAACTGAAAGCTACTTTCTTGCCAATGGCTCAGTTTTGTGTGTGTGTGTGTGTGTGTGTGTGTGTTTTTCTTGCCTTCGATTCATAGTCACTATTCATAGTTGAGCCTGTTGCTTCCACATCCTAAAGTTCAGGACAGGAATTGCTATTTTTTATTTTAGGTTCACTCCTGAAAAGCTTTGAAGCAATTTAATTTGTGCGTATTTATTATATTTCAAACTCACTTAGGGAACTTGTGATAAATACTTTCACAGACTGAAGGATTATCTTACATTACTCTTACTTCCTCAGCTTTTGGTTTTGTAAGAAAGAATTATATGAAGTAAAAACTGATATTTTTTAAACTGTTATACTCTCTTAAAATTTGACATCTTTTAAAAAAATTGGACATCTTTAGATATAATATGTTAGTTGAGCAATTTAATAATCATATTCTATTAGTTGGTTTCTGTTCTTTTTTTCTTTCTATTTCAAGGATTTTCAAGCTACTTACTTATTAAGGTAGAATAAATTGTCCCTTTAGAATTTAGTAATACTTTCTCAGAACTGAGCAGCTTTTTGTTTGGCCATGGACAATCTGCATTTTAGGAAGGACCAGGTTTTCCTACAAGTACTTAAGATATGAAGTGTACTGGTTTATTGGTTTGTTTTCTTTAAACACAGGTGAGGGTTAAGAATTAAATTGAATACAAATTTGAAATCAGAATAAGGATTATTAGATATTCTTAGAACATATTTAATTGAAAAATTTCATTTGATTCCACCAGAATCAAAACTTACAATGATGCTACAGCAATATAAAAAATGGATAAGACATGATGGTCAGTACAAAGAACAGTATTTAGAGTATGATTACAATGATGAAAAAATTAAAAAAGCATAAGGAGAGGAGAACCCAGAAACCTGTATATAGCTGATATTTCACAGAGGTGGGAAATAAGTGATTGGTTCTTCTTTAAAAATTTGTCACTTTTAAAGGAATGTTTTTTGAGCAATCTGGTAGCTTTTATAAAGAAAAAAGTCATTTTCCCTCTCAGGTAACATGGTAGCATTACTAGAGTTCAACAATATTTCCAGTTTTCTTCCCTTTCCTGGACAGGAAGGGAAGAATTACACTGCTTGCCCCCTTGAAATTAGGGGTGACCATGTGACTTGCTTTAGCTAGTAAGATGTGAGTGGAAGTGACACACTGATTTCTAAGAGGGGGGAAACAAAGAATGAGTAAATGGGTGCTGGATGTTACATTATTTAAATGTTCAGTAGAAAATAAAATGAAGACCCATAAACTTACAATAAAATTTGGCGGGATTTGTGACTGAAAATTCATGAAAACAAAGAACAAATTAAAAACTATCAAAATTGTCGTATGAAAAGAGTATCTAAAAATGTTTGGTCTTGATCTGATAAAAATATTGAATAACTTCTGCTCCTCAAGTTCCTTGATCATATTTTATGAAAAATCCATCAACAGTTTACCTAAGAATTTGACATTACTAACTTAAAAGTTATGAAACAATAATTAGAAAACATATAATTTGAAATATTACTTGAATTTAGATGGCTAAAGCAATTCTTCCTTATACATGTATGTCTCAGTTAAAGCAGCCTTATGCAGTAATGACTCATTATAGTTCTGTGTATAAAACTACCAAAAATAGTTTTATATTAAATATATCATCATATGAATTCACTATAATACCAAACAGTGCAGTTATATATTTTTCTCCAGGTCCGTCATCTATTAGAGTAAGAAGTCATTTCCTTTACTCTCAGCTGGTGAGCTCAAAGTTACCAAGCTAAGCTTTCCTCAGTTAAATGACCCTTTCCAACGTGTTTAACTATATCTATTTTTTTTCTATTATTCTTTAATGTTTTATTGAACCATTTCAATTTATAATGATGACTACAGGTATACCAATGCTAATGTTGATAATGCCACAAAAGTACGTCAAGGAAAAGCATTCTACTGGATGGTAATGCATATTTTATGGAATACTGAAGCTTTTCTCAAATAAGTAGCCTAAAGATCAGACAATTAGTAATATAGCAGAAATAGTTTTACCCTATGAAACTTCACCACAGCCTGGGAAGCTTGACTGAGAATTGTGTGAATGGTACATGGAGGAACCTGGCTGGCAGAACTTTGTTATCAGGGGATTGAAAAAGAGAAAATTGCCTAGCAGATGAGACTAAACTTAATTTAGTTAGCACCCCTGTTTCCAGGAGCCAGTCCTCTCATCACACCAAACAGGCGTGTGTGTAGTTGCTTATGCTTATGGATGTGTGTTCTCCCATCCTTCCAAAACCTCCACGGCATTCTGAAAAGTTAACATGAGTAATGCTGAAGCAGGGATGATTTCCACAGAAGCAGAAGAATCCCATAGTAGTGCCTAAGTGTACCGAGGCAGGTGGGAAAAGCCATCTCCTGTGCTGAAAGAGGATCGTTGGGGCAGGGGGGAGACAGTGGCAGTAAACTGCAGAGAGTGAAGAATCAATCTGCCACCTCAGAACCACTTGCCCTGCTAAGCTGGGGAGGAAAGGAAAGAGAGCTGATAGAAACAGTTGTCAGCTGGGCCTCCACTTGTCACTAATTTTGAACAGAGCACATTTGTAGAGCACATTTTGTAAATGTGAGTAGGCTTCAGGGAGCAAAAATCAGTGGAGGGACTTCCCTGGCATCCCAGTGGTTAGGACTCTGCACTCCTACTGCAGGGGCCATGGGTTCCATCCCTGGTCAGGGAACTGAGATCCCACAAGTGGAGTAGCAAAAAAAAAAAAAAAATCATTGGATTTATAAAGAGAGTCAGCAGCTCAAAAGAAGGGGATAAAGATAATTTGGTGGAATTTATGGAGGAAAAAATTAAAACAGATGGGGAAAGAAGTAGATCTAGTATCTATGTAAAAGAAGTTCCAGAACACAAAGGAAAGGATAAGTTTAATATAATGATTGGCACTGTGACCGCTAGCTAAGATATGAAATAAATTTCCATTCATACTTCCCTCTACAGACTAAAAAAAAGTAACAGATTTTATTTTTTTTAATAAAAAAAAAACTAATCAAAGACTCATAAAATAATAAAAGTATTTGAAGAGAATGTAGGGAAGTTATTTTATCATATATACTAAGAAGGTCCTTCTTACTTCTTAGTGCATCAAAACCATACAAGAAAAGGAGGTTATGAATTCAAACATTTGTATAGCAAAATAAACCTCACTGTAAACAAACTTGAAAGACAATGGACTGGGAAAAATATTTAAACATATAAAACAAATGGTTAGTATCCTAATATAAAGAACTCATAGCTGCGGAATTGTCTCCGGGCGCAGCTGACGGAAGCCCCGTCTCCTCAGGACCCGCTGGGGCTTTGGCTTCTGGAACACGTAGGACTACGTCCATGCTGATGGCTGGGCTTCGGGACAACTTGGGGTCGAGTCCACACTAACGGAAGCCAGGTCTCCTCAGGACCCGCTGGGGCTTCAGCTTTGGGACATCATGGGGTCCATTTCTCTCTAACAGGAGCCTGGTCTCCTCAGGATCTGCCGGGACGTGATGTCACTAAGGGAAAAGGCTGCACCGCACAGCATGGGGGACCCTAGTTCCCTGACCAGGGATTGAACCCACACACCCTGCAGTGGAAGCGTGAATTCCAAACCACTGGACTGCCAGGGAAGTCCTGGTCCTTTATTATAAAAAGGTTGCCCTTGAGAAGCAAGAAGAACTACAGTCCTTCAGCCTGTGGAACAAAAACCACATTCACAGAAAGATAGACAAGATGAAAAGGCAGAGGGCTATGTACCAAATGAAGGAACAAGATAAAACCCCAGAAAAACTAATGAAGTGGAGATAGGCAACCTTCCAGGAAAAGAATTCAGAATAATGATAGTGAAGATGATCCAGGACCTCGGAAAAAGCATGGAGGCAAAGATCAAGAAGATGCAAGAAATGTTTAACAAAGACCTAGAAGAATTAAAGAACAAACAAACAGATGAACAATACAATAACTGAAATGAAAACTACACTAGAAGGAATCAATAGCAGAATAACTGAGGCAGAAAAACAGATAAGTAACCTGGAAGACAGAATGATGGAATTCACTGCTGCGGAACAGAATAGAGAAAAAAGAATGAAAAGAAATGAAGGCAGCATAAGAGACCTCTGGGATAGCATTAAACGCAACAACATTCACATTATAGGGGTCCCAGAAGGAGAAGAGAGAGAGAAAGGACCAGAGAAAATATTTGAAGAGATTATAGTCGAAAACTTCCCTAACGTGGGAAAGGAAATAGCCACCCAAGTCCAGGAAGTGCAGAGAGTCCCATACAGGATAAACCCAAGGAGAAACACACCGAGACACATAGTAATCAAATTGGCAAAAATTAAAGACAAAGAAAAATTATTGAAAGCAGCAAGGGAAAAACGACAAATAACATACAAGGGAACTCACATAAGGTTAACAGCTGATTTCTCAGCAGAAACTCTACAAGCCAGAAGGGAGTGGCACAATATACTTAAAGTGATGAAAGGGAAGGACCTACAACCAAGATTACTCTACCCAGCAAGGATCTCATTCAGATTTGATGGAGAAATCAAAAGCTTTACAGACAAGCAAAAGCTAAGAGAATTCAGGACCACCAAACCAGCTCTACAACAAATGTTAAAGGAACTTCTCTAAGTGGGAAACACAAGAGAAGAAAAGGACCTACAAAAACAAACCCACAACAATTAAGAAAATGGTCATAGGAACATACATATTGATAATTACCTTAAATATGAATGGATTAAATGCTCCAACCAAAAGACACAGGCTCGCTGAATGGATACAAAAACAAGACCCATATATATGCTGTCTACAAGAGACCCACTTCAGACCTAGGGACACATACAGGCTGAAAGTGAGGGGATGGAAAAAGATATTCCATGCAAATGGAAATCAAAAGAAAGCTGGAGTAGCAATACTCACATCAGATAAAATAGACTTCAAAATAAAGAATGCTACAAGAGACAAGGAAGGACACTACATAATGATCAAGGGATCAATCCAAGAAGAAGATATAACAATTATAAATATATATGCACCCAACATAGGAACACCTCAATACATAAGGCAACTGCTAACAGCTCTAAAAGGGGAAATCAACAGTAACACAATAATAGTGGGGGACTTTAACACCTCACTTACACCAATGGAAAGATCATCCAAAATGAAAATAAATAAGGAAACAGAGGCTTTAAATGACACAATAGACCAGACAGATTGAATTGATATTTATAGGACATTCCATCCAAAAACAGCAGATTACACTTTCTTCTCAAGTGCGCACGGAACGTTCTCCAGGATAGATCACATCTTGGGTCACAAATCAAGCCTCAGTAAATTTAAGAAAATTGAAATCATATCAGGCATCTTTTCTGACCACAACACTATGAGGTTAGAAATGAATTACAGGGAAGAAAACGTAAATAATACAAACACATGAAGGCTAAACAATGCGTTACTAAATAACCAAGAGATCACTGAAGAAATCAAAGAAGAAATCAGAAAATACGTAGATATCAATGACAATGAAAACATGACAATCCAAAACTTATGGTATGCAGCAAAAGCAGTTCTAAGAGGGAAGTTTATAGCTATACAAGCCTACCTCAAGAAACAAAAAAAATATCTCTAATAAACAATCTAACCTTACACCTAAAGGAACTAGAGAAAGAAGAACAAACAAAACCCAAAGTTAGCAGAAGGAAAGAAATCATAAAGATCAGAGCAGAAATAAATGAAATAGAAACAAAGAAAACAATAGCAAAGATCAATAAAATTAAAAGCTGTTTCTTTGAGAAGATAAACAAAATTCATAAACCATTAGCCAGACTCATCAAGAAGAAGAGGGAGAGGACTCAAATCAATAAAATTAGAAATGAAAAAGGAAAAGTTACAACAGACACTGCAGAAATACAAAGCATCCAAGAAATGACTACAAGCAATTCTATGCCAATAAAATGGACAACCTGGAAGAAATAGACAAATTCTTAGAAAGGTATAACCTTCCAAGACTGAACCAGGAAGAAATAGAAAATATGAACAGACCAATCACAAGTAATGAAATTGAAACTGTGATTAAAAATCTTCCAACAAACAAAAGTCCAGGACCAGATGGCTTCACAGGTGAATTCTATCAAACATTTAGAGAAGAGCTAACACCCATCCTTCTCAAACTCTTCCAAAAAATTGCAGAGGAAGGAACACTCCTAAACTCATTCTATGAGGCCACCATCACCCTGATACCAAAACCAGACAAAGATACTACAAAAAAAGAAAATTACAGACCAATATCACTGATGAATATAGATGCAAAACTCCTTAACAAAATACTATCAAACAGAATCCAACAACACATTAAAAGGATCATACACCATAATCAAGTGGGATTTATCCCAGGAATGCAAGGATTCTTCAATATATGCAAATCAATCAATGTGACTCACCATACTGACAAATTGAAGAAAAACCATATGATCATCTCAATAGATGCGGAAGAAGCTTTTGACAAAATTCAACACCGATTTATGATAAAAACCTCCAGAAAGTGGGCATAGAGGGAACCTACCTCAACATAATAAAGGCCATATACGGCAAACCGACAGTAAACATCATTCTCAATGGTGAAAAACTGAAAGCATTTCCTCTAAGATTAGGAACAAGACAAGGATGTCCACTCTCACCACTATTATTCAACATAGTTTTGGAAGTCCTAGCCATGGCAGTCAGAGGAGGAAAAGAAAAATAAAGGAATACAAATTGGAAAAGAAGAAGTAAAACATGTCATCACGGCAGATGACATGATACTATACATAGAGAATCGTAAAGATGCCACCAGAAAACTACGAGAGCTAATTGATGAATTTGGTAAAGTTGCAGGATACAAAATTAATGCACAGAAATCTCTTGCATTCCTATACACAAATGATGAAAACTCTGAAAGAGAAATTAAGGAAACACTCCCATTTACCACTGCAACAAAAAGAATAAAATACCTAGGAATCAACCTACCTAGGGAGACAAAAGACCTGTATGCAGAAAACTGTAAGATACTGATGAAAGAAATTAAAGATGATACCAACAGATGGAGAGATATACCATGTTCTTGGATTGGAAGAATCAATATTGTGAAAATGACTATACTACCCAAAGCAATCTACGGATTCAATGCAATCCTTATCAAATTACCAATGGCATTTTTTACAGAACTAGAACAAAAAAATCTTAAAATTTGTATGGAGACACAAAAGACCCCAAATAGCCAAAGTAGTCTTGAGGGAAAAAAACGGAGCTGGAGGAATCAGGCTCCCTGACTTCAGACTATACTACAAAGCTACAGTAATCAAGACAATATGGTACTGGCACAAAAGCAGAAACATAGATCAATGGAACAAGATAGAAAGCCCAGAGATAAACTCACACACCTATGGTCAACTAATCTATGACAAAGGAGGCAAGGATATACAGTGGAGAAAAGACAGTCTCTTCAATAAGTGGTGCTGGGAAAACTGGACAGCTACATGTAAAAGAATGAAATTAGAACACTCCCTAACACCATACACAAATATAAACTCAAAATGGATTCGAGACTGAAATGTAAGACCGGACACTATAAAACTCTTAGAGGAAAACATAGGAAGAACACTCTTTGCCATAAATCACAGCAAGATCTTTTTTGATTCACCTCCTAGAGTAATGTAAATAAAAACAAAACTAAACAAATGGGACCTAATGAAACTTCAAAGCTTTTGTACAGCAAAGGAAACCATAAACAAGACAAAAAGACAACCCTCAGAATGGGAGAAAATATTTGCAAACAAATCAACAGAGAAAGGATTAATCTCCAAAATATATAAATAGCTCATGCAGCTGAATATTAAGAAAACAAACAACCCAATCCAAAAATGGGTAGAAGACCTAAATAGACATTTCTCCAAAGAAGACATACAGATGTCCAAGAAGCACATGAAAAGCTGCTCAACATCACTAATTATTAGAGAAATGCAAATCAAAACTACAATGAGGTATCACCTCACACCAGATAGAATGGGCATCATCAGAAAATCTACAAACAACAAATGCTGGAGAGGGTGTGGAGAAAAGGATACCCTCTTGCACTGTTGGTGGGAATGTAAATTGATACAGCCACTATGAAGAACAGTATGGAGGTTCCTTAAAAAACTAAAAATAGAATTACTGTATCATCCAGCCATTCCACCACTGGGCATATACCCAGAGGAAACGATAATTCAAAAAGACACATGCACCTCAATGTTTATTGCAGCACTATTTACAATAGCCAGGTCATGGAAGCAACCTAAATGCCCATTGACAGACGAATGGATAAAGAAGATGTGTTACATATATACAATGGAATATTACTCGGCCATAAAAAGGAACGAAATTGGGTCATTTGTTGAGACATGGATGGATCTAAAGACTGTTATACAGAGTGAAGTAAGTCAGAAAGAAAAACAAATATTGTATATTAACGCATATATGTGGAACCTAGAAAAATGGTACAGATGAACTGGTTTGCAGGGCAGAAATTGAGACACAGATGTAGAGAGCAAACGTATGGACACCAAGGGGGAAAAACGGGTGTGGTGGTGGTGGTGTGATGAATTGGGCGATTGGGATTGACATGTATACACATCAGTGTATGTGTATACACTGATGTGTATAAAATTGATGACTAATAAGAACCTGCCGTATAAAAAAAAAAGAGAACTCATACAAATTGATAAGACAATTTCCTAATATAAAATTAGGCAAAGGACTTGAGTAGACAGATGAGAAGAGAAATGCAACTAGTCAATAAAAATATGAAAAAATAACCAAATAAATAATCAAATTTGAACTGACATTGTATCACTTCTTATCAGATTGAGCATGAGAGGTTGCAGGCATTTTCACATACTGTTGTTAAAAATTTGTACAGTCTTAAGGGAAATTTGGTACTATGTAAATGTACCTATTAGTGATTTTAATTTTAGTGATTTATTATTATGAAATAATAGAACAAGTAAATAAAAATGAATGCTACAATGTTCATTGAAGTTTTTTTGTATTAGCAAATATAGTCCACAGTTTAATTATAAAATATCCAGTCAAGTAGTAGCTTTCAAAATGATGATATAGACTTTATATCCTTTTTTTAATTAAAAAAACTTTTATTGGGAAATACTTGACATACGGCATTATATTAGTTTCAGGTGTACAACACAATGATTTGATATTTCTATATACTGTGAAATAATCTCCATAAGTTAACATTCATCATCACATATAGTTGCAATTCTTTTTTTGTTATAAGAACTTTTAAGATCTCTCTTACCAACTTTCAAATATAAAATACAGTATTATTGACTATAGTCACCATGTTGTACATTTCAACCCAAGAATTTATTTATTTATAACCGGAGGTTTGTACCTTTTGGCCACCTTCACCCATTTTGTCCACCTCCACCCCTGAGACTGGCAACCACCAATCTGTTCCCTGTATCTGAGTTCACTTTTTTTTTTTTTAGATTCCACAAAAAAGTGAGATCATACGGTATTTGTCTTTCTCTGTCTGACATTTCACGTAGCATAATGCCCTCAGGGTCCACCATGTTGTCTCAAATGGCAAGATTTCCGTATTTTTTATGGCTGAATATTATTCCATTATCTCTATATATCACATTTTCTTTATCCATTCATCCATTGATGAACTCTTACATTGCTTCCATGTCTTGGCTATTGTGAATAGTGCTGCAGTGAACATGGAAGTACATACATCTTTTCGAGTTAGTATTTTTGTTTCCTTCAGATAAATACCCAAAAGTGGAATTGCTGGATCATATGGTAGTTTTATTTTTAATTTTTTTGAAGAAACTCCATAATGTTTTCCATAGTCGCTGCACCATTTTACATTCCCACCAACAGTGCACAAGGATTCCCTTTTCTCCACATTCTCACCAGCATTTATTTCTTGTCTTTTTGATAATAGCTATTCTAACAGGTGATATTTCATTGTAGTTTTGATTTGCATTTCCCTGATGACTAGTGATGTTGAGCACCTTTTCATGTGCCTTTTGGCCATCTGTATGTCTTCCTTTGAAAAATGTCTATTCATATCCTCTGCCCATTTTTTGTTTGGAATGTTGGGCATTTTGCTTTTTGTTTGTTTGTTTGTCTGGCTGCATTGGGTCTTCATTGCTGTGCGCGGGCTTTCTCTAGTTGCAGCGAGTGGGGGCCACTCCTCATTGTGGTGCACGGGATTCTCAGTGTGGTGGCTTCTCTTGTTGCAGAGCACAGGCTCCAGGCGTACGGGCTGAGTAGTTGTGGCTTATAGGCTTCAGAGCTCAGGCTCAGTAGTTGTGGAGCACGGGCTTATTTGCTCCACGGCATGTGGGACCCTCCCGGACCAGAGATCAAACCTGTGTCCCCTGCATTGGCAGGCAGATTCTTAACCACTGCACCACCAGGGAAGCCCCATTTTTGCTATTGAGTTGTATGAGTTCTTTATGCATTTTGAATATTAACTTCTTATCAGATATTTGATTTGCAAATATTTTCTCACATTTGGTAGGTTGCCTTTTCATTTTGTCAGTTGTTTCTTCTGCTGTGTAGAAGCTTTCTAGTTCGATGTTGTCCCACTTGTTTATTTTTGCTTTTGTTATATTTGCTTTTGGTGTCAAATCCAAAAAATCATCGCCAAGACTGATGTCAAGGAATTTATCCCACCTATGTCTTCTTTTAGGAGTTTTGTGGTTTCAGATCTATGTTCAAATGTTTAATCCATTTTGAGGTAATTTTCGTTTATAGTATAAATAGTGGTCTCAACCACATTCATTACACCCACCACACAACTTGCAATAGATTTGGCAATAGCAATCCCTTTATGAGCAGGAACTGTAATTATGCTTCCACCATAAAACAAAAGCATCTCTAGCCCACTTTCTACCACAAGGAACACCAATTTCTCTTATCCCTGTGCTAGTAATTATTGAAACTGTTGGCTTATTTGTCCAACCAATGGCCCTAGCTGTATGACTAATATCACAGCTGGCCATCTATTAATTTATTTAATTGAAGGGGCAACCCTGGCCCTAATAAGCATTATCCCTACCACAGCCTTCATTACATTTGTTATTCTCATTCTACTCAAGATCCTTGAATTTGCAGCAGCCCTTATTCAAGCTTACATATGCACCCTGCTAGTGAGCCTCTACTTACACAATGACACATAATGACCCACCAAACCCATGCATTCCATATAGTAAATCCCAGCCCCTGACCTCTTACAGGAGCCCTGTCAGCCCCTCACAGAGCATCTGGTCTAGTCATATGATTCCATTTAAACTCAACATTTTTATTACCCTTGGGCTTATTAACCAACATCCTAACAATGTATCAATGATGACATCATCCAAAAAAGCTTCATTACTTGTATTTATCACATTCTAACTTCCCCAACTAAACGCACAGAAAAATCAAGTCCTTACAAATGTGGATTTGACACTATAGGATCAGCATGCCTACGCTTTTTCATAAAATTTTTCACAGTGTCCATTATGGTTCTCCTCTTTGACCTAGAAATGATCCTTCTGCCCCGACCTTCAGCGTCCCAAACAAACAATCTAATAACAATACTCATTATAGCGCTACTCCTAATTTCACTGCTAGCAATACGTTTAGCCTACAAGTGGACTCAAAAGGGGTTAGAGTGGACCAAATATGATAGTTTAAATTAAAGCAAAGTATTTTGGCTCATTAAATTATGATTAAATTCATAATTATCAAGTTCCTTTTGTCTACGTAAATATTATTCTAGCATTTACAGTTTCCCTTAGGGAGTATTAATATACCAATTCCACTTAATATCCTCCCTACTATTTCTGGAAGAAATAATATCATTATTCATTATGGCAACCCTAATAATCCTAAACATTCACTTCCCTCTAGCTAGCATAATACCCATCATCTTACCAGTTTTCACAGCCTGCAAAGCCGCACTAGGATTATCCCTGCTAGTAATAGTATCAAACAGCTATGATATTGATTATGTACAAGATCTCAACCTTCTCCAATTTTAAAAATTATTATGCCACCTATTATATTAATACCACTAATATGATTATTAAAAATATATAATTTGAATTAATACCACCACTTTCAGTTTACTAGTCTTATTAGCTTATTCCTTCTTAACCAATTTAATGACAACAGCCTTAACTTCTCATTAATCTTCTCTGATTCTCTATCAGCACTTTTACTTTGACGTGACTCATCACTAATACTCATAGCCAGCCAATTCCTCCTATCTAAAGAATCACTAGCTCAAATCACTGCCCCTATATATCACTGTACTATTTATGCTACAGATATTCCTAATTATAACTTTCACTGCCACAGGATTGATTTGATTCTATTCTTATTCGAAAAAACACTAGTCCCAGCATTAATTACTATCTCTCGCTGAGGAAACCAAAAAGAACTACTCACCGCAGGAATTTACTTTTTATTTTACGCACTAGTGTGATCTCTTCCACTTCTAGTTGCTCTAGTATATATCCAAAATATTATAGGTTCATTAAACTTTTTAATAATCCAGTACTGAGCCCAAACAATATCTAACTCTTGATGCAATATTTTCCTCTGATTAGCATGCATGATAGCTTTTACAGTAAAAAATGCCCCTCTAGAGATTACACCTCTGATGGCCAAAGGGGCATGTAGAATTCCCACTTCCAGATCTGTAGTTCTTGCAGCTGTACTACTCAAGCTTGGTGGCTATGGTATACTACAAATCACAATAATCCTAAACCCCTTAAACTACATAGTGGATCATCCCTTATATTATCCTTATGAGGAATAATTATAACCAGCTTAATCTGTTTGCACCAAACAGACTTAAAATCACTCATCAGATACTCCTCTGTTAACCACGTGGCACTTGTCATTGTAGCTATCCTCATCCAAACACCTTGAAGTTTTGTAGAGGCTACCACCCTAATAATTGCCCATGGCCTCACACTATTTTTACTATCTGACATCTTTTCATGTGCTTGTGGACCATGTGTATGTCTCATCTGGAGAAGGGTCTATTCAAGTCCTTTGTCCATTTAAAAAATTGGCTTCTTGGTCTTTTTGTTGATGAGTTGTAAAAGTTCTTGATATATTCTGGATAACAGACTTTTACCAGATCTATTAAAATGTGCAAATATTTTCTTCCATTCTGTGGGCTTTCTTCCACTTTCTGGATAGTGTCTTTTGATGCACAAAAGTTTTTAATTTTGAGAAAATCCAATTTATCTATTTTTTTCTTTCATTGCCTGTGCCTTGGTGTCAGATCTAAGAAACCATTGCTAAATCCAAGGTCATGAAGATTTATCCCCATGTTTTCTTCTAGAGTTTATACAGTCATTCCTCGGTATCCATGAAGGAATGGTTCCTGGACTGCCCTGTGGATACCAAAATTCACAGATGGTCAAGTCCCTTATATAAAATAGCATAATATTTGCATGTATCCTACACACATATTCCCATATACTTTAAATCATCTCAAGATTACTTATAATACCTAATACAATGTAAATGTTATATAAATAGTTGTAAATATGTCGTAAATGCTACGTAAATAGTTACCAGCAAGGCAAATTCAAGTTTTTCATTTTGTAACCTTCTAGAATTATTTTTTGGAATATTTTTGATCCACAATTGGTTGAATTTGTGGATGCAGAACCCACATATATGGAGGGCTGACTAAGCCTTTTGTCTATTTTGAGTTAATTTTTGTATGTGGTATGAGGTAAGAGTCCAGTTTCATCCCTCGGTACATAGATAGCCAGTTGCCTAGCACCATCTGTTGACAAGATCATTCTTTCCCCAGTTTAATGTTTTCCGCCCTTGTCGAAAGTCAATTGACTATAGATGGATGTGTTTATTTCTCAGTTTTCCATTCAATTCCACTGATCTATATGTATATCTCTATGCCAGTATCACAATGTTTTATTTACTGTTGCTGTGTACTAACATGTGAAGTTGGGAAGCGTGAGCCTCCAACTTTGATTTTTGAGATTGTTTTGGCTCTTTGGGGTCCCTTGAAATTTCATAGGAATGTTAGGATAAGCTTGTGTATTTCTTCCCAAAAGCCTTCAGGAATTTTCATAGGAATCACATTGAATCTGTAGATCGCATTATGTACTATTACCACCTTAACGATATTAAGTCTTTCCATCACCAGGGGATGTCTTCACATTATTTAGGTTTTCTTTCATTCCTTTCAGCTATGTTTTATGATTTTCAGTGTACAGTCTTGCACCTTGATTAAATCTATTCCTAAGTATTTTATTGGTGTTGACATTATTTAAAATGTAACTGTCTTCTTAAATTCCTTTTGAGAATATTCATTGCTAGTACATACAAATAAACAGATTTTTGCGTATTGATATTTTGTCCTCTAACTTTGCTGATATTAGTTGACTAGCTCAAATAATTTTTCTGTTGATTCTTTGGAAACATATATGTAAGATGCTGTCATCTGTGTCTGTGAATAGACATGGTTTTACTTTCTCCTTTCATATGTGGATGCCTTTTATGTTTTTCCTCATTGCTCTGGGTAGAATTTCCAGTACCATATTGTAACAATGGTGAAAGCCAGCAATGTGGCCTTGTTCCTGAATTCAGGGATAAACCTTTCAGTCCTCAACATTGAGCATGATACTTCCTGTGTGTTTTGTCTAATGCTTTGTATCATATCGAACGAATGTCCCTTTCCTCCTACTTTTGTGTTTATATGATGAAATTGCACTGGCATTTGTTTAAAGCTTTTTCTGCATCAAGTTACATGATCATGCAATAATTGTCATGTATTACATTACATGGTTTTAATTTAATAATCTATAACATTGCTTGGTTCACTATATTAACAACCTGGAATTTCTGGTGTAGAGACACTTGCTTTTGGTGCATAATCTTTTCAATATGCTGTTGGTTTCATATTTCTATTATTTTGTGAAGGATTCTTACATCTATATTTAGAAGGAGTGTTGATCTGTAGTTTTCTTTTTATGATGTCTTTGTATGATTTGATTAGATTGGGGTTGGTGTTAGTGGTTCAGAGCAGGGGTCTCCAACCCGCGGGCCACGGACTGCTACTGGTCTGCTGCCTGTCAGGAACCGGCTGCACAGCAGGAGGTGAGCGGCGGGTAAGCAAGCCAGGCTTCATCTGCCTCTTGCCATTGCTCCCCAGTGCTTGCATTACCGCCTGAACCATCCCCCCCCGCCCCCCTCCCCCTTCCCGTCCGTGGAAAAATTGTCTTCCACGAAACCGGTTCCTGGTGCCAGAAAGGTTGGGGACAGCTGGTTTAGCGGACTAAGGCTAGGGCTGGGGCTGGTATGGGAGCTGACCTGGGGCTGGGTTAAGGTTAGAGTTTATGGTTATAGTATATGGTTTATAATTTATGGTTTATATTTTAGTTATGGTTATAGTTAATGGTTATGGTTGATGGCTTATGGATGTGGTTTCTGGTTATGTGTATTGTTTCTGGTTATAAATTATGGTTTGTGGTTCTGATTTCGGTTTCTGGTTATAATTTATGGATTATGGTTCTGGTTTCAATTTCTGGTTATGGTTAGGTTTATGGTTATGGTTTATGACTATAGCTATATGGTTATATGATATATGATTTTATGGCTTTTTGGTTAAGGTTAAGTTAGGGTTTATAGTACAGGTAAGGTTATAGGTATGAGCCAGGGGTTAGGTTTGGGGTTTGGGTTTGGGTGGAAGGCCTGGGTTACGAGTTAGGGTTAGGGCTTTTCTTTGTAAATCTACCTAAAGCTTTGTCAATTTTGTTTATCTTTGCAAAAAAAAAAGCTCTTAGTTTTATTGATCTCTTTATTGTCTTTTTAGTCTCTATTTCATTTATTTCTGCGCTGATCTTTGTTATTTCCTTCCTTCTACTAATTTTGGGCTTCCCTTGTTCTTTTTTTTTTTGCGGTACGCAGGCCTCTCACTGCTGTGGCCTCTCCCGTCGCGGAGCACAGGCTCCAGACGCGCAGGTTCAGCAGCCATGGCTCACGGGACCAGCCGCTCCGTGGCATGTGGGATCTTCCCGGACCGGGGCACGGACCCGCATCCCCCGCATCAGCAGGCGGACTCTCAACCACTGCGCCCCCAGGGAAGCCCTCATTTGTTCTTTTTCTAGTTTCTTGAGGTGTAAAGTTAGGTAGTTTATAGATCTTTTTTGTTTCTTGATGTAGGCATTTATCGCTGTGAAATTCTGTCTTACAGCCTCTTTTGCCTTATCCCATACGTTTTGGTATATTTTATTTCCATTTTCATTTGTCTCGAGATATTTTTTTGATTTCTTCTTTGACCTATTGGTTGTCCAGTAGCATGTTGTTTAAGCCCCACATGTTTGTGAATTTTCTAGTGTTTTTCTTGTAACTGTATTCTAGTTTCATACCATTGTTGGTATGAATCATCCGAAAAGATGCTTGATATGATTCCAGTTTTCTTAAATTTATTAAGATTTGTTCTGTGGCCTAACATATGATCTACCCTGGAGAATGTTCCATGTGCACTTGAGAAGGAAAGGTATTCTGTTGCTTTTGGATGAAATATTCTGTACATGTCTGTAAGTCTATCTTGTCTAATGTGTTGTTAAAGGCCAATGTTTTCTTGTTGGTTTCTGTCTGGATGATCTATCCATTGATGAAAGTAGGGTGTTAAAGTCTCCTACTACTATTGTATTGCTTTCTGTTTCTCCCTTTATGTCTGTTTGCTATATATATTAGGTGCTCCTATGTTGGGTGTGTGAATATTTACAAATGTTATATTCTTTTATTAGATTAACTCCTTTATCATTATGTGATGACCTTCTTTGTCTTTTATTACACTCTTTTTCTTAAAGTCTATTTTTGGTGATAAAAGTATAGATGCCCCAGCTTTCTTTTGGTTTCTATTTGCATAGAATATCCCTTTTTATCCTTTCACTTTCAGTCTGTGTGTGTGTTTATATTTAGAGTGAGTCTCTTACAGGCAGCACATTGCTGGGTCTTGTGTTTTTATCCATTCAGCCAGTCTGTGTCTTTTGATTGGAGAATTTACCCCATGTACATTTAAGGTATTTATTGATAGGTATATACCTACTGCCATTGTGGTCATTGTTTTCTGGATGTTTTGTAATTCCTCTGTTCCTTTCTTCTTTTCTTGTTCTCTTTCTTTGCAATTTGATGATTTTCTGTACTGGTATGCTTAGATTCTTTTATCTTTGTCTTTTGTGTATTTACAATAGGTTTTTGCTTTGTGGTTACCACGAGACTTACATAAAACAACTTATATTTATAACAATCTATTTTAAATTGATAGCAATTTAAGTTTGAATGTATTCTAAAGCTCTACACTTTTACCCCCCACCACGTTTTATGTTTTTGATGTCATAATTTACATATTTTTATCTTGTGTTATTCTCAACAAAATATTGTAGTTATATTTATTTTTACTACTTTGTCTTTTAACATTCATACTAGCTTTATAAGTGATTAACCCACCATTTTTACAACATTCTTCTGAATTTTACATATATTTTTCTTTATACTTTCATATGTTTTCCTGTTACTAATTAGCACCCTTTCATTTCAGTTTAAAGAAGTCCCTTTAACATTTCTTGTAAGGCTGGTCTAGTGATGATGAACTCCTTTAGCTTTTGCTTGTCTGGAAAACTCTTTTTCTGTTCTTCAATTCTGTATGAAAACAGTGACAGGTAGAGTATTCTTGCTTCGGTTTTTGTGTTGTTGTTGTTTTTTTTCTTTTAGCTCATTGAATACATTATGCCACTCCCTTCTGGCCTGCAAATTTTCTGCTGAAAAATATACTGGTAATCTTATGGGGGTTCCCTTGTATGTAACAAGTTGCTTTTCTCCTGATGTTTTTAAGATTCTTCCTTGTCTTTAACTTTTGACACTTTAATTATAAAATGTCTTGGTGTGGGCTTCTTTGAATTTATCTTTTTTGGTACTCTCTGAGCTTCCTGGATCTGAATGTCTGTTTCCTTCCCCAGGTTGGGAAGTTTTCATCCATTATTTCTTCAAATAAGTTTTCTGCCCCCTTGTCTCTCTCCTCTCCTTCTGGGACCCCCATAATGCAAATGTTGGTCTGCTTGATGTTGTTCCATAAGTCTCTTAAGCTATCTTTCATTTTTCTTTTTGCTTGGGTGAGTTCTACTGCCTTGTCTGTGAGTTCTCAGATCGTTCTGTCCAGCTTTATCTAATCTGCTACTGAATTTCTCTATTGTACTTTTCAGTTCAGTTATTGTATCCTTTGGCTCTGTGACTTCTATTTGGTACTTTCTTATATTTTATCTTCGTTGAAATTCTCAGTATGTTCCTTTATTCTTCTCCTAGGCTCAGTTAGCATCTCTACAACCATTGTTCTGAGATCTTTATCAGGTAAATCACTCATCTGTTTCACTAAGGTCTTTTTCTGAGGTTTTATCTTGTTCTTTTGTTTGGAATATATTCGTCTGTTTCTTCACTTTTCTTGACTCTCTGTATTGGTTAGATAGAACAGCCACCTCTCCCAGTATTGAAGGAGTAGTCTAGTGTAGGAGATGTAATATATCCTTCAACACTACCTTGGTTGTCTCTCAATTCTTTGTGATTGTCCAAGCACTTACTTTATTTTTAGTGGCTCCTGATAGTTGAGTCTGTGCCAAGACCTGTCAGTGTCCCAAAAGGAAGGAGCTCAGTCAGCACCTAGGTCCAGGCTCATTGGAAACCAGACCTTCAAGCAACAAATTTTAAAGTGTACAAGTATGCATCTTTCAGGGGAGGACTGGGAGGTAGTCTTCTGGGATCTTCTGCTCCCTCTGAGCTGAGCCTTGAGGTGATAGCCAGTTAAGAACTGTTTCTTTCTTTGCTGCCATCCTGTCGAACTCATGAATACAAGCTCTGCTGGCCACCAGAACCAGGCAATCAAGGGCCAGGCCCTGGGCAGCAGCCAGCAAAACCAGGGTACCAAATGTAGAAACCAGGGCACCAGACACATGTACAAGCTTCCCCTGGGAAACACTGGTGCTCAAGAGAGATAGTGCCTTCCTTCTGAGGTCTCTAGGGAGGATTACAGTGGGCCCTTAGATGTGTGTTCAGTTAGAAGCCTACCCCTCAAGCCACAGCTATGAAGATAAACTAATAGGCCTCTTTCACAGAAAGACTGAGCTCCTGGGTGTGTCGCCTCTCTGCTGTGCCCTGGGGGTGGTAGCCAGTTAAGAGCTCTTTCTTCATTTGTTTCAGTCCCTGGGACCTGTGAATGTGAGCCCTACCGGCCACCAGAGACAGGTGAGCAAGAGGTGTCCGCTGGGTGATACAAGCTCCTTTTTGGGAGATCCTGGTGATCTGGACCAAAATAGAAGGAGAGCACAAAGATAGGGTACCTGCTGGCCTCTTGTTTTTGGAGAGTAATTCAGTAGGCCCCCTAGCTGTGTGTTAAATAGTAGATGCCTGCCCCTCAGGCCTACGCTTTAGGATAATCAAATAAGCCTCTTTCACAGAAAGTCGGGTTGCTTTTCAGTCGGCCACCTCTGCCCTGGGCCCTGGGGCAGGTGGGTCTGCACACAGGGGCCTTTTAAAAACTGCTTCTCAGTTTGCATAGCCTTCTGGGTCTGGGGGAAGCAAGCCCTCTTGACTTTCAGAGCTAGATGTTTTGGGGGCTAGTTTCTCAGGTGCAAGTCTTAAAAGTTGAGGCCTGACGTGCAGTTCAAACTCTTTGTTCCTCGGGGAGAAGCTCATGTTTGTAAGTTCCCTCCTGATTGTGATTTGCTGTACAGGGGTGGGTTTATGGCGAGATTGTGTCTCAGCCTCTCCTACCTGCTTCTGTATGGGCTTTTTCCCATTCACCCAATGTGTAGGAGTCACTCAGCTAGTTTTCGGGGGGTTTTCAGAGAAAATTGTTCCGTATGCAGCTGTAGATTGAGTGTGTTTGTGGGAGGAGGTGGCTTCGGGATACTCCTACATCGCCATCTTGGACTAGAACGTATATACTTTTATATGGGAAAATACCTAAGATGCATTGTTAAGATAGTTTTTTCAAGATACAAAACTATATTTGCAATAGGGTTCTGTTTTTGTAAGGGAAAAAAAATACTTATTTGTGAAATCGTAGAAAACAATCTGGCAGCCTGCTTATACCAAACAGTGGCTATCTTGGAGCGGCAGGGAGGGAGTGTGAGAAGGATGGGATGATGATATACTATCAGTGATATTTTATTCTCTTTACAGTTCTATATTGTTTGAATTTTCAATAAATATTCTGTCCTTGTGAAATTCCCTTCCTCCCGTAACTCTCAGTTACAGTCGGGTGTGCTGGGAACCATTTCTGTCACTTTAGGGAATCTACAAGCTTGTCACTAGGGATTCTTGGGACCCTCTCCTCAGCAGTTGTGACCCCTGGGGTGATCTGGCGTAGTACAGGTGGTGATAGGAAGGCTTCACTTCCAACCCCACAGCGGCCTCAGGAGAAGTGTGCTTCTTGCAGTCCAGTTGGAACTCAGAATGTGAAGCAATATTTATGGGCAGTGGTGAGGTTTGTATTCCTTTATGATCACGGCAATATAGAAACTATCTTAACCCTAAATGTTACTCATAACACTGTTTTCTTGGTATGGTAAAATATGGTGTACATTTTTTAAACTGGCATATATAAATTGATGAAATTTAACTTGTATGTGTATGTGTACATGTGTTTGTGTGAGTGTATGTAAATTAGGGACTACCTGTAGGACCAGTAGGCAAATTTACTGTGTTTTGGCTTTAGAGGAAGAGATTTCTCTATTTTTAAAATTTTTTCTTTAGGATAAGCTGCTTATTTTTATAATTTTATGTTGGCATATTGTAATATAATATTACATTTCTTGTATCTTTTTAATAAATTTGGAGGCTGATTGCAAGGCAAATATTAGTATAATAATGCAGGAATCTATGGCCCAAAATACTTTACTTATGCTTGATATGTGATGTGATTACAAATACCAAGTATTTAGTACTTTGTTAGTTTAAAAATTAAATCTCTTAGGTTTAGAAGATGGTCCAAATTGTCTTCCTTTTTCATGGGTCTATTAAGAATTTTGCCACTAGAGGGCTCTTAATACCATATTTTAGTTCATTTAAATGTGTAATAATAATAATATTTACAATAATGTCAGTATTGGCTAATACTGTCTTTCCAATTAATATATCTTAGAAAATTTTTCAAAAAGTCTAATTTAAGTGTAGCAAAATATGAGAAATGTTACTTTTTAAAAATAATAATTATCTTCAGAAATAGTTCGGTGATCTAAGGGGCATGCATGATATAATGGGCCTTTGAACTTTTTAAAGTTCAAGTTAAAACTAGTCTTTGTCGGGCTTCCCTGGTGGCGCAGTGGTTAAGAATCCACCTGCCAATGCAGGGGACGTGGGTTCAAGGCCTGGTCCGGGAAGATTGTACATGCTGCGGAGTAACTAAGCCCATGAGCCCCAACTACTGAGCCCGCGTGCCTAGAGCCCGTGCTCCTCAACAAGAGAAGCCACTGCAACGAGGAGCCTGCGCACCACAAGGAAAGTAGCCCCAATTCGCTGCAACTAGAGAAAGCCCCGCACAGCAACACAGACCCAGTGCAGCCAAAAATAAATAAATAAGCAGATACCAGATTTAACATAAATATGAGTACATATGTATTATATATTTAATATAAATATGAGTATATATAATATATAAAACACATATATGAAATATAAAATTTACTAAGTGCCTTTTATGAGGAATTTGACATGATTGTGGATAAGTGTAAGTTACCGTACGTTCTGATGTGTGCAATGAGAGATACTAGGCATGGGAGTTAAGAGATCAAAATGAATTTAAAAAAAAAAACAAACCCAGAATGAACAGACCGGAAGTCTTATCTGATGAGGTAACCTTTGAGCTAAATCTTTTGATAGGCATGGAGGAGTTGAGATGGGAAGGAAAGGAAATTGTTCTGCTCAGAGGGAAAAGTGTGGAGGCATGAAATAAATAGCCTTAGAGATTCAAGGACTTCTTGGCATCATCATGGATAAATTAAAAATCTATGAGGATAACCCACGTGCAAAACCTAGCTTTAGCATTCATCAACCTTTAACTTCCTACAGACTTACTTCAGCCTGTTTCCCCGGTCATACCCTGAACCTTGTTCTTATTTCTTTACTCATTCAGCAAATATTTATTGAATGCCTACCTCTATATGCTAGGCACTATTCTGGCCCTCAGAGGGCAGTGGTAAAGGACAAATGAGATTCCTGCTCTCGCAATTTACTTGCAAGTCAGGAGAAACCAACAATAAATAAGAAAAAAACTGGAAAATAGCAGATACTAATAAATGGCATGCACAGAATTAATCAGGGTGGTAACTAGATTGGGTGTTTAGGGAGGGCTTGTATGATGAGTTATTATTTAAGCTGAAACCCAAATGACCAGAAGGAATCAGCTATGTAATTATTAGGGTAGAAATATTCTGATCTGAGGGTAAAATTACTGCAAAGGTCATAAGACAGGAGTGAAGCCCAGGAAGAAGGCCAGTGGACTGATGTACAGTGGGCAAAGAGGAGAATGATATGTGATGACGTCAGAGAGAAAAGCAGAAGCGAGGTGAAGCAGGGCTTTGTAGGCCAGAAGAAGAGGTTAAGATTTTATTGTAAATGCAGTAGGAAGGCATTAGAGGGCTCTAAGTATGAGAATGGCATGACTTATCACCTTGAAAGGTTATTCTGGCCATTACGTAGATAAAAAAATTGGGAGGGGCCAGAGTAGAAGCATGGTATTGAGTTCAGTAGTACTAGAAAGGCATGAGAAGTCATGGTGGCTTGGACAAAGGTGGTAGTAAGAGACGTGGAAAGCTGGATATGTTTGGGAGGTAAAATAAACAAATCCTGCTGAGTTTTGATTTGGGGAACTAAGAAGATGGTAGCGCAATTTACTGAGATGGACAGGCATGGGCTGAATTGGTTGAGAGTGACAGAAACCGGAGGATTTTGGTGGGGACATGGTAAGTGTGGAACACACAAATGGAAATGTCAAGTAGGCAGACGTGAATCTGGAGGTCTGAGGAAAATCAGATCCAGCCACCGTGTGTGTGTAGACTGTGTCTTTCCAGGGTTGAGCAGCACAGTGTATGTGGCCTGAAGATCATCACTAGCATGGATTTGGGAACCACCGGCCTATAGATGGTATTAAAGCCACAGGAATGAATGAGGCTTCGGCCCACTCAGGGTAATCATTCTTATCTCTTGTACAAAATGAAGCATATGGTGCTGAATTTTCAAAAGTCATCTTCAATTCCTTATCAAGAGCCAATTCCAACACTTTATTCTGAAGCTGTAGTTAAATTATCTTTTGATGATGGAAGAATTGGATTTCAGATCAATGAACTTCCTTTGTGTAGATGTTCTCTTGACGGACAGTAAAATTCAAGACATTCTATCAAATGTGTACAGTATTCAGTACTGACATTTTGCAGATGTCCAATATCAAGATCACCTATTTCATTGATAATTTTTTTAATTAATTAATTTATTTATTTATGGCTGTGTTGGGTCTTCGTTTCTGTGCGAGGGCTTTCTCTAGTTGTGGCAAGCGGGGGCCACTCTTCATCGCGGTGCACAGGCCTCTCACTATCGCGGCCTCTCTTGTTGCAGAGCACAGGCTCCAGACGCGCAGGCTCAGTAATTGTGGCTCACGGGCCCAGTTGCTCCGCGGCATGTGGGATCTTCCCAGACCAGGGCGCGAACCCGTGTCCCCTGCATTGGCAGGCAGACTCCCAACCACTGCGCCACCAGGGAAGCCCCACTGATAATTATTGATATCAGGTCTCCCGTGTTCTCTTCTAATATTTTCATGATTTTTGTGGCTTTTGATTGGTTTAGTTATGCCTTCACATTTAAATCTTTTATCCATCTGGAATTTATTTTAGTGTAAAATGGGGAGAATCTAAATTTATTTTATTTCAAATCTTAGCCAGCTGTCTCAAAATACTTACCATATAAACCTAGGCTTTTTCTATTGATCTGAAATGCCATATGCTAAATTCCCAAGTGAATCCTGAGATCTGTTTCTGGAATTTCTAGTCTGTTTCCATGATCTTATTCATGACCCAGGTTACGTTTTTATATCAAATTCAAATTACACATATATTAAAAGAATTTCCACACTACAATAACTGCACATTAATCAAGTTACAATGAAAAATTGCTTGTGCTCTGTGAAGTTCTTCCCTGTTATAAGCCAGCTCCTATACCTGTTGAACCAAGGTGTCATTGAAAAGTTATACTTTAACTGCCTTCTCTGCTTCATACTCTGTCAACATTTCCAGGCAAACAGTTTTAAGAAATGTTATTTTTTAGATAGATTTTTTAAAAATCTATAAATTTAGTGCAATTCAAATAAAAATTCCAGTTGGTAACTGTTGAGACTTGACAAAACACTATTAAAGTTTAGCTAGAAGAAAAAAAATACATGGAAAAATTTCTAAAACAATTATGATGAAAGAGGACTTTTCATTAGCAGATATAAACATGATATCAATATGAAGAAAGAAGTTTTTTTTTTCAGTTTCATTGCCAACAAACACAAGGAGTTTTAGAATGTATAAAACTATGAAGGCTTATAGTATCAATAAATGTGGTTTGGAGTTTAATTATTGTGCAGGAGTATGTTCTAGCTGCAATGACAGGAAAACATTCTAGAATAGTTATTAAGATTAAGGAACTTGCATCAGAATGTAAATTGACCCATTGCTTCCTTCCTCCAGAAGTCTAACTTCAAAAAGAGTCAATTGAACTAAAGAGTAACATAGAATTATAAAAATTATGAATTATATAAAGGCAGTGTGTTGACTTAAATACAAGATTATTCTCTTATGTGATAATACGGACACTGATAAATTCCTGTTGTTGCATACTGAAGTACTGTGGTTATTAAGGGGAACGTTCTGCTGAGAAAGTCTAAATTCTTGGACTCCCTGCAAGGTAGAAAACCAGTTTGATCTACATACTGAAGAATTCTCAACTCTTTGAAGATGTGAATTGGAAAGGCTGACTCACTTGTTGGTTTGATATCTTTGATATTATTGCTGGAGAAAATCCTTCCTGTAAGAAAGAAATGCAACTGGCTTTTTAATGGTAGATAATATCAAAGGCTGCCTAGATGTTCCATGGGCACCTCAAATCGAACATATCCACAATCAAGTTCACTACTTTTTTTCCCCAAACGTATTCTTCCTTTTCTTCTCTTGGTAATTGTTACCACCATCCATCTTATTACCTAAGCCAAGCATCTGTAAATCAGTCTTTGCCTGTCCGTTGCCTTCTATATCCAGTTGCCATCCAAGTTATGTTGATTTACTTCCTTATCGTCTCTCACATATGCTCCTTCTAATGGTCCTGATTGCTTCTATCTTGAGTTAGGCCCTGATCCTCTTACCTTGGACTTCTTACTCTTTACAAAGCAATACATTCATCAGTACTCTTTCCAAATGCAAATTTCTTCATGTTACTTTCCTAGTAAAAATCTTTTTGGGGCTCTCTTTTACCCACAGAGGAAATTCTGGTCTTTAGAGTGGCATCCAAAGCTCTCCACAGGCTGGCCTGCCTCTCTCCAGCTTCAAATCTTTACACCCTCCTAGCCTGTCTCATTCCAACCATGCCTGACTACTCAGGGGTGCTTGTAACCCTGTTTTGCTTCATACCTTTCTGCCTTCACTCATACTTAAAATTCCCTCCCACCATTTTGGGGAAGACCTAATTATCTTTCAAGATTTAGTTCAAAGTTTACCACCTTTGGGTAGCGTTTCCTTTTTTCACCACCCACAGACTATTCTTCCCACAGAATTAACTGTTCTTCCTTTCTATTCTATTGTGGACCCCTTACTACACTACAGCACCCACAAATGGTATTATGCCTATTTGTTTACCTGCTTTCCTAATAGACTGGCAGCTCCTTAAGTCAGGGACCTTGTCTTTTCTTTCCTTTTGCTTCTAGCATCTATGGATGCCTGTACAATTTAGGCACTCAATAAAAATTCTTTGAATGAATGAGTTAATAAGTGAGAAGTGTCAGAGGCCTGATGGAAAGAGTTGGCAGAGAATGCTAGTGTTAAAACTGGTCAAGAGGAAGATACAGGGCAATATCGTGATGACAGTAGGGAAAAGATAGTTTACTAAGGGGGACTTGGCTTTGTATGGTGGATGAGGGTGAGAGGCATGGTGGGATGAACTGGCATTAAGCTTCTGACTAGAATTCCGGTATAAGGTTCTTTTATTGCTGTAGAAAAGTACAGGTGGTATTTGAGATCAAATGAAGTTTGCTGGATGTGATCCAGTTTGCAAATATTAGCACACACATACCAAATTTTCATAATACTGCATTTATCTAGTACTTTACAGTGTACAAAATACTTTTATTATTTTATTTGACCCTTAGACCAGTCATCTCCCTAAGCTTCAGTTCCCATTTTTGTAAAATGAAAATAATAGCTATCTCTTAGGATTGTTTACAAGAGGTATCATATGTCTGGCACACAGTTACATACCAAATGGGTTGTTAGATCAGGCATTTGAGGCCCATAATGGTTAAATGACTTGCTCAAGGTCACAAAGGTAAGTTAGTGGCAGGTTTAAATATAAATTCCTATGTCCTCTTTTTGTAGTATTCTTTTTACTACACCAGGATGTAATGATATCTTCTACATTACTTGGTACATAGCATCTTTAATTCCCCTCAGAGGCTTACCCAAAAGCAGGCTTTGGAATTAGTCTATCAGAGAGTTTATTGCCAAAATCAAGCAAAATCTAAAACTTGGCTAAAACCAAAATGCAAATACAAATATTTTTATAGCTTGCATTGCTTCCTAGTCTCTCTATTTTACACTGAGGGGTTTTCAGCAAAGAATCTGAGCAGGCTAGCTCCTGCCCTCGTGAGGTTCTGTGGAGATGGGCTCTCATTTAAATTAATTATTTAAATATTGTTTTTGAATCCAGTTTTAGGCCAGAGCAGGTGTCCATCTGAGGCCCTGGAATTAAGGTAGCAGAAATCTAGTGAGAACTGGAACAGGAAGAGAGTGAATCTGGGCTGCAGCAGACACTGACGATCACACCCATCTGTCCTTGTGTTCCCTGTAGAGTTCTGTCCAGGAAGAACCTGAAGCCACAAAATATGAACTGGAGATGAAATTATTAAGTGAAACAGTTTCAGCAGGTATTCCTCTAAATTACATTTTTAGAATTTAATTTTATTGGGATTTTTCTGCTTACAAAAGAAATGCAGGGACATTGTAAAAAAAAAAAAAACTCGGATGTTGCAGAAGTATAAAGTGAAAATTCTTCCTCATCCCTCTTCTGATATAACCAATGTTAACAACTTTTTAAAATTTGTACAATCTCTCTCTCTGTCTCTGTTTCTCTCTCTTTTGGTTTTAAATAAAACCATGGGATCATATCATACAGATGTTTTTGTTGAAAATTACTTTTTTTCACCTAATAATATTTGTCATTGTACATACATATATAGAACACAATATATATTTTGCTTAAATGAATAATATTCAACAAGATTCTAAGTCAGAGCACATTGGTAACCTTACTTTTTAAAGTATCTGTATAATGTCATCCAATAATGGGACATTATTTAAATCCTTATTAGTAGACAATAAGGTTATTTCTAATTTTTTTTATTATTGCAAGCAGTGTTGCATTGAACATTCTCAAGCACACGTACATGATCAGAAATTTTTCAACACTTCTGTATTCAGTCTTATCCTGGCAAGTAGAAACTGGATATAGTTTTAATATGTCAAAATGATAGTGATGTCTAATTTGAAAATCTTTTAGTTTGAGATTTATATACATGTTTTCCACTAACTTTATCATTATGCTTCTTTCCCAGTAACTTCTAAGGAATATACTTTTTATATATTTCTTAGCATATTTTTTATAACAGGCTTCTTGTCTACTTCACTTTTTCCAATACACTTTTGTGTCAGCAGTCAACTAGGTTTATATCTTTATAATTTTTCTATAATCCTTATGAGATAATTTTCCTGTTAGAAATATGATAATATATTCAATTCATGAAACTGTGTCAATAATACCAAGTGATCCCCAAATAATATATATCATAAATAGTCTAAATTGGGACACAGTATTCTTTCTGACTTTCTTTTCAGGTAAATGGACTATTAACTAGATACATTTGAAAATTACTTAAGGTATACTTTTATTGAATGTATACAAGGAAAAGGGGGCAATTGCTTAACTGGAATTTTCTCTGGATATTTCCACTTATTTTCAGTGCCTAACCTCTGTGGGTTAAATTCAGTGCCATCTCAGTGTGCTTCCTTTAATGGGAGAGGAAAATTGTAATGATAAATAATAAGACTAACAGTTCCTGAATTTTTACTATAGGCTTGGCACCAGTTCTAAACTCCTTTCTTGTATTAAATCACAGCTCCCCCAAATTGTAGAAGATAGATACTACTATTATATGCATTTGTTGAGGAAGGAACTGAGACTAGAGATGTTAATTAGCATATCTTGTATAAGGTCACACAGCTAGTCAAGGGTGGAACCTGTAAGGGTCTGATTTCCTCTTCTTATCTATTACACTCTATTAAAAGAATTTTGGTGAAAGGTGGGAATGATGGTATGTGACATCAGATGTCCCCTGATTGTGCACTGAGATTTATGGGATCATAGAATTTCCCTGTAAAATGTCTGAACACAAAGATTATCCAGTCCAGTTTCTTCACTTTCAAACCTCCATCCCTGTTTTTCTATAAGCTGGGCCCATTTTTGCTGAAAAAAAAAAATTAGCTTTCATTTCATATATGGGCCAAAATTTATTTTTTTAACATTTTACTTCTTTCAGATTTTTAGCTCCATAATGTCCAATTAAAAAAAATTAATTTGTCAGTTATTAAATTTTGTGTTAAACCACTTTTGATCTTTTATAATGAAGGTTAGCAGGATATGCCACCCCAAAATCTGTCACTTTGGCATAAGAATTATTTTGAGCTGAAAACAATTAAAAAGAGGCAAGAAAAGGTCCTTACCCTCCTCCTATTTGCCTAAAAGCAGGGCATAAACTTTCAAAAGTGTTTTTCCTCCCCTCTCTACCAGGAGGGACAAAAGTTAAAGGTTAATTCCCAGAGACAAGTTTAGACCCTATCAGCCTGGAGAGGGTGCCAGAGGAATTTACATAACAGGCTTTATCTCTGCCCTTGGAAGCCTAAAACTGCTATCCTTTGTTCTGTTATTTCTCCACAAATTTATTATTCTCTGTAAAAGATGCTATATAAGCCAGAGTTCTAAACCACCTCTTTGAGTTACTAATTTTTCTCAGGGTATCTCCCATGTATACATGAGGTGTACATGTTAATAAACTCCTGTTCCTTTTTCTCTTGTTAATCTGTCTTTTATTACAGGAGTCTCGGCCAAGAACTCAGAAGGGTAGCGGGAAAATTATTTTTCCTCCCATACAATAAACCATATTTTTAAAGTTTTTATGTTAATAGTAACACATCCTTATTGTATACAAATTCCTAAAACGTTAGTATATAAAATATAAATGGGGCCCTCCCCTGCACCCTAACATTATGCATGCCTATTCCCACTTTCAAGCTTAGCTTTGTGAATAGTTTTGAATCAACCACATTTTGAAAATGTTTAGCAGCTAAACAAAAACTTCATTTACTAGTATTAGAACATTTTCATTTTCCCACTAAGAAAATACAGAAATGTTATGATCTATTTAGAAACTGAACTAATCTGATGAATTTCAGCGCAGTTGTTGCTGTTAGAGAATGCCTCTGAAAAGCCATATTTCTCTGAAGAAAATGAGGTTGATTTATGCCAATTCACAGCTCTGGGTGGAGTGCACCACTTGGATATTTTGGAGCTTCCTCCACAGTGTAAACCGAGGAAGGGCTGGATGATTGTGGAAGTAGGTTAATTCTTGAATCAAAATTTATGAATAAAATAATTTCTCATGCTTTTACTTCATCTCAAACGATCTAAACATCTGATGAATTTAACCCTATTAAGCAAGCACAAAGGAAGCAATGTAATTTTAAACTGTCTTGAATGTATAAATTTGAATCAGATACTAAAGGAAAGGAATCTGAAATAATATGGATTTTAAAACTAGAATTCATACATGTTAACTTAATTGTAAACCTATAGCACTATGATTATATTGTGCCAATTTGGCCTTAATAATGACAGTCTATTTCAGAGGCTGGCAAGCTTTTTCTGTAAAGGACCAGATGGTAAATATTTTCAGCTTTGTGGGCCATACCAGCTCTGTCGCAACTCCTCAACTCTGCCACTGTAACATTAAAACAGTCATATGTAAATGAACGGGCATCGCTGTGTCCCAGTTAAACTTTATTTACAAAAACTGGTGGTGGGCTGGATTTCTCGGGGACCACAGTTGGTGGACTCTGGTCTAAATCAGTGGTTCCCAGCATGTGGTCCCTTGACCAGAAGCAGCAGAATCATTTGGCATCATCTGGGAATTTGCTAGAAATGCAAATTCATGGGCCCCACCTCAGTCCTACTGAATCAAAAACTCTGGAGGTGAGACTCAGCAGTCTGTGTTTTAGCAAAACACATCCCAAACTTTGAGAACCACTGGTCTGGATCTTTGATATACAAAGTGTGGTCTATGAACCTGAAGCATCAGCATCACCTGGGAACTTGTTAGAAATGCATAATTTGGTGTTTCACCTCAGATCTACTTCATCTGCATTTTAACAGGACCCTAAGGTGATTCATTTGCACATTAAAGTTTGAGAAGCACTGATCCAGGCAATGCCAATGCTGCTGATGTACAGATAGCCCACAGGAGTAGTAAGGATACTGATGGTAGCAGTTGTTCATTTTTCAAGGAGTTTCTCACTTCTGTTTCAATAAGCAGTAACACTTGCACTAGCATTGGCTTGGTTTAACTTTTGGTGGCCTACATCCCAGATACACCCAGTTATGTTGTCATGGCCCCTTCCTCTTTCCTTTCTTTCTCTCCTGCCCTTCTTTTCTTTCTCCCTGCTCCCTCCCAACCCCCTCCCATCCCCATCTCTCTGCTCTAACACATCATGTACATAGATTGTCAGGCACTTCTCGCCCACAGTCCTATCCATTAAGGATCTTCATGCATTCTTGAATTAGAGACGTATTTCTCAATTTTTATTTTTTTTCCATTATCACCCCTCTAAGGAGTCTTTGTAGACATTTTTTTCCCAACTGCCCCCCAGCCGAAAATATTAATACCACAGATATACTGTGTATCTGCTTATATGCTATATGTGTATCTGTATTTTATACCTAAAAGAGTACAATTGTTTCATGATCCCCCTAAGCTAATTTTTACCCTCTTAGGGATGATATTGCTGTTCCTTTCCCCTTCTCCCCACAAATGAGAATGCAGTTATTAGGGTGAACGTGGGGAGATAATCTGGTCTGTAGCCACTTTGAAGAATCTACTTGAATCAACTTTCCCTACCTCAGGGATAATTGAAGGACAGGGAGGAGGCCAAGAAAGACACCCTTTGGTGGAGGTAGGCCTTCAAAACTCTTTATCCATAGGAAGGTCCCACCCTGAACTGGGAATTTCAAGGATTCATCCAAAGAATTGTTGTTCTTGAATTTTGGCAGGATATCCTGATACCACCACTCCAGGCTCCCAGTTTGAGCCCAAAGTATCCTCCTTCACACCTGTTTTTCTCTCCTGCAACAAAGACGCCTTCCTCCTTTTTTCCAAGTCCCTTTTTAATAATCTCACACGTACCCTAGAAATTTTCCCCATCCAATTTTTTCCTCTATTTTGTAACTTTTTTTTTTTTTTTTTTTTTTTTCTGCGGTACACGGGCCTCTCACTGTTGTGGCCTCTCCCGTTGCGGAGCACAGGCTCCGGACTTGCAGGCTCAGCGGCCATGGCTCACGGGCCTAGCCACTCCGCAGCATGTGGGATCTTCCCAGACCGGGGCACGAACCCGTGTCCCCTGCATCGGCAGGAGGACTCCCAACCAGTGCGCCACCAGGGAAGCCCTATTTTGTAACATTTTTAATCTTTCCCCCCTTTCCTAGATCCTTCTCTGCTAAATTCTGATAATGGACAAATCTCCTTTATCCCACAGACATCTGCCCTTGGCTTAATTTACTTTCTCCCCACCCTTCCCCCAGAGCTTTTTTTGAGAAATAATTGAAATATAACATTGTGTAAGTTTAAGGTATGCAATATGATGATTTTTAATTAATTTCATTCATTTCTACACTTCTCAAAAGGTTGCTTATACTTATTTCTGTCTTCCCACACACACCCTAACCAAGGTGTTGGAACATGGGATTTGGAGTCCTGTAGATTTTTTTTCTTTTTTTTTCTTTTTTTTTTTTTTGCGGTACGCGGGCCTCTCACTGTTGTGGCCTCTCCCATTGCGGAGCACAGGCTCCGGACGCGCAGGCTCAGCGGCCATGGCTCACGGGCCCAGCCGCTCCGCGGCATGTGGGATCTTCCTGGACCGGGGCACGAACCCGTGTCCCCTGCATCGGCAGGTGGAGTCTCAACCACTGCGCCACCAGGGAAGCCCTGTAGATCTATTTTTGACTTCGGGCACCTTCTTGAAGTCATTTTGTAATCTTTGGCACATTAATTGATTTCTGTAAGTGCCAGTTATCCTCTCTGTTAAATATATGCCTTGTACAGTTACTTGGAGGGATAAAATGAATAGTTAAGTCCCAGCCAGCATAGAACCTGGCCCATAGGAGGGTTCTGAATTACATTCAAATGTCGTGATTTTTTTTTCCTCAAATTATTATCTTTAATTTTATTGTGACATTTTGTTAGTCAATCTATAGTTAAATGTGACCAAACTGCAGTGCTTATTTAAAATAACTGTATAGCTTATTCAGCAATATTTACATCTTTAACTGTTACCAGTCAGCTTCTAACTTGGTATTATTTTGGTCATTTTTAAAAGATACTCAAAGAAGGATTACAGAAATATACATATCCTCCAGAAACTGCAGAAGACTTTGAAACAGAAAACACTTTCCCACCCATAGAGGTCATGCTTGAGGTTCATGAGAACGTAATCTTTTTTGAGAATCCTATGGTTGCAAGGTGGGATGCTGAAGGTACGGCAGTGTCTTAACCAGCTTTGATAATTATGTAATGAAAAGAGATACAATAATATAAATTCTTATATCAAATTAGGAAATGCAGCGTGTAAACTGAGTTTCTAATCTTACATATTTCTCTGCCAATTCTAGGGTCTTTGTTTTGTTTGCTCTTGATGGAAAAGAATGGGGATTGGAGTTTTTTATAACTATTAGTTGCTGAAGTGTTTATATCTGCCATATTCTCTGAGAAATGTCTTTATGTTTATACAATTACGTTTTAAAAAAGAAGGAAATGAACAGAAATATCAAGATAGCATAACAAATCAAAAACAAACAAATGAAAAGCCTACTCTCTCTTGAAATGGCCAAATAATTCACACTGGGGTGATTAAAATTTGATTATTTTAATGCTAATGATTTATAAGTTGCAAAGCTTATTACAGCCAGGTACTGAGGATGTGGATGGGCAAATGGGAAACCTGAGAAAGAGGAAAACTAGCCACTGTATGCCTCTTTATAACTTCTGATGAATCATGGGAAATTATTGCTTATTCAAAATGTTAAATAAATATCAATAAAATCAGAAGTACTAACAAAAATACAAGCTAATAATTCACCAGTCATTAGCAGATACCTTATTTAGGGTTGGCAGGCTAAACTTTGAAAGGTCTCGGTCTTGTGAATTAATGTATGCACATTTTGGGGCTCTTAGATGAAAGCCGAATAGCTTTGTTTTTAGTGTAGGTGAATTATTCTACATCCATCTGTTTATTTGTGAAAGGGTTTACATACTAGATGATAGGTTTAGAACAGATAGGATCACTAAAGCACAGAGCTATTACTTTATTTAGTTAATGGGGGCAGAGAATTTAGAGAATATTTTGTACTTTAAACTTTTTCATGGTTGCTACAACACTCCATATTTTTGCTTGTATAGACATAGCCACAAGACATTATTTATTCTAGAAATAATTTATATATTAAAAACAGTATATTTTTATCAATACATTAAACCATAAAGTATATCAAAATGAACATTAGGTAATTTTTTCCTTTTATGTTGCTTTTAGAGGTTTCACTTTTCCTTTCCTTTAATGGTAATGTTCCTAAATATTTATCACATTAAAATTTATTCATACTCAATTAGTATTAGACAAGGTAAATTATCCCACATGATTCAGGGAAATACAATATGTAAAAATTGACTCTAAGTACAGTAATTATACGACAGTAATCTACAACTCCAGTAATTTTTAAACCATGGGGAAACTTTTTTTGCCAGGGAATACTAGAAAGTTGAAGAATTTATTTATAGGCAATACTTAATTTTTACGTCTACAAATTAAAATAATTTTGTTAATGTAAAAACAAAAAGAGGAATTATAAAGAACTTAGTTTTCCAATATAATCGTATTTATTATATTGAATTTAAGACTCAAAAATAGTCAGTGAAACCCTCCATGTGAGAAGAAGAGAAAGCCAAGTGGGAATGAAGAGGGTGTTCTAGAAAGATAATGATTCATTCATTTGTTCCATAAATATGCTAAACAATAAGAAAGATGGAGATAAATGAGACATAGTTCCTTCTTCCAGGAGTTTTCAAAGTTGTAGGAGAGGCAGAGAGGGAAAATAATCATAATACAATGTAGTAAGGCGCTATATAATGGAAGTGCTAAGGAGCAGAACAATGGCTGGGTCCCATCTGGAGAGTTACGGAAGGCTTCTCCTAGGGTGGAATATTGAACAGGTCCTTAAGAGACTAAGAGAACTTTCACATGTAAGTCTCATGTGGACATATGTCTTCATTCCTCTTGGGTATATCCCTAGGAGTGGAATTGCTGGGTTGAATGGTAAATTGATGCTTAACTATTTAAGAAACTTGCCAAATTGTTTTTCAAAGTAGCTGTACCAGCAAGATACAAGGTTTCCCATTTCTCCACATCCTTGCCAACATTTGTTATTATCTGTTTTTTGGATTATAGCCACTCTAGTGGGTGTGAAATGGTAGTTCGTGGTTTTAATTTGTATTTCCCTAATGACTGGTAATGTTGAGCATCTTTTTTAATGTATTTACTGTACTTTTGTATATCTTCTTTGATGAAATGTTTATGCAAATCTTTTGCCCATTTTTAAGTTGGGTTGTGTTTTATTATTGAGTTGTAAGAGACACAGAATACCACCTATTATATGATTGTATTTAATGAAAAGTCCAGAAAAGGCAAATCTTTAGAGACAGGAAGTATATTAATAGTTGCTTGGGGCTGGTGATGGGGATGGGAATTAACTATAAACAGACATAAGAGATCTTATTTGGAGGATAATAATGTTCTAAAACTGAATAAAACTGGATGGTGATGATGGTCGTACAGCTCGATAAATTTACTAAAAATACTCGCATACTCAAGACAGGTGAATTTTAAAGTTGTTTAAAAAGAAAGATGAAGAGAGTTTCTCTAAGAGATAAAGGAAGAGTCCTCTAGGAAGAAAGAACGGCATGTGCAGAGGCTCAGAGGTATATGATGTTGTTGCAGAAGAAGAAAAAGTGTGGCTGGAAAGAGGTCTTAGAAGTGGCAAAGGAGGAAGCCGGAAATCAGAATCAGAGCTTCATTCTAAAGGTCTCACAACTGTGCTGAGGAGTTTGGACTTGATCCTGTAGACAGGAAGAAACTCCCAGCAAAGCTGGCTTTTTGTGGAGATTCTATTCTAAATGTGAAAAATCGATTTATACATATTGCAGTTATGGGAGTGGTTTCATTCTTATTTTTGCAGAGGAAAAAATGGAACTAATGTCACATTCTTCCGAATTATAAAGGTAAACACTGGAAAACTGATGGCATCAGCAATGTATCTTACAAATCGGAAGACAGACTTATAACATTCAGCCTGGACACTTTTGGCCCTGTTACCTTGATTCAAGATGCTCATGTTAATATGCCATACCAGTCATGGGAGCTAAGACCACTTGATGTGAATGAAGTACTTCTGACTGTGACTACAGTATTTACTGAGATTCAAATACAAATTAAGGTAAACTGCTGTTATAGCAAGTCATGTCAAAGAGCTAAATCTGTTTGATGACTGTAAGTGTGTCAAAGCAATCAATCACTGCTGATTTACATATTGAAATGTGTCTTTTATAAATCTATTTACAATATACCTTGAACTGTAATTTTCTAAATGAAATTTAAATTAAATAGATAGGAAATAGCATGTAATAAGTAAAGTACAAATTTGTACCCTAAAGTTACTAGGAATAGAACAATTGGTGAAGACATAAGCCTGGTTGCAGTATGACTTTCAGAGTTTTTGATCCACTCTAAAGAGGCTTCCTGATCTTATCACCTAGCCATTTGAAATCCCTTTTGAGTGCCTCCATTGCTCATCACTCAGAAGTTACACAGTCTGAAATTTAGAGACACAAAAAGTAGATTTAGTGGTTGCCTGAGGCTGAGGGTGGGAATGAGGATTAACTGTAAATGGACATAAGGGATTTTATCAGAGGGATGAAAATGCTGTAAAACTGATTTATGGTGGTAGTTGCACCACTCAGTAAAGTTACTCAAAAAACCACTGGACTGTGCACCTGGGTGAATTTTATGATATGTAAGATATACCTCATGAAAGTTGTTTTAAAAAAGAGAGAGAGAGAAAAAAAGAGATAACCTGAAATTCCTTATGACTGAGGCAGGAAGGCTAGAATATCATCAAATTTGGCTTTTAAAGTCAGATGAGAGATGTGAACTCTGTACACCTTCAAATTGCCACTTTGCAGACATTTTTTTAAATAAATTTATTTATTTACTGTGGCCGTGCTGGGTCTTCATTGAGGCAGTCTCAGTAGTTGTGGCACACAGGCTCTCTAGTTGCAGCACGTGGGCTCTAGAGCATGAGGCCTCAGTAGTTGCAGCATGTGGGATCTTAGTTCCCCGACCAGGGATTGAACCCAGGACCCCTGCATTGGGAGCATGAAGTCTTAGCCACTGGACCACCAGGGAAGTACCACCACTTTGCAAACTTTAAAACTGGATAATAATTTTGCATTATTATGTTAAAATTTTATTATATATGTATAAAAATATTATGATCCTTAAAAGTTGCAACATGATTGCTGTCAAATAGCTATTATATATCAATATGAACACATGTAGTATTCTTAGATCATAATTTATAAAGTAGGAGACCGGAGAGATCCTTCAGTTCAGTCCCTGGATTGCTCAGATGAGCCCAAGAAGAGTTGATAAACTGCTTAAGGTAACGTGGAGACTTTGCGGTGGAACTTTTGGATCAGGCCTAAAACATATCTGTCCTGCATTCTTTTTAATATAGGATTTTGTTTTAATAGTGTAAAGAACCTAACAGCTGGACCTAGAATGATAATGAGGTAATAGTTTCTTTAACTTGTATAAACGCGTCTTTTTTCTTATTGAAACTAGGAAAACCTCTGCATGTTAGCGTCAATCAAACTAAATAACAAAAAGCATTCCTCTATTTTGGAAGAAAAGTGGATGACTCCTGTTTCTTTCATTATTGCTTTGAAAGAAGCTGGACTGAATATCTTCCCTACTGGACACTCTCACTTTTATGTTGTTATAAACTATAAGGTAAGAATGAATCTTTCCAAATTTAATGTGCTGGACATTTAGAATGTTAGCAAGTGTTAAATTTTATATAAATCTTAAGGTACACCAATGGTTTTCTATATTCACTTATATAAGATTATAGTTAGAAAGGAAGGAATAAATAGCATGACCAGAAATCCAGGGTTCTCTCAAATTTAATAATCTATTGTATGATCTTCATAATGACACATGGAGCGTAACCACAGCTGGTCAGTTTAGTGCAAAGGTAGAGTCTGAGCAACTTCCCATTTCCTATGCTTTCTTTCTCCTTCCAGACTGGATACATGTAAGATTTCTTAAAAGAGTAAATGACTCAGCAGTTTCCCAAATATGATAAGTCAGGCAAAATTAGACATACAAGGACCACCAAACCCACTTCCTTCTATTTCTCGACATAGCCTCCCTGTCTGCGTACAGCTTCATATGACGCATAAGTTTAGTTAAATGAGATCCTTCCATGTTAAACTGCGAGCTCCTTGAGGGGGGTGGCCGTTTCTTAATCAGCTTTGACTCTTCTAGCATCAAGCCTATTCCTAGAATACAATAGATGTTTAGCAAATATTTATGATGCATGAATGAAGGCAGAGTGGCTTCTAATCATGAAAGGTGTTTTGGGCAGAAGAGTTCTATACTCAAGAACAAGTTTATAATATACCAGAAAATGGCAATATAGGTAGACACAACATTTGAAAATAATCCTGTCAATAAGAGTGCATACATATATGCGTAGGGGAAAAAAACCAACCTTAGTTTTAGTAACTCAAATTGCCAGTTACTCTACAAATGCTGAATGTCATATACTAGTCATCTTTTCAGAACATTATACTCAAGACTTTTTTTTTTCTGAATACCTATATTCTAGACATTGTTTTAGATGCTTAGGAAACAGTGAATAAAACACAGGTCCCTGCCCTTGTGGAGCTTACATTCTAGTTGAGGGAGGCAAAAATAAACAACAAACATAATAAACAAAATTATCTTATATGTCAAAAGGTGCTAAGTAGTATGGAAAAGGAAAGTTACAATACCAAATAGGGTGTAGGGGGGAGAGGGGTTCAATAAGGAGACAAGATTTGAGCAACGCTTCAAGGTGGGGAATTTAGCCAAGTTGATATCTCTGGAAGGATATCAGCTTCCAGGTGGAGAGAAGACCTGGGGAAAGAGCCCAGAGGGTGTGGCCTGATGTGTTTGAGGATGGGAGGGACAGCAAGGAGGCTGGGGTGCCGAGAGAGCAAAGGGAGAAGAACAGGGGATAAGGTCAGAGAGATAATGGGGTGTATGGGGGATGTCAGACCACAGAGGCCCTTGTGGAGCATTGTTAGGACTCTGGATTCTACTCTGAAAAGGGAAGCCATTGCCCCGTTTTGAGAAAGAAGTCATGTAATCTTACATTTTATTTTTTAAATATTTGAGTTTTTATTTTTTAATAGTTTTTTAAAATTTTTATTGAATTATAGTTGATTTACAATGTTGTGTTAGTTTCTGCTCTACAGCAAAGTGAGTCAGTAATACATATATACATATATTCACTCTTTTTTAGATTCTTTTTCCATATAGGCCATTACAGAGTATTGAGTAGAGTTCCCTGTGCTGTACCGTAGGTCCTTATTAGTTACCTATTTTATATATAGTAATATGTATATGTCAATCCCAATCTCCCAATTTATCCCCCCCCCCACTTTTCCTCCCTTGTTAACCATAATTTTGTTTTCTACATCTGTGACTCTATTTCTGTTTTGTAAGTAAGTTCATTTGTACCATTTTTTTAGATTCCATTTATAAGTGATATCATATGATATTTGTCTTCTCTGTCTGATTAACTTCAGCTGACTTACATTTAAATGGATCTGTGTTGAGACCAGACCAGACTGTAGGAGGCCAAGGATGGAAGGGAGACTAGAGAGGCTCTACGATCAACTCTATTTGTTTGTATATTGACAGCTTCCTTTGGTAGAAGTGAAAGCTTATCGACAAATGGCCCTGTTAAGTTCTGCTTTTGCGTTTGGTTGGAGCAAGTGGAATACAGTATGTGATTCTAACAAAGTTGTATTTCAGGTATAGTATGCAAAAACCCCATTAAACTATTTTGTGCTCCAAAAGAAGATACTCAAAAGCTAAATGAATGTAGACCATGGTTTCTCCTTTTAAAAAGGTGAAAAAGATTAACATTCAAAATGGAGTTTTACAACTTCATTTTCTTTAATTTTGTCAAAAATGTAAAACCAGGGCTTCCCTGGTGGCGCAGTGGTTGAGAGTCCGCCTGCCGATGCAGGGGACGCGGGTTCGTGCCCCGGTCCGGGAAGATCCCACATGCCGCGGAGCGGCTGGGCCCGTGAGCCATGGCCGCTGAGCCTGCGCGTCCAGAGCCTGTGCTCCGCAACGGGAGAGGCCACAACAGTGAGAGGCCCAAGTACCGTACAAAAAAAATAAATAAATAAAACCAAACCATGTAAAGGTTATACTTTTCATTGTCCATCATGGTATCAAATGCTCTTGATTTCAGGCTTAGAGACCTTATCTCTCTTTACATCAACTGAAGAACAAATGTCAGCCTTTCACGTGAATATATCTATGATTCACAGACTTTCTCCTCTGAGAGGGTTAGGCCGCCAATTTAACTTTCTGGCACATTTCCTACTGCCTGATAAAAGAATGTATCTTATCAAATTCTACACGATGACTGATGAATATTTTAGCATAAATGAGCCACCATATTTATTTATCTTGTTTATTGTGTGTTTCTCCTATTACAATATAAGCTCCTTGAAGACAAGGTTTTTATTGTTGCAGTTGTTAGTTACTTATTAATACGTTTAGTTATTTTTTCTTTGTTGTTGTTTTATCCCCAGCACCTAGAACAGTACCTGACACTTGAAGCCATTCAATAAATATTTTTAAGGAATTAATACATTTTGATAAGTTCCATAAACACCAAGATATAAACAGTTTCATGCTTTAAAAAAAATGGGACATTAAGACTGTTTCTTTTTATCTTAGCAATTCAGGGAACTCAACTGAGCCCTTCAAATAAAATACTCTACTGTCAAAATACCCAGTAAAAGAGGAACTATTAACATATTTTTCTTTCTTTTTCTTTAGGTGAGGGAACACCTTCCTAAAGAAGAACCCATTCAAAATCCTAATTGGGCCCTTTTAATGTTTAGTGGTGACAGGGCACAAAGTCTCAAAATCAATGAATCCAGCGATGCATTCTCTGAAGCCCTTAAAGAAGAAACTGAGTTTCATTCTACTTTATATCACATGGTTAAGGATTTTGCTTCTAAAGAAGCAATGAAGAAAGTTAGGTGTCCCAACTGCCAGTTTGTTGACTCTGTATGCCACATGCTGCTCTCAACTAGATTACTCAGCTATTCTTAATCCCCGCTGATAAATTTTATTCAGTATGAAGAATGAAGCAACTTGGAGAAAAATCCGGTATTTCTACAATGAAGTGTAACGAGTGGATATATGCCAAATAGGCTGTTAAAATGATCTAATCAGCATTTTACACTCAAATTTTACTTTCTAAGAATTAGGGTTTTTTTCCTTATGCATATGTGACCTACTGAGGCTTCCAACATTCACTGTATGAAAATTTGAATGGTTCTTTATTTCAATAAATTTTAACAAACAATAATATCTCCTCCTCAAAAAGCTCATTAAAAAAATCATATAGGTGGGCTTCCTCCCCATTGTATTTTAGTTAGGAAGGTAATCACAAAAAGAGGGAATATAAAATATCTTACAGTCATTCTGAGAACCTCTGGTTCCATGCTATAATTTCCCAGCTAAAAGCTACTAATTTACAAAGTTCAGATACTGAAACTTTAAAAATCAAGATTAGCATTAGCACATTAGGATGTGCTGCAGTCACACTGGCGGTGGCCCATTGTGTTGGAGTCTGGTAAATGGCCACAAGATATGTTCTAGAGACATCCAGGAGTCCCCGTCCTGTGTGGGAGCAGCATCCACAGACTTCTGGAAAAATCGGCCTGTGAAGAAGCTCATCAATGCCGCAAATAGTACAATGAACGCGACAGAAAGCCAGAGCGCCTTGCTGGCCTCTCTGATGGAAGTCTTGAGATTTGTTGCCCAGGAAGCTATTGTGTTATAACTACAAGGAAAACACAAAATCAGCATGTGGTAATCACAGCATGTGGTTATTAGAAACACTCCTTTTGTCAACAATAATCAAGTCATGCGTCTGCCCTGCATAATTCCACCAACACCCCCTCATGATAAGCCACATAGTATGATCTAGCCTCTTGGCTTTGGCCACAATCTGCTCCCCACGCCCCTTATAATTTTTAGAATTAAAGAAATGATGTGCTAAGGGAAGAATCTGAAAATTATGTGATTTAGGCATTACTTAACTCCTAACAAGTACATTTGAGTATTAAGTTCATTTTTTCAATCAGGTAAGGCAATTTATATTCCTGGGGTAGAAGAAATAATGTTATTCATTGGGTAGAGCAAGATATATGTACTTATAAACATGTCACTTATTTCTCACCATACCCTGGACTTTTGCTGTACTGAAACCCTAAAATTCCTTTTAGAAACACCCGCCAAAAAAGCTTATTACAGCATCATATAAGTCTTTGAAAATAGTTAACTATGTGTTTTACATGTGCTAATTCATTTACTCATGACAGCAAAGACATAGGTACTATTATCATCTCTACTTTATAGGTGAAGAAATCAGTGCTCAAAAATGGATGAACTTGCCCAGGTCACACAGAGTCAGAGAGCTAATTCAAGCCTGGGCCATCTGGTTCCAAGGCCAAGTTCTTAACACTGTGAACTCACCTGCCTCTTGTAGTTCATAGGTTCAGGGAATATTGTTAAACACCATATGGAGTTTGTTATTCATCTTAAATTTAACATTTTGAAAGGTCTTTTAGTAAAGTAATTTGATTAAGATTAATTCTGCTAACCCTGCCTTACCTTTCCCCATTCCACCAAAATGGTATCATTTAGCAAGTAGACAACTTACGTTGAAAAGACATCCCATTTTGATGGATTATTTTTCTTTTCAGAAAGACTTGGCTTTCTTGTCCTTTCTACTGTTTCTTCTTCAGGTGGTTCTGAGTCATCTTTAGTTCTGTAAATAAATATTGTTTTTAAATATTAAACTATGGATAATGTGCTATTATCATTTATAAGATACTGCTAAATTTTCCTGTATTACTAAGGAAGCTTGCAGATATTCGTTTTGCTTTAGAAAGATTTGATAAATAGTAATTCTAAAAGTCAAATCACCAACTTTATATTTTTAACCATTTATAGGAATTCAATTTTCTTTCTTTTTTTTTTTTTTTTTTTTTTGCGTTACGCGGGCCTCTCACTGTTGTGGCCTCTCCCGTTGCAGAGCACAGGCTCCGGATGCGCAGGCTCAGCGGCCATGGCTCATGGGCCCAGCCGCTCCGCGGCATGTGGGATCTTCCCGGACTGGGGCACAAACCCGTGTCCCCTGCATCGGCAGGCGGACTCTCAACCACTGCGCCACCAGGGAAGCCCAGGAATTTAATTTTTTAAAGTAACTTTCTGTATTTAGAAAAATAGCAAATGTTTGTTGTAGAAAATTGGGATGCTAGCCAAAGAACAAATAAAAAGGGGAGATTTACAAAGAACATGTGTAAGTTAATCAATTCTCACCACTCATAATTAACCACTGTTGTTACTGTGATTTTCCTTCTCAGCATGTGCGTGTGTGTGTGTCTGTGTGTGTATTAGTAACTACACTTTAAAAAGCAAATGTGGATGCTGTATTTCTCCGTGTATTTTTCATTCAACGTATCATAAAATTTTTCTCATTAACAATTGATTTTACTCTTTTTTCCATAGGTTTTTTGAGCAGTGCTAAAGTGGAATAACGTCAAAGTGTCATTTCTTCTTTCTCTAAAAAATCTTAATACTTTTAAACATGTTTATGAAGATATGTTTTGTATAAAACTACCTAAAATAAACTATTAGTGGTCAGTGAGCTGGGAAGTAGCAAATGGGTTGACTGTATTTAGATGAAATCATATTATCTAAAGAGGGGTCGTTTACCTGAACAAAACTTGTTTCATGTTCATGTTCCATGTTTCATATTCACTGATGAGTCCCTAGTTGGATTTGAATTTTGAAATCCCAAACTTACAATCCCCTCACAACTGCCAAAGGGAATTGTGTCTCAAAGTTTTTGTTTTTGTTTTTCAGTCAAACACCTATAGGGAATGCATGTGATAGATTTTAGTTTGGTTTTTAAAGGCAACAAAGCCCAAAAGCCAGAATTCTTATAGGATTTTCAAGGTTTCAGTCTTCGTTTGCGAAAACTTTGCAGTAGAAATCATACCATACTGACAAAAATTTAAAAAGAGATTATAATCTTTTCAAGGAAACTCTTGATTTTTTTTTTAACCCAGATTAGAAAATATCCATTATGTTAACTCTAAATCTAAAAAGAGTTCAATACATGCAATTAGACTCCCAGGATTATTTAAGGAAAAAGTAAAGGCTTTGAGGGTAGGAACTATGTCTTTTTCATCTTTATACCTCTTAACCTTGAGCGTAGTGTGTCTCACATAACAGGCACGCAATGAACGTGTTATAAAGTCAACATAAAATCATTTCATTAAGATCTCTACAGACGAGGAAACTGAGACCAAATAATGTTAAGCAGTTTGTCCAACGTCACCCAAGGATTTAGGGGCAGCATTTCTTCTTCTCCCTCCCTCTTGCCCTCTACCTTTCATTATAGGAGTATATTTTATTTGTTTAACTTGCTAGATATAGAGATAGCAACGTAGAGTTTTATGTTTCCCCTAGTCTTCATTTACTTAAAGGGAAGACATGTATATATAATGCACATATATTACATATTACATTATATGTTGTAACTAATTCATCTAAGTAGATGAAAATTTTATTTCTGTGGCTCTTTATTGACCTTTCCCCCTGATGACAAGAAACCTATACAGGAAAAAAATTCTCTTCACATATCTGGCAAATTCCAGGTTCTTTTCTAACTTAAGACCTCAAACCTTGAAGTACTGAGTGCTATGAGAGTGAATGTATTAGCAAGTAACATTTATATAGTACTTTATAGTTCACAAAAGTCTTAAACAATGAATGATCTTTTTGATGATGCAGCACTGACCTCATCTCCACAGAATAAAACTGATCCCCACTATTTATGCCCGGCACATCAGGTTAATAAACACATCAAGCTTCACCTACTTCAGTTCACATTTTTCTTCTTCAGCATCTGCCCAGGAATAGGTGCTAATAAATCGATGTAATGAGGGACGGTGTTCACTCTGCTTTGACCCCAAAATACGCCTAAATAAAGATTATAGCCACTTGTCAAATCAAATACTTCTGTAGCCATTACCAATTTATTTCCCACTACCTAAATCAATACAAAAATGATACATTCTTATTTTTTCCTTGGCATATTCATACAATGCTTATTTCATAAGAAATAATTTCATGAATATATGCCAATTTTTATAATTATTCTGCATATACTCCATACAAATCAAATGTTACTATATCACTTATTTCAAACATTAACTTTAGCCCAGTTATAAAACAGTAAGGTTCCCAAAGAGCAACCATAAAATTGCACTTACCAACTGCTTGACCTCCTACTGAATCGGTCATTATTTTCCATCCCAGCCACCTTTAAAGTTTAGATGTTAAGGAAATAATAAAATATGAATTTAGTGAAGTAAATTTATATTTCTGTCATATGGAAATAAATTTGCTTTTGACTAAGAACACTTAGGGATTTGCTTACCATTCCTGCATTTCCAATATTTCTGGGCAAAGAGGCAATGGTCACTCTTCGAAGAGAAGATGGCTACCCAAAGGGGGAAAATGTACACTTAGAAAATTCTCAATGTTTTATCCTTGTATGAAACACTGATGGGTATTCTTGAATGTACACATCCATGTACTTGATCACTGATGAGTTAAACAGGAGACACATTTTCAAGGATTTTGTTATGGCCAAATTGCCTTCCAGAAATATTCTGCCAGTTTATATTCTACCTTCTCCAACAATGGATAATTTTTGCCAATCAAGTAAGGAACATAAGGCTTTCTGTTTAGGTTTCCAGTAACACTGAACACTGTTTTTCTATGCCAAATAACCCTGTATGTATCTGCTCTGAGAACCACCTGTTTATGATTTTTGCCTATATTAATTTTGTTAATGATATTTCTTGGCAGAATTTTTTTATTGTTAATATAGCCAAATCTTTTCATCTCTTTCTCTCTCGCTCTTTTTTTTTTTTTTTTTTTTTGTTATCTTTGGTTTGGTTTTGTTTTGTTTTTGGCCACATCATGTGGCATGCAGGATCTTAGTTCTCTGACCAGGGATCGAACCCGTGCCGCCTGCAATGGAAGTGTGGAATCTTAAACACTGGACCGTCAGGGAAGTCCCTCATCTCTTCCCCTCTTTTGCTATCATTTCTTTTATGCTTGGAAAGGTTTTCCCCAACTCAAGAGGAGATAAATATGCACCTATTTTAGGGATTTTTTTTCATTTTTTCCATTTAATACATTTAAGGATGAGTATGACATTATAATGAATGGATGTGTTTATACCTCAGCCTTGAGATTTGTACAGGAGAATGTTATATTTTGTGGCTCTTCACATTTAAATAAGTAGAACTTCAGGAAATAAACTGAAGAAGTTTTATGTGAATACTTTTCTTAAGCCACCATTTCTAATTTATTTTTATAGGTTAGTTGAACATCAAAAATACCAAATTGTGGTCCAAAATCCTGGGTTCTAATCATGATTGTGTCACTACAGGATCATAACTAATCACTTAACTTCTGTGAAAGTTAATTTCCTCATCTGTGAAAAAGATTTGGATGGAATGATTTTAAAGTCCCTTGCTCAAAAATTCAGTGAAATCTTGATTTTCAAACTGACAGAACCTGCTGGTTGACTTTCAATATCCCGTTTTCCCCTTCTACTTAGTAACAAACCCCACTAATTTTTAGTTAGGCATACAGCCTCCAGAATAAAAGCTGTTTTCATCTTATTTCCAACAAAGAATGAAAAGGGAAATGTTATCTGGGACTTCTAGGAAGTGTCTTCAGAGGTAGAGAGAACACCTGTTCTCGCTTCTTCCTTTTTCTTGGAGCAGGACTCAACATAATGACCAGGACTTGGTACCCAGAAATGACAAAGCTATCTTAGACTATGAGATGGAAGCAAAGCGCAGAGGTCGATGACTCGGCAAGAGAGACGGGGACTGGGATTTTGTGAAGCTGTTGGACTGCTTATTCCCAACTTTGGTTTCACATGAGAGAGAAAGTATCGTTATACTGGCTTTCCTCTCGCTGCCAGGCAAACTTAATTGATGTACAAATATTGCAAGAAGTACAAAAGCGTACATATATAAACACATGTATATATACATAACACATATATGAATTAAAATCACTGTTGTTTTATGATTTAAAGCCATGTTGCTTCAAGTAATATTTTAAAACCATCTCAGCTATAACATTTGATAGACATTTGTTACCTTAGAGTTTAGAGAAGCTGAACGTTTTTTAATTTGGCAGTCACCTGAAAGGGAAAACACATTTGTGTATTTTTGGAATTACATGTGCAATTTAACGCAATGGTCTTCTTTACAAAGAAAAGCAATGGTTAGAAAATATTTAAGACCCTAGAGACTACTGAGCAATATAAATATCTGGTTATCATTTATTTGGTGATTCACAACGTTAGTAATCTGAACCAATGGAATACAGTCCTCTATGTCACTGCCAATGTCCACCATGCCCGCCTAGCACAGAGGGGGCACTAAATGAATGTCTGCTGAATCAATGAGTCAAAAATTACAGATCAGAAGATCATCACATGTTATTACTTTTCAAGAAGAGGGAACAGATCATTAAAATGAAAATTCTGCCTATAAACATTCATACTGTCAACTTAAAATAAAACTATAAGGTTCATATAAGCCTTCTGTTAAGATATTCTCCATGGTCTCAGATGTCTCCCTATTTTCCAAGCTATTGATCAGCTTACCCTGTCACAGTCCTTCCTTGTTCGAGGGATACAAAACCATTGTTGATAAGAGTGGTTCATTTATGCTATTGTGCCTTGCTTTATGTGTGGAGAAAAAGCCAGTTCTAACATATCCTAAGTAGACAACACTGGGGTCAACTCAATGAGTTGGATTAGTTATATTCTCTCATGTCATCATTTTAATGAAATCTTGGTGTCTGCCATAAAATCCATCTTGTCTCCTAATTTGTTTTCTAACTGACATCTTACTCTGGGCTATATAAATAACAGGAATGAGTTATTTCTTATATTCTATATATCATATCCTTCTAATATAATCTTAACATAAGGGTCTTATACTAAAGACATTATATAATAAGAATTAGTAAGAGAGAATGAAAAAGAAGAAAGTTAGAAAGACATAACTGATACAATTATCTTAAACTTTTATTACCTTCATCTTCAAGAGGGTTAAAAGTCCTTTCATTTTGCAAAAGAACCTGTTTTAGTTCTTCTAATTCAGCGTGTTCTTTGGCATACATTCTCTTCAGATTTTCTACATGCTGAATCATCACTTCGACGGCTTTACTAACCCGGCTTTCCTAGCAGGAAAAAAAAAAAGAACAAATTTAGGGCTTCCCTGCTGGCGCAGTGGTTGAGAGTCCGCCTGCCGATGCAGGGAACACGGGTTCGTGCCCCGGTCCGGGAAGATCCCACATGCCACGGAGCGGCTGGGCCCATGAGCCATGGCCGCTGAGCCTGCGCGTCCGGAACCTGTGCTCCGCAATGGGAGAGGCCACGACAGTGAGAGGTCCGCGTACCGCAAAAAAAAAAGAGAACAAATTTACATTGAAAATACTATTCTTGATACCCAGTTAAAAGATAGTGAATGAGACACATGCACTTATCTTCACTCCATCCTTAAATCCTACAAAAATGACAAGGGATTTTTTTTTAAGGCATGAATAGACAAGGGTAAATAGAACGGAAGAGGATATAACAAATTTTTGAACACCTGCCAAGTAGAAGGACCGGTGGTAAATGAATAAGACCTGAAAAGCTGAACCCTGAAAATCTGAACCCTAAAAAAAGCAGTAAGAAAAGCCTAGAAGCCACGTGGGTTATACCACAGAAAGCTGCAAATGCTCAGGAATTAGTGGTGCCTTTGGAATTAAGCTTGGAGATAGAACAGAAGAAATGGTTGATAATCTGTGTAAAAAGTGATTAGATCCACAGATCCCCTCCCTTACTCAGGTCAGCTGAGCCCCTCTACCACTTTGGTGAAAGACTACAAAAGCTGGCTATCTAGAGAGAGTTAACCAGAGTGTCTGTGCATTGAGCAGTAACAAATAGTTGATGGTGAGTGGATCATACAGAAAAGAATAGATTTAAGCAAAAGTCTATATATATATTGAATCTAGAGATATGGAGCCTTATTCTTCCAACTGTCAAACACTTGTAGCCCAGCTTATACTCTCAAGACTGGCAGTTGGAAGACTTTTCTCTGAGGAATCTAACATTGCAAGATGACAGTCTTAAAACCACCAATGTTAAGAGTATCCCAGTGACACAACCTAGCTTGTGTGAAGCTCAGAGCCAACAAGAAACTTCCCCACCCAACATATACAGAGCTCCCAGTCAGCTGTATAGTGGATCATCACTAGTCAGAGGAAAGCCTCTAGCCTGAGAAAAGGAAATCAAAACAGAAAGAAAAAAACTAAAATTTCAATGAAACTATCAATATCTTCAGAAAAGTAAGAATAAGTATTGCATCTATGAAATAAGAACAAGATATTAAAAAGCAACATTCTGAGAATTTTAAAAGTCTGGAAATTAAAAATATGATTAAAAAAATATGTAACTTAAGAGTTTCAAGATAAGGTTAAGGAAATTTCTCTGAAACTAGAGCAAAATGACAAAAATGTAGAAAACAGACAAGAAAGGACCAGTTCAGGAGAAAGGAATTCAAGAAGTATAGAAAATGTAGAAAAATTCCATCAAATGTAGAAAAGGAAACAGTTCAAGAAAATCTCTGAACTCAAGAAATAACTTTCCAGCTTAGGACCTAAAACAGTGGTTGAAAATAAACCCATGCCAAGGAAGGACAGTAGGGGTAAGAGGATATCCTAAAAGCTTCTGGAAAGTAAAAAGGGATTATAAACAAAAGTTCAGGGGTCAGAATGGCATCAAAGTTTGATAGCAACTCCAGAAGCTAAGAAGAAGATGAAAAATCATGAAGGAAATGATTTCTAATCTAGAATCCTTCACCCGGCTACCGTAAAGACATAAAGAATAAAGCCATTTTCAGTTATATAACATTTTAAAAAGTTTACCTCCCCGGCATTCTTTCCCTCAGCAAAACGCGTGAGATGTTCCACCAAAATAAAAAAGCAAGCCAGCAAAGAAGGAGGTATGGGATTCAGAAAATGGGATTCAACTCAAGAAAGAAGTGAAAGAAATCTTCATTTAAGAGTTCCTAAGACGTTTGTGTTGAGCCTGAAGAACAGTCAGTTGAGACTGACAGGTCAAAAATCTCTGGAAGCAACATCTCAATGAAGAAATTGACAGAATACCTGATGAGTTTGAACGTATTGTGAGATCTAGACTCCCTGGGAGAGGCTGAGAATAAATTAGAGATAAGTAAATAGAAAAGTAAGCATAACAATCATGGCAAAGGAAAATGATTAACTCCACGAAGAACATGAACATTGTGCAAAGAAGGAAAAGACATCATAACAGACTACTGTCTCTGCTATGAATAGAATTTACACGGGTGTAATAATGTTTACAGATAATATAGATCTAATATTATTCATCCACTTTTTTTAATTAAAACTTTTTATTACGATAATTTCAACAGACACAAAAAATAGACAATAAGCCCACACATATCTATTAACCAGTTTCAAGAACCACTAACATTTTGCTATATGAGTTTCATCTCAAGTTTTGAATGCTATTTCTTTTTAAGTACAGGTGATGGACATCATGTGGTTTTACTCATAAACATTTCAGTAAGTATCTAAAAAAAAAAAAAAAAAGGAGTGTATTGTCTTAAATAACCACAATGCCATGATCACGTCTAACAACATTAACAGAAACATCTTATCATCTAATCCATATTCATATTTTCCCAATTGTCTCAAAAACATCTATTTACAGTTTTGTTTGAATTGGAACCTGACAAAATACATTCACTGTATTTTTCTTTTTTTTATATTGATGTGTAATTCACAATATAAAATTTACTATTTTAAAGTGAACAATTCAGTGACATTTAGTACATTCACCATGTTGTGCAACCACCACTTCTATCTAGTTCCAAAACCCTTTCATCACCCCAAAGTAAATGCCCATACCCACTAAACAATTACTCCACACTCACCCCTCCCCACCAAAACCTAGCCAATACCAACCTTCTACCTTTCTCTAAAGATTTACCCATTCTAGATACTATATATAAATAGAATTATACAATATGTGACATTTGTGTCTAGCACCTATAGTTTGCATAAATTTTTCCATATTCATCTACATTGTAGCATGTATCAACACTTCATTCCTTTTAATGGTTAAATAATATATTAATAATATGATAATAATATTGCAATTTCCCCACATCCTTGTCAACACTGGTTATTTTCCTTCTTCCTTCCTTTCTTTTTCTATTATTATAGCTATCCTAGTGGGTGTGAAGAGGTATACCATTATGGTTTTGATTTTCATTTCCCTAATAATTAAGCATCTTTTCATGTGCTTATTGGCCATTTGTATATCTTCTTTAGGGAAATGCCTATTCAAGTCTTATTTGCATTTTTTTAATTGGGTTGTTTCTCTTTCTGTCAAGCTGCAAGCGTTCTTTATATATTCTGGATACTAGGCCCTTATCAGATATATGATCTTCAAATATTTTCTTCCGTTCTGTAGATTATCTTTTCACTTTCTTGATAATGTCCTTTGATACACAAAAGTTTTTAATTTTGAGGAAGTCCAATTTAACTATTCTTTTGCCATTGCTTTTGGTGTCATATACTCCCTCATTTAACAAAAACTTTTTGAGTACTTGCTATGCACATTTTAGGCATTGAGGAGACAAGCAGTGAGCCATACAGACACATATTCCTGCCTTCATGGAGCTTATATTCTAGTGGGAGGAGATAGACAACAAATAAGACATCAGTAAAACATAATAGTATGCTAAAATGTGATCAGCATTATGAAAAAAGACAGGGAAAGGGAGGATGAGAAGCTCTGGGGTGGAAGGGGTTGAAATTTTACAAGGGAGCTCAGGTGGTCAGCTGGGCTATTCTCTGAAGGTGACATTTGAACAAGACTTGGAGAAGGTGAGGGCTAAGACATGTGGACACCTGGAGGAAAAATATTCTAGGCATAGGGAACAGCTAGGACTGGGGGCCTGAGTTGGCAGCATGATGAACAGAAACGAGTCCCGTGTGGCTGGCGTGCAATAACCCAGGAAGACAGTCACAGAAAATAAAGTCCAAGGGGTAAGAAGGCAGGGGAATCACGTAGATCTTTCTAAGCCATCATAAGGACTTGGGCTTTTATTCTGAAAAAAATGAGGAGCCACTGGAGAGCTGTGAACCAATAAGTAACATGAAAAAAAAAAGAGTAGCATGACCTGCCTTAAGTTTTAAAAGGATTATTCTGGCTGTTTTATTGAGAAGCGACTATGGGGGTGGGGTGGGGATTGGATTTAGATGGAGACAAGAAGACCATGTAGGAAGATATTGTAGTAATCTGGGAAAAAAATACAATGGTGGCTTAGATTAAGGTGGTAGCTGTGGAGAGGGAAATGAGTGGTTGAATTCCAGACATGTTCTGATGGTAAAGTAAATAGGATTGTCCATAGGATTAGATGTGGAGTGTGAGAGAAATGTGTTGAGAATTACCCCCAAGGTTTTCCAGCCCCAGCAACTGGAAGGACAGAGTTGCCCTTTACTGAGGTAAGGAGACTATGTGTGGAACAGTTTTTGGAGGGACTGTCAGAAGTTTATTTTTGGATGTATTAAGCTTAAATTGCTTATCAAACTTCCAAGCTACATCAACAGTAGCAGGTTCTAGTCTGAAACTCATGGCAGAGGTTTGGGATAAGTGTGTGAATTAGGGAGTCATTAGTTGACTACATAGGATAGTATGGGGATTGAGTGACGATGGAAATCAGACGTGCACAGGTGAAGCCCTGGGGCCCATCAAGATTAAGAGGGCTGGGAGAAAGGGTGGGACCCGTAAAGGAGTCTGGAAGGGATTGCTCCATGATGTAGAGAGAAGGACCAGGGGACTGTGGTACCTGGAAACCAAGAAGGAGAGTGTTTCCAGGAGGAGGAAGAGCTCAGCCGTGTTGAATGTAGCAGACAGGTTAAGGAAAATGAGTAGGTTAAGGCTGACTAGAATATGTTTCAGAGAGACTGGGAGGAGAGAAATTGGAAACAGCACAATTCTGTTGAGGAGATTTGCTAAAAATGGGAACAGAGAAACAGGGTGGTAGCCAAAGGAGAAAGAGTGAAAGATTTTTTTGTTTGTGTTTGTTTTGTGTTATTTTTCCTGTCTTAAAAATAACGTATTTGTGTGTTGATGGGAATGATTCAGTAGCGTGGGGAAAAACTGGAGATGGAAGAATGCAGGGAGAATTGGGGCCCGAGATTCTGAGTAATTTAGAAGGGGTGAGATCTTATATACACGTGGGATGGTTAGCCATGGACAGGATGAGAGACAACTCATCTTTTGTACCAGGAAGGAAGGCAATGTCAAGGGTTTAGGTGCTTGTAGGTTCAGAGCTTTTGGCAGGTCCCTTCTGATTGCCTCAACTTTCTTACTGGGTTAAGAAGCAAAGTCATTATTTGACAGAGAGAGAGGGGAGGACATGATGGTGATTTGAGGAGAAAGGAGAAAGTGTGAAAGATGGGAAGTCCCAAGGACCACTTGAGGTTTGTGATGAATTTCAAAAGAACTCAGTCAGCACAGAGGTGTGAGGTTTTCCAGCTATACAGGTATAATCAGGTGGAGAAATGGATTTAAAACAAGGTTGTAGATTTTCCTAATGATTAAAAGAAAACAAGAGAAGGAAAAGTGTTGAGGGTTCATGCAAGGGAGCTAATGTTGGTTTGACCATGGAATTTAAGCTTGGTTAGGAAAGAAGAGAGATCAACAATAAGGTGAAAGACAGTGAAAAGGTGTGAGGGGGAACGATTGATAAATAAATATTCATCTTTGTAGTAGGAAACCAATAAATATCTAAAACTGAATCACTTGGTGACAGTATAAGCATATTATTTGGAGATATGAATATTAATAAAAAACAAACCAAAAGAGTTGAAAGTTGTTGCTCTGGAACATGGGAAATGGGATAAGAAGGCTTTGAGAACTACTTGACTTTTTTTAAAAAAGCTATGCACATATGTAACTTTAATAAAAATAAAACAAAGAATATTACTACCTGGCGAGGGGTTAAAAAGAAACTAGAATATTAGAAGTGTATAACAACTGTTCAGACTAAAACTATCATCACAGTGAAATGTCTCCTTCTTAGGAAAATATATTTTAACACGTTTGTTTATGTAGAGATTCAAAAATTTAAAGTCTCCCCAGATTTTCCCACAAAGAAAATTTTGAAAATCTACTTCTCTATGAAGAAGTGTGCAAAGATGCATAAACAAGGATATTTATTGTAGCATTGTTTAAAACAGGAAAATATCAAGAACATTCTGAAATGATCAAATACAGTTTTTTCCTAGAAATGTAATCCACTTTTAGTAATTTCATTGTAACTGGAGAAAGGGAGACAAATTACCTGATTAATGGCTCCCAACATCTCAGCCCTACTGGCCACTCGAGCTGTGCACTGACTGAGGAATGTTACACTTTTCTCCAGCTTCTTAATGATTTCCTGGGCTTGGCTGTCATCTTCACAAAGAGGTGTTAAAGACTGCACAGAAAGTAAAGTATTAAAAAGTATCCAACCCAAGTATTCAGCAAGTGATTCTAACACTGACTATATTGTAAATGCAGATGAATCTATTATCTTTGTGGAAGGTGAAAAGCAGCAGCAAAGACCAATAATGAATGATACTGAAATATTAATACCTTTGTTGGTTATGAGGTAGACCTATGCAGGTATTCACAAAGCCTTTTATAATATTTTTGATCCCTTCCTTCTTTACTTTCCAAATTTGCTACTCCTTCATGTGTGTTTATATCTTTCTTCTACAATTAATAGGATGGGATGTAATTAATTGGCAATGGTAAAGAAATTATGCCTATAAATGAATTGAATGCACTATATGAAGAGCATAGTTTGAACTTTTAAGAAAAGTAATAAAAATATACTCGAATTAGATATGACTGATTTCTATATTTGCTCTTCCATTGATGACAAGGTGAGATTGGGCTGGTTAGGCCGTTACGCCTTCATTGCCTTATGAATATTTATCTTAAACCTCTGCCCTTGAACCAAGATGATGGCTTTCCTGATGGAAGGCCATCTGTTTCACTGGGGTGGAGAAAGAATTAAGAGAACAGCATATTTGGAAGCCAACAAGCCATTGCTCATTAGCTGTGTGATCATGAGCAAATTTCTAATACTTGCGCATGTCTAAAATACCATAAATTTTATATAGCATCAGAAAGGAAAAGTGCTGCCAATAAAACCATAAGGCATCATTGACTACAAATTGCATCTTAATTCTACAAATGTTATAATATCAAGCTTTCTGATTTGCTTTTTCTTCATCTGTCAGATGGAGACAACTGCATCTCCTTTCCAGGAATATTGTGACATGAGACGTAATAGATGCCAGTTGTTTGTCACACAGTAGGTGCTCAATGAAATAGCAGCCACTTTTGAAACAGGCAGATATGTATGAGTTGCAACTGGAAAGTTGCTAACCAACTGGAATGACCATTGTCAGACATACAGTTTCTTACTGCAGTTTAAATAACCACCATTAGTTAGAAAGAGAAGAGCATATATTAGTTGTTAGTCAAACAGAATATGGCTTACCAAAACTTAATCATGAAGAAATAGAAAATTTGAGTAGACCAATAATTAGTAAGGAGATTGAAGCAGTTATAAAAAGAAAAATCTCCCAAAGAGGAAAAGTCCAGTTCCAGATGGCTTCACTAGAGAATTCTATCAAACAGCTAAAGAAGAGTTAATACCAATCCTCCTGAAACTCTTGCAAAAAATTGAAGAGGAGGGAACACTTCCAAGTTCATTCTCTGAGGCCAGAATTACCCTGATACCAAAGCCAGACAACAACATTTCAGGAAAACTACAGACCAATATTCATTATGAATAGTGATGTAAAAATCCTCAACAAAATACTAGCAAATTGAATTCAATAGCACATTAAAAGGATTATACACCATGACCAAGTGAGGTTTATTCCTGGAATGCAAGGATGGTTCAACATATGAAAATCAACAAGTGCAATACACCACATTAACAGAATGAAGGATAAATATCCCATGATCATCTAAACTGATAAGCATTTGACAAGATTCAACACCTTTCATGATAAAAATATTCAAAAAACAGAAATACAAGGAAACTACCTCAACATAATAAAGGCCATATATGAACACCCACAGCTAAAATCATACTCAATGGTGAAAGACTGAAAGCTCTTCCTCTAAGATCAGAAACAAGGCAAGGATGCCTACTCTCACCACTTCTATGCAACTTAGTACTGGAAGTCCTATCCAGAGCAGTTAGGCAAGTAAAAAAATATATTCAAAAAATCCATATTGGAAAGAATGAAGTAAAATTATCTTTGTTCACAGATGACATGATCTTACATAAAGAGACCCCTAAAGATTCCACAAAAAGACTGTTAGAACTAATAAACAAATTCAGCAAAGTTGTAGGGTACAAAATCAACACACAAAAATCAATTGCATTTCTATGCACTACCAATGAACTATCTAAGAAGGAAATTAAGAAAATAATTCCACTTACAATAGCATCCAAAAAAATAAAATAGTTGAGAATAAACCTAACCAAGGAGATGAAAGACTTGTATACTGAAAACTACAAAACATTGCTGAGAAAATGAAAGAAGACACAAAGGGGAAGGCATCCTGTGTTCATGGACTGGAAGACTTAATTTTGTTAAGATGTCCATACCATTCAAATCAATCTACATATTCAATGTAATCTCTATCAAAATCCCACAGGCATTTTTTTCAGAAATTGAAAAATTCATATGGAATCTCAAAGAACCCCAAAGAGCCAAACAATTTTGAAAAAGAAGTCCAAAGCTAAAGGTATCCCATGTCTTGGCTTCAAAACACATTACAAAGATACAGTAACCAAAGCAGTATGGTTCTGGCATAAAGACAGACCAGTAGAACAGAACAGCATGCCCAGAAATAAACCTATACATATATGGTCAAATGATCTTTGACAAGGGTGCCAAGACTACAAAATGGGGAAAGGATAGTCTCTTTAGCAAATGATGTTGGAAAACTGCAAAAGAGTAAAGTTGGGCTCTTATTTTACACCATATACAAAAATCAGCTCAAAATGGATTAAAGACCTAACTGCAGGACCCCAATCTATATAACTCTAGAAGAAAACATAGGGGAAAATCTTCATGACATTGTATTTGGCAATGATTTCTTGAATATGACACCAAAAGCATAAGTTACAAAAGCAAAAATAGACAAATAGCACTATATCAAACTTACAGACTTTTGTGCATCAAAGGACATAATCAACAGAATGAAAAGGCAACTTATGGAATGGGAGAAAATATTTTCAAATCACATATCCTATTTTAAAATTGGCAAAGGACTTAGACATTTTCCAAAGATGATATACAAACGGCCAATAAGCATATGAAAAGACGCTCAACAATACTAATCATCAGAGAGATGCAAATCAAAACCACAGTGAGCTACCACATTGCACCTATTAAATGGCTACTATCAGAAAACAGAAAATAGGGACTGCCCTGGTGGCGCAGTGGTTAAGAATCTACCTGCCAATGCAGGGGACATGGGTTCGAGCCCTGGTCTGGGAAGATCCCACATGCCGTGGAGCAACTAAGCCCGTGCGCCACAACGACTGAGCCTGTGCTCTACAGCCCACGAGCCACAACTACTGAGCCCATGTGCTGCAACTACTGAAGCCTGCACGCCTAGAGCCCATGCTCCGCAACAAAGAAAAGCCGCCACAGTGAGAAGCTGGTGCACCGCAACAAAGAGTAGCCCCCACTCACTGCAACTAGAGAAAGCCCGCACGCAGCAACGAATACCGAATGCAGCCAAAAATAAATAAATTAATTAAAAAAAAAAGAAAACAGAAAATAACATGTTGGCCAGGATGTAGAGAAATTGGAACCTTGGTGCACTGTTAGTAGGATTTTAAAATGGTAACACCACTGTGCAAAACAGTACGGTGGTTCCTCAGAAACTTAAAATAGAGCTCTATATGATCCGGCAATCCAACATCTGGCCATATTTCTAAAAGAATTGAAAGCAGGGTCTTGAAGAGATATTTGCACACCCATGTTCACAGCAACAATATTCAATGTTCACAATAGCCAAGAGGTGGAAGTAACTCAAATGTCCATCAATAAATGAATGGATAAACAAAATGTGGTATATACATACAATGGAATATTTCATTCAGCCTTAAAGGAAGGAAAGCCTGCCACATGTTACAACATGGATGAATTTGAAGACATTATGCTAAGTGAAATGAGCCAGTTACAAAAAGACAAATACTATATGATTCCACTTACATGAGCTATCTAAAGTAGTCAAATTCATAGAAACAGAAAGCAGAATGGTGATTACCATGGGCTGACAGAAGGGCAAAAGGGGAATAGTTTAATGGCTATAGAGTTTCAGTAAGCAAGGTGAAAAAGTTGTGAAGATCTATCTCACAACAACGTGAATATACTCAACACTACTGATGTACACTTAAAATGGTTAATATGGTAAATTTTACATTATGTGCTTTTTTAACCACAGTAAAAAAACAGAATATGGTTTCTATATTTTTATTTTCTTTTTCCAAAATTAGCCCCCTTAATTTTCCAACCCATCCGTATATTTATGGTGACTTCACAAAATAGAAGAATAATAGTTGTTACACTTCTGTGTACCTTACAGAAGGTTTGCCCATTATCTGACAAGACTGAAATGTCACCGTTCTCTTTTTTCAGTTAATTAAATGGAAATCGTCTTTTGATTCTCTTCTTTGAAGCTTAACATTGATATTATCTCCTGTTGCTCAGTTTTCTGCATAATTACTCTTCTGCCTGAAATCTATTTGAAGATACAGAGAGATGGCAGAAGATTCACATAACTACTTTAAACGACATTTATTTGTTTTATTACTTATACCCTTCTATTGGTGAGCCTTTTATCTTAGCCTGATCCTGATTTCTTACCTCCTATTAATTCACATTTGAGTCAGGCAGGGCTTGGTACCTAGTGTTGGTTTTAGTCATACAAGTAAACTCTTATGTAATTTTGAAAACCTTATTAATAATACAACCGAACGTGTAGTCCCCAAATGTTATGAATCTCACCTCTAACAGTTTTAAACAGTTAGTAATTTCTTTCTTCAAATTTTCTTCTGCCAAGTCACGGGATCTTTCTTCAAGCTTCACTCTTTTCTCCAAGGTGAACCAGTCGCATTTAAATCCCAAAGATAACCTGAGAAATTCAGCCTGTTGTCAAAATAATGTGAGGGTGAGGACAGAACATTGGATGTAGTCAAATTTCCAGTTTAATACCAAATTACACTGAGGCATTTCTTTCTCCTCCCAGTGACACAATGCTGGCATGCATAGGCTTTCCCTGCACTTTGTCATGGCCAAGCCAGACAGACACCAAACGTACGATAGCTTGTGCAAAAGCTCGCAGGGACTGCAGGTGAGTGAGTCTGAAACACGTATTTTTTTTACTAAAGGAAAAAACATTTGCTTGAAACTTACCTCCACCTCCTTCTCATTAGCAGAAGTGCTGTAAGATAAGAGAAAGAACTTACTCAAACATAGTTCAACAGAAAAGCAAAAAATGTGAGCGTGCTATATGAGGAGGAGCTTACTTGTCACTTTGTCTAAAGTTAACTGACTTCACAGGAAGAGAGGAAACAGCAGCGCCTATTAAAAGACAATAAGATAAAAAAAAAGACAATAAGATAGTATTTGGTTAAACAGGCTTAACAGCTACAGGCACATTAAATCCAATGTTGTTAGGGCCTCCCTCCACTAAACAAAGGCGTTCATTGAAATATGTCTGAGAAGACTGCCAGCTAATAACGCATTTGCTTAAATATAAGATAACGTTATGCTACGCTTTGGGGATCACGACCATGTTGAAATTATGGGCTCACACTTCAGCGCGTGAATAGTCTTTGAAGACCTGAAGATGTCTCAGAGTCAAGGAACAGCCCAATTTGTTCTTTCTGCATTTGAATGTTTATTTGACTTGATTCCATGGTTAAATGCATAGCTTCATCTGGTACCCTGGTTTTCCTGTGGACCAAGGATTTAAAACCAGCAACTTTTATGAGATCTTTTATCAGGCACTTTTCTTCAATCCTCAACAGCCAGCCTTCTCTGGTGGGTACCGTTCTTATCTACAGTTTATAGGCTAGGAAACTGAATTGCAGCTTACCTAACTCACACAGGTATTGGGGTAGTAGCAGTAGTAGTAGTAGTAGTACTAGGAGTACTAGTAACAATATAATATAATATAATATAACAGTATAATAATAATAACACTGCTAATAATAATAGCAACAATATCGATCATTTACCACAGGTTTACTGTATGCCAGTCCCAGAACAAAGCTCTTTATACATATTAATGATACTCTTCATGACTACTTCACAAAGAAGACAATAATAGTAATTAAGAGCATTAAGTATAGAGTTGAAAAGATCTGGTTTAAATACTAGCTTTTGTGGACAAAGAATGTGGCCTGCCATTCAGTAAACAAATGATGCTGTGTTCATCAAGCCATCAGCCACCGTAGCTCCGTAGCTGCGTAGCTGCGGTGCACCCTGAGGGGATTTAAGATGGAGAAAAGCAGGATACTGTCCCTATATATCAAAGGAATGATTTCAATAAGCCCAGACTCTTGCATCTTCCCATACATAGAAAAGGGCTAAATTCATTAACTTGAGATGTCTGGGGTTTTTTTATAATTAGCAGTTATCTTTTGATATTGGACTACCTGGTGGTTTTTTGTTTTGTTTTGTTTTGCAAAATCTCCTGTATGTCCTGTCTCTTCCCTTACCTCTTTGGAACAGTCCCTCAGAGCTATCTGAGAGGCTATATCCCAGGCTTAAGTCCTCAGTAAATCTGCGGATAAAACATAATCCTCAACTTTTAGGTTGTGCATTTTTTTTCAGTCGACACTTTGATCCTTAAAACTAAGTGACCTGGAACAGGTCACAACTTCATCAAACCATCTACAAAATAAGGATGATTTTTCTATAGTAGCTAACCTTTATGAGAACTTTTATCAGGCACTTTTCTAAATGCTTTTTACATAATTTCTTCAATCCTCACAGCCAACCTTCTGTAGTGGGTACCGTTCTTATCTACAGTTTATAGGCTAGGAAACTGAATTGCAGCTTACCTAGCTCACACAGGTATTGGGGAGAACTAAATAAAACTATGCATATAGAGAATTTAGCCTAGTACTTACAGTACAGTCTATATTTCATAAATGGTACTTTCTTTTTTTTTTTTTACTCATCATTTCCATTTTGCAGATGAAGAAATTAAGACTCAAGGTTAAATAGCTTTTGCCAAAGTCACAGCAAGTAAGAGAGTGACCAAGCATACAGTGAGTGACTCCAAAGCCAGAACTCTATACACTATTCCATCCTAACAGAAGGGAGATGGGGAGAGAAGCATATTAGCACTCATTCTTCAAATACTGGCTTATTTGCTTTTAGACGGAACAATAAAAAAATCTCAGAGTAGAGCTTAGAATTTGCTACCAACATTGGCATGGTTCTCAGTTCACAATAGGGCACTAGTGATTACAAGACCTCTGGGCTTAACAGGCAATGCAACATAAATATGGCCTTTTGAAAACACTACAAATTGAATCAAAATCAGTTCTATTTGGCTGATTTTATCTAGAGATGCAGAGTTGTAGATGCCATATCTTTACTCAGAAAGATTTCATCCATAAAACATACAAGCAGGGAACAAAAGTTCACATAGGGGTTGGAAGAGAACATTCCTTACCTCCTGCCACACATTCTTTTCTGTGCTCATTTATTGTTTCTGGTTCCCCTTTGGCTTCCTAAAATCATAAAGAGATTTTATTGCTGAACATAGAGTGGAAATCCTTCATAACCAATCATTTCTCGACTTCCTGTCCTCTCCTGCCTACCCTGTTCAAAAAACACTCTATAGTATGCAAAGAACTGTGCTAGGCATTCAGAAGGAAAGAGGACTGACTCCAAGGGGGTTTCTAATCTAGCTGAGGCATAAAAAACAGAAGTACATGAAAAGCTGCAATCATGATACAAGTTACTTCAAAGCAAACTAGGATTACTTGCCAAGTAAATGAGAGATAGATAAATATGTGCTTTGCAAAAGGAAGAGAGCAACACCATGGGTTAAGAAGCATGGAAAGTCTCTGCAGACAAGGAACAAGCTGGAGCTTGAGGGAGAGATAGGACTGAATGGATGAAGAGGGGGCGCGGGGGGCGCGGTGATCTAGGACTATCACACACAGCTTTCCAGATGGATTGTTGGAGAAATTATGGCAAAATAGCTGCTAAGATTGTGCTATGTTTGGCTTTTACTCCATCTGAATATATTTTAAGGTCACTGACCAACTGTCCTACAAAGGTATCCATACAAGAATCACCATAATAGGAGAGTTGCACTATACTGCCTGGGGAAATCTAAAGGAGAAGCTATAGGTATACAATTATTTTAGGATAATTATTATTCAACATTCTCAGAAATTTTCCATAAAAAATAAGGCCAAGACAAATTTCCTTGGTAGGGCCCTTGACACCATGTCATGTAAGTTCTGGACAACTGTTACAAATGAAATAATACAGGTAAAACACTGGATCATCCTTATCAATATTTACATACTCAAGTTTTTTTAATCCCCCCTCAACCCTGTGACATCCTCTAGTTCCTCATCTCTCATTTGTGATCAGTGAACTACTCTGCCCCTGCACCTAACGCTCCAAGGAAACTGCCCTCCCCAGTTATCAGTGAACTCCCTACTGCCAAATCCAATGGATAATTTTCAGCCTTTATCTTTTTTTGTGTGTGTGTGTGCGGTACACGAGCCTCTCCCATTGCGGAGCACAGGCTCCGGACGTGCAGGCTCAGCGGCCATGGCTCACGGGCCCAGCCGCTCCGCGGCACGTGGGATCCTTCCGGACCGGGGCACGAACCCGTGTCCCCTGCATCGGCAGGCGGACTCTCAACCACTGCGCCACCAGGGAAGCCCTAGCCTTTATCTTATGTGACCTCACTGTAGCATCCAAATCGATCTATAATCCCCTCCTTCTTGAAGTTTTTTTCATCCCTTGGTTCCCCTTTCCTGATGTCCCCCCATCACTACAAAGCTCCTTCTTGGTCTCCTCCACCACTGCCTTCTCTTATTAGGCAATGGAATCATCAAGAGCCCATTATCCTCTGTGCTCTCTCTCTGCCTGCCCTCCTTCCTTGGGGAATCTCATCCACCTGCTTGGTTCTTTGCTGATGACTCACAAATATGTGTCTGCTTCTGAAAGTCCCACAGGTGAGCTTATGACTATGGGTATATAGTTATCTATAAAATCTCCTTACAGGGTATTAATGATGTCTCATTTCAACCTGAAACTTGACTTACCTCAAATTAAATTAAATTAAATTTACCCCACAAATTCTTCTAACTCCCCCCTACTCTCATGTTATTCTATTCATTCTGTAGGTTAGGCCATAAACCTGGGTATTGACCTTTTCCCAGACTCCTGATTATCAGTTACCATGTACTGTGAATGCTATACCCCAAGTATCTCTCAAATGAGTCTCATTTTTTCCATCATCACTAAATTCATACTATCTTCATTTCTTGCCTGAATTACTACTATAGCATTCTAACCAATTTTCCACCTCCATTACTACATTTCCTAATCCATTATTTTTTTAAGTTTTCTTTGTTTTTTTTTTTGAGATGAGCTAGGAAAGACTAGAGGACTTGAATTTTCCTCTGTCCATTTTTTATAAGGGGCAACCACTTTCAGCATGTGGGCTAGCCAACACTACACTTTATATATACTTTACACTACAAAGAATTATCCCAAATCACATATCCAATTACTCCACTCCCTTCAGATAAGAACAGTACAAAATTTTTATCTACCTTATTACCTTCAATGTATACATGCCACAACCTTCTCTTAACCTGAGTTAGTTGCATGAGTCTCTGTTTCTTGTAATCAAATAGGCCTAACTAATAGAATGTTTATACACTGAGGGGAAAACAATAATAATACACACACACAGACACACAGACACACACCTCCGCACATAGAATACAGAGAGGGACTGATGTATAAATAAGACCCTTAAAGGAACGTAGAATTGCCCATAGTCTGTAAGTTATCCTTCAAATAATTATAAATTCATACCAGTGGCGATATGCCTTCCCTTTAAGGAGTTTAATTCTTTTTCTATAAACATTTAAATATTCATCCTTATAATGTTTTATAGCAGTTTGCCATGTACCTGTATAACATTCGATACCACTCACTAGGAACCTCCTCCATGACACCTCTTCTGTCCTCTCACACCAACCGTTTCTCTTTCATATCGCTGACCAGTCTAATTACTGAGTAATTGTATGTTTCTTCCATTAATTATAACACATCTTTAAGATAGATATCACTGTTTTGTTTAGCCTTATTTATTAATGCCTTCATTTATTTAAGAGTACTCTACAGATAGATATTTAGCTTGTTTCCAGCAGATCTTTGATGAATAAATGAGTGAATGAATGCATGAATGAATGAAAGAAAAATCAGTGTGGAGTCAGGAGGTCCTACCTGAGTCTACTGAGTGACTCTGGATGGTTTGGACTCAACTTCTTCATCTATACAATATTAGTATAACTAAATTCTATTAACCTCATAATATTTTGAAAGGATAAAATGCAATCGTGCTTTTAAGAGTATTTTGCAAACTTAAAGGGACAGTTCTAAATATCATTGCAACATACCATTACTTTTACTGTTAACATGCATATATTTCCTTACCTGATTTTTTTTTTTTTTTGCGGTACGCGGGCCTCTCACTGTTGTGGCCTCTCCCACCACGGAGCACAGGCTCCAGACGCGCAGGCTCAGCGGCCATGGCTCAAGGGCCCAGCCGCTCCGCGGCACGTGGGATCTTCCCGGACCGGGGCACGAACCCGTGTCCCCTGCATCGGCAGGCGGACTCCCAACCACTGCGCCACCAGGGAAGCCCCTCCTTACCTGATTTGACATGATTTTTTCTTCATTCACAGAGCCTTGGAGTGCAATATTTTCAGGAGCTGGACTTCCACCTATAAGAAGGAGGAAACACATCAACAGTGTTGGGGGGAGGGGGAGCAGTAACAAGTAAAAGAGGAAGGAATAGTGAGGGTGGCAATGCGGGCGGACTAGTAAGTGGCAAAGTGCTTAACACGTGAGACAAATTTTGTACTAAAAAACTTTCAATGTGTCCATTCATTCAGATTCAGGACTAGGTCAGCTAAAGTTCCCAAGGAAGCTAACCATATAAGATGTTTTAACAGAAATGAATACCTGTATAAATGGCTTTCAAACAGAGGGTTTTTAAAATAGAAAGCAGCTACTGCTGCTTTTTTAAATCAAACACGTTACTAGTATAATTACAGAAACTGAAGGAAAGAAGAATGAACAATTAGTAACTTAGTAGCTTTTTTTTTTTATAGATTGACAAACAGGTTTTTAACAATTATATATGCAAGGCTGGTAACAAAGTATATCCTTCCAAAACACAGTATCTTTCTAAATAAAATGTAATCAAACTAAGAAGAAAAGATGCACTTTTAATTTATGCCATTCCTTTTTGTAATTTCCCTTTGTTTATTTGTATTGTAATGTACTTGATGATGATTTTCCTCTTCACATGATCCATTGTCCTGACTTTAGTTCAGTGCAGGCACAAAGGTCAGCGGCTATAGTCAGATTTCGTTTCTTTCTTTTTAAGAAAACAGAATAGTTAAAGGATGTATTAGATATTTTTAATTTACATGGAAATAAGAGCAAAATGGTAACCCCTTTCTTCAGGGATATAAAATTTTTTCCCTATGGAAATTTTATTTTAGTTCTTAAAAAAAAAATTAAAACAGGTAGTAGATTCATATGGCCCATAAATGAAAAAGCGTAAAATTGTTTTCCAGTGAAAATTTTCCCTCCCATCACGCCTGCCAGAAACCTACTTTACCTCCTCATAGACAATGTTACAAATTTTTGTCTAGCCTTGCAGATATTTTATATATACACAAAAACTTTTTTCTATTTTTTTTCCACAAATTTTTACATGCCGTACATAATGTTTTGTACTTTGGCGTTTTTCCACACAAAAAATAGTTCTTTGATATCCTTCCAAGAAAAAGGTTTCCTTATATATGTTTTACAGATGTATACTAGTATTCCATTACATGGATATGCCAAAATATGTTAATTAGTCTTCTACTGATCGTTAACTTGTTTCCAATATTTTGTTGTTACAAACAATGTTGCAGTAAATAAACTTCCATATACATCATATAGTATGTATGTACTTAGATCTACAGGATAAAGTCCCAGAAACCAAATTGTTTTATCATGGAATATGTACATTTAAATTTTGGGTAGATATTGTCAAATTCCTCTCCATACTAATTACAATAATTTACATTCCCTGCAGCAGTGTATGAGAATTCTTTTCCCCCCAACAACCTTACCAACAGTGTGCAATCAAATTTTTTATCTTTGTCTACATGACAGGTAAAAAATAGCATCCTGGTGCAGTTTTAATTAAAATTTTTCTTATTTGGTGTGAGGTAGAATATAAAGATATTCTTCAGTCAACTGAAGGAATGGATTACATTTCTACAATTTTACAGCTCCTTTAACTTAGCACCTGTATCTCAAATTTAATTGTCCCAATTTAAACATTAGATGAGTTTTCCTTGATCGGTGTTTTTGGTTGGAATGAGAGCCTATGTATCCCATGAGTGTCAACTGTAGTGATGTCTCACTGGGAACGGTTCAGAATAAGCACTTTATTTTCAGACTCAAATGGCAGAAAAGGATCTAACATGTTATCTAGTTAATATCTGCCTCCTGAGTGGACCATCACTAATCGGTCCATCCTTTTAACCCAGTAGATTCTAACTAGGATTCTGAGAATTTCCTAAGGAGGTGATTCCACATCTGCATCACAGTTGAGACTCAGGTGTGTCCAATCAATTTTGGCCATAAGGAAATATTTAAATCCCATTAAAATATACTGTAATTTTTATTTTAAATACAGAATTGGAAAAAAGTTGGTGACATTGTCATACAGGAAGGCCATGGTCACCTCTGGACTTCTTTTCTCCAGACTATGTCTTCAAACTTCTTTTATAAAATAGTATTACTGAGCCACTGAGGATGGTTACTCCACTAGCTTCCAAGTTTGCGTAGTGTTTTAAAAGGGAAACTCGTCTGGAACCCTTCAACAGCTTACCTTTGATCTTCTTCACAGCAGAAGTTGATCTTTTATCCTCCTCTTTCTCACAGAGTGGTTTACAATCAATGACACCAGAAGCCATATGCAAAATTTCTGATCCAGAATCTATCAACAGGAGGAAACTAACAGCATGAATACTATGCAAAAGGATTATTTGCTTGTGGCCTTTTCATTTGCACACACCTTAGCAGGTCACAGAACATCCAAGCTTATAGTTATAATACTAACACTCTATTTTTATATCTTTTCTAATCTACTCACCACTTGAAGTTACAGTACTCTCTGTGGATGAAGTGTGTCCAGGAGATGGTAGGGTGGAATATTCCCTGTCAAAAAAGTAGAAGTATTTTAGAGTGTCTGGTCCAAAGAATTCTCTTAGAAATTAACTGAATATGCATCAAAAGTCATACACAGAAACAAACAAGCAAACCTGGACTGTGGCAGGCTCTCAGAATATAAGCGTTCAACACCATTCTCCTTAAGATAAAAAAAAAGAGAGGGAGAAACAAGTTTAACAATTTGACATTTTCCATTCCAGAGAAGTTGTGTTAAGCAAACATTTTCATACAGTTTTAAATGAACCCATATTTGCTTTGCTCTTCTGCAGAGGATATGGGAATGGGATGGTACAGCGCAGACTGATATACATACTTCCTCAAAGCTGTACTTGCAAAAAAAAAATCCAATTTTAAGTATACTTACGAGCCCAATATTTAAAGAAAATTTAAATTCTTGGGCAAAACAAATTCTAAACTTAAAGGGCAGATAGAGTTTATATCATGAACTTAAGTTTTCTTTAAACAGAACATTCTAGGTGGGCATAAAACAACATTTCTATTTATGGAAATATTACTCAACTTAAAACTTTTGGCCTGTTGATTTAAAAATGGTTCTCAATTTTCTAGCTAGACACATAATACATTTTAAAGTTAATCCAATTCTCAAAGATCTGAGGGATTACATCCACGTCAGCACCTCTTACATGGGGCTCAAAAAGAACTTAACAAAACTGTGGTCCCAGCCTTCCAGGGCAAGCATGTGAAAGTCTCATTTGAGCTTCTTAACGTTTATCAAGAGTTCCTAATTTGGGGGGAACTTCAGGAGATTAGGTTCACTTATTCTCTTTCAAAAAATACAGTGGGAACACATGTTCCTCTTTAATAAAAAGTTTTTCTGGGGCTTCCCTGGTGGCGCAGTGGTTGAGAGTCCGCCTGCCGATGCAGGGGACACGGGTTCGTGCCCTGGTTCGGGAAGATCCCACATGCCGCGGAGCGGCTGGGCCCGTGAGCCATGGCCGCTGAGCCTGCGCGTCCGGAGCCTGTGCTCCGCAGCGGGAGAGGCCACGACAGTGAGAGGCCCGCATACCGCAAAAAAATAAATTTAAAAAAAAAAAAAAAAAAAAAAGTTTTTCTATTCAATAATAAGTATATTTTCATTATCGTTTGGTTTATTTAGGAAAAAAAATAAAAATTTAATAAATTAAAACTGAAATCACTTGGACATATCCAAAATATGCACAGACAATGCAAAACTGAAGACATTTAAATATTCCATGATCAAACACACAGCTTCTTGTTAACTGGCACAACCAACAACAGGTTTCAATGGAGGGATGCCGTATATCATAAACCGTATTTAGAATCTCTCCAAGATAATACTGACTATAGTCACAGAAAGATAAAGGTTTAGCAAGAGTTTGCTGAATGTATAGTTATCCAATACAAAAAACAATAGCTTACATCTGTTCAGCACATTAAAATTTACAAAAGCCCTTTTACGTATCATCTCATTTAATTCTCCCAACAACCTTATGTAGTGGGTTTTACGAAAAAAAAAAAAGATTTACTTATTTCAGGTAAGGAAAGTAAAACCAATGAATAAAGTAATTTCTCAGGAGTATTCAGAATGGTGGTGTCAGCCTCTAAACAGTCTAAACAATCAGACTAAATACAGTCTGATTGTAAACAGAACTGTCTTCATTGTAAACAGAACTGTCTCTGAAATACCCTAAGGCTATTGGAGAGGCAAAGACTTCACAGTGATTGTCTTAGACTGGTAGATGATTCGAATATAAACTTTTAAAATGTTCCCCTCAAATGTTTAGAAAACTCCACAAACTTGCACAGCAAGAATGTACACCTAATCCTCCTACATATAAATGTTGGGCAATCTTCTCTTTTATTTCATTTTTGTCCCTGCTTTAAATGTCTTTGTGTCAGATTATATGTAACTGAAGCCTCTTGTGACATCAGTTTAATTTAAGTCAACAACTTTCATCAAAGGCCCATTTTGTGCCAGAAACAGTGAAAGGCTGTTTCTGGCACAAAACAGAAAGGTTGGAGAGACCAAAAACACATTCCTTGTCCCAGAGGAGCTCACAGGCCAGTCAGAAAGACAAATATGTAAAACAAATACTTCGTAAATTATAAGCAGCATTCCACAGAGGAAAGTAACATGCACAGAACAGAGTAGGGTAATATTTGCATTAAATTTTGAAGAGAAATTATACCTTATACTTCACAGGTAGTTAAATGATATTGGCTCTATCCTTAAGATATTTAAATAGATTGTACTAGTAATTAGTATATGCTTATTTAACTACCTGCCAATATATATGTAAGAAATGAAGCTATAAAAATATGAAAATATTAAACATTCTTCAGTCTCATTAAGTGTCCTCCATAAAAGTCAACAAGGATTGATTCCTTAATAATAAAAAAATCAGGCCCATTTAACCCTCCATAACATACAAATCTGTTATTATGTGTGGCTTGAAAAAACACTTATTACTGTGCTATAATTAATAATATATATTATATATAATAACTATATTGCACTAACTAAAAAGCTAATTTTGTCAGAAAAATATTTCTTCTTATACCAATCAGAGTCATGAATACCTGTATTTGAATTTAAGAGGTATGAAAGAGAATGCAGTTATTTTCTATTCAATTAAACTGATTTCCAGTATCAGGGGAAAGGGAACACATTATTTCTGTAAACTTTGTCTTTTAAAAAAAAGTTTATTATTTAAAGTCAAAATAATAAATATAGCAAAAATACAGTTTGCTTTCATTATACTAGAAATAAATCTCATTTGCCATATGGTCTGTGTAAAGCCCTTCTTTTGTCCTATTTTTTATATGTGAAACCTTTTGGTAAACATAAAATATTTATTGATTAAATAAGTAACAATTCTGTGATTTTCGAGAAATGGCATATATTTTGTAGCTGTACATTACTACATTGTTCTGTTGCAAGGATATTGGATATTATTGGATATTACTCCCAATTCATTAATCTTTACAAATCTCACTAATCAGAAAACAACATAATATACAACATATCTCAATCCTAGATTTTCATACATTTGGTCTAACATTTTTTTCCTCCTTACAAGAAGAAGCAGATAAAAGAAGGAGATTTTTTTTCTTCCAAATTTAGGGTTATAGTTAATGAAAGTTGGAGATATAGCCCCTCAGGGTGTCTGTACCTGTGAAGGGGGGGTGAAAAATAACTCAGCAAAAACTTTCTACAATTGTGCTCTTTTCTTCCAGTTTCAAAAGGCACCCCTATTTAAACCCACAGGAGAACCTAACACACACAACAACTGTAGGATCTGGGCAGATGATAAAAAAGATAATTTACTGGATATATTTTAAAACCAAGGAAAATCAAGAAACTGACTAAAAGCAAGAAAAAGAAATTTCAGAAGAGAGACTTACCTACATGTAGAAGATTGGCTCAAGTCAATGAGTCTAACATATGCCGACAGCATAGAGCAGGAAGCATGTTCTTCCTGTTCGAGCCATTCAAATATCAACCTGCATAACATTTACATGAAAATCCGTGGTCCAGCCCATTTGCTTTTGAGAGTAAAAGTCTAACGTAGGGTGGGGGTAGTTAAGGTACTCATGGAACAAAGCGAGACATTCTCCCACGGGCTAGATCAGCAAATGCAGGATGCACACACACATATTCTCTCTCTCTCTCTCTCTCTCTCACACACACACACACACAGCAGTATTATTTTAATATTTAGATAGAAAATATGAAGAACAACAAGAAATAACTTCTAAGGTATTAGTAAGGGCAATTATCAGGCCTAGATAATCTCCCAGGGTTACTCTTCTAGATGAAGTGCTATTTCATCCATAGATTTTTATGATCAGAAACATTTCCACTAATAAACATTCATGTTACCGATGTAATTTTTACTTTTAGAACCATTTTAGACAATTGACGTTGCTCAAATAAACTAATATGATTTTCTGAGAAAAGAAGAAAAACCGAACAAAAGGAGTCTATATAGACTTATTTTATTCTAACTTAAAAAAAACAAAAATGCCCTTGACTTGAAGTTGGTTTCAATATTCTAAAAAGAATGTAAAATTAAACATCAAAAGATTACAACTGTTATAACCTAAATAAAACGAAATTCCTTCACAAGTTTTGTTTTTTGTTTTTTTTGCAATTTCTAACTAAAAGGACACCACACCTTCAGATCCACAGGACACTCCCACCACTTTGAGGTTCATTTGTAATACAGTTATAAGCCAACTTCTACATGTCCCAGTTTTGCAACTGGCAAAGTTATTTATTCTCCAAGTTTATTAAGGCTGCACCCACGCACAGCTTGAGAGAACAGGACATACAACGGCCAGAAGATCTGAGATACTTTAAAACTGATTCTGTCCTTTGCCTCATAAATCACCTTCTCCTAGTGATAGTATATCTTAGGCAAAAACATGTAATGACACGAAGGAGACCTCAAAGGGATGGCAAAGCACTTAATATTTAGTGTATGTGATTTTTTTAAACAGCCAAAGAGAAAACAGAAATTCATCTTCCTATCCTCTGACCTGGATCCTCTGAGCTTCACACTGCTGATAATCCTGATTCTGGGTGACAGTTACAGTTGCTATTTTCTGAGTGTTTACTATGAACCAGGTACTTTATATATGTTATAAAGTGTCTTGTTGGGGTCAAATCTGAGGTTGGAGTGGGTAGAGGGGAGAATCAGTTTCATTGTCATGTAATTTTCATGAAGCTTCTTAATTCTTGGAGTGTTTGGGGACAAACACAGGTACCTAATCACAAGTCCAGTTTTGCAAAGTCCCAGAAATCCTTTGGTTGCTCTTCAGACTCAATGGTGGGAGCAGTGAATAAGGAAAGAAAGATTATAAGGAGAGACAACTGAGCCCCAGAGAGAAATTGCCAAGAGTGAGGAAGAACGGAGATAGTTGGGCCAAATGAACAGCTGGGTCTAGCTATAGAAGGGAGCAGCAATCCCTGATTCAGTGGGAGACTGTGCTACTAGCCAGCCCTGCTGGATTATCTATTTGCCTTGAAAAGTAGAGGATAATTTTAACTGCATCACAAGGAGTCCACCCAACACCACAGTAGTACCCAGCTCTGAAGGTGCTGAAACAAGAAGTGAGAGTCATCTCCCTACCGACCAGGAAGAGGAGATCACCAAAGGTCCAGACACAGCGTTCCAAGGAGGTCGACCATGGAGCAGGCAGGGACTGTGGACAGTGTGGACAACAAACAGAAAGGACTGCAGAGATGTGAGTGGTGAAACCAACTACCTTCTCCAGCGATCTCTCAGGAGGTGAAGTGTCCTTCCCTGGGACCCATAAGTTGGTGAGATCAGAAGGACATTGGGATATACTGGTAGGCACCACTACAGAGGTTCTTGGAAATGCTGAGAAGGGACCCCATGAATCAAAAAGGCCTTCCTATTTATCAGCAAGTGGGGAGACGGAGCACTGAGATTTGTCTCTCCTCTAAATATGACCTACTTGGTTTGTTTCCCTGGACTGGTTAGGCCATTATTTAGCTGTTGCAGAGATATATAGGCATATGTATATGCATAATATATGTATATGTGTATGTGTGTATTTGAATCCTGAAAAGAACTCTGCAAAGTAATATCTCTGTTTCACAAGGGAACACACACAAACTGAAAGAGGTTAGGCCACTTGTCCGAGTTCACACAGCTAATAAGTAACAGAGTCAGCTTAAACCCACAACTGCTTAATTCCAAAGCCTATGCTATGTGGCTAAAAATTCTAGGTCATGACTGGGAAATATTTCAAATAAATACAAAAGTAGACAGGATAGAATAATTACCCTTTGTGTACCCATTCTGCAGATTCAACAATTATCAACCTATGGCCCATCTCCTTTCATCTATACCGTCACCCACTAAACCTACCTTAGCATTGTTTTGAAGCATATCCCAGATACCATAGACATTTCTTTCATAAATATTTTAGTCTGAGTCTCCAAAAGACGAGGACTTGAAATAATTTATTTCCTTTTTTCCTCTTTACGTTAAAATATCCCAAATAAATAGATTTCACTGGGTCAGTAAAGTAGCTCTGTTCTCCCCAGGAATGTCCCAAACTGGACCCCAAATTATTTTACTAAGACACGTTCTTTTTTTTTTTTTTTTTTTTTTGCGGTACACGGGCCTCTCACTGTTGTGGCCTCTCCCGTTGCGGAGCACAGGCTCCGGACGCGCAGGCTCAGCGGCCATGGCTCACGGGCCCAGCTGCTCCGTGGCATGTGGGATCTTCCCGGACCGGGGCACGAACCCCTGTCCCCTGCATCGGCAGGCAGACTCTCAACCACTGCGCCACCAGGGAAGCCCAGACACGTTCTTTTTGAGGTATTAGTCTTGCTAGAGTCCTTTGGTCACCCAAAGATCCCCTTATGAATACTGATGTTCACTCTTATCTCCTATTGTGCTTTCTGAAAAAGATGTTAGAATATAGCTTCCTCTATGAAAATGCGAGAGGAATAAAAAAAATAAATCTAAGGTTCTCAGGAACACCAGTCAGAAAGCAATAGGGTGAGACTGTCAATTCAACAAGTCCACTGGGTGCTCACTCAATGTTTTAAATAGACCCTGTAGGGAGTACAAAAATAAATAAGTAAATAGGCATTCAACAAATATTAATAGAGCAGCTACTGCATACCAAATCTATTCAGGTTGCTAGATGCACATTGGTTAATGGCCAAAGGCACTCTACACCAAGTTTATAATCTGATACAGGAACATGTTAAGAAAACAAAGAACTACAATGTAACCAAACTATAGACGGGAGGAGCACAGAGTTACTGGGGTCTAAAAGAAAAGAGTGAACTTATTCTTTTCCTGAGTGCTACGGTTGAGAAATGAGGAAAATGAGGCCTGAATGACAAGACTTTTCCATAGTAGCAGAGAGGTCGAACCAGGGAAAACCCTCACCTCTCGACTTTCTAATCCATTACGATTTCCATCTCAAGAAGGACTAGAGATGCTTGACGGTAAACATTTCTCGCTACCACAAAAGGTTTTATGGAACACTTGGTTTTTGGAATGGGCCTTGATAGTCAAATAGAATTTGACAAGTGGAGAAGTGGAAGTGTTCTGGGCAGAGAAAACAGCATAAACAGCTTTGTGTCACATATTCCAACGATACAGACCACCTGGTTTGGCTGACATTTAGGGACAATTATAAGGCATGGATGGGGAAAGGATGGAAAGGTAGGTTGCAACCAGATTAGAGAAGAGCTTGAATACCAGGGCAAGTTGTTTGTTTTGAAGGCCCTCAAGAGTGATGAAATTCCAAGAGTTTGAAGCCAAAGAGTTAGGAAAACACAACGATTTATGGGTCACTGGGACGAACACGGATTATATGCTTTGTCATTTTAATTTCATGTTTCATCCTAATTCTTATGAATGAGAATGCATAGATAAACATTATCTAAGGAGAGAGTTCTATTTGTTTAAGAGATGGGTGGGGGGCATGAAGGGGTAGAAGGTGGGGATTTACTCAAGGGACAGGCATGAGGGAGTCAACAGGCTGCCCGGATTCCTCAGTGAAGCAGAGGAAAAGCGAAACGGTGGACATTGGTGGGAAGAGCCATAGAGTGCAGCTGACAGATTAGTTCCTGGGGCCTATGGAAGAAATGGCACGGAGGCAGCAGGAAAACCTTCAGGGAATCTATACATTTCTGCAGGAGCATTTAACAGGAGTTTGTCTTGTGATCTCTGTTCGCTCCTACTTCATGGGTGTCGAGACAAAATAATTCGGTCACATATCCTAATGAGAGTGGATTAGGAGCTCCTTTTAGATACAAAAGGGAGCAAATTTATTTTGTAGCCAAAAAACTACTTTCAAGGTAACTAGGAGTAGTTATTATGATTGAAACGTCTAAATTCAGTGTTCTCAGAGGAGTTGTAAGAAGGGATTCATCTTTGAAGCTATACAAACTTGAATTTGAATCCCAGGTTTGCTACTTACTAGTTGAGTGATCCTGGTTGAGTTATTTAACCTCTCTGAACTTCAGTTGCCTCATCTGTAGAAGCAGAGAATACTTACCATTCAAAGTTGTAGAGAGAATTAATAACATGGCACGTGGAAATGTTTTCCTACAAAGTACCTGGTACACAACTGATTTTGGTTCCTTCCCCTTTCTTGGTGAAATCAGTACCAGATAAAAGGGAAATTACTAACAACCAAACATCCTGTAAGCTTCCAAGTTCAACTTCCTTTATTAAAACTTTACAAGAACTGCTAAGGAATAGCAAAATAGATTCATTTCCTTTTTCTTTCCTTTTCTCAGCTATTCAATAGGATGGGGTACTAAGGAATGGAAAAATGTGAGATACATACACTTAAAAGAATAAGAACAACTCATATAAATCAATTTTTTTAACTCATTTTTTAAAATGGACAAAAGATCTGGGTAGACATATCTCTAAAGAAGATATACATATGGCCAATGAGTGCATGAAAAATGCTAAACATCATTTGTCATTAAGGAAATGCATATCAAAACCACAAGATACCAATTTACATCCACTAAGATGCCTATAACCAAAAAGATAGACAACAAATAATAGATACATGTATATATATAACTGAATCACTTTGCTGTACACCTGAAACTAACACAACATTGTTAATCAACTATGCTCCAATATAAAATAGAAATTAAAAAATCAAATTTAATTTAATTAAGAAAAAGACAGACAAGTGTTGACAAGGATGTAGAGAAAATGAAATCCTCATACATTACTGGTGGGAATGTAAAATGGTGTAGCTGCTTTGAAAATCTGTTTTGCAGTTCCTCAAAGTGTTAAACATAGAGTGACCATACGATGCAATAATTCTACTCCTAAATATATACCCCAAAGAACTGAAAACATATGTTTACACAAAATGTTTTACACTAATGTTCTTAGTGGCATTATTCATGGTAGCCAAAAAGTAGAAACAACCCAAGTGCTTATCGGTGGTGAATGGATAAACAAAAGGTGGTATATTCATACACTGGAGTATTATCCAGTCATAAAGAGGAATGAAGCACTGATAACATGCTACAACACGGATGAACCTTGAAAACATATTAAGAAAAGAAGCCAGTCACAAGAGGTCCGTATTGTATTATTCCATTTATATGAGATATCCAGAATAGGCCAGACTATAGAGGCAGAAGGCAGATTAGTGGCTGCCCAGGGTGGAGTGGGGTGGCGGATAGGGGTAGACTGCTAATAGGTGTGAGGTTTCTTTCTAAGGGGATCAAAATGTCCTAAAGTTGATTGTGGTGATGGCTGCACAACTCTGAATATTTTTAAAAACATTTAATTGAACAATTTAAATTGATGAATTGTTTGGTAGGAGAATTATATCACAATAAACCTTTTTTATTTTTATTTTATTTTATTTTATTTTTGCGGTACGCGGGCCTCTCACTGTTGTGGCCTCTCCCATTGCGGAGCACAGGCTCCGGACGCGCAGGCTCAGCGGCCATGGCTCACGGGCCCAGCCGCTCCGCGGCATGTGGGATCTTCCCGGACCGGGGCACGAACCCGTGTCCCCTAGGCGGACTCTCAACCACTGCGCCACCAGGGAAGCCCAATAAACCTTTTTTCAAAAAAGGAAGAGTGATGGATTTCCAGATTCTGGAACAGAATGGTCTGCTCCATTTGACTGAGAAGATCACGTTCCCTCAGGCTCAGGCTGCTGACCAAGGAAAGTGCTCCAGGCACATCTCCACGACCTGGGGTGTTTGCCTAAGTGCCCTCAGCTACTCAGTATTCTCTTCTTGGGTAGAGAAGTACTCTTAGCACCTAACTGCAGCAATGGGTACTCCTTGGGCATTGCCCTACTCTGTACAGCAAAGTACCAGCACCTCAAAGATTATCTAGCCTTGACCTCGATTCTTAGACAGTCAATGAGACCTGAGACTCCTGATAGCCAATAGTGAATTTAAGTCCCAAACCAGCCTGCCTTTCAAACAAAAAGTTCAGCACACTTCATCAAAATCTCCATTTGGTTACATATCCTTGAGTTTATACTATAGAAGGGGTAGAAATCCCCCCAGACGCCGTCAAATGTTGACATTTCTCATGCATCTGAATTCTGTGGTATAAGATTTGTACTTGCCATAAGAGTCTCTATAATACTTAAACAAAACAAAACAACACCACAGAAGAGGGTCAGGATATGGTAGAGCTAAAAATGAAGTTGAAATATAGTCCAATACTCACTTCCATACTTAGGTCATTATTCATCCTGATGCAACCTGAAAGATCTGTTCCTGGGTGGGGACCACCTGTAGGGTCTGGACACCTAATAATAGACAGTAAAGTTCCTTAATACAGGTGGAAAAACTGCAAATTTCAGCAGATACCAATCTATCACATAGTTCCCCTTCCCTGCCCCAATTTTACCGAATTTCTAATTAAGTTCATGTCTTAACTGAGACATGATGAAAGAGAGCTCTAAGCTCCATCAGAGAGAGAGGTTATAACCATAGAGGATCTAGTCCCAAATGAAAATGAAGTATTTGCAATTCAGAGTCTTGCTTCCTGACCCTCAATACAGAAAGGAAATTTCATTGGGGTGAACAGTGCTCACAAACTCCACTGACATTTCTGAACTTTTCCTAAGGAAGAAATGTCTGTGTACTTAGAAAGGTGAGTGAGCTCAGATGAGCTTTGGGAGAGGGTATGTGCAAGCACAGGGATAGAGTCCCAAAGACTTGTTCACCTGGAGTGTGAAGGAATAGAAAGATGATCAAAACCTAGCTGAATGAGTTAACCTAGCAGTACATAGTATACTCCTAAAAACTGGGAAACATTTTAAGTAGCCTAATTTGTCTTTTACACTTTAGAATGGATATCATGAAATTCAAAAGAGCTATAGAGAAAACTATAAAGGTATCTTTGTTTTAAAGTTGTCAATTTTCAGAAAGTTAGAGAAGTCACATAATAAAAATTCCACAGTAAAGATGTCATGATGTCAAGATATGAAACTTTTACTGATTAAAAGTTTAGGCAATAGGAATAGGCCACCCACGAAAAGTAGGCCAAGTGTATTTTGCCCTTTTAACTTACTTGTGCCTTCCAGTCACATCCAAAGCACCATCCTCTACTTCTCCATATTTGGGCCTTTCACATGAAGCATGGATTCGGTTGGCTACACATGAGAAAGGTGTCAATTCTAGTCTTGAAATTGCTGTAAGACTATCCAGATACAAGGCGTCTGCAGTAGAACAGAGAAGAATAAATATAGAAATTAATGGTTCAAATTATATATATATATATATATATATACTATTTCTTTTCCTCTTGGGAGATTAGACCATTTCTGAAAAAACAAAAGTCAGTTCAATTCAATTAACATTTTTTTTTTAATTTTTGGATTTTATTTTATTTATTTTTTTATACAGCAGGTTCTTATTAGTCATCCATTTTATACACATCAGTGTACACATGTCAATCCCAATCGCCCAATTCATCACGCCACCACCCCCCCCGGCCGCTTTTCCCCCTTGCTGTCAATACGTTTGTTCTCTACATCTGTGTCTCAATTTCTGCCCTGCAAACCGGTTCATCTATACCATTTTTCTAGGTTCCACATATATGCGTTAACATATGATATTTGTTTTTCTCCTTCTGACTTACTTCACTCTGTATGACAGTCTCTAGATCCATCCACGTCTCAACAAATGACCCAATTTTGTTCCTTTTTATGGCTGAGTAATATTCCATTGTATATATGTACCACATCTTCTTTATCTATTCAATTAACATTTTAACATTACAACCCCCCACCCCCTAAATTTTGATGCCCAGTTATGAGGGGTAGAAATGTCAGTTATTTTTTTAAGCAGGTGGTAGGGGTGAAGGAGGAGAAACAGAAACCCTTACCTAGTAAGCACTAGAGGGGTCAATAATCTGCTGCCAGGGGGCAAAATCCAGCCAGCCTCCTGTTTTTGTAAATAAAGTTTTATTGGAACACAGACACACCCATTCATTCAGTATCATCCAAGGTTGCTTGTGGGCTACAACAGCAAAGCTGAGTAGTTGCTGCAGAAACTGTACAGCCTGCAAAACCTCAAATATTTACTATCCGGCCCTTTACAGAAACAGTTTATCAACTCCTAAAGAGAAAAACAGTTTGACATTGTAATTGTAAACCACTGAAGAGTGCAGGAAATAGGGTGACAATTTTTTTTTTTTTGAGGAAACTGTCTTGTCACGTTTTTCTGAGTATAGGAAGCAGCAGAATTTAATAGAAAAAACATAGGCTTTGAAATTAATCACAATTTTTAGTTCAAATCCTGACCCTGACACATAAGCCAGGTGTGTGATCTCGGATAAATAACTAAACCAACTCAGCCTCAGTTTACTTACATATAAAGTGCCACATGGGGACTTCCCTGGTGGTCCAGTGGTTAAGAATCCACCTTCCAATGCAGGGGACTCGGGTTTGATCCCTACTTGGGGAACAAAGATCCCACATGCCTCGGGGCAACTAAGCCCGTGCGCTGCAACTACTGAGCCCACGCGCCACAACTAAAGGGAAGCCCACGTGCCAAAATGAAGTGTCCGCGCGCTGCAACGAAAGATCCTGCTTGCCACAACTAAGACCCAATGCAGCCAAAAATAAATAAATAAAATTTTTTAAGTGCCACATGACCTTAGGCAAATTATTCAGTGTTCCTGCTAACTTATCTTTAAAATGTGAATTACATTAGCATCTACCTCACAGGGATATGGTGAGGATTAAATGAATTAACAGGTACATGAACACACAGTTCTGCAAATTACTCAGTGTTCCTGCTTTCTTATCTTTAAAATGTGAATTACATTAGCATCTACCTCACAGGGATATGGTGAGGGTTAAATGAATTAACAGGTACGTGAACATACAGTTCTGAGAGCAGAGAACTGTTCCTGGCACATAGCGGGCACTCTTTCAGTGCTGCCATAGTATTGTTACCATCACTGAGTTAGTGTGGGTAAAATCGTCTCTATAAAGCACTTATCTACTGTCTGACACAAACCGGCCACTTGTTAGTACTGGTAGCAGTTTTCTCTCTTCTAGTTGAAATGATCCACAAGTCACTCTACTTGCTTCTTATTCCTTCTTAAATTTATTTTGATAATCATCCCATTTCTTTTGTCATTTCAGAACCAACCATTAACTTTTGCTTTCAAGCACATCCAGGTTGTGATGAGAGATGCCACCACTTTCAGCATTTCCTAAGATAAAGTTCATTCTTCTTAGACTGGCACTAAGTAATAGTCCATGAGGTGACCTACAGCATGCTCCAAACTTAAATTCTACTCCATCCTGACCCAAGCCCTCTTATCTCCACAGTGACTTATCCAGCATGGACTCTTCTCCAAACACTTAAAACTTTTGCATTTTTTCCCCCCTCATGTCATTCTCCCCAGCTGGAATACTTTTTCCATGCTTTTTGCTTTTCCAAATGCAGCCTGTCTTTCCATGCCTGGTTCAACACTCATTTCTTCTACAGAGCCTTCTCTGAACCCAGGTCTTACTTCCTTAATAATCTGTGAGCTACTTTAGGACTCACCCTCTAGTATACATAAAATAGTGCCTTGCACAGAGTAGGTGGTCAAATATAAGTTGACTGACTGAATTCAGGGATAAACATCTAAGTTTTCAACATTTGCTATATAATTGTGATTAATTATTTTCCCTCTCAAGAAGAACCCCACCCCCAGCTGTGTCTGACAGGGTATAGGAAAGGGTCTATCCATGCTTACCCAGCAGAGGTGTGTACCAGCATGTATGTTTGAAGGTCAGGGGTAGCTGATGTATTCTTGCTTCTTGACCACTATATCGTTTATGGCAACACTGCTTCTGAACAGAAAATCAAGTACTATTAGCTTTCCAAAGGGCTGTAATATATTTCATAATCTCTCTTCATCTCCAAAATTAGAAAGAATATCACTGTTCTCCCGCAAGAGAGTTTGAGAAGAAAATAAATGACATCAAGTAACAAAGTTTTCATGCTTTGGATCAAAAGGTACACACCTTATAAGTAAAAATGTAATTCTTATTAAAAATCACTCTTCAATAATTTAACAGAAAGATAACATCAATTCCCAATAATCAACACTTTCATATAAACAAAGGCTTTGAGGAAAGAAATATGAGTGAGGGGCAAGTTTAGTTAAATAATTCTTCTTCATGATACCGCAATCAAAAAGTTTTAAATAGTACCATTTCCTAGGGCCTATCAAAATTGTGTGTGTGCACATGATAAAGAAAAAAATAGGTATTTTGCTTTGTCTGATACCCTCTCAAGAAAATCAGTATAGCTTAGAATTCTAACTTTCTAATACACATTGGACTTAACTTTCTATTTTGGCATAGTAGTAGATTCACAATTGGCACTTAAATAGTTTCAAAAAGCTTAAACTCACCAACTGTTCCTGGAGAGGTTGATGAATTCTATCTGTGCAGGACAAGGGATCGTAGTGAGGAAATTCCTCATCTAAACAGCTCTGTCATGAGAAAAATGGTGGAGTGCATTCAAAGACAGAATGATGGGAGAGTGACAGATACAAAATACATTAGATTTAAGATGTGATGCTACCTGAGAAGGAGAAAATGGACTAGTTCTTTATCTTGTATTTTTCATTAAGGGAACAAGTTTGTAATGGTAAACCTCTCACTGCATTTTCCCCATTACTTGTTCTAGGAATGAAATCCAAAGATCAGGAACAGGAAACTGAATGGCTTTGTCACTGAAATCTTCAAGCAGAGACCAAAGAAGCTTGTTGGAGACATAACTCAGAGAGTGAAAATGCTGTCTGTGAAATTTCTACAGCAATAAAATTGCGACTTTTGTCCAAGAGGTAGATACATGTCTATCAGTTACATTATAATAGAAAATTGGTGTTCTTGAGATGATTATGGAGATTTTTCCAGTTCAACTTATTGAAGGGGATTTTTAGGCACTCTGCCTAGCTTAATCTCCTACATGAATTTTTTTTTTCTCCTTAAACAGATGTGCCTGCATTATGCCCTAGAAACAGATACATGCAAATATCACCCTTCTCTCTTTCCTCCTCCAGCCCCTTCCCTCCAGTGCCAACCTTGCTGTTCCTTATGTTCTTTATTTATGAACAGAAAGGAGAAATTCACCAAGTGTCAAAAGGGAAAGAAATACATTTAACTGTACCATGGATATCTTGAGATATCCAGACAGAGAGGAGTTGAAAGTTTAATTCAAATAGGAGAGAAAAGAGACAGCAACCATCAAAGCCCACTCAAGAGTCTCAGAAAGGAGGTGCCTAAGACTAGCAAACTGGCCCTTTGCTAACAGATACAGGTCTGAAATGCTTCCTCTCTGAAAGATGTTATTAGGAGCCACGCACTCATGTGCATTCTCCCCTCCTGTTTTGCTAAATGCTTTCAGTGCCTAAGAAAACAAAGTCTACCAGAGCATCTTTTCTAACTTGATTATTTAATTTTATGGCTAAAATTATTATATATTATAACTTAGCTTCAAAATCTTAACACCAACTGGACAACTTCCCCACAGTAAACACATATCACAGAGGTTTGGGTCTTTTTGTTTGCTTTTTACCTGAAACAGCAAGCCATGGAGTTGTCCTTTAATTAACTTCTTTCTTAGTGACTCAATTGTTGCTATAAAGAGAATTTATAACCAGCTTAATATGACAATTCGTAACCCCCTTTTCCCTTAGTTCATTTTGTAAACTTTTTTTCCTAAAGATTTTTTGATGTGGAAAGATTTTTTCATGTGGACCATTTTTAAAGTCTTTATTGAATTTGTTACAATATTGCTTCTGTTTTGGTTTTTTGGCCCCGAGACACGTGGGATCTTAGCTCCCCGACCAGGGATCGAACCCGAACCCCCTGCACTGGAAGATGAAGTCTTAACCACTGGACCGCCAGGGAAGTCCCATTTCATAAACTTTTAACAGCTTTCAATTTGAGGCCTGAGGAAAGGAAAGAGAAAACAACAGCTTCTGAGAATGACGTTCTCAACTCGTAACTCGTGAAACTGGGAAAGCAGAAACAAAACAGGTAGGAGCAACTAAACCATTATTGCCCTTGAGTATTTAAAATTAACCTTGATAGATGCAAGTGAATTATCTTCTAGAAGTGAGTCACAGAATTATTCATGCTAAAAAGGGAATACACCTCAGAGGTCACTCAGTCCAACCTCCTACCCATGGGGAAATCGTCTCTTCAATAAGCCTCTGCTTGAGCTACAAGCAATGGAAGCCCTGGAAATGGAGCCATAGAATCCCAGATTCCTACAAGTAGGTCTGGGATCATGAAGACACTGATGTCCAGAAGATTTAAGTGGATAAATGGTTATTCGTGGAGCTGAGATCAGACTCATAGGACAACGCTCCATTCACTATACTCTTTTGTGAAATTAAAAATATTTGTCTCTCTGCTTAACTGAAATCTGCTTCCCAGTAACTTCCAAATTGTCCTCTCTGGAATAATGAAAGTGATAAAAATACCCATTTAACTTCTTAAGTTAAATAGCAACATATTACTTATTTGACAATCTGTACCCTTTGAGAGATAGCCAAGAACCAGAAAATAGGCTGAAATCTTTGGAACAACCAAAATAGATGTTGATATCCATGCCCTTTATTCATGTGGCAGATCCTCACAGTTCACTCAGACGGTGGGCTCTGAATTTATACATAATTCTCACAAGCTTGACTGTCTTCTCAGCCCACAGATGATTAAAAACAAAAATTAAATGAGGGCACGAAGCTCTGTTAGATGGAGGTGTATTAATAGGTGTCACTTAAAAAAAAAAACCCACTAACAGCAGATACTCTGGTGCCCAAAACACACAGAAATCTGGTGCTTCTTATTTTCAAGACCAACGGTTTTATATCTCAGTAGCCTGAAGAAATTCTGCGCCATGAAAATAACGCTAATACATGTGGAAATTACAGAATCTAATTATAAATATTTTTCAGGGATAAAGAGCTTGAAAAGCTTCAATTATGTGGAAAATTACCCATGTACAATTTATTTTGTAAGAATATTTTTTTGTAAAGATAACATTTCCCAATTAAGCTTGACAGTGTTTATGAGGCCCACAAGGAGGAAAATATATTTTTAAACTATTTCCAACATACGTAAGTAAGTTAAGAAAAATTAAACTCTTAATACTTAGAACTCCAGTAAAGATTCAGTTTTTAAAAACTCTCTGTGTTAGCTGTATTAAGAAGTAAGGCTCTGTCCTCCTCCTGACCTATATCTGAGCAACAGCAATCAAAGTTTTCAGAAGTGGCCAACATTATGCTTCTGAAGTTGTGTATCTCAAAACACTGTCTTTGAATTTCCAAATTAAGCTTGTGTTCAGAAGAAATAATGAGTTAGTATAAGACTGTCTAAATTGCCCATCTGCTTTCCCACCAGGCAATCTTGATTTTTAGAAATAGTCCATCTCAAAACAAGTTCCAAGTTGTAAACCTCATTTCAACAGATGTTTTGTGCAATGGGTAGCAACTATTTTCATATGTTTCATAAGGCGAAACAAGCTGGCTTATGACGTTAATTTGCATGTACCTTTGCATTCTTCTTTATGTGTTTGGAGTTGGACCTGCCGCGTCTCTAGGGCATTTAGGTTTCACATGGAAGCAACTAAAACAATGGCCACTGTTTCCCCTGCTGTTGCCATCTGTGACGTAAGATGAGACCAGTTGTCTTGGATACATTTTCTTTGAAGGAAGCTGAGATAAAACAACTTTCTAAATGACTATGCACTAAAGCTTTCAGGCAAAGGCCCTGCGATTAATTGGCTGCTGAAAATCAAAACCATGATATTGAGCTGTAATGTTAGGTATCAATAAGCGTTGACGTTTATGGATTATGGACTTCATAACACTGTAATATAATGTGTTACTCAATGTTCTATAGAATTGTGCATTACAAATATTAAAGTTCATTGAAATCCATAGACTAGAAGAAAATAATTCACAACACACATATCTGTCAAAGTTCTTGTATCCAAAATATATAAAGAAAAGAAATCCTACAACTCAGTAACAAAAGGACAAGTGACCTAATTTGAAAAAGGGCAAAAGACTTAGATACTTCACAAAGAAGATATACAATGGCTAATCAGCCCAACAAATTAAAATCACAGTGAGATACTCCGTCGTGTAGAGAAAATGAAAAAGACTGACATCACCAAATGCTGGGGTTGTGGATACCTGAAACTCCCACACATTGCTGCTAGGAGTGTGAAATGCTACAAACTCTATGGAAAACTGCTTGCAGTTTCTTAAAAAGTTAGAATTACAGCTCTACTATGATCTAATATCTCTGCTCCTAGATATTTTTCCTAGGTTAAACAAAAACACAGGTCCACACACAGACCTATACACAGATGTTCATAGCAGCTTTCTCCCTAACAACCCAAAACTGTAAATATTAGGTTGGCCAAAAAAGTTTGTTCGGGTTTTTCCATAAGATTATGGAAAATCATCTTGGCCAACCCAATAATTTAGATGTCCAATAATAGGAGAAAAGATAATCAAATTGTGGAATGTTCTTACAAAAAAATGTGACTCAACCATGAAAAGGGCATCCCATTGATAAATACAGCATAAAGTACTACGCTCAAGGAAACACACACAGACACACACAAAAGTATATACTGTATAACTCAATTCTAGAACAGCCTAAACTAACCCACCAGTGAAAGAAATCAGATCAGTGGTTGCTCCTTGTGGTGGCGAAGGTAGAAGTGGGGAGGAGCTGGGAAGTAGCGCCAGGGAACTTTCTGGGGTTATAGCAGTTCCGTGTTTCGATGTGCATTTGTCAAACCGGTTCGACAGTACACTTAAGATCTGAACGTTGTATGATATGTTAATTACTCATCAATAACAAAGAATTAAAAAACTACAACAAGAGGGCTTCCCTGGTGGCGCAGTGGTTGAGAGTCCGCCTGCCGATGCAGGGGACACGGGTTCGTGCCCCGGTCCGGGAAGATCCCACATGCCGCGGAGCGGCTGGGCCCGTGAGCCATGGCCGCTGAGTCTGCGCGTCCGGTGCCTGTGCTCCGCAACGGGAGAGGCCACAACAGTGAGAGGCCCGCGTACCGAAAAAAGAAAAAAAAAAACTACAACAAGAACGAAAACAATGGGGCTTATAAAATAAATAGGGTTAGGAAGAGACCACTAAAAATGTATATGCAACATTGTAACCAGAGCGCTAACAAGCACAATTAGTAGTAGTACTTAAAAAGATAACATGGATCACTGAGACATGCAACTTAAAATGGCTAAAGGCTGACTCCCAGGATCCTAGAAATGCACAAAAACAATGGAGTGGAAATGCTGGTGACACTTTAAATGGCACAGTGCTGGTGGGGTGCTGAGAAAATGCAGATGGAAGTGGAACTCTGAGGCAGTGGGGCTGCTACAGCAACGCAGGCAGGAATACAACCTGCCGCAAAACGGAGCTCTGCTGGGCTGGGATGGCACGTCTCTGGGAGGGAGGCCCAGGTGCAGACCCTTGTTTTTAATTTTCTTAAAATAAAGGTGAAAGTCTCCTGCTGCCTATTAGCAGCCAAGCTGAGGGCTTTTTCTTCTCCTGCTGAAGGTAATAGTTGTATTCCTACCAATCCAGGTCCTATACCCAGGAAAATTGTGAATGAAATGCCCATATTATCCTTACACGTCTTCACCCATTTGTCAATCGTGAAAGAGACAGTTTACGTGATAGAAACATACTCTAGTAGAATAGACTGTACCCAGTATGGCCAAGCATTAGCCACCATTTGCATTTGTTACGTTATTTGTAAATTAACAACTCTGGCATTTTCTGGAAGAAGATACTGAGGCTCAGAGAGGGAAAGAGATTTGCCCAACTTTATCAAAGTCTTTTGTAGACTTAGAATCTAGGTTTGTTTAACCTCAAATCCCATGCTCTTTATCTTTGTGCAATGCTTTCTCCTAGATTATTTCATCCATACCTGCCTCTTTCATTTGGGAAAATGTAGGCCCCCATCCCATCAGAGCTGTCCAGCAAGCTGTATTCGACTTTGGTTCTCTCCTTGGTGCTCACCCCAACACCTGTGTTTAAGTGTCTCCATCACCTGAATCCCCCTTCCTGTCTCATTTCCGTCTTGTGTACTGACTGCTCAGGACATGTGGCTCTCATCTTGCATTCATCCTCAAAGCCGTAGGCTGTTATCTGCCCCATACATCATGCCCTCCACGCTAAGAATAGCAAGCTAGAAGAGAGTTTCCAGTGAGTTCATCTAGGTGAAAGCCTCCTCTAAACTATAAAGTTCATATCAGATACTACGTTCAAATAAGGAATTATAATATACAGGAGCTTCTCAGGCTCTCTCCCCAAAGAAATATTTATGGTTTCTAAAGGAAATACTTACGGTTTCACTCATTGTCTGTTGAATGAGCAAGTGAATGAAGATTTTATGTAGATAAGGGCAAAAAAGGATGAATACTAAAGGGGTGATAGCTTGGATTAGATCATTTAGTCTCTGTTTCCTGCACATTGGATTCACCCTAATATGTTGCATGCATACCCTAGATCTAAGAAGCTTTATTCCTTTTTAAAGCAAACATTCATTTACATATGCACTGTTGCCTTTGTTAAGATACTTAGATACATATGAAGAAGTAGAAGAAAGAAAATATATGTTACCACTCAAGAAATTTAGTAGTTCTAATGGTGCATTTCAGGGGGGCAAGCATGCATACTAATTACCTCATAAATCTGTTCAGTCCTGATGGCAACTGAAAACTTGAACAATATTATTTATTCAACATTAAATTCAGGTATCTCATCAGATGTCATAAGCGACTTCCTACTTCCAGCTTGTGAACATTGTCACTGACCTAAACATTTGGACACAGCAATCGCATCCTCACACAATTTGCTAATGACCCTGTCTTAGATGCAGCAGAAAGCAATTGCCATACACTTAATGAATTTATGAAGCTAACCGGAAAGCTTCACAAGAACTAAATGGATTTAAACAGTTTTGCTGTCTGACTCAGAATTCAAACAGTATGTGATGGCAGTGGTCATGGTGGAATGTGTGAGGATGTGTTGGTGTTGTAACTGTCCTACCTTGTTGACGTTCGTTCACAGTCTACCTGGAAAATCTGCTCTATAGACTTTTTGAAAATATGTGCTACCCAAATTTCCCTCTTCTTATAAAGGTTGATTTTTTTTTTTTTTCTTTTTTTTTTTGCAGTACATGGGCCTCTACCGTTGCGGAGCACAGGCTCCGGACGCGCAGGCTCAGTGGCCATGGCTTATGGGCCCAGCCGCTCCGCGGCATGTGGGATCTTCCCGGACCGGGGCACGAACCCGCGTCTTCTGCATCGGCAGGCGGACTCTCAACCACTGTGCCACCAGGGAAGCCCTAAAGGTTGATTTTTAAGGGCATTATTGGAAAGATCTTCGTAAGCAAAGGGTCTTAAGAGCAAAATGTTGATAGGTATGCCTTCTTTGGACAGCAAAAGATACTAACAAGTAAAGGAGCTAATAAAGCCTGGCAGACTGTGAGCAATTCAAGACAGAAAGGAAGCATCCACCCTACTTTATCCAGCCAGAAAAAAATACATGCATTCAACATAGGGCAGCTTTCATATTCTATTTTAAATGATATTTGGACCAGTTATCCCCTGAGGATAGATTGGGAAGACACTAGCAAGTTCATAATATTGAGAACGTATATTTTGGAATAAGTTACAAAAGCTGACTTTTCCAAGAAGGTACTACAAGCCATAGTAGGTTGGAGGAGGGGATAAATTCTTTGTTTTATAAAACTATGGGGTATAATATTGATTTAAGCAAAGGATAAAAATAACTGGATCAAAAGATTAGACCTCTAAGCACAGTGTCTAAAGCAAACACACCATAAACCAAATTTGGAATGCCTTAATGAAGGCATGTTCATGGCTCAAAATTAACAACTCTAATCACAAGGGGACATTCTCCAATGCCCTCTGAGCAATACAAAAAAATAACATAAAGATTATGTAACTTAAAGCATGCTTTACATTGTCTGACAGAGTTAAGCAGGGTAAAATGACACTTACTGTTATTGAAAATGATCAAGTTCTACAAGGCTTAGAAATAATAATAATAATAAAGTGTTGAATAACCACTGCTATCTTAGAACTAGCCAATTCCTTTAAACTCTTAAAAGAGCTTTCTCAGATAACAGTAGAAAGGGTACAATAAATCCAAAACAAACACAAGTCTGAAATTTTCCATCACTAGCTTACCTTAAGCTTCTATTTAGTTATTACCCAAACCAATAACTTTCTATAAAAAGAACCTTTATACTGCTAGAACGAGAAGCTGGCTGGACAAAAGCAGTTGTCTGAGAAATGGTCACATACATAAGCTTCATTTTTGCTGAACCATGTTTCTAGAATAAAATAAGCTTAAAAATAATCTGACCTCTGTAATTTGACAATTGTCTTCTCACCTCAGTCCTCAGTAAAGGCTTATCTACTTTTAGGTAAAATGGCAAATGTTCTAGTTTTTAAAGTAAAATATATAGGTGAAGAACACAAAATTTTAAAAGAATTTTCACACATGTATAATATTTTGATACACATTGAATTCATAAGTATTTTGCTCAACTCTAAAATTACTGCTTAAAAGAAAATAGAGAGGCAGGGCCTCTTCTACCATATGATGGGTACAAACCAGCTAATAAAGTCAGAGTAGAATATGTAAACAATTTGCAAGTTCAACTATCTCATGCATACAAGATTGTTTTTCCATGTTTACTTTTATAGATATTGAGAGGTTTTGTTTAATTTTTAAAGAAATAACAGTCATGGAAAAATCCAGCTTGTAATAGACAACCAAAAGGGAAAGTTAATGGTTAAATCCATCCACCTAGCCACTAGGCAGATCTCTCTGGAAGCCCATAACACTGCTTCTGGAGCCATTTCATCATCATGAATTCAGTAATAAGATAGCAGCTGGAATCTAGAAAAATGGCTGTAGTCCTTCTGCCCCACCTCAGAGTGGACTGAATTCAGACATAACAAATACTTGCTACTCACTTTTCGGTTTTCTTGTCTTCTGCTCAAGTGTCTGGCAAGTGTTCACTAACTCAGTATTTATAGTCTGGAGATTTCGTTGATCCGAAATTGCTTCCTCTAATTTACGCAGCAAAGGCTTAGCTTTTTCCCTGGCAGAGTGGGCTGCCTGATCTCCATCCTCCACCTGGATACCGACAGTTAATGCTGGATTTTAGCAGGGTGGCCGGGAAAGAAAGCAATTGAGCACTCACTCTTATGCACACGAAACTGAAAACGTGCTTTTCTTCTCAGGGAAGTGATAAGCCTCCACTGAACTTCTGCAATTCTGTGTTTGCATGGGCTTCGTATGCCTGAGCTATTTCTACAGCGGCAAAAGTCTTGGTATGTCAAGTCGCCTCTTTCTGCAAAGTTGCCTCTTTCATCAGCAGGCTGTTGACACCGCCTCTTACAGCTCCCCCTTTACTTCCTCCGCTCACTGCTAGTCGAGAGGGACTGAACTTCACAGTTCCTCTTTGTTTTTTTGGTTCCTCCTCCATTTTTACTTCAGGGTTTTAAGGACATCTGAGGAGACTTCCTGCGCATATAATGTAGTCAAAGGCCACCCTACCTGCTCCGCTGCCCCCTCCAACCATTGGCTGGCTTCTTGGACCTTCTTCCTGAGGATGGCTTCCTGGTTGACAGCATCCTCTTGCAGTTGTGTGATGGCTTCTAGTTGTTTCTGCCTAGTTAAAAAAAAGTCCAAACCACAAGCTGTCAGTGACATTTCAACAAAGAGTCACCCCCTGGGAAGTTATGACAAATTCAAACTTAATATACTTCCTCAGAGATGAGAGGAAAAAGTAAAAGTATTTACAATATAGATAAATGCTTCACAAATACAGAATTTTAATTAAAGCAATCGTATTGATCACTTAGTCTGATAACCTCACTTTACAGATAAGAACATTTAGTTTCCTATTCTACACTGGAATATTCAGTTCCCCACAAGCTACATTAATAGTACTTAGCTACGCTGGCACTACAATAAGGTCACTGTGACAGGTGCCATATTTACATAGCACAGCTAGCTTTTTCAAAAAGAGAAAAAAAAAGAAAGGAAAGGAAAAGCGAAGAAGGGAAAAGAAAAAAGAGAGAAAAAAAGAAATAAGTGCTTTGTTTCATGACCTTAGCCTTTCTCCTTAAGAATTGTCAGTCGTGGTGTGACTATGTGCCATGAGCACAGGAAGGGCTGCTCCCAAGAACAGACAGAAGTTAGCTGTTAGTATTTCCACTGCAGTCCTCTCTTTTCTAAAGCCTTTCCCCTCCCTTTCTTCCTCACCCCAAATCTCTTAGTGTTGTTATGTTACTTCTCTTTTGGAGCCAACCCTAATCCCCCAAATATATAAAAATGCATCTGTTAGCTGATGAGATTATTTAAACCATGCTATGTATCAGTATATCAATGGCTATGTGGAAACAACGTGACCTGAATAAGGACCTTAGCTCAAATGAATGAGAACCTTTGGGAGTTTCAAAGCAGTGAGGAAGACATTGTCAGGTTTAGGCCTTGTGCATACCTCTCAAATGTTAATACATAGTCAGAATCCCATTGTACATTGACATAAATCCAGCCCTGATTACAAGAAGGACCATATGAGAGACAAAGATGGTTTCAGAGAATGCTTCACCACTATGGTAAGCCAACAAACAAAACCCTAACCAAAAATAAAAACAACCTAACAACCTAAACACACATTCTACTGAGCATTGTCCAACAGCATGTAGTCAGTTTTTTCTTTTTTTTTAATTGTGGTTAAGAACATTTAACATGAGATCTACCCTCTTAGCACTTTAAAGTGCACCATACAGTACTGTTAACTATAGGCTCAGTGTTGTACAGCAGATCTCTAGAGCTTATTCATCTTGTGTAACTGAAACTTTATACCCGTTGAATTACAACCATCCATTTGCCCTTCCCAAGCCCCTGGAAACCACCATTCCACTCCCTGCTTCTGTAAGTTTGACTCCTTTAAATACCTCATGTAATCGGAATCATGCAGTATTTGTCCTTCTCTGACTGGTTTATTTCACTTATCATAATATCCTCAAGATTCATCCATGTTATCACATGTGGCAAAATTTCCTTCTTTATCGAAAAGCTTTCAAAAACTTTTTTTTTTAAAAAAAAGCTGAATAATATTTAATTGTATGTATATACCATATTTTCTTTATTTATTCATCCTTAATGAACATTTAGATTGTTTCCACATCTCGGCTATTATGACTAATGCTGCAATGAACCTGAGTGTGCAAATATCTTTTCGAGATTTTACTTTGAATTCTTTTGGATATATACCCAGAAGTGGGATTGCTGGATCATATGGTAGTTCTATTTTTAATTTTTTGAGAACCTCCAAACTGTTTTCCATAGCAGTTGCACCATTTTACATTCCTACCAACAGTATACAAGGGTTTCAATTTTTCTACACCCTTGCCAACACTTGGTATCTTTTGGGTTTTTTTTTTTTTTTATAATAGCCTTCCTAACAGGTGTGATTCATTCATCATTGTGAATGACTCATTGTGGTTTTTAATTGCACTTCCCTGATGACTAGTGCTGTGGAACATCTTTTCACGTACTTGTTGGCCAATTTTATATCTTCTTTGGAAAAATGTCTATTCTTTTGCCCATTTTTAAATTGGCTTTTTGTATTGAGTTGTAGAAGTTCCTTCTATATTTTGAATATTAACCTCTTTTCAGATATATGGTTTGCAAATATTTTCCCCCATTCGATAGGTTACCTTTTCACTCTGTTAAATCTTTTGCTGTGTGCTTTTTAGTCTGATGTAGAACTACGTGCATATTTTTTCTTCTGTTGCTTGTGCCTTTGGTTTCATATCCAAGAAAATATTGCCAAGACCAATGTCATGAAGCTTTTCCCCTAAGTTTTCTTCTAGGAGTTTTATAGTTTTAAACCTTATGTTTTAGTCTTCAATCCATTTTGAGTTGATTTTTGTATATGGTGTATGATAGGGTTCATCTTTATTCTTTTGCATGTGGATATCCAGTTTTCCCAGTATCATTTGTTGAAAAGACTATCCACTCTCCATTGTGTATTCTTGGCACCCTACTTGAAGATCAGTTGACCATACATGTGAGGGTTTATTTCTGGACACTCTATTCTATTCCATTGGTCTGTAGCTTTGTAATATATTTTGAAATCAAAACGTGTGATACCTCCAGCTTTGTTCTTCTTTCTCAAGATTGTTTTGGTCCTTTGTAGTTCCACATGAATATTAGGATTGTTCTTTTCTATTACTGTAAAAAAATGTCATTTGAATTTTGGTAGAGATTGCATTGAATCTGTAGATTGTTTCGGGTAGTACAGACATGTTAACAACATTAAATCTTCCAATCCATAAACACAAGATGTCTTTCCATTAGTTTGCATCTTCTTTAATTTATTTCAGTGTTGTTTTATAGTTTTAAGTATGCAAGTCATTATCTCCTTAAAGTTTATTCTTATTTTATTCTTTGGATACTATTTTAAATAGGATTGTTTTCTCAGTTTCCTTTTCAGGAAGTTTATTATTAGTGTATAGAAATGCAACTGATTTTTGTATGTTGCCACTTTGCCGAATTTGTTTATTAGTTCTAACTGCTTTTTGTGGAGTCTTTCTATATACGGATCACGTCATCTCCAAACAGAGATGATTTTACTACTTCCTTTCCAATGTGGATGCCTTTTATTTCTTTTTCTTGCCTAATTGCTCAGGTTAGTACTTTCAGTACTACGTTGCATAGAAGTGGTGAGAGCAAACATGCTCGAGCTGTTTCTGATCTTAGAGCAAAAGCTTTCGGTCTTTCATCATTGAGTATGATGTTAGCTGTGGGCTTTTCACATACGACCTTTATTATGTTGAGGTAGTTTCCTTCTATTTCTAGTTTTTTGAATATTTTTATCATGAAAGGTGTTGAATCTTATCAAAAGCTTTTCTGCATCAATTTAGATGATAATGTGCTATTTATCCATCATTTTGTTAATGTGGTGTATCATATTAATTGATTTTCATATGTTGAACCATCTTGCATCCCAGAGATAAATCTCACTTGGTCATGGAGTATCAACTTTTCAATGGGCTGTTTAAAATGGTTTACTAGTATTTTGCTGAGGATTTTGTATCTATATTCATCAAGGATGAATAGTTTTCTTGTAATGTCTTTGGTTCTGGTGTCAGAATAATGCTGCCCTCATAAAATGAACCAGGAAATGATCCCTCATCTTCAATTTTTTGAAACTCTTTCAGAAGGACTGACATTAATTTTCTTTTAATGTTTGGTGATTCACCAGTAAAGTCATCTGGTCCTGGCTTTTTATTGGTTGGGAGTTTTTTGAATACTGCTTCAACCTCTTTACTAGTTATTAGTCTGTTCGGATTTTATGTTTCTTCCTGGTTCGGTCTTGATAGGTTGTACGTTTCTAGGAATTTATCCATTTCTTCAAAGTTTTCCAATTTATTGCTGTATAATTGTTCACAGCAGTCTCTTATGTCCCATTTTCCCCCTGGTGGCATCAATTTTAATGTCTCTTCCTTCACTTCTCATTTGAGTTTTCTCTTTTCCTTAGCCTAGCAAAAGATTTTCAATTATGTTTATCTTTTCAAAAACAAACAAATCAAGTCTCATTGATTTTTTTAAAATGTTTTTATATTATCTATTTTGTTTATTTCTGCTCTAATCTTTACTATTTCCTTCCTTGTGCTTACTTTGGACTTAGTTTTTTCTTTTCTTTTTATAGTTCCTTGAGGTGTAAAGTTAGGTTGTTTGAGATCTTTCTTCTTCTTCTTTTCTTTTTTTTTGGCTGTGCTGTGCAGCTTGCAAGATCTCAGTTACCCAACCAGGGATTGAACCTGGGCCATGGCAGTGAAAGCCCAGGATCCTAACCACTAGGTCACCAGGGAACTCCCAAGATCTTTCTTCTTTTTAATGTAGGTATTTATCATTACTAACATCCCTCTTAGTACTGCTTTTTTTTTTTTTTTTTTTTTTTGCTGTATGTGGGCCTCTCACTGTTGTGGCCTCTCCCGTTGTGGAGCACAGGCTCCGGACGCGCAGGCCCAGCAGCCATGGCTCACGGGCCTAGCCGCTCCACGGCATGTGGGATCCTCCCGGACTGGGGCACTAACCCATGTCACCTGCATCGACAGGCGGGCTCTCAACCACTGCGCCACCAGGGAAGCCCCAATATATTCTGTAGCTATTTGGTGGAATCCTTTATATATGTCTGTTAGGTCCATTGTATCTATAGTATTGTTCAAGAGTGCTGTTTCCTTATTGATCTTCTGTCTCAATGTTCTTTCCATTATTGAAAGTGGGGTATTGAAGTCTCCTACAATGACATTATATTGCTATCTATTTCTCCCTTTAATTCTGCCAATGTTTGCTTTATATATTTAGGTGCTCTGATATTGGGTGCAATTATATTTATAATTGTATCTTCCTGGTGAATTGACTCATCGTTTTATAATATTCTTTGTCTCTTATGACAGATTTTGACTTACAGTCTATTTTTTTGGGCATAAGTATAGTCATCCCTGTTCTCTTTTGATTAGCATTTGCACATAATCTCTTTTACCATGCCTTCACTTTCAGCCAATATGTGTTCTTAAATCTAAACTGAGTCTCTTAGAACAGTAGGGAGATGCCTTAAAAAACTAAAATAGAGCTACCATTTCAACCAACAATCCCACTCCTGGGCATATATCTGGAGATAACCATAATTCAAAAAGATACAGGTCCCCCAGTGTTCATTGCAACACTATTTACAATAGCCAAGACATGGAAGCAACCTAAATGTCCATCAACAGATGAATGGATAAAGAAGATGTGGTATACATATACAATGGAATATTACTCAGCCATTAAAATGAATGAAATAATGCCATTTGCAGCAACATGGATGGACCTGGAGATTATCATACTAAGTGAAGTAAGTCAGACAGAGAAAGACAAATATCATATGATATCACTTATATGTGGAATCTTTAAAAATGTCACAAATGAACTTATTTACAAAACAGCAACAGACTCAAAGACTTTGAAAACAAACTTATGGTTACCAAAGGTGAAAGGTGGGGGGAAGGCATAAATTAGGAGTTTGGAATTAACATATATACACTACTATATATAAAATAGATGATCAACAAAGACCTACTGTATAGCACAGGGAACTCTACTCAATATTCTGTAATAACCTAAATGGGAAAAGAATCTGAAAAAGAATGGATATATGTATATGTTTATACATATATCACTGAATCACTTTGCTGTACACATGAAACTAACACAACACTTTAAATCAACCATACTCCAATATAAAATAAATTTTTTTTAAAAAAATGAGTCTCATAGACAGAATATAGTTGGGTCTTGTTTTTTAATCCATTCAATCTGCTCTGTCTTTTATTTTGGGAGTTTGATCTATCTACATTTAAAGTAATTATTGATAGGGAGGGACTTACCATTGCCATTTGGTTAATTGTTTTCTGTCTTGTAGTTCTTTTGTTCCTCTTTTCCTGTCTTCCTTTATGTTTCATTGATTTTTTAAATATTGATATGTTTTGATTACTTTCTTTTTCTTTTGTGTATCTTTTATAGGTATTTTCTTTATGGTTACCATGGGGCATACATAAAACATCTTACAGTTATAGTAACCTATTTTAAGCTGATAACACCTTCAATCACATACCATAAACCTACACTTTTACCTCTCTGCCCCCCATTTTATGTTTGATGTCACAATTTATATCTTTTTATATAGTATACCATTAACAAATTTTTATACTTTTGTTTATAATACTTTTTTAAAACTTTTATCCTAGAATTAAAAGTGATTTACTGTGTTTGCCTATATATCTACCTTTACCAGTGAATCTTATACTTTAATATGCTCTCATATTGCTGTTTAAGGTCCTTTTGTTTCAACTTGAAGAACTCCTTTTAGCATTTCTTGTGAGGCAGGCCTAGTGGTAATGAACTCCCTCAGCTTTTGTTTGTAGGCAAAGTCTTTATATCACCTTCATTTTTGAGGGACAGTTAGTTTTGCTGGTTATGGTGCTCTTGGTTGATAGTTCTTTACTTTCAGTACTTCAAATATATCATCCCACTCCCTTCTGGTCTACAAGGTTTCTGCTGAGAAATCCACTGATAGTCATGAGATCTCCCCCGTACCTGACAAAACCCTTCGCTTGCTGCTTTCAAAATTCTCTCTTTGACTTCTGACAATTTGATTATAATGTGTCTCAGTGTGGATTTCTTTGGGTTCATCTTATTTGAGATCTGTTAGTCCTCCTGGGTCTGGGTGTCCTTCCCCAGATTTTGGAAGTTTTCAGCCATTATTTCTTTGAATAACCTTTCTGTCCCTTTCTTTCTCTCTTCTCCTTCTGGGACTCCCAGAATACATATATTGGTCTACTTGATAATATCCCTTAAGCCCCTTAAGTTTTCTTCACTCTTTTTCATTCTCTATCTCAATCTCTTTTTTTTTTTTTTTTCACTCCTCTGACTGGATAATTTTCAATGACCTCTCTTCAAGTTCACTGATCTTTTCTTCTGCATCTGCTATTGAACTCTTCTGGTAAAATTTTCAGGATTCTTCTGCTCCAAGATTTCTGTTTGGTACTTTTTGTCTCTTTGTTGACAGTCTCACTTTGTTCATGCATTGTTCTCCCAATCTCATTGAACAACTTTATGACAGCTAGTTTGAATTCTCTGTGGGGTAAATCATTTACCTCTGTCTTATTAGGTAAGTTTTTGGAGATTTATTTTGTTCCTTTGTTGGAGACATATTTTCCTGTGTCTTCATTTTTCTTGACTCTTTGTATTGGTATCTTCACATCAGAAAAAAGATCCACCTCTCCCAGTATTAGCAGACTGGACTTATACAGGAAAAATTCCTTACCAGTCACTTTGAGCAGAGTTTCTAGGAGCCTCTCAAATCTTTATGTTGGTTCAACCCACCATTTTTGTTCTTAGTGGAACCTAGCCATCCAGGGTATAAGGGTCCCATCATCGCTCTAAGATGGGTGTGACAGAAGCCAGTCTCTTAGGAACCCCCCAGAATAGCTGGAATGTTGGATGTGTGATCCAACTCTTTCCTTCCCTAGGGAGAAGCTGTGATCTGGAATTTTTTATCCACTTACTCTGTGCTAAGCTAGGGGGAGGGGCTATGATGAGTGCTTGTGTGCCAATTCAAACCACTGTCTTTGTTCTCAGTGTCCCCCAGATGTCTATAGTACACCCAGTTCTGTCTTCATTCTGAGACAGGTGAGACAGAAGCTGGTATTTTGGGCAGTCCTCAGCAAAGTTGGAATGTTGGGCACAATAGTCCAACTCTTTCCCTATTCAGGAAAAAGCTAGGAGCTGGGGGGTTCCTTCTGATCATATAACACTGTGCCAGGAGAAGGAATTATGGTGCAAGGGTATCTAGAATTTTCCTACCATCTTTGATGTGGTTGGTTACCCATCATGGTTACCCAAGGTGAAGGAGCCTCTTAAGTATTAGTTTCTGGGTTTCTCACAAAAGGAATTTGCTCATGTATTACTGTTGAGTCAGTGCCCCCATTGGGAGAAGGAGGGTCCAGTGCTTCCTATTCCACCTTCTTGCTGACATCACCTCCTCTGTTTTTTAAGACATCAATTTTATCTACTTTTATCTTTTCCGGGAATAGTCTAAGCTATCAGGAGTGTCCATTATCTTTCAAGGGGAAGCCAAAGGACTGTAAGGCCCAATAGAAACCCATATTTAATGATACTAAGGCTTTTAATCACTTATATCTATTTGTACCTATAAGACAATAACATTTATTTACTTTATGAAGCACAGCAGCCTTAGAAAAAGCTTTAAAAAACTAGATAGTACCATTCATTAAAGATATTCAACAAATGTCGAAACTTCAAAGATTTTTCTTCTATAGAGATTTTCGTTATCATGTTGAGAGGCATAGTAGCTTTAGCTTTGGGTGTGCGTGTGTGTTTAAATTCAACAACTCGCCTTGCTAACATGTCCTAATGCTAAATCTTGATTTTTTTACTCCTGCCACGTCTGAGTCTCCCCCAGACTTTGCCATCTAGCACCCCATTTACCTAGTTTTCAGACCAAAACCACCTAAGTCAAGGATGATTCTCTTTCTTGCATTCCCACATCTAACTCACTAGTAAGTCAGATCTGATCTATCCTCAAAATATAGTTTGAATCCAACCATTTCATATCACCTTCATAACTATCACCCTGGCTCACATTATACTTCTCACCTGGACTATTACAATAGCACTTATCTCAGGGGCTTTCTTGACCATGACTCAGTAAATATTTTATATTTTAACTAAGCGCGCGTGCGCACACACACACACACACACACACACCTAGCTGAAACAAAAATTTTATGATATATTACTTACACTTACTATATACAATGTATTCCGGTATTTTTATATTTATTTTTTTAAGTGGGTCATAATCCAGTAAATTGATTTCAGGATCTCTAATTGGTGATCTGTTATTGAAAAATACCTCTTCTCACTGGTCTCACTGCTTTCCCTCTTGCCCTCTATAGACAATTCTCTACATGGCAGCCAGAATGATTTTTCAAAACACAAGTTATATTACTTCCCTGCTTGTAATCCTCCAATTGCTTCCCATCTACTCAGAATAAAACCTCAATTCCTAAACATGAACTGCAAGGCTGTGGACTTGACCCCTGCCTATCTTTCTGACCTCATCTCTTACCACTGCCCAGCACTCATTCCATCCCTGTCATGCTGTCCTCCTGCTGCTCCACAAACATACCAAGCTCGTTACAACCCCAGGGCCTGTGCACTTGCTATTTCCTCTGCCTAGAACACTCCCCAGATCATCACATAGCTCACTCTCTCACTTCATTTATCTACTCAATTTATCATCCCACAAACAGGCCCTTCCTGACCATTCTTTCTAAAATTAGGTCCTGGTCATTCTTGGTCTTCTTATCCTGCTTTAATTTTCTTCATATCACTTACTACTCCCTGGGATTATATTATATAATTATATGTTCATTCATTATCTGTGTCCCTTGATAGATGTTAGTGTCATGGAGGTAGAGATTTCTGTCCTATTTGCTATAATTCCCTAGCATTTAGGGGGAAAACAAGGCTGGCAAAGATGTGGCACTTGGATGTACAAAAGCATGTACAAATGATGACATGTTTTCCTCACCAAGCCCTCCAAAAGCGTTTTTTTTTTTTTTCTTTCACTGCCTCTCGTTGCCTCACTCAATTCTTTCCATTCCTCAGCACTGGAGGCTGTTTCTCTTGCACCAAAACGGAAGCTTTCTCCTCAGCAAACAGCTAACTCCTGAAAGTTTAATTTTAATAAATATTTCCTACTTCATCTAAATATAGAATTCCCTCTCACCATCACAAAATACTTCACTCATGTTCTTATTCACAGTTAATACCTATAGCCAAATCATTTTGTGTATAGCCTCTATATGGCTTTGTGTCCTTTAAATTGTGTTTAGAAGGCAGGGGCTAAGCCATCCTTCCACTGATGAGTGTTATTCTGCCCAATGCTAAGTTCCTAGAATATTATTAATAAATATTACATTCTATTTTAACAAGTAGAAGGTGGGGGATTAATAGTTGAAAGAATATATGTTTTGAAGTAGACCATATCTAGGCCTGATCCCAGCTCTCACTTAACCCCACCAGGGTAACCTCTCTGCAGACAAATGTGTGTCAAATTCTTAGCACTATATGCAACACAATGAGCTCTCAACGAATCGTACCTATTATTATTTAACTGGGCCGTTTGTGTGTCTAATAGGATAATACAGAAGATTCACTTACTCCTAGATGACTCTAGGGCAGGCCTCTCTCCAAATAGTTCTATGTTGCTAAACAGAAGAATTTCAATGCTCCCTTTTGTGGAGATGGTATCTGTGTAAGGAAGCTGCGTATCTACTTAACCCATTCCTCCTTTACCACTATGGGGAAGTCTGGGCTCCCGGTTTCTTTTTTTTTTTTTTTTTGCGGTACGCGGGCCTCTCACTGTTGTGGCCTCTCCCATTGTGGAGCACAGGCTCCGGACGCGCAGGCTCAGTGGCCACGGCTCACGGGCCCAGCCACTCCGAGGCATGTGGGATCTTCCCGGGCCGGGGTCACGAACCCGTGTCCCCTGCATCGGCAGGCGGACTCTCAACCACTGCGTCACCAGGGAAGCCCTCCCGGTTTCTTAGGGAAAGCAGAGCATCTTCTTGAGAGTTCCTTCTGTTATTAAACTCTCTCTGATACCTAGTTTCCTTATTTGGGGGGAATAAAATAGTTTCTTCTTGCTATTTTCTTTCAGCAATCTTGGTCTCTAAGTACATTTTTTTCTTTTACTTTATTTAAATGAAAAATACACCCATATTCATTCATTCAGTCAGTCAAAAAGCATTTCTTAAGGGAATGCTAAGTAAGGCATTAGCAGCTATATAAATAGTGGTTAACAAAAGATCTAACCCCTGTCCTTGTTTAGTATGTGGTTTACACAGTGTACAAATTTCGAGAGTTTTCCCCAGAAAACATAATAATTAAGGGGAATTCCCTGGCAGTCCAGTGGTTAGGACTCCGTGCTTTCACTGAGGGCGAGGGTTCAATCCCTGGTCAGGGAACTAAGATCCCAAGGAACTAAGATCCCACAAGCCGTGCAGTGCAGCCATAAATACATACATACATACACACATACACACATACATAAAACACAGGTACTTAAAAAAAAAAAGAATTAAGGTGAGAGGAAGGATAAGATTTTAAGTCACTTTATATTTAGAGTCTTCTATTCCCTATGACTTCTTTCACTTGAAATTTAATTGACTAGGGCCCAATGTAATGCATTGTACCCTGAGATGGAACATAAAGCCCAATGGGAGAGGAGTCAACAGTCCCAGCATCAAGTCCTTCCATTAACAGAGCTATTCATAGATTTTCCATGAATAACTCTCAGGTCTTGATCAATTCACTTTACATCCTTTTGCCCCAGTCCTCTGTAAAATTATGAGGTTTTACTAAATAATCTGTAAGGCCCCTTCTGGTTAAAAGAATTCTATAGTCTGATTCCAAACTCCTTCTCTAGGGAAAAATAACTCAATATCTGGATTTCCATAGATTTCAAGTTTACGACTTGCAATTTTGAATATATAAGTCAATTTCATACTCTTTCACAATCCAAAATTGCCAGACAAAACGTCTTCCCTGAAAAAGTGTCACCTGAAATCAAGGTATACAACCTGAAAAAGGTAAACTGAATGCCATGGCACAATTACAAACATGCTATGTATATAAAACATGGGTTTCTTATATATAAGGGATCATCACCTGGGAAGAAATTCTTTTCTGAAATAAAAATATTCCAGCCTGAATCTCTTCAAAATCTCTATCAATTCGGCAAACTCTTTCTCAAGGGATTCTTTGTGGTTTCTCAAGCTGTTCAGCATTAATATACAAAGATTTAGCTTCTCTTCCTTGATATATGTGAATTCCTATAAGAAGAGTCACAAAACAAACTCCACTGTTCCAATGTTAAATATAAGGAAATAAGAGGCAATATAACATGCTGTGGCCATTCCCACCTCAATAGCATTCACGGTTACTGGACTCTAAAATTCTAATTGAACAGATACCAATTCGCAGTTGCCTACAGATTGATTACCCTGTGGGTTGATTATCTCAATTTAACAAGTACATATTAGGTACCCATAGTGTGCCTAAAATTGAGCTTTGCTTTCTTTTTCTTAAGATACGTGACCATTTCATCAATAATCACAATTGCTTTAGAATATAATGGGACTAGGAAATGCAATAAAATCAGTATTTGTTGATTACCATATTCAAACACATATTAAAAACCTTTTTAGAAAGGTAAGTTTGGCAAGGGCTGAAATTAATATTCCAGAGTTTTCAGAGTTTACGTCATGCTTTAGCTTAACTCAGGGGGCTGAGAGATGTTAGGAAGTCGTCTGGCAGTCAAGAAGCAGAGATAATAAGTGATGGATAAATTAAAGAGATTTCTTTTTATATGCTTCCTTTCTAACAAAACTGGAACTAGCTACCTCAGAAGTTTCCATTTTTGATATTCTGCTAACTTCTGGTATAATAAAACTGCCAGAGTCTCAGGAATAAGATCCTTTTGCACAATAGTCATTCTATCAAAGTTAGAGAATTTTGATGGGAAAAATTCAAGCTTAGACCAGCCAGTCCTCACAAGGATTCAAATAAAATACACTTTTAATTAAATCAGCTTATTCACTTTTGCCTCTCCAAGGCATATCCCATATCCTCACACTCACTGTCTCTTTTGTCACCCTCACACTCACACACACTTATCGTAACCATCACACTCTTACTGTCACCCATATATGCACACTCCACGCACATCGCCAGAATGAGATGGCAGAACACTACAATAAAGTCTTAGAAATGATACTGTGTATAATAAGCATTACCTGGGTTAAGAAAGTACAAGAAAAACCAGGAAAATCACAAAATATAGAACACTTACAGTAAGCTTGTTCTCCCACTTTTCTTTCACAGTAATTTCTGGATTCGTTGCCCTAGTTACCCACTGTAGAGAACTATCAATGAGTGTTTCAACTTCAGGAACATCTTCATGCTGAAAAAGAGTTCCACATCTTCAACCAGGAATTCAGTGAAAGCCATATGCAATTATATAAGAAGAAGTAATTTAGACAAGGTTTTATACAGGTAATTTAGGAAGCCACCAGAGAGTTTCTTGTCATCTAAGGCCACCCAGTGGCTTTCCTTTATCCCAGGATGTTGCCATGTGTAGATGCTAACTCTCGTCAGGTGCCCTATACATGCTGAATATATTGGATAGAACTGTTTTCCAGAATAAAACCTACCCATTTTCATTCCCCTCTCAAATAGAAGGAAACAAGCATTTTCATGGATTTTTTTCATTCATCAAACTAAATACTACCTAGAATATGCTAGGTACTGTGAAAGGGACTGGAAATACCAACATGAAAATGTTGTTCTCTGTCTTTTCTGACCATCTAGAGTTTCCAGTCAAAAATCTAAATGGAGAAAGAGGTACTAGCCATTAGCCAGAAGGAAACTGTCCAACAGATACTGCATCTTCAGCCCTTTGATACCAAAGATTAACCTGTAGGAAAAGCAAGCTTAAGCAATCCATATCTAATGGTCAACTCATTAGTCCTGATTGACCCAGAACTAGAAGATCCACATCAGGAAGGTTTGAGAAAAATCTTCTCATTCCGTAGTGGGATAAATTTGGGTCCCAACACACAGATATGCTTGTGCTCAGCAAACAGACTGTAGGCCAATTATCTGCAGACGTTCCTGGCCAGTGAAACAGCACAGTATGCAGATGTTATACAGTACCAGCTTCTGAAGCATAGCTGTGAACTCCACTCCCTTTTGTTCAAGTGCTCTCAGTAACAGCAGCATTTCTTGGTCCATCATTGTGTCCAGAGATGACAAGCTGATTAAATTGCACTGCCACTTGGTTTCATCGTTCTGAAACAACTACCAAAATGTCCACAACTCTGTCATCTTAATAAAGAACATTATTTTTATTTTATGAAAATGATGCCCATGGGTCAATGTAATTATCCCCATCAAATAGTTCTAAATAGTCTTATGAAATCCTCCTAATATCCCCCCCAAAATTGTTTTCATTTTCTCTCTTAGATGGCTTTAACTTAACATGTACTCATTCTTAAGGAAAATTCACGTATCCAATAGATAACATTTACATGTAGGTGATATTTTATGGCTCTAATTTTATGAAAAGAGGGGAAGGGAAAGAAATTCACACACACAAAAAAAAACTGCTGGGGGGCACGCAATAAATCCCATTGAAAACAGACTGGTTTCTTTTGTCTGTCCTCCACTCACAGAAGATATTCTCAGATGATATTTCACAAAGCAAATTTCTTATACGTCTCTCAAAGCCTCTATGTCCTGTCATATTTTAGATATATGACAACAAAGTTAACTTTCTTCTTGCTATCTGTTGGAAGAAGGTCATAGGGCTCTTATTCCAGATTCCAATTAGAAGGCAAAGACTCCCTAATCCATTAGTGGGATAAACTTCAGAGCCAAAACACTGCCAGCTGTTTAACCCCTGTTCAGAACTCTAAAGCTTTACAGGATGGCATCTTGGCATCATTATTATCTCGGAGGACCGGGGATAAAAACACATTGCCGTGGCAGATTTGCCACCACTTCATTCAGTCTGGCAGTTTGGCTTGGTATCAAAAAACACAGTAAAAATGATGAGTATTTGAAACAGAATGTCAGGAAAGCACAGCCCTCAGCAGAATGTTCGAGGCTGCCTGAGACGGCCTTAGGTGAAGGCAGCATATGTGGCCCTGCATCCTTGGCAGGAGAAATTCAAACAGCATTTGCCCCAAGGACATTCTCTCCTTTCAAGGTCATATCACAGCTGTCAACAGGAGGACATTCTGGGCATATCCATCATCTATCCAACATGGAAAGACCATCAAAGTAGCGAAACAAAGCAATTTGCTAATAAAACATTTCCTAACGTAACAAGCACAAAACTGGAAAGTACAAAGGAGTAAAAATATAGTAGGGAGGTGGGTCCCAACATTTCATCCACAAGAAAGCTTTCGACTGTTTCCTCCCCTAGTGTAAAGAAATGGGTCTACGTACAAACTGGAGATTTTTTTTTTCTTCTTTTTTTTTTTTTTGCGTTACGCGGGCCTCTCACCGCTGTGGCCTCTCCCGTTGCGGAGCACAGACTCCGGACGCGCAGGCCCAGCGGCCATGGCTCACGGGCCTAGCCGCTCCGCGGCATGCGGGATCCTCCTGGACCGGGGCACGACCCCGTGTCCCCTGCATCGGCAGGCAGTCTCTCAACCACTGCGCCACCAGGGAAGCCCCAAACTGGAGATTTTAAAGCAATAATTCATTTTGCCATTTTAAAATTAACCCAAAACATATAAAAATGCTAATTTATGTTCAGAACATAATAATCAGTGTCATTAATTTGGGTTGGTACAATTACATCTTAATGCAAAGAAATTTCATCTTGTTTCTGAGCATCTTTATTTTTGGTAGATACATTTACTTTGGGGGTTTGGAGAAATACTAAAAATAGTTCATGGATCTCTACCGCTATCTTTCAGACCCCAGGCTGGGGATCACTGCAGGTAGTTTGTCCTGAAAAATATAAAGAATATAAAGATTTCTAAAGTCCAGATTCACTGAACACACATTTCCACAACCCCATGCTGGAGTCTCACTATAGTTTTCAGCCATAACTTGAAAAAGATCTGTTCTTCCAGGCTAAGAGACTTTAGACTTAGGTTCTATAAACTATCGACAGATTCCCTCAAAATGTCATGAGTGCTTTGCAGCAAGCTACAGAACTTCACTTAATAGCAAGCTATCCCATGTGGTGATTATTTTTTAAAGCCTTCCATTTGATGACAATCACCTACCTCCGCAGACTGAGCAAGAAAGAGTTCACAATGTAGAGAGTTTTCTCCTTCAGAGTTGACAGTCTTATGCTCTCCACTGACATTCAACTGGATTCCATTCCTTGGGGAAAAAAAAGAAAAAACGTAGTCGTCTGGTTAGGTATGCCTCCAATATTATGTTTTAAGTCACCACAATAAGGTTTATTTATCACCAAACAATCAGTAAGCACCCATGTGTGCCAAGGATTGTATAAGGTACCTAAGAATACAGAGGGGAATAAGAGGTAGTCCCTGGGACTTCCCTGGTGGCACAGTGGTTAAGAATCCGTCTGCCAATGCAGGGGACACGGGTTCGAGCCCTGGTCTGGGAAGATCCCACATGCGCAGAGCAACTAAGTCCGTGCACCACAACTACTGAGTCTGCGTTCTAGAGCCTGCAAGCCACAACTACTGAGCCCACGTGTCACAACTACTGAAGCCTGCGCACCTAGAGCCCGTGCTCCGCAACAAGAGAAGCCATCGCAGTGAGAAGCCCATGCACGGCAACAAAGAGTAGCCCCTGCTCACTGCAGCTAGAGAAAGCCTGCATGCAGCAATGAAGACCCAACACAGCCATAAATAAATAAATGAATGAATGAATGAATAAATAAATAAATAGAAAGAGGTAGTCCCTGCCCTCCAGGAGCTGCACACACTAGTGACTCCAGGTGGTTGCGAACAGGTAAGCTATAGTTTCTTTTTCTTAAGAATTGGAGCCAATAGTTAAAATTGTTAAAATTTTCACTAAAAATCTAGATTTCTGGTTTTTCTTTAAAAAATGGGAACATGTGGCCACACTGGGTCCATATATTCTTGATGTAACAATTATCTGGAGCTAAACAGAATAACCCCCCATCTTTACCTGGATAATGCACTTTCCTCATCGTCACTTCCCTAATGTAAGTATGTGCACTTACCCCACTGACTGTACTCATTTTTGTTACCTATGGACTCCTGGACTAGCATGTGACACATAATCAGAAACAAACGATTATAATATAAGGTAGTGGGTGCTAGGAAAGAGGTAAGAACAACGTGCCATGCATGAACTCAGAAGGATTACTTAATCTCAAGGTATCAGAAAAGCAAGGAAGGGTAAGGCAGGGTAATGCAAAACTTGTGAAGGAATTCGTCCTCTTAGGAGAAAAGCAGAGAAAATATCACTTACAAAGGTACAGAAGAAAAGAACGTGGCACATTCAAAGAACTGCACATAGCTCGGTAGGTGAAGAATGTAGGGCGGGGGCACATGACAGAAGGCTGGTGAAGGGGTGCTCTGTACTTACATGATGAGTTCCTGTTGCAAGTGCTGTAACTCATGAGCCAGTTTGTTTTTCTCCCCTCGTAAGTTCTGGAATCACATACAACATTAGGCCGCACGTGTTACTCTAGTGGGACCTTCACATTTACGTTTAATAACCCCACCTTGCAAGCTGTGAGATCATTATGGTATACCTCTATAACGCTTTCGTATTCTATGATGGTTGACTTAAGTTCTTCTATACTTAAATCCTTCTGAAAAGTAGGAGAGAGAATTAATAGCAAATAAATGTATGAGTCCACTAAATTGTATTTACTAGACTGTCAATCTGAGCCACGGAAGAATTGTAAATGCCCAAAGATGATGAGACCGTCTACTAATCTCATGATTGGAAAACTGAACTAGTCTGTGTTTGTGATTAAAACTAAGCAGAAGAGAATGGGACAGCAAGGCAGCTGTATCTGACTGGTGTTAATTATGTTCTGTCTTTGCCTGTCCAGTGGAATCATACCCTGCAAGGTAATTCTTAAGTCCAAGTCAGAATTATATTACTATGGTACATTTAAGAAAGAAAACAGTTTTTTACCTGCAGAATGACTAATGAATTATTAAGGCATCCAATTTTATCCAGTTCAAACCATATCTCTGTTAAAACCACAGTTTCGTACTGCAAGACCAGAGGGTACAGTCAGTGTCTGACCTATAGTTCTATCCCATGACTAGCATGGTGCCTGGAGCATGAAAAGTGCATTATGAGTGCTGGGCAGGAGTGCAAAATGGTGGAAAGACCAGAGTTACAGAGGAAGTGAGCAACCACCACCACCCCACGGCACTACATGGGGAGTGAGAGCACCCACGATGAGGTGATACCGTTGGTACAATATTCAGTATCCTGGTCAATGTCCACAAGCTGTGAATGACTCCTTTGAAACCCCATAAACTGCAGGGGAAGGAAAAGAAGTGAAATACTGCTCTTTCTTCACTCTCCTGTCTTGGAATGTGGAAGTTTATTAACTCAGTGTGTATCCTTCCTGGGTCTCTTAAAGCCACCATAACCAGCATCTTGGTAGCCGGCAAACTTAGTTACCAGATAGGCTATAATCACAGGACACAAAGATAAATAGAATAATATCTATCTATCAAATCAATCAATCAAACTAGGTAGAAAATAACTGAGGATATATTCTTCTTTTTCCCTAAAATGACTGACTGCACACTCATTTGTGTTGTTATGAATTAAAATTGCATCACCACTATCTAGCCAATGACTGGCAGATTGGCACACTAGTATTTGTTGAATAAAGGGATGAACATCACCAGAATTTACAGAGGATACGTTAAAACATCCCAGATGGAGAAGTCAGTATTCTTCACTCAGAAGAATATTTTTGTTCTTACAAATAAAGAAATGTCTTGTGACAGAATATTAGAATCAGATATGTTAACAGGGGTAAGTTACACAAATGACCATCTCCTTCCTTTATGACTTGGAGAGAGCTAATGAATCCCACAGGCCCTCATGTGAAGAGACAGAACCAACCTTCTGCAAACTTGCATCTTTATTAAGCAAAGTGTTCTCATATGTGTGTAACTGCATCTGAAAAGAAACACATTTAGGAAAGGCCATTGGGACATTGCTTTGGTAAAGGACAGGGCCACAAAATCATCCAATAGGGAGACATGTTTCTTTGGCACCTTTAACGTGCATGTGTTTTTCACTTTATAAAGAACATTCACGTTAGCCTCACAACAACCCTTGAGGTCAGGGTCATTGCCCTTGCTCTACCAGGAAGGAAATCGAACCTCAGCACTACCCAGAGACTTGCCCAGAGTCACACCCAGTAAGTGACAGAATGGAGACTAGAATCTGAGTCACCAACTCCAGCCAAGGGCTCTTCCCACTATTTCACACTTCATATAATAAGAGGACAGAGAGAGTCTTCATTTTCTTGATGAAATTAAAAATCTAGATAGGACACGAACAGAGTCCATATGGACATATAGAAAGCTCTTCCTCTTTTAAAAACATAGTTTAAAAATGTTCAAGATTTCTTGTAGCAAAGTGAATATTAAGGATCTATCAGTTTATTCAAACCAAAAGCAAGCTTGTTGGCGTAGGCTTCTAAATAGGATGTAATTGATTAAAATGTGTATTGATTGAATGGAAAACCTGGAAAAATAATCAGCATAGTCCGAAGTAGAATCATCATCCTTATATATATTTGATATCCCTTTATAGTTCTAAAGGCATCTTCACATAATCATCTCATCTGAGTTCCAACAAGCTTGTGGATGAGGTAGAAACTATCGTATCCATTTAATAGATGAGAAAACTGAGATTTAGAGAAGTTAACTACTTGCTTGTGGTTACAAAGCTTTTAAGTCGAGAAGACAGGATTTGAATCCGTGTCTTCTGGTTCTTTTCGCTAGTTTATGACAGTTGTGTTTTCCAAAACAGTCATTCCTAGAATAAAATCAATTTTAATGTCTAAATTATAACTGCTATAATATATGTATATGTACATACCCACCTGGAATTGGGGTGTCTGCTAAGAAAATTGAGAATTTCTCATATAGATATGAAATTTAAGTACATCATCATTTCAAACACATACTACAACAAAAATATTGTTCAAATAGGCCATTAGAGATGAGAATAAGCATGACACAAATTCTTGAATTTAATGACAGTTGTCTTCTGTTTCCTGATAATAATGTATTGCAGATAAAACAAAAATGCACAAAATATAGACTTTCTAGATGTAATATAGATAAAAATCATTTTTGTAAGATATCATTCCTTAAGGCAATAGAATTGAATTTAAAAATCAAGATAGATTTTTTCCCCCATCTCTCCTCATTTTCTGCATTAAGAAGGTACAATAGCTGAAATCTTCCCTAACTTAGGGATTTGCAAAATCAGATACTGTTAAATTAGAGATTGTCACTCTAATAAAAAGTATAAATAATAACAAGGGGTGGCAAGGATGTGGAGAAATTTGAACCCTCATACACAGCTGGTGGAAATGTAAAATAGCGCGGTCATTTTGGGAAAAGTCTGGCAGCTCCTCAAAACGTTAAACATAGAGTTATCATATGATACAGTAATTCCACTCCTAGGTATATACTCAAGAGAAATTAAAATATATGTCCACACAAAAACTTGTGCACAAATATTCATAGCAGCATTACTCATAACAGTAAAAAAGCAGGAACAGTCCAAATGTCCAGCAACCGATGAATGGATAAACAAAATGTGCTGTTTCCAAACAGTGGAATATTATTCAGCCATAAAAGGAAATGAAGTAATGATATACGCTCCTACATGAGTGAACTTTGAAAACATTATGTTCAGTGAAAGAAGCCAATCACAAAAGACCATCTAATGTATACGACTCCATTTATATGAAATGTCCAGAATCGGTAAATCCATGGAGATAGAAAGCAGACTAGTGGTTGTCTGGGGTTGGGGAGGAATGGCGAATGACTGCTAAAGGGATTTATTTTTGGATGATAAAAGTATTTTAAAATTGGTTTTGGTGATGGTTGCATAATTCTGAATATACTAAAAACCACTGACTCATATACTTTAAGTGGGTGAATTTAATGGCATGTGTATTATATATCAGTAAAGCTGCTACATTGAGAAAACAAAAACTGCCTTTTATATAACTCATATCTAGAGCAGTACAAATTTCAAAATTGATAACGAAAGGTTATTGTGTCAATGAGTCATATACACCTTCAAAAAGTAATACTAGTTTGATGAAAGAAAATATTTTACCAGTATTTGAGAAGTGCTTACTTGATGGTGTTTCTCAGTTTTAGACAATTCCTCAATCTTCTTTTCCAATTTATATATATCCATAATGTTCTTAGCATTCTAATGTAAAATAAGATAGTATTCTTAGATTCAGACCAAAAAAATAAAAGGAAATCACAAAGTGTTTTTTAGGAAGTAGTATTTTCATCATTGACATTGTAATCCATTTTAAATTAAGGGACAAAACTTTAGACTTTGTCCAAAAATAACACAATCCTTTTAACGTGATCATCCAGGAATACTCCCAGCAATCCCTTCTTATTTTCCATTTCACCTCGAGCACTCACTCCCTAGTCACACCTTCAAAGCTGTCATTACCAGCAACTGGGATCCCTCCATTATCTTAATTGCAACATCTCACTCTTCAGCCACCATTTCTTGTCTTTCCAGGTTACTTCTTCGTGCATCAGCAAACCTTCAATCCCCACTGGAGCCTACAATCCATTGATCCTACTACGTTCTCATTATCCTTCCACCTTCCCATGAGCTCCATTCCCTCTTGACTCAGCTTAAATTCTTCCATGGTCAATCGTTACAATCTCTCTCTTCCACACCCCTCCAATTCCCTTGGCTCTCCCCTACTTCTTAGTATTTTCTTTTTTCTTTTTTTTTTTTTTTTTTTGCGGTACGCGGGCCTCTCGCTGTTGTGGCCTCTCCCGTTGCGGAGCACAGGCTCCGGACGCCAAGGCTCAGCGGCCATGGCTCACGCGCCCAGCCGCTCCGCGGCATGTGGGATCTTCCCGGACCGGGGCACGAACCCGTGTCCCCTGCATCGGCAGGCAGACTCTCAACCACTGCTTCACCAGGGAAGCCCGAACCTCCTAGTTTTTAACCTCTAGTTTTTAACCAAATAATTCACTTCACAGTTCTACTTTTCCTAACCACCCTAGTTTAAATTGCACTCCCCACAACTCTGTTTTCTGCTCTTCTTTTCTCTGTGGCACTAATCACCATCTAACATGCTAGTTTCACATGGGCTATTTTGTTTAAGTCTGTATCCTTAACACCTAGAATAGAGTCTATCTCCCGATGAATGTGTGTATAATAAACAAACGAATAAATGTAAGTGAATAATTACCCGAACCATTGTGCCATTACTCTTCACATTGCATCAGATTTTTACTTCCTAAAGGATTCTTAGTGACATCTATAAGCCTTTTCTAATGTAAATCAATAATTGTAATGCTATCTCATGATGAAGGGTTCTAAGTCTCCTTCTTTCTATCTCAATTCTAAATTGGTATAGTACAATTCTTTGATGCTAGTCAATCATCTTAAATATGAGGACAAAAATATCTTACATTGGGAGCTTAACTGTAAAGCATTAGTTTCATGGAAACCTGGTCTTGTAGCTGTAACATGTCTGAATCTAACATAGAGTTTCTTTCCAATCTTTAGTTGTTCCTTTCCTATGAATTTTTTTAATGTCCACTTGGGCCATAAATTGGAAAACTCATCAGACTGTTCACCACAGCTTAATAAATACATCTAATAAACTTATATAAAACCCAAACAAAAAACCGTACATAATGATTAACTTTCAAAAGGTACCTATAGAGAATTTTCCTCCAAAATAGTAAGTTTCTGGTAGCTTTGCTACCTGTTCTTTCAATGTTTTAATTCTGTTGCTTAAAAATATATATTGCATAGAATTTTTCTTTTTTTTAGCGATTTTACTAGTATTTCCTAATATATATGAGGTATATTACGGTTAACCAAATGGTTTCACACGCATTATCTTAATCTTTAAAATAACTGTAGGGAATGGGTATTATTAATCCCTCAAAAGGTAAATGGCTTTTCCAAGGTTAGACTGTCAGTGAATTTAAGATCCGGGTCTTAGACTCAAAGACCTTTCCCATCTAGTTTCATGGAATAATAATAGAAAATTATTAGATAATGTCTATACTTTCCTTCTTGATTTGTATATTTTTTAGATGAGTTAATTTCATTTCATCTTAACTCTGAATTTCTTACATCCCATTTCTACCATGGATGATTACAAAGGTATAACATACTTCTGCCCAGACAGGAAAACCCTGTCTACTCTTCCTCACTTATCATTTGACAAAGCAACCTGGTATTTGGTCCACAGGAGCCTGAAATTCACATGATTTATATTTAACCCAGGGTCAGCACCCATGATTGTATGATTTCCATATGCTTATCTGTGCCCTTTTAACAATTTCAACATACCTCTTCTTGGAGAATCCGAATCTTAAGAATCAGAGCCCGGTTTTCTGCCTCCTGATTTATTAAGAGAAAAATAATTTAAAAGTATTTGAGAAGTTTATGAAAATACCAAATATTTACTTCCAGGGCTATCAACATTTTTTCTTTTTATCAACCTTAAATATGACATTGACATATCACAAATAATCCTAGCCTAAAATATTCTCAATACGGGGTTAAGCCTTTGGCTTCGGTTTCTTGGGATCAGTGAAAAGTCACTCTTCTTGACTCAATCTAACTATGACAGGAAAGGAAAGACGAAAAACAAAAGAAAACAGCGTGGTATTTTTCCCTGCTACTTTACCGCCATCTGCTTATGACACATAGTGTGAACTCATCTATTTAAACGGCACCTTGAAATCAAAGAGTACTAGCTTTCTATTTGAAGCTGTGGCTATTCTCAGATTCAACATTACCAGAACATAGGAACATCAAAAATCATTTTATAATTAGGAGCCCTAAATTCAGAACCATCAGAAGAAAACATATTCCAGGACAGGATATACACCAAAATGTTAACAGTAAATCTTGTGGATAGGGTAGGGTAAAGATTTTGTGGGATTTTATTTTTTCTTTGCTAATATATATTTTCTTATTTTTACAGAGTGAACAGGTACTACCTTTATAACATAAAAATAAAAGGGAGGCCATCTCAGGCTAGGATGTCATTGGTACAAGAACGAAGGAACATAGGAACATAGTTGGAATCAGAAGACCTGAGTTCAGTTCTCACTCTACCATTCATTAGACAATGGACTTTGAATAATCAAAACATTTCTAAACTTTAGCTATAACTCTATTAATTTTTTTAAATGAAGAATAGCAAAAACTATATATATTAAAAGAATAGCAGCTTCTGTTTCTACCTCACAGAATCTCTGTGAGGACCAATGAGAGGAAACATTAAAAATTCTTTTGAAATTATAAAACATTGAATTGTAAAAGTGCAAAGGATTAGGACTGTATATCTGGGACTCTGCACTTTAGTAGCAGCTAACATCTAGCCCCAGGAGGAAAGAGGACATTACTGCTTTACATGTATTAACTCATTTAATCCTCTCAGCCTTAAAGTAGGCAGTATTGCCATGTCCACTTTGCACAGGGGAACTCTGAGGCTTAAAGACGTTATGTGGTTTGCCTAAAGTTAGATAGCCCTCAGGGTCGGGACTTGGATGCCCACTGCCTGACACCCAAGGGTGGGCTCTTGATCATTGCTCTACATGGCTTCCACATAGAAGCTTCTCAGTGGTCCCAGAATGAGTCTTTGCTGTAATGCATTCACAGAGACTTGCAGTCACCTGACACTCAATGAGTCCAGTCCCCAAATTTTACTGTTGAGGCAAAAGCTAAGCCAAGTTGTATTGGTTGTAGGAAGTCACGAGTGAAAGACACAGGCCTGGAATCCAAGTCTTCTGATGACTTAGACCTAAAAATAAATTAGTCTGAATGACTTTCAGCTGCCCCCCCCACCATGGTTAGCAATGTGCAAATACTGATGGAAGGATTTTGAAGATTATTACTAAAGCTCTAGATAATAGTTTAACATTCCCAATAAAAAGAATTACTTCTCTGGTAGTTGAATTAAAGTTTAGTCTAAATAATGTTTTGCTCTAAAAATTACAAGCCTGTGCTTCTTTAGCATAAGGACTGATTAATGGAACTAATTACTAATCTGTACGCGCTGAGAAAATGGATTTAAAAAACAAAAATAAAACCTGAGAAAAAGGTGAAAGTTTGAGAGAGAAAATTTTTTTGGAAAATGTAAGTGGTTTTTAGTGTCAGATATTTATGAATTGGCCTATTAACTTCAGAAGGCATTCTAGATCTTCACAAATCATTGCAAATATGACTAATTTGTAAAGAATTTTAATCCTGGTTGAAAAGGAAAGCACAGTTTTTTATCTTACCTGCCTTTACTTTTCTAAGGTGTTACCAATTCATTCATCAGTCTACTGATTTCTGATTTTTGTTTCCAAATAAACCCTCTTGGATTTTAGTTATATAAACTATTAATATAGTTCCATTTCAAAGTACTTGGATGACTTACTAATTGTTTGCTCTGGGCTACAATCATGGTCTTCTGCTCTTCTGAAGCGTTCATACTAATTTTCAGTTCCTCCAGTTCTTCTCTTAACAGATTTGTTCTCATAATAGCCTGGTGGGCACTGTGGGGTGGGGAGAGAAGGCAATGAGCAAAACCTCAAATATAACCGTCAAAGATACTAAGTAAAGCCACGGACTATTTTTAAACCCAAGTTGAAAACCACTGAAAACTCAAACCAGATGCCAACAACAGTAAAAAAAAAAAAAACAAAAACAAACAAAAAAAACTTACACAAGATCTTCCACAGTCCTTGGAAAAGGAAGGGATTTGGGTGGAGCATGGTGGGGGGAAAAGGATAGAAGGAAACAAACATATTCCTGAAGATAGAGATTTGGAGGCTCCCTTTGAAATCCATCGCTGGCTGAATCACACGGTTCTTTCCTTCTACTAATAAGATGTAATAGTAGTTAATGCAATCCCACAAACAGTTATTGAATAATATCATGATCAGGGGCTGTACCTTGCAAGAGGACCCATGATGTTGGACAAAAGAGACATGGTGTAACCTCAGAGAGGTTACATACTAGTGAAGGAGATGACAACTAAACAAACAAGTAGTTACAGATAGTCTGTATATGATATATTTTATTTAAAAGGTTTACTGCAACATTGTTTACAATAACAAAGCATTGGAAAGAAACGAAATGTCCAACAAGGGAAAACCTATTAAATGTATTATGGTAATCTATATCATGGAATTACCTATTTGTACTCACAAAAGATTATAGACTGTTTTCTGAGCAGGGTCTTGAAGAAGGTATAATTTTTTCCATACTAAGAAATTACATTGATCATTCAACCAATATTTATTGAGCTCCGACTCCATGCCATTCATTCTAATAGGCATTGAATAAGATAAAGATGAACCCAATCATAAGAACTCTGCCCTCCTGGAATTTATAGTCTAGTAAGGTAAACAGACAATCATAACTGCTATTACAGTATAATAAGAACCAAGGCTGGAGTGAACCCAAGTTCTGTAGACACTATAAAAGGAAGATAGCTCAGCTAATGAGGAGGAAGGGGAGGGGGACAGAGGGGGATAGAGGGGACAGAACAGAAGCTCATTGAGGGACTGCAAGCAGTCCGATATTGCCGGAGCATAGAGGGGAAAATGGGAGGTAGAGACAAGGCATCAGAGGCCCCATCGTGAAGGGGTTTGCAAACCAGATGAAGGACTTCGGATTTTACCCTGAGTGCGAAAGGAATGCATTGAAGTGGTTAAAGCAGGGGCATGATGTGGTCAGACTGGCAGTTAGGAGGAACCTGCCTGCTGGGGTGGCACAAGCTTTGGAAAAGGCGGGGAACTTAACCAGGAGGCTGCTGCAGTGACCCAGGTGAAAGGTGATGCTGACCTGAACTAAGTGGCAGCTATGGGAATGGAAGGAAGTAAATCTATCTGCGAGAGATAAAGTGGGTAAATTAACAGGACTTGCTATTTGATGTAGAAGTGAAGTCTGAGGAAGTAAAAGGAGACAGATTTCTGGTTTGCAGGCAACTGGAAGGAAGGGACTGCTCTTCTATGGCAGACATTCTACTAAGCGCTGGGGCAACCAGGATAAATAAGACACGGTTCCTCCCATTAACGAGGACACATTAACACAGAAGGCAAATTATACCATGATGGGACAACAGCCAATATCAAAAATAGGCTGGAAGTGCCGACAGGAAACAGGCTCTTCCTGAAGGATTGTGTGTGGGGGTGGGAATTGGGGGTGGGGGTAGAAAAGAGGAGGCTTAATTCTGTAGACACTGGCATTCTCGCTGTCCGTCCAGATTCTCTAGCCTTTCTGTCCATCCTGCAAGTTACCCAATTCCCTTCAAGACATGTCTTCACTGCTTAACTTAACCAGAGTCAGCTTCTAGTGCTTGCAACCAAAAGCCCTGTCTGGCACATTCACCCAAAGCATACTTTGTTTGCTTTTTTAAAGAAACTTTGAATTATTATATTTCAAATAAATAATAAATAAGCCAATTATGGAATGGAGAGAGCTTGAGGTTAGCATATATATATATATATTTTTTTTTTTTTTTTTTTTGCGGTATGCAGGCCTCTCACTGCTGTGGCCTCTCCCGTTGCGGAGCACAGGCTCCAGACGCGCAGGCTCAGCGGCCATGGCTCACGGACCCAGCCGCTCCGCAGCATGTGGGATCCTCCCGGACTGAGGCACGAACCCCTGTCCCCTGCATCGGCAGGCAGACTCTCAACCACTGCACCACCAGGGAAGCCAAAGGTTAGCATATATTTTTTTTAATTTTATAGATTGGTTTGGATGCTGGTCAAAAATTATGAGGGTAAGAGTTCATGGTCAGAATGCTTTACTGTCTTTTCAAGTTAACTTAGAACTTTTCTGTTCAGAATTTTAGACCTACAACATCTGTACACACATACTTTGTGAGAACCATGTTGCTTGTTTCCTGATGCTCAAGCATCTCCCAGCAACCTATTTTACCAGTATCTGACACTTTATCCGGTATGTCTCCAAGGTCCGTTATCCCCTTCTGTCTTAAGCTAAGATCATGAAATTCTTATCATCCTTCTAGGCTACAGGTACCCTGAGGGTACATTTTAAACATGACTCATCAATGTATCTCTCATAATACTTAGCATGGGACTTTGCATAGAGTAAGAGTTCTACCGAACCACAGGCTGTTGGGATGGATTCACGCTTGATCCTTAGGCATACTGGTCTTACACAGAGATTGAATGACATAGAGAACATCATCGCTAGAAAAGAACTAACAAACCTTACTGGTGGGAAAGTAAAATAGTGCTGCTGCTTTGGAAGACAGTTTGGCAGCTCCTCACAATGCTAAGTATAGGTTACTACCCAGCAATTCCACTCCTAGGTATACACCCAAGAGAACTGAAAACGTATGTCCACATAAAAACTTGTACACAAATGTTCATAGCAGTACTATTCATAAGAGTCAAAAAGTGGAAATAAACCAAGTGTCCAAACTGAGGTATATCCATACAATGGAATATTATTCAGCCATAAAAAGGAATGAAGCAGTGATATATGCTACAACATGGATAAGCTTTGGAAATGTGATGCTAAGTGAAAGAAGCGAGACACAAAGGTCACATACTGTATGATTCCATTTATAGGAAAATGCCCAGAACAGGCAAATCCAGAGAGATAGAAAGTAGATTAGTGGCTGCCAGATGCTGAGACGAGGGGGAAATGGAGAGTGACTGCTAATCAGTATGGGATTTTTTTTTAGAGTGATGAAAATATTCTGGAGTTAAATCATGGTGATGGCTGTACAACCTTGTGAACATACTAAAAACCACTGAATTAATTGTATACCTTAAAAGGGTGAATTTTCTGCTATGTGAATTATATCTCAATAAGAAACAGATTTATTTTTTAAAAAAAAGGAAAAAGAACTAAAAGCTCCCAGCACACAGTAACCCCATCACGGCTTACCTTTTTATCTGAAGGCGCAATTCAGTACAGTCCTCTGATAACTGGCTGTTAGCGTCCTCCAAGCTTTCTAATGCCAACTTAAGCTTATTATTTTCCTCCTCCAATTTCTGCTTGTTGAAATGCAGGTCTGCTACACAGGTAATCAAATCAGGCACCTCTCTGCAGGTGAAAGAATGAATGAGAATAATCTTCAACATCTCTAATCCCCTCCTATCAAAGTAAGGCGAATGGTTAAGCCCAAACAGGCTTAAATATTCCTGTGAGATTTTCTACTTTGTCTTCATTCATCCTCATAAGTGTAGTTTATTTACACAGTATTTATTCAAGTACTTATTACAATAGCATCAAAGATTTTTCCAAAATTCCCAGATATTTAGCACCTGCCACTAGTGAAGTCGACTTCTACAGCTTTTATTTCCTCCTTTCCACTTTGCTCCCAACACCTGCCGCCGTCTACACTGAAGAGTTCCTATTTCTGCCTGGGTTATGGAAAGTCCTGAAATAAACTGACACTGTACTCTTTCAGTCAGGAATCTTGGCAGGTTTGAATAGGCCTTTAACTAGGAAACAATTCCTAGAGTCTTATAATTGTAGCCTGAAGCTCACAATTTAGGACTCATCTTTCCTATAATTTTCTACAGCTTGTTAATGTTTGTGGGTGTCACTCTGGCCCCTGACATGTGATCATAAACCCTGTGAGAGTCAGAACTGTGTGTTTCATGGAGTCCCAGGCCTTCTCTTCCTCTTTGCCGTATTTTCTTAGAGTTTAGCACAGATTGGCTACATGGGTCCTACTCCACCATTTTTGCATGGATAAACCTGAAGTGGCAAAGATAAAATAAGCAAGGACAGGTCCAGTGGTTAAGACTCTGTGCATCCCGTGCAGCGCGCGTGGGTTCGATCCCTGGTCTGGGAACTAAGATCCCACATGCCACATGCCATGTGGTGTGTGGCAAAAAAATAATATTAAGGAAGGATAGAGTCACCTCCCCTTAATATCTAAAGCTCACATTTAGCAGAAAACAGCTTTTCTCATTCATATCTAAAAGTATCTATTAAAGAAGTGCTTTAAAAGTAATTCCCCAGGGCTTCCCTGGTGGCGCAGTGGTTGAGAGTCCGCCTGCCGATGCAGGGGACACGGGTTCACGCCCCGGTCCGGGAAGATCCCATATGCCGTGGAGCGGCTGGGCCCGTCAGCCATGGCCGCTGAGCCTGCGTGTCCAGAGCCTGTGCTCCGCAACGGGAGAGGCCACAGCAGTGAGAGGCCCGCGTAACGCAAAAAAAATTTAAAAAAAGTAACCCTCCAAAGAGCTTAAGGTCAACGTCATAATTCTACTTCAAATGGAATTTGTTTTCCATGGAAAACACACGAAGTCAAAGAAGGAGAAGTGTTTCATGAGTGAGAAAATGTTAATTCATGTCATACTAATCTTCCATAATTTGTGTTCCTAGTGAAACTACTTCTAATGCAATTGGGATAGAATAGGTAAAAGTTAAAAGTAAATTATGTTAGCCCTACCACACACACACACAAGAAGAGCTAAGTGACTTTATTGTAAATAAAATACATAAATCTATGAAATAAATAAGAAAATTTGAGGCACTTAAGAAAGCATTGTAAGTAAGAATGCTTACAAGACTCCTTTAAACATGTCTCCACCCAAAGCCTCAAAGCTCCGTGATACAGACTCTGTTATATCTGTGGTCATCTTAACTGAAACACATATAAGAGAGGTTTATGAAAAATCCATTTCTCCAAACCACAAGAAAGTGGCAGAGACACACATTCATACTTGCTCCACCTGATTTTATGCTGTCCTGTTCCAAAGCAGAATTACCCATTCTGCTGCTTGATCCATTATTCACTCCTTCCCTGTAACCAAAAAACAAAACCAATGAGCTAGGATTCTTTGTCAAACCAAAGCTTAGCTAACTTTTCAGTTGTGCTCTGTACTTTCTTATTCAGGTCTTTCTTTCTGAATTTTAAAACCATCTACTCATTCAGCAACTACTTGGAACCCAACCCTGTGCTTAAATACGGTCATAGAAAAGAAATATAAGGCGTACCTCCACCTTCCATAAACTTTTAATCTAACATGAAAAGAGAATGTGCGCAGAGAAGTAGGTAGGTGTCGATGTACAGCAGTTGTGCTTAGGGGATGGGAAGTCTCAGTGGGTCAGGAAGTTGATGTAGTTTAAAGGGATAAGTGGACACTTGTAGAGGTAGCAAGACCTTGGGCCTTAAAGAATTGGGAAGGAAAAGACACAAACAACTAATACTTTGGGATACACTGATGGTGTTCTTTCTCACGAAAAACCAAGTTGAACCTAGACTAACTGTACTTTGGAACATTTCACACCTGAAATTTGGGGAACCCTCTTCACAGGCTTCTATCCAGGACACCAATGCTAGCTCTAACCCCCAAAATAAACATATTAAAATTTCAACCATTTCTTTTCCAAGAGTCTTTATACTATGATTTTAGTTTTATCACTTAATCTTTCTAAATGCCAAACCCTTAGATTACCTCTCTGGAGCAGCTACAAAAGCCACTAAATTTGTACTTACATCCCGTTGCATTTCAGTGTGAGATGTCTGTCAGAAGATGACTGAGCAGAGTAACTCAGACATCACTCTTACTATTCCTAGATCTACATCCATCACCATTTCTGAGTTTCTGTTCTGATATTTTGTATTTATATCTCCCATGTTTTTTCTTTTCCTTTCTATTTGTTATAAAAATAAGTTTTCTCTTTAGCCCTCACTCCACTTTATAAATGAATTATTGATACTTTTATTACACAATCAAACCTAAATATTTTAGTAAGAATAGAAAATTCATAAGAAAAGAGGACACAAACTTAAGGTCATCACGCAGAGATAATCATTTTGGAGTATATTCCTCCCAACTTTTCTGTGCATATTTTTATTTCTTGACAAATAAGGAATCGTACTACATATACAGATCTATGGCCGATTGTTTGAAATAAATACATATGAATATTTCTCTTGTCAAATATTTATCTAATTATAATTTTGAGTGGCTAATTAGGATTCTAGTGTATGGAAGTATTGTAAGTCATTTGTCCAAATACCTGCTTTTAAATGTTTCCATATTTGTTATATTTATCACTATCATAAACAACATTCTGCATATATAGAGTATATGATTGGTTATTTTTCCCGAAGTTACATTATTTGACCACATTACATATTTTTAAGGGTTTGATACACATTCCTAAATTGCCCGTGAAAAACTGTGCCAACTTACACCGTTACCAACAAAGTATGAGAGGGCCTATTTCTCCACCTGCCCTGATGACATGGGATAGAGTCATTCTTCTAAATCTTTGTTAACCTGATGGGCAAAAATGATATGTTCTCTTTATTTGCATTTCTTTGATTACTAGTAAGATTAGATATTTTTATATATATTTATCTTGCCTTCACAATTAACTCGTGTATAACAAACAACATCTCAGTCACATTTTTTTTTTTTTTTTGCGGTACGCCGGCCTCCCACCGACGCGGCCTCTCCCGTCGCGGAGCACAGGCTCCAGACGCGCAGGCCCAGCGGCCACGGCCCACGGGCCCAGCCGCTCCGCGGCACGCGGGACCCTCCCGGACCAGGGCACGAACCCGCACCCCCCCGCACCGGCAGGCGGACCCCCAACCACTGCACCACCAGGGAAGCCCCTCAGTCACATTTTTTAAGTCATTATATATTAGGAAACCATTGACCAAAACCGCCTGCCTTGGCCAGGCATGATGATAACCACTTGCATGAATTGTCTCACAACAGGAGGTCCCGATAAAGAACACAGTACTGGGCTTCCCTGGGGGGCGCAGCGGTTAAGAATCCCCCTGCCAATTCAGGGGACACAGGTTCGAGCCCTGATCCAGGAAGATCCCACGTGCCGCAGAGCAACTAAGCCCGTGCACCACAGCTACTGAGCCTGCGCTCTAGAGCCCATGAGGCACAACTACTGAAGCCCGTGCGCCTAGAGCCCATGCGCCACAACAAGAGAAGCCACCTCAGCGAGAAGCCCACGCACCGCAACGAAGAGTAGCCCCTGCTCGCCGCAACTAGAGAAAGCCCGTGTGCAGCAACGAAAAACCCAACACAGCCAAAATAAAACAAACAACAACACCACACAGTGCTACCGCAGAAAACTAACCAGGAGAATGTGGGAGGTGCCAAAAAGAGGAAGGAAGAGACTCTATGTCCTGCCAACCTCCCAGAAACCCGCACGCTGGAATCCATCTTGGCAGAGGGATGCGCACGCCACCAGGGAGGATCCTCAGTCAGAATGATGGGTCAGAGACAACACGGAAACTATCCCCATTACCGCAAAACCCGAGACTGCGAGCCACGTGGCAGAGCAGTCCTCCTGGGTTCCCTTACCCTGCTGCTCTCCACCTGGGCACCGCTTCCCAATTAAGTCTCTTGCTTTGTCAGCACATGTGTCTCCTTGGACAATTCATTTCTGAGTGTTAGACAAGGGTCCACTCTCAGGCCCCGGAACGGGTCCCCCTTCCTGCAACATATACATCCTAACCCCGCATGAAATCTAGCAAGTTTTGCCACCGTTTGGGCTTAAAGCGTTCTTTAAGAAAACCCCTAGTACATATCAGCTGGTAGCTGGAGATTGGTGGCTGAGTAAAAGCCCAAGGGTTAGGCTCCTGTGAAAGAAGATGATGCTTCTCCAGTATCCGCCCAGGGCACCTCATCTCATGGGTACCATTCTCCTTCTCCTTTTCTCAGCTTCACCATCCTTTCCTTTTCCTTTTAGCCTCCCTATATTCTAGGCTTCTAAATTACACTCACTGACTACATCTCCCCACTGACCTTAAAAGGGAGTTCATGCTGAATTTAGATTCATTTGGTGACTTGGTGGTCAGTACCAATAATTTGCTTGACTCTTATGCCAGAAGAACGTAATAATATGTGCTGCCCCTAATCACAATAAATGAATGTTATCATAATTAACATAATAGGTTCTCAAAGTGTGCCCATCACCCCCCACCAACTCCCCCCATCAGTATCAGTGTCACCTGGAAACATGCTAGAAATGCAAATTATCAGGCTTAACCCCAGACCTACTCAATCATGGTGGAGATACCCAACAATCAGGTAGAATACCATTTAGGTGATTCCAGTGCACGCTCAAATGTGAAAAGCACCAGATTACAGTATTTCCATCAGCGCAGGAAACAGTGATTAGCATTCATTGTAAGCAATTGTTAAAACAGAACCTGAAAACACGTCCTGCTGGGACGATGATTACCATTTGTTTCCGCAGTGAGCTATCCATTCTCTCATGATGGCCTGGAAGGTTTCCAGATTCACATGCATGTCTCTCTTTTCAGGATCGAGCCTGTTCCACAGCTCCTCAAGGCTACCATCTTCAGAACCTTGACTAGTTGTTTGTCTCAGGTAATCTATTACTTTGGTAACTCTGACTGAGCCTTAGGAAGAAGAAAGCCAAGTTAGTTTTAAAAGGTGGGGAAAGATTATCTTTTTTAAATGAGGCACTTAACTCTTTTAGGTCCCTTGGGAACCTAAACGTGCCTTATAACCCTCGCAGTACTGCTGAGTTGGTATCACAGAGTCAAAAGAGCACTGGCCTTGGGTTGGAGTCTAACAGACTAGGGTCAGATCTTGGCTCTGCACTGTATCAGCTGTGTGGCTCTGGGACAATCACTCAATCTCTTTGAGCCTCAGTGTACTCGTCTGTGAGATGATGCTACTACACAGAGTTGCTGTGAGATCTAAATAAGAACGATATATGTATTCAATAATCACTTGTGGGAAGTGATCAAAATGCCACTTTATTTTTGTCTACCATTCTTTTCTTAAAAAACATTCGGTGAAGGAAGGGTTTCCTCTGCCCTAGATGAAACTTCAGCCTCCAGTAAGTGGTCTGACTTTTATTTGGGGGGAGGGGTAGAAAAGTCATTCTTAGACACAGTCAGTCCTACTATCACATTCAAAAATTAAAGTCAAACAGACTATGTTAGTTATTAACACACCAATCTTCCTTAAGCATAAGACACGTCTTTTAACTAAGTCCTGACTTAGGCTAGCTGCTTGAAGGGGAGAAGGAAAAGGAAGTAGAAGGTTGATAGGGTAGATGCAGAAGTGAAGATTCTTCCCCCAGGAGGTAAGCAGAGACCCTGATATATATACAGAATAAGTCCAGTATATAATTAGAAGGAGGGGAGAGGTGTAAAGGAGACTGAACAACTTTAAAGAGAGTATTAATTTAATGGAAAATGTCATTTGGCTGTGACAGGAAGAAATGGAAGTAAAATTATTAATAATTATTTAGAGAGATGATTTTTATTCCTGTTTGCAGTACAGTTGGAGAGTCAAAAAAATACCTATATCTCATTTTCCTCCACTAAAACTCTGGAACCTGTAACATATATACCTCAAAACTCGAAAGGTCTTCTGTGATGGTTTTGCAATGTGTCAGCTTAACGGGGCCATGGAGTGCCCAGATATTTGATCAAACATTATTCTGGTTGTGTCTGTCAGGGTGTTTTTGAATGAGATTAACATTTAAACTGGTAGACTAAATTAACACGGACTGCCCTCCCTAATGTGTGTGGGCCTGGTTAGAACAAAAAGGCAGACCCTTCCCCAAGTGAGAGAGAGTTCTTCCTGCATGACTGCCTTTGAACCCGGACTTGTCTTTTTTCCTGACTTTGGACTCAAACAAAAACATCAGCTCCTTCTCAGTTTTCAGCCTGTCGACCTTTGGACGGGTTCCCTTCTGGTTCTCGGGTCTTTGGACGCTGACTGGGACTAAACCATCACCAGCTCTCCAGGATTTCAGCTTGCTCACTCACCCTGCGGATCTTAGAACTTGTCTGCTTCCATAATCATGTGAGTCAATTCTTTACAATAAATCTCTTTATGTACATTACACACGCACACACACGCACACACACACCCATTGGTTCTGTTTCTAACACATCTCCCATCTCCCTTCAGTGGAACTTCCTTATTTTCTTCAGGGAAATATTTCCTTAAATTCTGTCCAAACAGAGAGGCTTTGGGGCAATAAGTAAGTCCCATTCATCCTACCAATATAATTAAGAGTATAGGCAAATGTTTTGCTACGAGAATGTTCATTATGGATCATTATGGTGATGTTTATAATAGAGAAAAAAAATCCAATTGAGACATATTGTTTAAATATATTATGTTACATCCCGCAAAAGTACAGTATATAAAGCAAATTTGTTGACCCAGACAAGTACTCAAAATTATTAAGTGAGCAAAAGCAGATTATAAAGCAAGTCTGGGAACATTCCCATACATACTTAGGGAACTTGTTGTATATAGCTTAAGGAGAAAGAATGACCAAAAACAAGCCTTAAACCATTGTGGTGGTGAGGTGGACAGACTTCAGGGTGCCCCTTTATGATCCCTGCCTCCTAATGTTTACACCCCTGTGTAGTCTCCTCCCTTGATTGTGGGCATGACCTGGGACTTGCTTCTGAACAGTAGAATATGGCAAAGGAGACAGGATTACATGTATCTAATTGCATGATTAAGTTACATAAGATCACAGTGCCTATCTTGCTGGAGTCATTCCCTTGCTGGCTTTGAAGAGGCAAACTGCCATATTATGGACTACCTATGTTTAGAGGTCCAACTAGTAAGAAACTGTCCAGCTGACAGCAACAAGACTCTGAAGCCCTCAGTACTACAACTGCAAGAAACTAAATTCTGCCACCTAAAGCAGGTCATTCCCCAGTCGAGCCACAGATGAGACAGCTGCCCTGGCCAACACCTTGATTGCAGCCTTGTGAGTGATTCCCGATTCACAGAAATTGTGAGGTAGTAAATGTGTGTGGTTTCAAGCCACCAAGTTTGTCGTAATTCAGCAACAGGAAACAACATAAGTAGTTTGGGTACTGCTCATCTGAAACCATTGTGTATGTATTGTAGAAGAAAGCAAAGGAACATTTATACTGGTGTCATTGAGAACCAAGATTTTCTGTGGTTGAAAAAGGGCATACAGAACATGAGATGAGTAAAAACCCTGTAGTCCTGAATTTGCTTTATAAGGAAGACTATGAACTCATAATGCAATATATCTTCAAAATTTTCAAGTACTTCTTAGGTCTGCCCACTGAAAATGCCTAGAAACAACCACCATCCCCTGCCCCCAGATTGTGGTCTCTATATATTATTTCCCATTAAAAGGAACCATGGATCCTTGAAGAAATAACTGATTCCAAGGTTGGGACAGGAAATATATGAGATAAGCCTAAAAACTTTTATAATACTAGGGAAAACAAGGAAGCTACTAAAAAGGATGGGGATGTCTCAAAATTATTAGTACCTGGGACACCTGGTTGCTCCAGGAAGTAATGAGATGCTCAAAGAAAGATGAGGACAATGCAAACAGACATAGGAGCCAGCTTAAAGGATATCTTGCCGGCCAACTCTGGGACAGTTTGAGCATCAAAATACATAATGATAGGGCTTCCCTGGTGGCGCAGTGGTTGACAGTCCGCCTGCCAATGCAGGGGACATGGGTTCGTGCCCCGGTCCGAGAAGATTCCATATGCTGCGGAGCGGCTGGGCCCCGTGAGCCATGGCCACTGAGCCTGCGCGTCTGGAGCCTGTGCTCCACAACGGGAGAGGCCACAACAGTGAGAGGCCTGCGTACCGCAAAAAAAATAAAAAAATAAAAAATAAATAAATAATGATAGTAACAGATTATATATATTGAATTAAGAAGAATCCAGAAATTCGTAGTGATATTAATTCATTTAATTAGAGAAATGGTAAAACCCTGATGATAGATTGACAAGCAAAAAATATAGAAAGAATATTGGAAATTGAAAATTTTCTATTTGGCAACACCATGGTAAGAATTGATTTAGGCAAGAAATATCAGTAGATGCTATGTTTCTGATCACCAATTCCAATGTGTAGGGTTCTTCCCCCTCCCTCCTACCCCACCCCACAACATACACACATCCAAGCAATTCTCGAGACACTGGGTGTTCTACAGTTCAACCCAATTCTGACACTACCTATGTGGTGATAGTGTCAGAGCCACGGGTTAATGGCTCAGTCTTACAAAACTGACCCCACCCCCTGTAGACACCAATTCAAGGCCGGGTTGTCACCTGTGCTTCTGATGGCCCAGCTATAGATTGAAGGTTCCTATGACTCCTCTTTGTGTTCCATTAATTTGCTAGAGCAACTCACAGAACTCAAAGAAAATTTTTACTTACTATATCACCAGTTTATTATACAAGGATATAACTCAGGAACAGCCAGATGGAAGAGATGTACAGGGCAAGGTATGCGGAAAGGGCATGGAGCTTCCGTGCTCTGCCCAGCATGCCACACTTTCCAAATCTCCACGTGGAAGCTTTCCAAACCTCTCCTTTTGGGTTTTTATGGTGGCTTCGTTACATAGCATGATTGATTAGATCATTGGCCATTGGTGATGAAACTCAATCTCCATCCCCTCTCCCCTCCCTGGAGGTCTGGGGAGTGGGACCGAAAGTTCCAACCACCTACTCACATGATTGGCTCCATTGGCAACTAGCCCTCATCCTAAGGTGGGGTCCAAAAGTCATTTCATTAACATAAAAAAGGCACCTTTATTGCTCTCATCACTTAGGAAATTCTAATGGTTTTAGGAGCTCTGTGCCACAAATGGGACAAAGACCAAATATATACTACTTATAATAAATCATAATATCACAGATGCTAAAACTAGTGAGTGAAAGTTTGATGACGAACAGAATGTTTACATAGATTCAAAGTATCTTCCCATATTTATTAATTACTGATGAAATAAAAATTCATATTCTAAGGCAAGTCAAGGAAAATTTAAACATAAAACATTTCCTCTGCTCTTTGGCCTCCTCTCTCCCCTCTACTGTGCACTGTGTATCTACATTATGCATCCCAAACATCCCCATCCGCAGAAATACCTGCTCAACCATAAAGAGCAACATTCTCTGAGCATCAGCAAGACAGATCCGTAGGACATAACCTTCCTTCTTAATCTTGTAAGGAGCCACGATGACCCACGAACCACTACTCGCTTTGCATGCTTAGATCTGGATTGTGTAGACTGTCAGTAATATGTCGTTGAACGTACAGCCCTCTGTCTCAAAATGTGCTTTGATCTTTAACAGGCAGAACAGTTCTCAGAGCTTTCGGAAAGGCTGTTCCTGAGTTATAATCCTCAATTTGCCTCGAATAAAATTTTCCATTTCTTTCTTAGATCGACTGATTGATTTTTTATAGCCATTATAAAGGAAAAATAGTAACTTTACAATAGGGATATTTGGCAGACACCACACTAATCAAGTGATCAAAGTTAAAAATCCTGAAATATTGTACGGAGAAGAACATAACATCACTTCCGTAGTGTGCCTGCAAAAATGTAGAACCTGAATAATCAAGAGGAAATATCATGGACTTCCCTGGTGCCGCAGTGGTTGAGAGTCCGCCTGCCGATGCAGGGGACGCGGGTTCGTGCCCCGGTCCGGGAAGATCCCACATGCCGCGGAGCGGCTGGGCCCGTGAGCCATGGCCGCTGAGCCTGCGCGTCCGGAGCCTGTGCTCCGCAACGGGAGAGGCCGCAGCAGTGAGAGACCCACGTACTGCAAAAAAACCCCAAAAAACAAAAAAAAAAGAGGACATATCAGATCTTCTACAAAGTAACTGGCATATACTCTTCAAAAATTTCAAGGTCATAAAAGACAAGGAATCGAGGAACTCCTCCAGATTTAAGGAGACTAAAGAGATGTGACAACTGAATTCGATCCTGGACATGGAAACAAAAAAATCTATAAAGAATATTATTGGGAAAAATTGACAAAATTTGAATATAGAGTTTTAAATTAGATAATAATATTGTATCAAGGTTAAATATCCTAATTTTGACAATCATTCTGTGGTCATGCAAGCAAATGTCCTTTGTAGGAAATACACACTGATGTACTTAGGGGTAAAAAGGCACAATACCTGCAATTCACTCTCAATCAGAAGCACAATCTAGCTTTTATCCTGCTTTTCCTTTGGGAAACAAGACAGCCACAGCCAAATAGTTGCTAGGCAGGGTAGAGTTTCTTTTTATAGATATTCCAGCTGATAAAATAGGAAGGAATAATAGACTATCACCTTTCACAACACCTAATGAAAGAATAAATCTAGGCCTTCATCCTCAAATAGTTTTGTCTTCTGATAAAAATATATACACCGTCTATGCGGAATCTTGCCAAAAGGAGATACAAAACTTTTATCTGATCAAACCTCTAAATGCAGGGGACAAAGAAACAGGTTGTGTTTCTAAGACCACACAATCACCAAAATTCAGACTGGGGGAAACTATGAGATAAAAGAACCAGTTTCATTAACAAATACCTTAAAATACAAAAAAGAGAGAATAGGAAGGGAACATAGAGATAAGCTAGACGACCAATAACAATGAAGAAACTTTTCTTGGATATTGATTGGAACAATTAAACCGTTTAACAAAAAATAAATTTCTCACACAAATGAGAAAACAAATGCTGATAAGATTTTTTTTTTTTTTTTTTTGCGGTACGCGGGCCTCTCACTGTTGTGGCCTCTCCCGTTGCGGAGCACAGGCTCCGGACGCGCAGGCTCAGCGGCCATGGCTCACGGGCCCAGCCGCTCCGCGGCATGTGGGATCTTCCCGGACCGGGGCACGAACCCGTGTCCCCTGCATCGGCAGGCGGACTCTCAACCACTGCGCCACCAGGGAAGCCCCTGATAAGATATTTGATATTAAGAAAGTATGTCACCTTTTTAGTCATAAAAATGACATTGTATAGTTGTGTCTGAAGTCAGTCTTTATCTTTTGAACGTGCTGAAATATTTACAGGTGAAATAATATGATGTCATGGATTTGTCTCAAACTAATCCAGAGTGGAGGAGAGGAAAGTGGGTGGGGCTAGAAATGAGACATCATTACTTACGACACTATTTACATTATAAGGGTTATACCTCTTTTCTCCTGTATATGTTTGTAATGTTCTATAATAAAGAAGTTTTAATCCAAGTAAAACAAAACCATATTGACCAAGGAATTTGTGGAAGGTTATACAACAAATCATTAACAATGCTTACTCAGGGAAACAGGATTACTGATGAGTTTTTTTCCCTTCTTTTCTATATATTATTAATTTTATTACAGTGATCACAAGCCATTTACATGCTAAAAATTACTTGCGGAAATTTTAAAAAGAACACATCTCTAAGAAAAACAGAACTGAAAATCTAAAATTAACTCCAAAATTTGAGCTAAATTTGTGTAGCAGTTTTATACGTATGAAGTATATATTTCTTGTGAGGCAACAACTATGAGAGGTAAGTAGTTCCAGTCAATGATTGCAGCTGGTAAATCAGTTGATAAGCTCAATAAAATCATTCAAGACACTGGTAAAATATGTAAAACAGGTACAAAGAAATTAACCAACATCTAGACGGCCACCCTTCCTCCCAAATTAGGTTGTACGCACCACGTGTGTAGACACAGATGCACAGAGCATCACACATAAGCCATTTCCCTTTCTCTTGCAATAGAAAGTACAATGACGTGATGAGTACCACCGAACATTTGAGCAGATAATTTTCGACTGACCTCTGCATTTGGTGTCACATGCATTAAAAATACTTGTAAGCAACTCCTCTTCACAGGTCCTGTTATTGCTGTAGGTTACATCTTCCTTGCCATCATCTGTTCCTTGTTTCCGCCCTAGTAGAAGAAAAAGTTTGCATATCCAGATGCTTTTCTGTGCTAATATGCTTAATTGCTCATTTTTTTTGTTTTAATTTTAACAAGAAAACATATTTAAATAAAGAGCAGTCCACAATACTGGTTACTTAACTTGAATAGATCAAGCAGAAAAAGTGGTCTTGAAGGGTCTCTGATTATTCATTTTCCTTTCCTTATAAGTTTTATAAAGGTAGAATAAAAGGAGAGATGACGAAGAGGGAAATGAGCTTTACTGCCCTGTAACGTTAGAAGCACTCTGTGAAAAAGCAAATAGTGTAGCACAAATAGAAATATTTTAAGGAAAAATAGAGGGAACGTAAAGATTAGCTCTACAGAAAATGTGCCATTTTACATTGTTTTGTTTTTCAGGGCCTATCACATATGGGACTCTGTAAGCAATCCTCTAAATAGAATTCCAAAATTTCATTGAAATTGGCCTCCAAAATTTACATTCTCCCCTGGTCTACTTTATTGGCTCTACATTTTCTTACATGTTTTACTCTCACAAACACAAAAAATGCTAAAATGGTAGTTTTCAGCAAGGCATGTTGGAACTATATGAACTTTAGCTCCCCTGTATCTATGTCTTCCCATCATGCCATTCTAATTTGCCCAGGAGAAAGTTTGTTTTCAGGTCAGCAGAGAAATGCCAATGATTATGACTGTAAATACAATCTAGAATTTCTATCAGGTTTAAAATTGAAAGCATAGAAAATACTTATATTTCACATCTAAGAGTTTTTTAAGAGAGGAAAACACAATTTTAAGGGAAAGATGGATGCTTCCCTCCAAGTTTCGATAATGTACACTGGTATTTCATTTTAGTTCAGGTATTCTCATAGTGATATGCTCAAGGCTTTATCAGAAGAACAAATATTAAAAGATGAATATTTACCCTCTTCATTCAGAGATAATTTTTTCACCACTGAATCCTGAGGAGTAAAAAATTCAGAGCTCTGATTAGAGGTGGAATCAAAGTCGAGGGTTAAGGCACTAAAATCATTTTCACTACAACAGTTTTTCAAATCCTTGTTAGAGAAGAGTTCCCTTTTTCTGATCTGCGGTATCAAAGATGTGTAATTCTGGGAGATCTGTGATCTAGGCCTTGAGATGTTTCCCGAGCTTGTGAGGATAAGAGAATATGTGGCATACTCAGGAGAGCTGAGATGAGAGATGGATGGGGTTCTTGGAGACGCTCGTTGAGGATGTGAAGTAAAGGCACCAACTTTCTCAGGGCTTGAGGAGCGAGGGTCAGGCAGAGGAATGGCAGCAGTCATCATTTTCTTCAGTACCTCTTCAAAGTCTTTCTTGGGGTTAGTCTGTGGACTGTCAAACCTGCTAGACTGGTATCTGATAATCTGTTGGATGGGACTTGTACTCTCTTCTCTCTTTTGGATGGCTTGGAGTTTTCTACAGATGCTTTGCACCGGGTTATGCCGCTTCTCAGTTGCTTTCTTGACAGGGGCCATTGTTGACTTTCCTCCAGTGAGACAGAGGAAGTGGCTAAAGTACTGGCAAAAGTAGACATGTTTTTCAAAGTTAGCATTGTCCTAACAACAATGTAGCAATAGCTATTTATTCCCAAACCGACTTTGGCGGGATCAAGATGTCTTTAAACAGCTATCTTTAAACAATTGCTTTTTTATATTTTAGTTGATTTACAATGGTGTGTTAGTTTCAGGTGTACAGCAGAGTGATTCAGTTATACAGATTCTCTTCCATTATAGATTATTACAAGATATTGAATATAGTTCCCTGTGCTATACAGTAAGTCCTTGTTGTTTAAACAAATGCATTACATAAATTTCCGCATGTCTAACTTTGGCCCTCAAATTTCTAGAAAATAATAACCACTAACATATATAAAGTATTTCCCATGAGCCAGGTGTGGTACTAAGTTCTTTATATGTATCAACTCATTCATCCTCAGAACAACTCTATGAGGCAAGCATTACTATTCGCTCCATTTTCAGGCACAGAGAGAATAGGGACGTACCCAGAGTCACCTCAGATAAGTGCCAGAGTCCAGATTTGAACCCAGTCATTCCTGCTCCAGAGGACCCCTAACCACATTGCTTTTCACGTATATGTCAAATATGATGATGGTGACGATATGAAAGCTCCCATTTGAGTACCTATTCTGATTCTCAGCTATTGAGAACTTAATAAATATCCCCTTTATTGAGCATTTTACATGTATTATGTCTAAACTTCACACAAACCCCATCAGATATGTAGAAATATCCCCTTTTCACAGATAATAAAACTAAGTCTCAAAAAGGTCAAGTAATTTTCTATTGGTCACATCTCTAAGATTTGTGCCAAAGATGGTCTGACTGCAGCATCATTTTATTTAATGGCAGCATATATGACCTTTAAAAAAAAAAGCATGATCTCACTTCTTATAAGACAGTAATTAAAGAACTTGGAAACAAATCCAAAATTTTGCCTAAACTGGTAAAATTTAATCTATGCAAAGAGTTACGATACCTTGAATAGTTATAAACAAATAGTTGAATAATTACAAAGAGTTTGAAAGTTATGATTTTTAGAACCTTAACAAAAATTTCCGTTCAGGGCTCTTTTTAAAAATCCCCTAAAAGAAAATAAACAAAGGGGCATTTAGAAAGACTGGGAAGAAGAAGATACTCAAAATCTTCTCAATCTGGCTCATTTTACCTCAAGATGTTGGCCACCAGCTACAGCTAATGAAGTTTCCATCAACAGAATCCTTCTCTATTTAAGGTAATGGTCATCTTCGAACCTTTATGTTGTCACTTGACAATACCCTCCTCTCTGTCTATTCAAGGCTTATCTTTCAATGCCAAGCCTGAAACACATTGCCCTATTAAAATCCTGGAATCAGTGTATACTCAACGAACTCAAGCTTTCTGTTCCCTCCTAGGATGTATAACTGTACTGTACATGCTGTCATTTAATTAGATTTTGTCTTGGACTGTTTCAAATGTGTATGTACATTGTCTCCTCAATAACACTTTTAATTTCTTGTATTCAAAAGCCATGATGTGATTCTCTTTTAGATACTCAATATGTTATTGTTGGCATCGCTGATAATCCACAGTTGTATGTAATACAAATAATTACAAGGCTTGTGGACTTGTCCCCCAGCTGCAGTGAGTGTTGACTCTCAACGACTTGTAGCTACTAGTCTTTCTGGAGAATTTCCCCTATCCAAATGGGAGCTTCTCATTGCTCAGGTGGGAGGTTGGCAGTGAAGTAGTGGTAATGACAGAAGAGAATTCACCTGAGAATACAGTGCATTCCAAATCTACGGCTGGCTGGGGTGGGGACACGGAAGGAGCCATCTGACTTCCCCGTATCAAGTAAAGACCCTCTTAAAGACTGGCTAAGTATCTGTCAGTGTTCTCAATGTGATGTGACTGTTTTTCCCTTCTAGAGCCAGTGAACTGAGGGACAGCTTGAGCTTGGGGCTAACCGAAGCCCTAGAACTTGAACTTCAGGCTCCTAGATCTGTCTGCCTAAGAACATCTGTGAACCTCCATGTGGGATGCTATTTGAGCCCCATTGAAAAGCCTCCCTCTGTGGGCATTTGTGACTGATCCAGATGAATGTTCCGAGTATATTAGACACTACATTTCTATCTGCTTTTCCGAGGCATTTTTCTCCTCCTACCATCTGTTTTCTAAACGTCCATGACTCACCTAAGTGAGCCCTGCTCCACGGTCTCCTGTCCGTCCTGTCCAAACATTTTTTTTAAATTTTAGATCCTGGTAGAAAAGATTTACTGCAATCTGCCAAAACACTTAAAAATACAAACCTAACTTGCTTTGTGCAATAACTGTCATTGAAAGAGTACTAACTGAAAATTAAAAACTGAAGGTTAATTGTACTAGTAGAATCGGTTGCTTGGAGTCTCTCTTTTACAAGGAATTTCCTCCTTATTTATCTGTTTTAGGTGATTGAATATTTACTATGTAAAGATGGTACACTTGTAGAAATCCCAATGGCTTCTTTTGTTTTTAAATTCTCTGAACCTCAGTTGTACTCCATACCATTCATTCCTTTAGACATTCAAGCCATATCTATTAAGTACCTAAGATGTGCTAAACCCAGTGCAGATATGGGTGGCACAATGACGAGCAAAACAGAATATCTGCTCTCCTAAAATTTTTGGTCTGTGAGAGCTACAGATAAAAACAAGTAAGATACTGGGCTTCCCTGGTGGCTCAGTGGTTGGGAGTCCGCCTGCCGATGCAGGAGGACGCCGGTTCCTGCCCCGGTCCGGGAGGATCCCACATGCCGCGGAGCGGCTGGGCCCATGAGCCATGGCCGCTGAGCCTGCGCGTCCGGAGCCTGTGCTCCGCAGCGGGGGAGGCCACGGCAGTGAGAGGCCCCCGTACCGCAAAAAAAAAAAAAAAACAAGTAAGATACTAAAATTGCCAGATTAAATCCAGGATGTTGAATGAAGTTTGAATTTCAGATAAACAATGGCTAATTTTTTTAGTATAAGTATGTCGCAGGCATCAAAAAGTTGCACAGGAAAAATCTATACTGAAAAATTATTTGTTGGTTATCTACAACTCAAATTTCTCTGGGCATCTTGCATTTCTAACTAGCTAAATCTAACAACCCTAAAGCCTAGAGATAATAAATAATTACACACTAGGAAAGAAAAGTGCTAGGGGCTATGAGAGCATATAATAGGGGTTATCCTAGTTTGGGAGTAAGGACAGGGAGAAATTGGGAGCATCTATTATGTGTCATGCACTGTGCATAATGTTATACAGATTGTTTGCTAAATCCAAGGGTATAAACAGAAAATTAAGTGGAATCATAAATCTGCTGTAGGAATGTCTATTTGGATTCACATTAGATAAATGTAATATAAAATAATATTAGAGATTATCCAAACAAGTTATTTCACTAATTTTATTTCTTTATTTCTCCTCTTGTTTTACCTATATCCCATTGTTCTCATTTCTAGAATGAGTCCCGTTATTATTATTGCCTGAATTGCCTTGTTGTATGTAGTAAAGCTCTTGAATCAACACGTTTCAACCATCTCCCTGATCCAGAACTATAAAGCAGTAATTAAAAACCTCTAATGCATGGCAACATCTATAAAACAAATGTGATTTATTTCTTATCTGAAGATTATTTTCGCCAGTAATGTAACTAGAGTTCAACATTAATCTCTAAGACATTTGCACTCTTTGAGACTTACAGAAAATTTTCTACATTTGTTCTGAGTTCCTAAAGAAGTCTTCAATAGATTAGAATAAATTCACCATGTATGTATAACATAGACACTATCTCATATGCCTTAGGAATTTACAAAAAATATTAGAGCATAATTTGTGTTTTCAATATCCATATTCTTCAGTCACTAAGAAAACAGTTGGATTTCTTTGCAAAGAAACACAAGATTTACACAGAGATACAAAAATAACGTCCTTGAAGAAGATTTTCAGAAAGATTTCTGAATCAAACTCTGACTCAAAAAAGATTATGTTGACAATGTAATTATCTTTTCTTTAACAACCATTTAAAAAGTTCTTCTCCCTTTACTAATAGTTATTGCTTGAATGTTGAACTTCCAAACTTAAGATCAAGTAGGCTTATTTTAACAATCACTTGTTAATTAATTATGAAATCCAGGCAAATCTTTCATGACTCACCTAAGTGAATTCCACTTGGTGGTTTAATTAAGGCAAAACCCTTAATTAATGTATGTAAAAAATGTAAATACATATGTTTATGTAGAGAGATAAACAAGGGGTTCCTTTTGCCAAAAGAGTCCTTCACTAACAATTAGATGCCGGTAAACTTTTTTTTTTTTTTTAACATCTTTACTGGAGTATAATTGCTTTACAATGGTGTGTTAGTTTCTGCTTTATAACAAAGTGAATCAGCTATATGTATACACATATCCCCATATCTCCTCCCTCTTGCGTCTTCCTCCCACCCTCCCTATCCCACCCCTGTAGGTGGTCACAAAGCACTGAGCTGATCTCCCTGTGCTGTGTGGCTGCTTCCCACTAGCTATCTATTTTACATTTGGTGGTGTATATATGTCCATGCCACTCTCTCACTTCATCCTGGCTTACCCTTCTCCCTCCCCGTGTCCTCAAGTCCATTCTCTATGTCTGCGTCTTTATTCCTGTCCTGCCCCTAGGTTCTTCATAACCATTATTTTTTTTTTAGATTCCATATATATGTGTTAGCATATGGTATTTGTTTTTCTCTATCTGACTTACTTCACTCTGTATGACAGACTCTAGGTCCATCCACCTCACTATAAATAACTCAATTTTGTTTCTTTTTATGGCTGAGTAATATTCCATTGTATGTATGTGCCACATCTTCTTTATCCATTCATCTGTTGATGGACACTTAGGTTGCTTCCATGTCTTGGCTATTGTAAATAGAGCTGCAGTGAACATTGTGGTACATGACTCTTTTTGAATTAGGGTTTTCTCAGGGTATATGCCCAGTAGTGGGATTGCTTGGTCATATGGTAGTTCTATTTTTAGTTTTTTAAGGAACCTCCATACTGTTCTCCATAGTTAGATGCCAGTAAACTCTTTATTGACACATAAGAAGAAACATCTGTTCACTGAGATGTTCCCAGGAAACTCATCTTTAGGGAGACCAGTGGGAGAGCAGAGCATGGATTTCTACTTAACCAGTAAACTTTATATTTGCCAAATCACACTGTTTTTAGTCTCTTTGTGACTAGTATATAATGTGATAAAATAATAACACTTTTTCCCACCCTCTCTAGATAGATGGTAGCAGCTGTTAATCAAAATGATTTGCAAACCACAAGTCCCAGATTTAGTAAATGCTCAGTGAGTCTGCCATCTACAAACCTTTTTCATTTCTAATAATTGCAAGCTGGTGAGACTGGAAGCATCTCCTCCCACCACTCACTTAACCTTGTTATACTAAGCTCCTTGTCTGGGTCATACCAAGCTTATAAACATCTCATATTGGAACCATTCCTGAAATAGCACAGTCACAGATTATGCTTCTGAAAACTGTGTTCTTCTGTTTCAGTCCTTATTATAAGAAGTCTGGTTTTCTTCTCAGAGACCAGGGAAAAACCTATGATATATCTCTAACTCCAAGAACTCAGGTGTTCCCACATTCTGACAGTCTACAAAACCACATGACCACTTTCTACTAACACACATTCCAAATGACCAAGGCTAGAGACAACAACTCAGTGCTTTACCCTCTGAAAACAATTCTGGGATTTGTTTCCAAAAAAACGTTTTTGGGGAAGCTAGCTTTATCGCTTTCAGCTACTCATCTTTTCTCCCAATGTTTTCAGTGTTTTGGGTTTTTTTCCTACAGTTGTTTCAAATTTTCAGTGAGCTCTGTTGAACCTCCGTGTATCAAGTTTGGAGGTTTGTCTCATTCACAACAAACATATTGAACTGGAGACAACATAGTAGCTACATCTGGGGTTGCTTTTCCCTGTTTAGGGGAGGATTTTCTTGACTTTTGATGACTAAGAGCCACCATCAGCCAAAGTTTCATTATTTGCTCCGGGAAAACTCACCACCTTATTTTCACTTCCCTTCACCAGCATCCAAGAACCGTCTTCTGAGAACTGGAAATGGAGAGAGAGGCCCGCGGGATCAGATGATGTGGGTGGAGCTAACGTCTGCCAGGTGGTATGGAGCGAGGTGAGGCACAAAGGCTGGAGAAGAGGGAAGCCGCTCACCAGCTACACCTGTCTCTCGGGTTCGGCGAGGCTCACGGGCGTATGGGCGTGAGGAAAGGCACGGGGAGGCTGGGGACTAACTACAGCTTGCAGAGGATCGGCGCCGTATTGGTGTGCTCGCCACCCCGTAATCACAACGTTATCACAAAATGAAGATCATCTAGAATATACTCTCTAATCAGGATGAAAAGTCTTTTTTTTTTTCGGTACGCGGGCCTCTCACTGCTGTGGCCTCTCGCGTTGCGGAGCACAGGCTCCGGACGCGCAGGCTCAGCGGCCATGGCTCACGGGCCCAGCCGCTCCGTGGCATGTGGGATCCTCCCGGACCGGAGCATGAACCTGCGTCCCCCTGCATCGGCAGGCGGACTCTCAACCACTGCGCCACCAGGGAAGCCCGAAAAGTCACTTTTTAAATTAAATTTCATATGTTTCTATTGGGCCAAATGCCGTATGGTTTCTCAAAGATTAATGCTATTAATCATTGCGTCTTTTACGGGACCCTATCTGGTTTGGAAGACACAGCATATAAATTATGCAAACTGCAGTAAATGAGCAAAGAAGTAGATGAGTGGTACATTAAGCTCCAAGGGACGTCAGGATAGGGTGAGTTCAATGTGGGTTGAGAAGCCATTATAAAGTATTGTAGGTGGGACATAAGCTGGGCTTTAAATAATACATTATTTTGCATAACAGGGGCTTGGACACACCTGTGAGGTGGGGCGAGACTGAGTAAAGCCTAGTGGTGAGATTAAGCTTGTTGTTTTGGCAGCACTGGGTAAACAGCCTGATGGAACCGTGAAATAGGTGGGAAGGGGTGGAATAGTGCAAAAAATGCAAGTTTAAGTAGGGAGGACACAGGCAGATTCAGAAATAAACGAAACCTCATATAACGCCATTTCCCATCCAAGGAAATGATATTCAGCTGTGACAAGCATCTTAAAAACAGAACAAAACAAACTCACCACAAAACAAACAAACAGAAAAGCAAACCAGAATCAGGGTTCCAAATGTACAACCCGAAGCATCATAACTGGAACATTTTGTTCTCAAACTGGTAGGTTTACTTACTACCTGTGGTGCTTCCCCAGCCCGACCTCTGCAGTCCCTAATCACACGCTTCACAGACCTTGGCATCGGTGATTTCCTACTTCTCCCCTCTTTTCTCTCTTCCCCCACTCTGCATAGGCTGCTCTGAAAATCTGTTTTTGGAATATCAAGATTTTTATATATGCTCCTATGCTTGTGGGTCGTCATCATTTCTGTCACCAGGCAAGAGGGAGAGGAAGTGTAGTTCTTAAGAACCGGGGCTCTAGTTTCAAATAACCTGGGCCAAATCCTAGCCCTTCTGCCCACTAGGGAAAACATTGAATACCCAGAGTGGTCTCTGATAGTACATTATAAAGAAAAATTCTATATTTTTTTTGAATTTTATTTTATTTATTTTTTATACAGCAGGTTCTTATTAGTTATCTGTTTTACACATATTCATGTATATATGTCAATCCCAATCTCCCAATTCATCCCACCACGCCCCCTCCACTGTCCTCCCTTGGTGTCCATACATTGTGACAAAGTATTGATATTTAATTCTCTGTGCCTCAGTTTCTTCGTCTGCAAAATTGCATCAATATTATGAATGACCTCCTGAGTTTACTGCAAGGATTAAATGAGATAACATATGTATGATACACTTTCTGAAACTCAGTGTATTTATTCGGATATTAAATGTCCTCTTAAAGCACAAAATAGTGCCAGAAATAACTAATTAACCCACTCCTCTCATTAGACTTGCCCTGTTTAATTTCCCATGAAATGAACTCTCTTATAACGTCCACGCTTGTGATCTTCTTATCAATCCACAGATACCGAAACTAGCAACACCCAGAGAGATTTTCCTCCTAGTCATAAAGGAAGCCAGTGGCAGAGCCAGAAATAATATTCAAATTCTGAATCCACTAGACTGTATCACCTGTCTGGCAAACTCTACTCTTTCTTCCTCCTCCAAATGAATGTTTCATACCTGATGTTTCTCAGAGCAGTGAAACGAGTAACCTGAATTTATTCAGGAATAATCTGAATAAATTCCAATGGCTCTGCAATGAATTGAATAAACATGTTATTTCATCACTTATTATTTATCACTTATTTATTTCATCACTTTTTATTGTTTGCCTTGGGCTGATTCTAACAGAATACAGTCGCCTCTGGGTATCCATGGGGGATTGGTTCCAGGACCCGCTTGGATACCCAAATCTGTGGATGCTCAAGTTCCTTATGTAAAGTGACATAGTATTTGCATATAACTAAACAGCTTCTCCAGCCCCGAAAACATGCTTTGTTAACAGGGGAGGGAGTACAAAGAGATAAAATGCAGACTTTACCCCAAAAGAGCCAAGATGGGGCTTTGGCTTTTGGATATACTGCACGTAGGATGGATAACATGTTTCCTTGCCAAGTCATTTCCCTTTAAGGTAGGTTGACCAGACAGGGCCCCTGGTATTGCCAGACCTGAAAACAACTCTCTGTCTTGCTATAATTAGAGAACCTTTAAGAAATGCCATCCCCAACTCTTCAAAATTACATTTCAAGGAAATTAAATCTTGTTGTGTAAATAGGTAAAAAAAAAAAAAAAACTATTCAAATAACATACATCCCCTTCTCTCTAATGCAGTCTTTTTAAAAATTTAACGAATTTTCTTTTTTTTTTTTGGCGTGCTGCTCAGCACATGGGATCTTAGTTCCCTGACCAAGGATTAAACCCATGCCCCCTGCAGTGAAAGCATGGAGTCTTAACCACTGGACCTCCAGGGAAGTCCCTCTAATGCAATCTTTAGTGTTGTTAGACATTAGCCAGTAGCTGGATCTCTGGAATTAATCTCTGGTTGATCTAAGGGACTCATTTTATCTAACCAAAAGTGGATTGGAGGGGAAGAGAAGCACTATTGGAAGAAGAGAAGGAAGGAAAGAGAATTTCAGGAAAGATTTACGCTCCTGAAATAAAGCAAGACCTACTCGTCCTCATTCAGTTTCCCAGCAGACTGACCTCTATGGACAGCATCAGTCTGGCTCCCCTGCCCTCTGATTTCCTGTTGAACTTGGCCAGATAGCGGAATCCTCCTTCATGAGAGGCATGGCTAAACATACATACATTTTATTTTTCAAAACCTGTTCTATAGGGCTTCCCTGGTGGTGCAGTGGTTGAGAGTCCGCCTGCCGATGCAGGGGACACGGGTTCGTGCTCCGGTCCGGGAAGATCCCACACGCCGCGGAGCGGCTGGGCCCGTGAGCCATGGCCGCTGAGCCTGCGCGTCCGGAGCCTCTGCTCCGCAACGGGAGAGGCCACGGCAGTGAGAGGCCCGCGTACCGCAAAAAAAAAACAAAAAAAACAAAAAAAAAACCTGCTCTATGTAAAATTCACTATTTCCTTTTTTTCTAATGACTATTTCTTATAGTAGCTCCCTTAGATTCTAGGTATCATTGTCTTTAAACTGCTTTCTGTTAATTAAACCTTAATAAGCAAAGGCAGTGTCTTCAGGTAGCCAATTTTCATCAAGATACTATCCCAGAAAGAAAGGGACTGGGAATTTTAGGGATTTATGGGTTCCATTCCGAAAAGGAGGAGCCCAGAAGAGAACACTTTGGAAGAAACTCGGCAATATCTTTTTGGAGGAGGTTAAAATAGAGTGAGGCCCTGAAGATATTACAAGGTGTGTATTAGCTGAATGACAATCATCTGTTGCCCTCCCAGATTCACGCTCCTGAAATAAAGCAAGACCTACTCGTCCTCATTCAGTTTCCCAGCAGACTGACCTCTATGGACAGCGTCAGTCTGGCTCCCCTGCCCTCTGATTTCCCGTTGAACTTGGCCAGTACAAGGCACCAGCAGAAAATAGATGGGCATGAGCAGAAAGAGCTTGGGACATTTTTCTCCTGGATCCCACCCTGCCAGGTCTGTCTGACAGTGGTCCATGCTTTTCCACAGCTCCTGTCAGGCAGCCCTCTCCTAAAGTGACAGCCCTCACTTGGTTCTGAACATCTTCCCTCCCTTGGCCCTTGCTGGGATGCTGATGGCTCCCTAGAGCCACGACCCAGCACCACGTGGCACTCCCTACTCCTTATTATTTCCCTTAACCTTGCCCACACCATCATGATCAAAATTCTTTTCAGCCTCCCCTTTAAAAAACTGTGCCATCTGTTTCCTAAGAGACCCTGACTGATATACACTCAGAGATTCTTTTTGTTGTCATGTTAATTTCCATAGCCCAATATGGCTGTCATCCACATTACACAAAGGGCGTAATACCTCCCTTAAAATATTTTGTTTTTATTTTTAAACTCTGGTAGCCTTTCCCCCTGGTTAAGTACATGCAGCTAATTCAAAGAAAGAGATTTGACTTAAAAAACAAAACAAAAACAAAACACTCCACAAACTTTCTTTTGAAAATTTGGATAGCTGTTGCTACACTGGTTTCCATAGCAATTGTATCAGTTTATCACGTCACCAACAATCTGTGAGCCTGTTTGGTTCCCCACACCCTCATCAAAGCAATGTGTTGATCTTTGCCAACCTGATAAGTGAAACATGGCATCTCCTCATTTCAATTTGCATTTCTCTCCTTATGAATATGGTTTCATGTGTTTAAAGCTATTTGTGTTTCCATTTCTAGGTTCTATTTGTTCGTATTCTTTGGTCATTTTTCAATACGGGCTTGATTTTACCAATTTACAAAAGCTCTTTACATATGAAGAAATTTAGTTCTTTGTATTTTATGTGTTAGGAATGCATTTGTACAATTTGTCATTTTTACTTTTATGGTATTTTTGCCACGCATATTTTAAAAAAATAAACTCAGATTTCTATCTTTTCTGTGTGGCTTCTGAGTTTTCTTTTTGTTTTTTTTTTTTTGCGGTACGCGGGCCTCTCACTGCTGTGGCCTCTCCCGTTGCGGAGCACAGGCTCCGGACGCACAGGCTCAGCGGCCATGGCTCACGGGCCCAGCCGCTCCACGGCATGCGGGATCCTCCCCGACCGGGGCACGAACCCGTGTTCTCTGCATCGGCAGGCGGACTCCCAACCACTGCGCCACCAGGGAAGCCCCCTTCTGAGTTTTTGTTAGACTTAGAAAGTCCTTCCTGACTCCAAAATCATAAATCATTCTCCCATGTTCTTTTCTAGTACTTTCATGAGTCAATACATTTAGACTTTATCTTGGTATATAGGGAGATAGGACTCCACCTTCATTATTTTTCAGACGACTACCAGGTTTTTCTAGGAGGTTATACTAGAGATATACTTGCACATATTTACAAAGATAAATGTTAAAATGTATTTATTATAGTTTGTTTGAAATGACAACATATTGAAAACAACCTTTGCATCCTTCAATAAGGACTAGTTATATAAATTAGAATTTATTCACACCTTACAATAAAATACAACTGTTTAAAAGAAAGAGGTTCTCTAAGGACTGATATGGAATCCCAAAATTATGTGCTCAAGTTATAAATCAACCCTAATGTGAAGAACAGTGTTTATTCAGTTTCTGATTTTAAAATATACATACAGTACAAACCAAAGCAAAACATAGGTACACATAGTTACAGAAAAAACTAGAGAAAAATGATAATCTGGGGGGCTAAGAAACGGGTAGAGAAGAAATTTAATTATTTCTTTATATTTTTTGTACTGTATTCATGTACAAGATCATCAGTTTAAATAAATGAATAAAAAAGAGAAAAAATAATAGATTTTTAAAACTCAAGTCATTCTATTTTGGTGGCTGATTCATTACCATGTTATGTAGATTTGTAAGATAATATCATTTACATCATTGAAACCTGCCCCTTAGTTTAGCACTTTTTAATACATAGGGGTAAAAAATGTGGATCAGCAGTTCCCTCTGCTGGTCATCAGTTGAAATTCAATGACCTAGAAATCAATAAACCTATCTTATGCTTTATTTTGTGATAATTATCATGTACTCAGTATATCATGAGTGATAATACTTTATACCATAATTTTTAAAAAATCACAGTGGGAGTTTCCTAAAGTTAAAAAAAATCACACATTTTTGTAGCAGTTCACAATTCTAGAGTTTTAACTGTTGTCTGAGTACAGAACGCTACCTTTGATGATGTGGGAATATTGAGAATAAAATTTTTTTTTTTTTTTTTTTTTGCGGTACGCGGACCTCTCACTGTTGTGGCCTCTCCCGTTGCGGAGCAGAGGCTCCGGACGCGCAGGCTCAGCGGCCATGGCCCACGGGCCCAGCCACTCCACTGCACGTGGGATCCTCCCGGACCGGCACACGAACCCGTGTCCCCTGCATCGGCAGGCGGACTCCCAACCACTGTGCCACCAGGGAAGCCCCCAAATAACTATTTTTTAACAATAGTTATCAACAATTTGTATAAAAGTAAGCAACATTGTGTATGTCTTGTCAGGCTGTATATTTTCATCATGTTCATCACTGTTATGATTCATTCATTCTACAGATATCAAGTACTTGGTATGTGTCAGGCACATCCTAATGCTGGGATACACTGTGAATAGGCAAACTTCCTGCTCTCATAGAGCTTACTTCCTACCAAAGGAGACAAAATTAACATAATTGACGAAAAATACATAGCATGCTAGTCTGATAAATGCTGAAGAAAGACAAATAAATATAATGTGAAGAATGAGTTTGGAGGGAAGGCTGCAATTGTAGATAGGGTAGCCAAAGGAGGGCTTACCTAGGGGTGAATTTGAATAAAGACCTAGAGCAAGTGAAGAGGCTAGCCAGGAGATACCCAAGAAAATGCATCCAGGCAGAAAAGCAAGTGCAAAGGTCCTGAGGTGCAAGTTTGCCCGGCATGTTTGAGAAACAGCAACGAGCCCTGTGTGACTGGAGTGAAAAGGATAGAGGAGAGTAATAGGAAATGAGGTCAGAGCATTAATGGGGAAAACTAATCATGTAAAATCTTTGGGTTATAGAAGAACATTGGCTTTTACTCTAAGCAAGGTAGGAAGCCGTTGAAGGATTTTAAGGAGAGCAGGTATGTGCTCTGAATAAATGAATAAACTGAAAGGAGTCAAGGGTAGAAACAGTGAGATTAGTTAGATGTTTATAACAAGAATCCAGGAGGAGAAATAATGACAAGTAGTCATAGAGAGATGGAGAGATGATAATAGACAGATAGATAGATGAATAGATAGACAGATAGAGAGGTAGATAGGTAGATAGATGCTGTTAGATGAGACAGGATATGCTGGCATGAGACTAACAGAAGACTCAAGAATGACTTCAAGATTTTGACCTGAGCAACTGGAGGAATGTAGCTGCGATTAATTGAGACGTCATAGAGGGAGGGATAAGTATCAGGAGCTCAGTTTCAGAAGGTTGAGGCTAAGATCCTATTAAATATTCGGGGCTTCCCTGGTGGCGCAGTGGTTGAGAGTCCGCCTGCCAATTCAGAGGACACGGGTTCGTGCCCCGGTCCGGGAGGATCCCACGTGCCGCGGAGCGGCTGGGCCCGTGAGCCATGGCCGCCGCTGAGCCTGCACGTCTGGAGCCTGTGCTCCGCAACGGGAGAGGCCACAACAGTGAGAGGCCCGCGTACCGCAAAAATAAATAAATAAATAAATATTAAATATTCAAGTGGAGGTTGTCAAATAGGCGGTTGAGTACATGGTCTGGATTCAGGGGAGAGGTTTGGGTTGGAGATAGTATAAAACAGGGAGTCCTGGGGCTTCCCTGGTGGTGCAGTGGTTGAGAGTCCGCCTGCTAATGCAGGGGACACGGGTTCGAGCCCTGGTCTGGGAAGATCCCACATGCCGTGGAGCAACTAAGCCCATGCGCCACAACTACTGAGCCTCCGCGTCTGGAGCTTGTGCCCCGCAACAAGAGAGGCCGCGACAGTGAGAGGCCCGAGCACCGCGATGAAGAGTGGCCCCCGCTTGCCGCAACTAGAGAAAAGCTCTCGCACAGAAACGAAGACCCAAGCAGCCAAAAATAAATTAATTAATTAAATTTAAAAAACAAAGCAAAACAGGGAGTCCTCAGCATAAAGGTGGCATATAAGTCTGTGGGACCTATTGAGCTCACCCAGGAAGTGAAGGCAGATGGGAAAGAGAAGTCCAAGGCCTGAGACCTATGACACGTCAACATTGATCAGTATGGGTAATGAGATGAGGAGGAACCAGCAAAAGAGACTGAAAAAGAGCAGCAGAAAGGTAGAAGGGGGACTTCCCTGGTGGTCCAGTGGTTAAGAGTCCGCTTTCCAATGTAGGGGACTCGGGTTCGATCCCTCGTCAGGGGACTAAGATCCCACATACTGTGGGGGAGCTGAGCCCGTGCGCTACAACTACTGAGCCCACATGCTCTAGAGCCCATGCACCACAACTAGAGAGAGGTCCACACACCGCGAGGAGCCCACATGCCGCAACTAAGACCCGATGCAGCCAAATAAATAAATAAACAAATATTTTCTTTAAAAAAAGGAAGGTAGAAGGAGGAAAATCCAGTAAATGTGATGTCCTCAAAGCCAGGTGGGGAAAGTTTCAAGCAAGACAAAGTGATCAACTGCTGATCAGTCAAGTAAAATGAGGACCAGGACATGATTTTGGATTAGCAGTAAAGGAGCAGGTAAGTGGTAATCTTGAAAAGAGCAATTTCATTTTGCAAACAAAAGAATGTTGCTCATCATCTAGTTCTACAAGAATGAAGTCACTAGCCACTGCAGTCACTGACCTTTAACACACCCTGAAAGGAGTTCAGGGCAGAGATCAGGAATGCGGCACTCTGTGCTCTGGGAAAAACTGGCAGAACAGGCCTTCAGATAGTTATTTTCAGGAGAAAATTTTATGAACCCAATGTCTTGCATCTTCTCATACCTAGAAAAGCACTAAAATCGTTAACGGAGACACCTGCTCCTCGTGACTAGCAGCAACCTTCTACCGAGATCTGTGCTTGGTTGCACGTAACCCCTTCACCAAAATCACATACATACTGACCTCCGCCTGCACCCCTTTGGAGCAGTTCCTCAAGCTACCTGAGAGGCTCCCGGGCTATAGTCCTCAGCAAGCCCCAAATAAAACTTAGCAGCTCTCATGTTGTGCTTTTTTTTTTTTTTTTTTAGTTGACAATTATAATGTGTTTAAAAGTGAACAGGAGGAGAGAAATTAGAGACTGAGTATGGATCCTGCTTCTTAAGAGTTCACTGTGATTGGGGACCTCCCTGGTGGCGCAGGGGTTAAGAATCTGCCTGCCACTGCAAGGGACATGGGTTAGATCCCTGGCTCGGGAAGATCCCACATGCTGTGGAGCAACTAAGCCCCCTGCGCCACAGCTACTGAGCCTGCGCTCTAGAGCACGGGAGCCACAACTACCGAAGCCTGAGCACCTAGGGTCCGTGCTCCGTAACAAGGAAAGCCACCGCAATGAGAAGTCAGCACACCGCAATGGAGAGTAGCCCCCACTCACTGCAACTAGAGAAAGCCAGCGTGCGGCAACGAAGACCCAACGCAGCCATAAATAAATTAATTAATTTTTAAGAAAAAGAGTTCACTGTGATTGCTGTACAATATTGTGCTTTTTTTTTTTTTTTTTTTTTTTTTTTTGCGGTACGCGGGCCTCTCACTGCCGTGGCCTCTCCCGTTGCGGAGCACAGGCTCCAGACACGCAGGCTCAGCGGCCATGGCTCACGGACCCAGCCGCTCCGCAGCATGTGGGATCTTCCTGGACCGGGGCACGAACCCGTGTCCCCTGCATCAGCAGGTGGACTCTCAACCACTGCGCCACCAGGGAAGCCCCAATATTGTGCTTATAGTTAACAAAATTATACAGTGCACTTAAAAGTTTGTTAAGAGGTAGATCTTGTGTTAAGTATTCTGACCATTAAAAAAAAAAAGAGCAAAGAGACATAAGGAAACTTTTGGAGGTAATGGATATAATTATTGCCTTGATAATGGTGATGGTGTCACAGGTGTAGGCGTATGTCCAAACTCATCAAACTGTATGCATTAAGTATGGCCTGGGGTTTTGTATGTTAATTCTACCTCAGTGAAGCTGTTTAAAAAGAAAAAGAGTTTGCTATGAAAGGAAGGATAGAAATAGACAATAGCAGAGAAGGAAATGGAGTCAAGGGAGTTTAGTGCTTTGGGTTTCTTTTAGTTGGAAGAAATAAGAGTATGCTTGCATGTTTATGGGAATAATCTGATGCAGAGGGAAAAGTTGAGATTGCAGGAGAGAGAGTTGGGAATGGTGGAAATTGTGGGTGACCATGTATCAGAGGAGGAGGCCTAGTAGCCGGTAAGGGCTAGCCACAGAGACAGCCTATCCCCAGGACTGGGAAGGTACTGAGTTTGGGCCCAGATGCAGGTAGGTGGGTACAGGGGAGGGGTGGTGAATGTTTTCTTCTGATTGTTTCGATTATCTCAGCAAAGGGAAATAGTGTTGGAAGTTTGAGGAGAAAGGGAAACGTATAACAGAACCTAGGAGAAAGCATGAGAGAGGCTGGATTAGGGAAGTACAGTATGATTGCTGGGCAGTATGAGAGTCAGCACGAAGGTTCATTGTCCCAAATCTCACGTGAGACCAGCTAGCACAGTTGCATGACTTTTAGCTGCGTGGGTATAAGCACAGAGTCAATGGAAAATTGGAGTTAACTAGGGTTGTGATTTATCCAAGCAAGTTTGATGTGAGATATGAGGAGTCAGTGGTTCTGAGAGTGTGTGCAAAGCAGTGACTCTGCTGATGGACACGGGATTTAGCCTGGACAGAGAGGAAACAGGACGTCAGTGAGGGGATACAGGACGATGCAACAGTAACAGAATCAGTGGAGGGGAGATCCTGGTGGAGTGAAAGAACGGTGAAGGTGGGGTAGAAGATGGCAGTCAGAGTGGAATCCAGAATTTGGGATTCGACAGGGCTCTGGCTCTTGTAAAAAACAAGGTCTGTGACAATGTGTGGCAATGGTAGTGTGTTCCAATAACTATGTAAACCCAAAGTTTAGGTTCTTTCTCCAAGAGGAGGCTGTGTATGGCTCTAGTAACTGAGCCATTTATATTTTATATACCAGCCTGGGGTATACTTTCAAAAACAAGCCCTCAAGTGGTTCATGTTTCCATATTATATACTAGAACACCAAATAGAACACATACCCATATTTTTTAAATGGAAGAGGAATTTCATTCCTCCCAAATGTGCAATCATAAATACTTGAACCAGAGCTCTGTTCAGTTTGCAAGACAAACATGTTTTTACTTTTCCCGCCTGGCAGGTAAGAATTAGTGTTAGTGTTGTGTTATGTAAATATTACACCCACTTTCTTGTTTTTTATGATATGCAAAATGCAATCACTTATTCACCATGACTTCTCCCCCATAAAACTACTCACAAAGTAACCAGCACACGGAGTTGAATAATAAATCACTCTCCGTAAAACCTGCGCATTCTCCACATACCCAAATCAACAGATTCAGCTTTGTTGTGTTATGGGAGAGAGGAAGTTTCTCAGACAAGAACCTCTAGTCCTGAAAATCGGCAGGCAGGTGTGAAACTGTGACAAGGGTAGAATGATCCTGACTCCTGTGATATAAGTCAGCACCGTGTAGGTCATAAGAGGGAGTCATCAATACTTATACCTTCCTTAAAATTCTTTCCAATAATTTGCTTTGTCTACCATTATCTTGCTGGGACAACTCAACTGGGCTTCATTTCTTGACCCTCAATATAACATTTTTGTCAACAACAACCAAAGTGTGCTGGGGATTTATTTTTTTCGCCAATCACGTGACAGTGCTCATAGCACAGATGCTGGGGATTTCTTGGTGGCCTCTGCATGGACAGGACCGGCGTGAATGAATCTGAGGCTCTGCTGAGACCCCAGAGTGCCTGCTCCCTTCACGCTATTTTAAGTGCCACATATGGTTGCACGGAGGTCACTGTGAAAAGGAAGAGAAAGAAAGCAAAATAGCTTATGACCTCCATTATTTGTAAAAAATCACAATAATATATTTTGTTTCGTCCTGGAGGAAGGCTGCATGGGTCAATCTGTTGATGAGTTTATTTCTTCTGAGTGAGTCATTTGGGATGGGAATGTTAATTTATTTGAGCAAACAGACATTATCACAGGGATAATGTCTGTTTATTTAACATTTATTAAAATAAATGTTAATTTATTTGAGCAAACAGACATTTTCACAGGGATAAAACTGAGCTAGATAACTGAGCTAGATAACGACTCGGTGCTTTTACTGCCAGGGACCTGGTTCCATACCTGGTCAGGGAACTAAAATCCCACAAGCAGCAAGGCGCAGCCGGAAAAAAAAAAAAAGATATTATCACAAAACGGCACTGATGGCCATAACTACCTTATCTACTACTTAGGCTTTCTGCACCTCTTGAAAAATGCTCCTCTGCCCAAAACAGGCAGATTTCATCCTAGTCTGCTAGTTGCTCTTAGTGGGAGAAAGGGCGGGGGGGGGTGATTTTATTCATGTAGAGTATGCTTAGTAAAGTCAAAGTTAGCCTTTAGGGAGCCTTTCCAACTTCTTGTTTCTGCTTACGCCTCCTCCGCCCCTGCCTATAATGGCAATGGCCCCTGCCTATTCTGACCAAACTTGCTTCACTCTTCCCACTAGAATTAACCATAAGAGGAGCAGGACAGCAGAACAGTTAAGAGCATGGACCCAAGATCTAGACTGCCGAGGTTTCCTCTAAACTCTGCCTCTTGGACTTAACCTCTCTGTGGCAGTGTCTTTGTCTGTAAAATGGTGATAATAACAGGATCAAAGTGAGGATTAAATGAACTGCTATATGTAAAGTACACAGAACACTGCCTAGCACAATGTAGGCACTCCAAGTGTTAGCTATATAATTGCCAAAAATATATCGGACACCCCAAGTAGTTTCTTTCAGCTTCTCTAGGTCTTACGCATCTGTCTTTATTAATTATGTATTGCTGGGAAGCAAATCACCCCGAGATTTAGAGGCCCAGATCAATAAACATGTATTACCTCACAGTTTCTGTGGGTGAGGAATCTGGGACTGTGTAGCTTGGTGGTTCTACTTCCAAGATCACTCCTGTGATTACTGGCGGGCCTCCATCCCTCACCACATGGGTCTCTCAGCACGGCTGCCTCACAACTTGGCGGTTGGCTTCCCCCAGGGTGAGCAATCCAAGAGAAAGTGGGAGAGAAAATGAAGAATTTACACAAACACACACACAGACCAAGAATAGCAAAGTCTTTTTAAACCTAATTTTGGAAGTGATATCCCATCATTTCTGCCATATTCTATTCATTATAATCAAGTCAGTAAATCCAGCCCACACTTAGATTCAGGGATAACACAAAGGCAGGGCTCACTGGGGAGAGCCTATCATACCTTTGATTGTGAGTTGAGTTAGAGGGGGTCCCTAAATTATTTTGCCTATACATAGATCGAGAGACAGTATTCTTTTCCCCAGTGAGAACCAGCTTCTAACATCCACACTCTTACTAAACAGACACTAGTTTTGGCAATAAAAACTCATATTTAACCTCCAATATACTAAGTTGCCAAGGTTGATGGCGGAGCTCGGATAGCAGAGAGCTGGCTTTTTCTGTGCTGAGCTAGATAACGACCCTGGAACACATGCTGGAGAGCAGGGCAGCTGGTCACCCCTGGAAATGCAGCTTCAACTAATTGGCACATACGTAATATTCTGCCAACTACATTGAAGTTTTTAAAAGTAAATTACACACTTTATAACACCTTCCTCGAAGATATTCTGTATGTCCAACCAAAGTCCTATGTCTATGAATACCTCTTATTTTAGAAAATATGGCTATCAATAAAAGCATAAATAAAGGAAATAAGAACACGAAAATGGTAGAACTTACATATTTTTCTAACGTACATGAGTCTTAAAATGGAAAATCCAGACAAGTGGAATGTCTGTGTTGAATCCCACTGCACAGCAGCTCAAAGCTGAGAAAGTGTTTTGTTGACTTAATAAAGCTCTTTGGCAGCTCAAAAAGCTGTGGTGGCATTTCTGCAACACACAGTTGATCTTCTGTTAACTCTCAAATACAACTAAAAAGGCAGGGGGACACCCAAAGCTGATAAAACGAGAATAGTACAAAAATAATCTTTAAATTTTTAAAGCAAATTATATATACTATGATCTCAAATATGTAAAGAGAAAAGGAAAAAGCCTGAAAAGTAAACCCAAATTATTAACAATGGAAGTTCTGAGTAGTCAAATTTTACTTTTCTTTAACTTCCAATATTTCCAAAACAAAGCCATGTGCTTGTGTGTGTATGTGTGTGCGCACATGCACATACACACACACAGACATGCATGTTTTAAATCGAGCTTTTCCATATTGGACTTGCAATGTCAATGGGCGGGCGAAATCCATTATAGAAAACTAAGAAATTGAAATTCAGCTATCCTTCGATAATCTATTACATCCAAGCCTAGAAACTTCCTTCACAGCATTTTATATGCAGCCTGTTCTCTTCCAGAACAGACACTCTAGCAGTTTAATCTCTCTCAGAATCCATAGTGCTGGGCTTCCCTGGTGGCGCAGTGGTTGAGTCCACCGGCCAATGCAGGGGACACGGGTTCGAGCCCTGGTCTGGGAAGATCCCACATGCCGCAGATCAGCCAGGCCCATGCACCACAACTACTGAGCCTGTGCTCTAGAGCCCGCGGGCCACAACTACTGAGCCTGCATGCCACAACTACTAAAGCCCGCGTGCCTAGAGCCTGTTCTCCGCAACAAGAGAAGCCACCACAAAGAGAAGCTGGCGCACTGCAATGGAGAGTAGACCCCGCTTACTGCAACTAGAGAAAGCCCCTGCGCAGTAATGAAGACCCAACGCAGCCAAAAATAAATAAATAAATAAATTTATTAAAAAAAAAAAAAAAAAAAAGAATCCACAGTGCAACTGAGATCCCTGAGAATCTATATCTCTTCCAGGTTTGGGAGTGATTTCTAAGTCTCCTGTGGACCCATAATATCTGAAGTGCTGTCTATTTTTAAGAATATTTTCCCAAGTGGTAAAAATTAATTAAATATGACCGCAAGTATATCATTCCAGCTTTATATTTCCTAAACTTGAGGAAACTGCTATGGCAAGCCACTTCCAGCTTGAAAGCAGATCCTGCCTGTTATACATTAGCCCACAAAGCTGTGACTATTAAGACACCAACTGACCGATCTACATACCACTCATTATCTGGAACCACACCGGAGGTTTTGGAAAAAATTGAACTCCTATGATTATATATGCTGCCCTTATGTGGTTATTTAAATTGAAATTAATTAAAATAAGACTTTTTAAAATTCCATTCCTCAGTCACATGAGCCACATTTCAAGGGCTCCATAGCCACATGGCTGGTGGCGACTCTACTGAACAGAGCAGAATATAGAACATTTTCGCCATCACAGTAAGCTCCATCTGACAGCGCTACATCTGATTATTGAAAAGTTACCTGTGGATGCACCTAGAGATGAACATAGTAAGTGAAGTAAGCCAAATAGAGAAAGGCAAATATCATATAACACTTACATGTAGAATCTAAAAAAAAAAAGATACAAATGAATTTATACACAAAACAGAAATAGATCCACAGACATAAGAAATAAACTTACGGTTACCAAAGGAGGGGTGGGGGGAGGGATAAATTGGGAGTTTGGGATTAACATATTCACACTATTATATATCAAATAGGTAACCAAAAAGGACCTGCTGTATAGCACAAGGAATTATACTCAATACTCTGTAATAACCTTTAAGGGAAAAGAAGCTGAAAAAATGGAGATATATATATATATATATATATATATATATATAACTGAATCACTTTGCTGTACACCTGAAACTAACACAACATTGTAAATCAAATATACTTCAATTTAAAAAAATTAAACAGAAAAAAAAAGACAGAAAATTTGCCTGATATCAGAAAATTCTGGTTACTTACTTTGTGACACAGATGTGTACATAATACAAAATTTTTTCTTATCTCCTGGAACTGAGAGTACAAAAATGAATAGAACTTAAGTAAAATCAAGATATTAGAGAAAAAAATGAACAGAACCTTAGGACTGACTTCCAGGAGATTACCATCTAGACCTGTGATGGTGAATTGCTGTAATCTGTTTCTTTGCTCTTCACTGACTTTCCAAATTTCCCATAAACCCTCTCAGTGGGAGTTGTGACACTAGTGAAAAACACTAATGATATGGGACATCGGATGTTGCAGACATATTCCTGCCATTTTTGAAAAAAAGTATTACTCTCTTACACAGGATTTTGTTCTTACAGAAAGACTTAGTTTAAAGGCCACCTCTTTCATGCAGAGTTCCCTGATTCCACTTCCTTCTGTAACTCCCTTCCTTCCTTGGCAGCAGAGCATGGTGGTTAAAAGTCCTGATTGGAGGAGATTGCCCAGTTTCAAATCCCAGCTATGCTACTTACTAGCTGTGTGACCTCGGGCAAGTTGCTTAACCTCTCTGTGCTTCAGCAGCACCATCAGGAAAACAGCAATGATAATACTACCAATATGAAGAGGTTTTGTAAACATTCCACAACTTCAAACATATAAAGTGCTTAAAGTGGTACCTGCCACAAAGACAATACTCAGTGAATGTCAGCCAGAATTAAGTTATTCAAATATTTTTTCAACAAGTAAAATATTGTCTGTCTACTGTGAACTGTCCTATACTAAAAGAACTACTAGCTCTATTTTCTAACCTTCCAGAACACTTTGTTTCTTTATTAGGCAGGTTATAAAATCTATCATCTATTAGAGAGATCTCTGCAGTACCTGTCTCCACTACCTGATAAACTCTTGGAAGGCAATTAGTCTCTTCCATCCTCGTGGTCCTAGTGCAATACATTCATTAGCCGTTAAATCAAGTGTCACACAATCTCTGTCACACTCCTTCTTGAATAATAACAAGGATCTGCAAAGGCCCCAAGTCAAAATGGTCTTTCTATTTGAGAAATACGTCAATTTAAACTTTTGTTTAAATAATTATGCAAAATAACTTTGCCATCTTGTTTCTGCATTCCCTCTTTCGCTGACTACAAATACTTCTGTCTCTCCTATAATTTCTGGAATCAGTTTTATTCTCATGTTGTCTCCCTCATTAACGAATGAAATAAATTTTTGACACATGTTCATTCTATATTTGTACGGAGTCGTGTTACTAGCTTTTGCAGTTTATTCTTTGGAAGTTTGGGAGGTCTTACTGAGATGTCCAAGTGGACTGATCTGCCAGGATCAATTAACCTGCCTTAGAGATACACCTCATGGGCTGCTTAAGCCCGGTCATGGGTCAATAGAATTTTCCCTCTGCTGACTCTCTCCCTCAGTTTCCTTTTCTTTTAATTCTGTGTATTTGTTTTTATTTCTTTTCTTGGCCAAATCTACTAATCTATCCACATTCTGTTTAACTTGTGATTTGGGCCATTTGTCTTTTCATTACTAGGTCCAGAAACCAGTGGATAAAAAAGAGTGGTACGGGGCTTCCCTGGTGGCGCAGTGGCTGAGAGTCCGCCTGCCGATGCAGGGGACACGGGTTCGTGGCCCGGTCCGGGAAGATCCCACATGCCGTGGAGCGGCTGGGCCCTTGAGCCATGGCCGCTGAGCCTGCGCGTCCGGAGCCTGTGCCCCGCAACGGGAGAGGCGGCAGCAGTGAGAGGCCCGCGCACCGCAAAAAAAAAAAAAAAGAGTGGTAAATGTTTAACAACTGGTTCTTTGAAGTGGCACAGGGGCTTATTTTCAGCATCTACTGACTTCTGTGGTATAAATACTTCCAATATAGCCAATGATGAGCTACCAATATGGAGTCCCTGGCTGCAAAGCTAGGAATGGCTCTTGTGAGCCAGTGGAGCTGCCGCAACACACAGCTGGTCCTGGACCACTAGTTGGGTCTTTGTTTTATAATTGAGAGAGCACCCTGTATATTCCTGAGTCCTTAGGAAATAGTGGTTGGACCACATTTTTTCTACAGTATGGTCCAGGAAGTCGTGGGTAATGGACTTTTAGGCGTCACTTCCATGTGACGCACATGGTGGAAATCTCCTCATTGGTGGCAGCAATAATTGGAATAACTGAGGATCTGATTCCAGCATCTGCCCCCTTGGTGATCTCTCTGAGAATGATGAGGATCAGTCTTCCACGGGGTGAAACGTGACAGACAACGAATATGGTCTATTAGTCATTTTTTGTTTCTGTATTTGTCTATTCGTGAGCACAAGTCAATTCAGAAAATATTTTGTGCCCACTGGGAAGGAGAATAGCTCTTTGAGATATGACCAGAGAGTTTTTGTGTTTCTGTATTGACTTTTGACCTGTGACTGAGAACAGAAGGTATAAATTCTCTGAGGCCTGTGTGTCTGTCACTGAGAACAGAAGGTGAAATATTAATAAATTAGATTGTAAATCATTAATACATTAAATTATAATGTCTCTAAAAAGAGTATGGACCAATTCCTTGAAAGATTCAATCTGCCAAAACTCACACTAGAAAAAATAACAATATGAACAGGCCTATATCTATTAAAGAAACAGAATAAATAATAAATAACCTTCCAAAATAGAAAGCAACATGCCCAGATGGATTCCTTGGTTAATTCTACCAAACATTTAAGGAAAAAAATTATTCCAACTCTCTACAAGCTCTTTCAGAGGATACAAACAGAGAGAATACTTCCTAACTCATTCTATGAGGCCAGTATTACCCTAATACCAAAACCAGACAAAGACATTACAAGAAAAGAAAATTTCAGGCCAATATCTCTCATGAAATAGATGCAAAAACCCTCAACAAAATGTTAGCAAATCACATCCAAGAAAGTATAAAAAGAAATGTATACCACAGCCAAGTGGTATTTGTTCCAGATATGCCAGACTGGTGCAACATTTGAAAATCAATTAATGTGATCCATTACATCAACAAACTAAAAAAGAAAAACCACATGATCATATCAATAGATGCAGAAAACGTATTTGACAAAATTCAATACCCGTTCATGATAAAAACTCTCAGTAAACTAGGAAGAGAGGCGAACTTTCTCAACTTGATAGAGACTATCCACAAAATATCTCAAGATAACATTGTACTTAGTGGTGAGAAACGTGAAGCTGATGAAATAAAATTTGTGTTTTAAGGCAGAACAAGAAAAAAATTAAACATAAAATTCTCTCTCTGTGTTTGTTTCGGCGTCTTCCCTCCCGAATGTGCAGGGTGCAACTGCATTACACATTAACCAGAGCTCCTCAAAGTTGGGAGGGACCGCTCAACCATAAAGATCAATTTTTTTTTTCTTTCTTCTTACCCTAGCTAAGTAACTTCTTAAAAGAATAGTGTTCTTTCCCAGCTCTGTAGGAGGTCATGGTGACTTGTTGCTTGCTTTGTACGTGCTTATCTGGACTATGTATCCTTGGTAAACTACCAGTATGTCATTTTGATGTATGATCCTTTGTCTCAAAAATGTATATGATTAATGCCTTCGACTTCTAACAGTCATAACAGTTCTCAGAGCTTTGAGAATCTGCTTCCCGGGTTATAATCCTCAGTTTGGCTCGAATAAAATTCCCTTTTTTTCTTCTTAACTTGACGGCTAATTTAATTTTCGTTGACAAAGATTTCCCACCAAGATCAGATACAAAGCAAGGATCCCCTCTCACCACTCCTTTTCAACATTTTATTGGAAGCCCTTGATAATGCAATGAGTCAAGAAAAGGAAACAGAAGGCATACAGATAGGGAAGGAAGACATGAAACTGTCTTCATTTGCAGATGACACGATCATCTATGTACAAAATCTGAAAGAATCCACTAAAAAAAAAAAAATTCCTGGAACTAATAAGTCATTCTAGCAAGGTTTCAGGACATAAGATTAACATAAAAAAGTCAATTGCGTTCTTATATACAAACAATAAACTAATGGAATTTGAAATTTAAAATATAATAGTATTTATATTAGCACCCCCCCAAAATGAAGTACTTTGGTATAAATCTAACAAGATATATACAAAATCTATATAAGAAAGACATAAAACTCTGATGCATAAAATCAAACTAAATAAATGGGGAGGACTTCCCTGGTGGTGCAGTGGTTAAGAATTCACCTGCAAATGCAGGGGACACGGGTTCGAGCCCTGGTCCGGGAAGATCCCACATGCCACAGAGCAATTAAGCCCGTGAGCCACAACTACTGAGCCCACGTGCCGCAACTACTGAAGCCCGTGTGCTTAGAGCCCGCACTCTGCAACAAGAGAAGCCACCGCAGTGAGAAGCCCGTGCACCGCAACAAAGGGTAGCCCCCGCTCGATGCAACTAGAGAAAGCCCACATGCAGCAATGAAGACCCAACACAGCCAAAATAAATAAATAAATTTAATGAAAAATATAGTAATAAAATAAATGGGGAGATATTCTATGTTCGTGGATCAAAAGATTCAACACTGTCAAGATATCAGTACTTCCCAACCTGATCTATAGATTCAATGCAATCCTAATCAAAATTGCAGCAAGTTATTTTACGGGTATTGACAATCTGATTATAAAGATTATATGGAGAGTAAAGCAATTATACCCCAATAAAGACGTTTAAAAAAAAAAAGTTCAAAAAATCAGAAAAAAAAAAAAAAAAAAGATTATATGAAGAGGCAAAAGACCCAGAATAGCCAACTCAATATTGAAGAAGAATAAAGTTGGAGGACTAATACTACCAGGCTTGAAGACTTACTGTAAAGCTACAAGAGTCTAGAGAGTATGATATTGGTAAAAGAATAGACCAGTGGAGCAGAATAGAGAACCCAGAAATAGACCCCCATAAATATAGTCAGCTGATCTTTGATAAAGGAGCAAAGGCAATACAATGGAGCAAAGATAGTCTCTTCAACAAATGATGCTGGAACAACTGGACATACACATGCAAAAAAAAAAAATGAATCTAGACACAGATATTATGCCTCTCACAAAAATTAACTCAAAATGGATCATAGACTTGAATGTAAAACACAAAACTACAAAAGCTCCTAGAAGATAATGTAGGAGAAAACTTAGACGATCGTTTTTTTTGTTGTTGTTGTTCTTTTTTTTCGGTACGCGGGCCTCTCACTGTTGTGGCCTCTCCCGTTGCGGAGCACAGGCTCCGGACGCGCAGGCTCAGCGGCCATGGCTCACGGGCCCAGCCGCTACGCGGCATGTGGGATCTTCCCGGACCGGGGCACGAACCCATGTCCCCTGAATCGGCAGGCGGACTCTCAACCACTGCGCCACCAGGGAAGCCCAGTAACAGACTTTTTAATGACAGTGATGACAAAATGGAGCTGGGCTGTCTGGGGCTTTGAAATCAATCTCAAAGTTAGTGTCTCTGGGAGCTGTTAGAAATTCTGTCTCTTCTTCGAGTTCAGAAAAACACACAAACACATACACACAAAACAAACAAAAAGCCCACTGCCCATGGATAAAGATATGGAATACATCAAGTTTGAAGAATGCCACTTCCTTTAATACCTTTTAACTTTGACTTTCCTGAAGTGTAGCGCCACTGACAGCATAACAATCTTGGCTGACGATGACACTCTTCATTTGGGAAACAGCATTTTTGGTGTCCAGGAGGGAAGTTTGTGGAATGTTTGCATATTGCAATGAGGGACCTCTGTGGGACACTCCTCTCAACATCAGAGAGAAATAGGAGAACAGACAGAGCCATAGAGAGATTGTTCTCGTATTCTTCTGTAGATGTTAATTCCCACAATTCCTCTTTCGCTTTACTTCTAGCTTCCCTTCAAGCTCTTTGCCTTTATACCACCTTCTCTCTGCCTTTGTTGCTTACATAGGAAAGTCATTGGATCTAGAAGTCATTGCCAGGCATGGTTCAGAATTTACTCATTAATTCATTTAGGTCTATCACCCCATCAGTCTCTATCCCTTTACCATGGTTTATTTATCCCCATAAAATTTTCTACTTGCCACCTGATTTTTAAAAAATAACACCTTTATTATTGAGATATAATTCACTTCATACAATTGACCTGTTTAAAGAGTATAATTCTATTTTATTGTATTCACAGAGTTGTGTGACCATCACCACAATTGCATTTTAGAACATTTTAATCATCCCCCCAAAAAACCCTGTACACATTAGCAGCGACTCTCTACTCCCCCCTCTCCCTAGATTGGCAACAACCATCTATTTTCTGTCCCTATGGATCTTCCTATTCTGGGTATTTCAGATAAATGGAATTACGATTTGTGATCATTTGTGACTGGCTTTGCTCACTTTGTGTAATGTTTGCAAGGTTACTTCATTTTATAGCATATATCAGTAGTTCATTTCTTTTTATTACCAAATAATATTCTTTTGTGTGAATATACCGCATTTTATTTATCCATTCATCAGTTGATGGACATTTTGCTACCTCATTCATGTTCATTTTCTGTTTCCCACTCTAAAATATAAGCTCCATGGGCTTCCCTGGTGGCGCAGTGGTTGAGAGTCTGCCTGCCAATGCAGGGGACACGGGTCCGGGAGGATCCCACATGCCGCGGAGCGGCTGGGCCTGTGAGCCATGGCCACTGAGCCTGCGCGTCCAGAGCCTGTGCTCTGCAACGGGAGAGGCCACAACAGTGAGAGGCCCACGTACCACAAAAAATAAAATATAAGCTCCATGTGTATCACTTTTTTTTTTTTTTTAACCACTCTACCCCTAGAATTTTGCCCAGTACCTGGCACTTTATAAGAGTTCAGGGAATTCCCTGGCGGTTCAGTGGTTAAGGCTCCGCCCTTTCATCACCCAGGGTTCGGGTTCAATCCCTGGTCCGGGAACTAAGATCCCACAAACGCTGCAGAGACACCAAAAAAAAAAAACAACAACAAAAAACTCAATAAATTTATCAAATGAAAGACTCTATCATTCATTCACCTAACCAAATTTAGTTAAGCATACACACACACATTTGTGTTGATGGGGGCATGCAGGAAAGTTACTCTGGGGAGTGGAAAGTGAGGTGGGCAGGCAGCCAGCTAAGGAGGGAATGACAATCATGATCTGTGACCTGTTTTTCTCCTTTTCTTTGACATCCCCACATCAATGATATACGCACGCCCAGGCACTAATTCAGGGGTTACGCGTTTGAAAAGCTGGCATCCTCCACCCCCAGGAGTGAGCGGTGGGTAAGGGTCTGGACTGGGCGCCGGGTCAGAATTTTCGTGCGCAAGAGGCTCTACCCACTGGGGCCCGTCTGGGGGAAACACAGCCTCAAGACTCTTCCTGCTGATGCAATCTGCAGGAGGGCCAGCGATCGCCGCTGCCAGGGCCAGTCTGCGAGGCGCCCGCCACGTGTGCCCGCCGCCACTCCAGCCACTTCCCCAGACTCGCGCTGCCCGGAACGCCTGGGACGCAGCGCCTTTGCCTCCGCTCTCCTCGAGCTGCTCTCACGGCCGACCGAACAATGAAGGTAACTTCTTATGATTCTGACTGTATTTTTACAAAAATGTGTGTGTGGATTGAGCCTGCGATTCCTCAAACGCACAGTTGGCAGAAAGGGGACGGAGGAAGGACCACACGGTTTCTTGCCACGCAAACGTTTGCAATTTTTCCCTTATCAGTCATCGTCGGACAGGACCTTACATTCTTCTTCTCTTCAGACTTCTGCTTAACCCCCGCTCACAGGATGTACCGCCCTCCTCAAGCTCTTTCACAACTGCATTCGTGAACCGAGATAAAAGGCTGCTCGCAGCTCCTTCCCCTGCCTGTTTTGAATCGCGGAAAGGAAGAGGAAGCTCTTCTCAATTTTCTAAGATGCACAGGAGGTGGGGAATTTCGGAGGAGAGGTCTGGGGGATGTCACGGGCTGTAAACGGGGTTTCTGCTCGGTGTTACGTTATAAAAGAGGGAGGTGCAGAACTAGGTAAGGGGGGCTGTCTCACCGCTATTAAAACAGAAGGCTTGTCTTACTTTGTTTCTTGTGAATAGTCAAGCTTCTAAGAGTTACAAATCAAAGAAGCCTAAGGGCATCCTTTTATTCAAGAACACCCTAGGGTCTTTTATTCTTATGCTAATCAAGGATAATTAGCCCAGCTGCCTATTCCTTGGGAAGGTTTATGTGTAGAAATGAACAGATTTAAGGGTTCTGTTTTCCTGGTCCTACACGCTGGAAAACTGCAATGATATGAAAAACTGAAGGGCAGCTTTTTTAAAGGAAAGTGAAGGATGGGCAAGTAGTCCTGCCTTCTAACATCTTGGAAGTAGGAGATTCCTATATGCAGTCTGAACTTTGAGGAGAAAAAAAAGCTGAGTTTCAGAGTTTCCAAGGAGGGAGATAAGTATGGTTTTCAACTGGGCTTATCCACAACCCATTCCAGTCTACAGTTTCAATTACGAGAAATAATATGTCAGTGGTGCCTTTTCACCAAACAAAAATTTCCACTATGATTAGGCAGGAAACGAGTGGAAACATAGTTCTGTATTAAGAAGAGATATGTAAATGCGCCGCGGCGAAAAATTCAGCAGCCTTCCTCTTCTAGAGTTAAGACATTCTATTTCTGACTTGCTCATGCCTGTCTACTTTCAGCTGAAAAATACACTTTGATTGAGTATTGAATTAGTGAGTAAAAGGAGAAAATTATGAGAATAAACAGTCTTGCTTTTCCAACTTTCCCCTGTACCATGTGGAACTGTGGTTGATTATCTGTATGTAGTTGATTATCTGTAAGTTCATGGGTGCTTTAACATGAGTCCGAAACCCCCTTCCCTTTTACGAGGTACTTTTTATAACACAGGAACTGAAGATATCTTCAAGTAGTCTCATTTCTGTTTTCTGATATCTTACTAAGATTAAGAAAGAAATGCTTATGTATTTTAGGCATGATCTAAGGAGTATTTAAGGTTCCTTTAAGTGTGTTTTTATTATTTCAAAAAACCTTTCTACTAATCTTTTACCTAAGTATTGCTCATACTTAGGTCATCATTTAAAAAAAAAAAAAGTTATTTGCACAAGACACCATGATAGGCTGTGTCCTCAGCAAATTTTCCAGACATGGTCTTGCCTGGGAGCTATTATTTTAAGATGGACACATACAGAATGGGCAACCGAGTGAGCAAAATAGCGTATACATTGAATAGGATGTGTATAAAAATGGTAATTACATACTATAACTTACTGAATTAAGGTGGAGATTTACAAGAGACACATATCTGAAAGAACAGAGATAAGAAGTCATTGGCAGGGATGCATGGTTAAATGAAGGGAGAGGGCTGTTTGTGTGTGTGTGCGTGCAGGGGGCCCAACAGGGCGTGGGGCAGGGAGAGGGGATTCACATTCCAGACACAGGATGTGGCCCCTCAGGCCAGGCTCAGAGATGCATAGCTAGTTAAGCAGGCCTAACAAAAGGGCATTGGTAGAACCTGCAATGGTGAGAAAGAAAAAAAGAAAAAGGGAGAACAAAAAATGAGAGTTTATTTTTGGCCAATATTTCATTTAGTGAGCTTCCATAATAAATAACTTCATTTAATTTTAGAACTACAGAGAAAAAGGAAGATGAGTTAAGAAAATTTTCCATTTGTATGTAAGAATTTCTCTTGCCTGTCAGCTCATTGAACCTGAGAAGGTCTAATCATTTGAAATGGGCTTAAAACCTTGTGAAAGAAAGTTGAGAACAGTCCTCTGATTATTACAGAGGTTTATGCTAAGAATTAAAATCAAGTTATGGTTTCCTTCAGTAGTTGTGTATCTCCCAACTATTTTCATAATTTTAGATGTTATCCCTTACATCAGGTCAGGACTTTTAGTTCTCTAGGGGAGGAAAAATAATTTTCCCTCTACCCTTCTAGATTCTTGACTAAGATAGCCCTGTAATAAAACACAGATTAACAGGAAAACAACCCCAGAAGTTTAATAACATGTATACCTCCTGTATGCATGAAAGATACCCAGGAAAACTGAGTCACTCCCTGCAATGGCCCAAAAGCTATCGCCTTAAATATCATCTTCAGCTAAAGACCAAAGAAAGATGCTGGAGCAGTGGAGCGAACCAGCTATGGGAGGTTACCAGACAATGCACAGAAAATTACAGATTTAAGTCGGTACCTTCTCGGTACAGAGAGCGAGACACCCTTACAAATGGGGATCTCCCTTGTAAATGCAACTTCTACTCTGTTTTCAAATATTCTTTTGTGTCTGCAGCCTTTCAGAGATAATCAGTTCAAAATAATCCTTCTGCCAAAGAGGCATATTTTAGGGGTGATCCATTCTGCTCCCCTTCAGTTCATTATTTCTAATATTAAGAGATAGACCAGGGAAGGGTTGACCTAAAACAAATAGACTGTGGCAAATATTTCTCCAGCAAAGATGGGTTTGTTTGGGATCAGCAGAGAATTGCAATTCGGGGTTCGCGACCAAGGCCAGCCACAAGCAAGTCTCTGCACAGCAAGGAAAGAAGTCTTTATAGAGGGGAGGACATTGGAACGGCTCTAGTAAACAGAGTCCATGGCTCTTCGCTGACCGAGTTGCTGCTGGAGTCTTCCTTCTTCTCGTTGGGCTCTGCTGTCATTGTGGGCCCGGAGAATTCCCTCTTCTGGGCTCCTGACTCTATTAAATTGAAGTTTCTGTAATTTTTTAAAGAAGTGCACAGCTGGATAGTATAACCTGAGAGGTCTAGGCTTATGAGTAAACTTTTTCTGTGCATAAATGAAGAGTTGTTTCTAAACTGTGGGCGCTGTGAGTGTTCGGGTTAGTTATATCTTTGGGGGTTTCAGGTTGTTTGCTTCTCTGAATGGCCTCTCCTCAATGGGTGTAGAAAGATGAAAATGAAGAGTTTTCTCTCTTATTTTAGGTTTGGCAACTGTAATTCCTCTAACTAACAGATGTCACACTACGGAAACCCAGTGGAATGTTCAGCCTTATTATGCCCGAGGGGATTCAGTTACCCCATTAGACTGAGAATCTGGTACCTCTCATGCTAGACATCATTATCCCAGGCAGCCTCCACTTCCTATATGGTACATCATTCTTTCTGAGCACAGGAGGATACGGTGGCTGGTCTGCTCACTTTACAGTTGTAAATGTGGGCAGCCTTTGTGTTGTAACTTTATCCCCTTAACAGCTGTCCAAATGCTCTAAACATTTAAAGTGACATATGGTAAACATTCCTACTGATGGGCTTTACCGAGTCTCTGTAGCCCATTTGGTAATACATGTCAGTGGCCATTCAACTAAGGCTACTGAAATTGGAATCCATGTACGTCAAACTTGGGTGCAACTCACATGTTTAAAATGTTTCCAAATGAAGCATTTGGGATGCTCTGATTCCTAAACATAACTTTGTAAATATTTGCACACAATTTTATCAGAAGATCTAGTCTATGATTCGCAACGTCGGTTGTAAACATGAAGCCACCGCAGAATCAGTCTTTTCTATCACACAAGGGTTCATGATGTGCCAGTGCTTCTAATCAGTCTTCTCAAATCTACAAGATGAATAATAGTACCCTAGAAATTGAGTCTTACATCCTTAAAATAACTTAGAAACTGGATCACCTTATTAATACAGTATAGCATATAAATATTTGCCTATTGTCATATAGGCCATGCCCCTTTTGTGGGAAAAGCCATTTTGCAAAATATTTCTCTCATGTTCAGTGATTAATGGGAGAAAGAAAATCTTAAAAAAAGAGATAATCATGCTCCAGAAATTTAGGGAAAAGATCAAGAAGAGAGGAAAAAGGAAGACAAGTGAAAAAAAAAAAAAATAGAGGAATACATCACAACAAGCAATAATCAGGAAAAGTCATACTGAAAAACATGTGATTCCTCGTGATTGAAAAATTTGTAAAATTCACCTAGTTCCATTAATAGTCTTATATTTCATCTAAAAAGAACCAATTCATTAGTTTTTTAAAATTTTGATATGTAGATCTGAATATTTGATCAATTGCATGTACAGTCTATCCCCTAGTCTGAGAAATGTTTTTCCTATTTTGACTGGAGATGGTTAAGAATCCTAGGACATAATTAGAGTTCAAATTCTACTTGACTCCTTATAAATCTAGACAGAAGGGGCACCTGTTGGGATGTTCTAAACCAAACAAGCTACAAATGTCTCTTACGTGACCAGCAAAGACCTCAATGGATTTCCGGCCTAAGGCCAAGGGTGGATTTGCACACGATGATCACTCAGCAGTTGTTAACATTCCATCACTATTAAAGGGCAATTTTGCCTAGTACGTTTCATTTCATTTTAGCTGATTCAGATTCAAAGTTATATTGTTTTGATTTTAGTACTAGATATTAGTGCAGGAATCTGAAGTCACAGTAAATGTTTCTTTGAACTTTGAAGATAAAAGGTAGAGTTAAAATGGAGCTGTACGGTCACTTGAGAAAGCATAATAATGCATTGCTCAGGGATTCCATGGTTTTCAAGGTTAGTGAATGGTTTGTACTTGCAAGGTTAGTGTTGGTGTTCATAGTAGAAACACATCCAGGTTTTGGGAAGGACTTCTTTGCTTAACAAAAGTGAGATGCTTTATATTTTTAAATGCTATATAAGTTATGTAACATTGAATTGTAACCTCAAAACAGTCATATGGGGCTTCCCTGGTGGCACAGTGGTTGAGAGTCTTGCCTGCCGATGCAGGGGGCGCGGGTTGGTGCCCCGGTCCGGGAGGATCCCACGTGCCGCGGAGCGGCTGGGCCCGTGAGCCATGGCCGCTGAGCCTGCGCGTCCAGAGCCTGTGCTCTGCAACGGGAGAGGCCACAACAGTGAGAGGCCCGCGTACCGCAAAAAAAAAACCAAAAAACAGTCATATGAGGAAAGCATGGCGACTATTATTAACTCCCATTTTACAGGCAAGGAAAATGAAGATCAGAAAACTCACTTAAATTGTTTAAGATCACAAACTGCCCAACATTACGAGAAACTAGATATATTTGATTCCTAGTCCAGTGTGCTGTCTCCCTCACCGGTGGTTCTAGCTCTTTTTGGGTCTGATGTCGCTTTGCAAATCTTAGAAGAATGGATAATCACCTCAGCAAAATGCACAAATACACATAGGCACCAAATTTTATATCTAAATTATTTATTGTTAAAACCAAGGCAATGCAGTCCATACAGCATGAAAGACTAGTGGAAAATACTGAAATGATCTAGTTATTTAGAACAGTGGAGTGCTACTGGCTCTTGCACCTGAAATCAGCTGAGATATGTAAATATATAAGCAAGAGAGCCACACTGCCCTTTGAATATTGAAAATACCTGCCTTTAGTCCAAAAGGCAAGCAATTATTTTCTTTGCCTTTTAGCAACACATGAGTTATCAGTTTCTTCTTTTTATCTCTTAAAGTACATAGTGTAGTGGAGGGAGAAAAAATTTTCCTCTTTCCTTTTAGGTTCATTTCCTGGCATCATGCAAATTAGGCTGACAACAGACAGATTAACAAGAGAAAACCAGAGTTTATTAGCTCTTGCAGCTTGCATACATACAGGAGAAACTCAGTGATGAGTAACTCAAGGGGTGGTTAGAACTTGGGTTTATATAGCATCTTAACAAAGAGAAACAAATTTGTAAAGGCAAACGTTTTAAGTTTCCAAGGGCAGCAAACTGTGGGAAGGTAAGTATATGGGGGATACTAGTGGGGGAATATTTGTGCAGGTCCATCTCAGTACTGACTTTCTGTCTTCTTCATGGCTGTAAAACTTCTTCAGGAGAGGAGATTTTTGGCAGTCCTCTTTTCTCAGAAGTTTCTGCTTTTAGTCAGAGAAGGGAGGTTCCAGGAAGCCTTCCTGTTGCATCTGTTCATCTCATTTTGAAGTGTATGCATGGCTGTTTTTATTAAACAGGGTTAGTACACAATTTCTTAGCAGAGTTTAGTAGTTTGGGGTGCCTACCCTTCCCATTTCATTGGTAACTTCCCTACCCAAATAGGTCTACATGGCTATGTTGCTACCAGATGACCACTGCCTCAGCCACAGCTAATTACAGCAAGGGTGGATATCCGGCCCAAGTCCAACCATCTTTCACTTCTTTCTTACTCTCTTATCCCCTACATTCAATCAGATACCATATCCTGAGGACTCTGTTTTATCTGTTTCTGTATGTTCTCTCTTTTCCATTGCTGGTGTACTGATTTATGCTCTCATTACTTCTTGCTTGCATTATTTCAAAAGTCTCTCAACTGGTCTCAAGATTATTTTTTCTTAATTTTCCTAAAGCATTATTTTGATTATGTCATTCACCCACTCAAAATACCTCTATGACTTCACCATTGTCTACTGAACTGAACTTAGTGCATGAGGCCTTTTTCTAATCTATCCTCTCTTCTATGTGGATGTGCTCCTCCAATCATTATGGAGGATTTGCTATTCCTCAAAATGAGCTTTTGCATTTCCATATATTCATTTCTAACTGCTTCTTCCTCATACCTCCTCCCCATTTGTGCCCTCCATCATGCCACTCACCATGTGGCTCAGCCCCCAGGCACTTTTTGAGAAAGTGACTTGTTTTACAGTAGAATGAGTATGGGTGGAAGATGGTAAGGTAAGAGTAGGGTTACCTTTTGAAGTCAGGAAATAAGATATTGATCATATCTTGCAATTTCTGCACTCACATTTCCTGTCTTCCGTGAACCTTGTGCCATCATTGGGGCTCTTACAGATATTGGTTGAGGTAAATCAATGACCACTTTCTAGACTTCCTAGATCCAGATTAATTGATTCTGTTTTATACTTCTTTGTTTTCAAGCAGCAGATACATTTTTTTCCACATCTGGATTTATTTGAAGTCAAAGTTTTAATTGACTCCCAAAAGATAGAGGGTTATAAAACCAGACAACAGTTAGTACTTACATGTTTTAATGCTTATTGCCAAATTCAATTTATACAGCTAGTTTTTCCTGATTGATTTTTTAGGGGTGGTGAAACTGTACATAGATTGTAAGCATTCATTGCACACATTTCTGGGAAAGTTCATTCAAAAAGATGCTACATAACAATATGAACTGGACCCATGAAAATCATAAGGATCAAACTCAACAATGCCAGTCCACTAAATCGCTACCGTCTTCAGATTTACGCAGTATGTAAAGAGAAAGCGTCCCTGCCACATCCCAAGGAACTGACTTAGAATATAGAACAAAGTCATGTGTCTAGGAGTGTTAACAAATTCCAATACTGTTTAACATGGGGATTTTGTTGTTGTTTGCAAACAAAGCAGTTTTTAAGCAAACTAATTAATACATACACAGACAAATCCAACAAAAGAGGCACTTAGAAGCAGTGTTCATTGAATATTAGAATTTTGAAAGAAAAAATCTATTAGGTCATTTTAGGCGTTTACTTCTGCTAAAGAAGGATTGTTCTTTTGAGTTTATTTTTCTAGCTTTCAATTCTATTCCACTTAAAAACCTAAAGAACCAAGACTTCTCAAATCTTCTGTGGACAATTTTGCCACTTACTGTATTCACTATTTAAAAGTTTCCTGATAATTATTTTCCTTTCCTTTTAGTTCTGTATTTTATTTGCTCTAATTAGTAATGTCAGTAGTTCAGTGAATATGTAGATAGAGGATGTCAATAAGTCTTGTGCTCCTTTAATTATTTCATGCATGCCTCTTACATTAACACTGTGTCTGCTGGTCTACCGGCACCTTTCCTCCTCTTGACCAATGTTCTTAGAACATTTATTCACAGTAGTCCATCAGTCTACCATTTGATGTTAAAAGACAACTTTTTTTTTTTTTTTTTGGCTGCGTTGGGTCTTTGTTGCTGTGCGCGGACTTTCTCTAGCTGTGGTGAGGGGGGGCTACTCTTTGTTGCGGTGCGCGGGCTTCTTATTGCGGTGGCTTGTCTTGTTGCGGAGCATGGGCTCCAGGCACATTGGCTTCAGTAGTTGCGGTGCGTGGGCTCAGTAGTTGTGGCTCGAGGGCTCTAGAGTGCAGGCTCAGTAGTTGTGGCCACAGGGTTAGTTGCTCTGCGGCATGTGGGATCTTCCCAGACCAAGGCTTGAACCCGTGTCCCCTGTATCGGCAGGCGGATTCTTAATCACTGTGCCAGGGAAGCCCGGACCTCATTCTCTTTTACACCTGATGAATATGTGGGTGACTTCCAATCTTTTCTTATTACAAACAATGCTGCAGTCAATACTCTCATTTGTATGTCACTTCACACATGTACACGTAAATACAAGGCACTTTTAATTAAACTAAGTATTAACAATGATGTTGAACTATTAAATCTATCTCAGACTGTGTAGTTAAGATAATGTGGTTGCAAATGACCCCTCATTCCCAGCATCATAATGTTGTCTTTTGGGGCTTTCCTGGTGGCACAGTGGTTAAGAATCCGCCTGCCAATGTAGGAGACACAGGTTCAAGCCCTGGTCCAGGAAGATCCTACGTGTCACAGAGCAACTAAGCCCGTGCACCACAACTACTGAGCCTGTGCTCTAGAGCCCGTGAGCCATAACTGCTGAGCCCATATGCCGCAACTACTGAAGCCCACGCACGTGGAACCCATGCTCAGCAACAAGAGAAGCCACCACAATGAGAAGCCCGCGCACTGCAATGAAGACCCAATGCAGTCAAAAAAAAAAAAGAATGAGGTTAAAAAATAAAAAACAACTAATGGAGGAAAGAATGAGTGAGCTCTCTATACACAGATTAAAGGAAAATCTCCATGAGCCTTTTCACTGTATACGTTTGTACATTTGCTTTTTGACCATGTGAGTTTATTACATTCAAAATTGAAATTAAAACAAAACAATGGAAATCCCTTGTAGTGGAATTAATTTGACTCTAGAGCCATTATCAAGGAAATCTGAAATTCTGGGTAATTCAGCACAATCAGTTAAGACCAAGGATATATGTCTTGACAAAATCTCCAAACTATTATATTTAATTATAACTAACTAAAAATTATCCTTTGCTGTACACCTGAAACTAACAACATTGTAAATCAACTATACTCCAATGTATAATTAAAAATTTTTTTAAATTATCTGTTGAGAAATCAGGTAAACATAATATGTACAACAAACTTTACAGTAACTATTATATTAAGAAAACACAGAAGAGAAGATGGCCTTCTATGAGCCAGGAAGTGGGCCCTCACCAGACACCAAATCTGCCTTGGTCTTGAACTTCCCAGCCTCCAGGTCTATAAGAAATAAATTTCTGTTGTTTACAAGGCAAAAAAAAAAAAAAAGTATACAAACTCTTCTTGAAACCTAACATTTATAATAATGACTAGCAAACAATGATTGACTTGAGTTTCATTTAATTAAACATGTAGCTCTTACTAAGACTACCAGGCTTTATACCAGGTAATAGGCGAATGGAAATAATTCAAGCATTATTCATACTCTTGAGAAATTGCTCTATTCAGAAAGAGACATATAAAAAGTAACACAATAAAGTATAATGTGGGTTACAGCAGAAGTTTGCACAAAGTACCATGGTACATGAAAAAGATAAGTCAGAGAAATCAGGGAAGGCTTGAAATCAGTGGAGGTGATGTTTGAGCAGAAGCATGAGAGAAGCTCAGGTGAACAAGGAAGTAAGAGTGTTTTAGGCACATACGTGGCCCACATTCACCCACCCCCAGACTTCTGGACCTAGATTCAATCACTCATTCCTTTACCATAAAAGACCATGAGGAGGGCTTCCCTGGTGGCGCAGTTGTTGAGAGTCCGCCTGCCGATGCAGGGGACGCGGGTTCGTGCCCCGGTCCAGGAAGATCCCACATTGCCGTGGAGCGGCTGGTCCCGTGAGCCGTGGCCGCTGAGCCTGCGCATCCAGAGCCTGGCTCCGCAACGGGAGAGGCCACGGCAGTGAGAGGCCCGCATACCGCCAAAATAATAATAATAATAAAAAAAAGACCATGAGGAAAAGCGTGCCTGGCCTCCCTTCCAGACCACTGGTAAATACAGAGGCCTGAGTACCCAACATCCTTGAGGAATGAACTATTAGAACTCACACCACTGGCAACCTTGCAGTCAGTTAAATTCACCAAATCACACTTTGCTCACAAAATGAGCAAATGGGGATCCCTGGTCAGGGAATTAGATTGTGCACGGCATGCGTGCACAATCTAATTCCCTGACCAGGGATCGAACCCGGGCACCCTGCACTGGGAGTGCGGAGTCTTACCCACTGGACCACCAGGGAGGTCTCCAGCTGGCTCCTTATCACCCTGCCAGCCTCAGACTGAATGTCGCTACCTCAGAGATAACCTCACAACCCCCCAGTGATTCCCAGTCCTTTAGAGCACTAATTACAATTTACAGTTATTTACTGGTGTGATTATCTGTACGGTTTTGGGATTGATAGCTGACTCTCCCACTAGATCATACATTTCTTGAGGGCAAGGAGCATATCCAGTTTTTTTCCACTGTGTAAATGCATGTAATCCAATACCTGGCTTAGCATAAGTGGTTGGTGAGTGTGGTAAGCTGAGTAATGAACCCCCAGTTATGTCTATGGCTCAATCCTCTGAAGCTTTTATGGTAAAGGAGATTTTGCAGGTATGATTAAGTTATAGCTCTTGAGATGGGGAGATTATCCTTGATTTTCTGGTTGGGGCCAGTGTAATTACAGGGGTCTACAAAAGGAAGGCAGGAGGGTCACAGGAAGAGAAGGAGATGTGACAATGGAAGCAGAGGTTGGGGGGATAGAGAGAGGGAGTAAGATTTGAAGATGCTATGCTGCTTGCTTTGAAGATGGAGAAGGGACCATAAGCCAAGGAACGCAGGTGGCTTCTACAAGCTGGAAAAGGCAAGGAAACAGATTCTCACCCTACAGCCTCCAGAAGGAATGTAGCTCTGTTGACACCTTGGGACTTCTGACCTCCAAAACTGCAAGATAATGCCACAAAATGTATGGTGATTGGTTACAGCAGCCATAGAAAATGAATACAGATTTTGGCACCTAGAAATGGGGTGCTACTGTAACAAATACCTGAAAATGTGGAAGTGGCTTTGAATTGGGCATTGGGCAGAGGATGAAAGAAATTTGAGGAGTACAAAAGGAGAAGCCTACATTGTCTTGAACCGATTGTTAGAACTATGGATGTTAAAAGCACCGCTGATGAGGGCTCTGAAAGTACTAGAGAATATATTTACGGAAACCAGAGGAAAGGGGATCCTTATTATATAGTAGAAGAAAGCTTAGTGGGTTTGTGTATTACAGTTATGTGAAAAGCAGAATTTGTAAGTGACGAACTGAGATATGTAGCTGAGATTTCCAAAGTGTTGAAGTTGCAGCCTGGTTTCTTCTTTCTGATTATAGTAAAATGCAAAAGGAAAGAGATATGTTGAGGGGAGAACTGTTAAGTCCGAAGCAACCAGGTCTTGATGGGTTGGGAAATTCTCAGACTCTTCGGATTATGAAAGATGCTCACGTGAGGAGATTCACCATTAGGAAAGCACGCTCTGGCTGAGGCTGAGTTAGGAGACTGTGGTGACATGCAAAGAAGAGGTGATGGTGCTTGGACTAGTGGGGTGGTGGTGGTGTGGAAAAGATAGAGGAATGAGTTGGTTTTATTGGGACTTTGTTTAGGGTCTTTGGGGCCTATAAATGGAAACACATGTTGCACTCTCATAGCGCTCCCTGTCCTGGCCACGTGAGCTCTCTGGCTGTCTAAACCCTCTCTGGAATGTTTTGTCTTAGTGTCCCTTGGGACCAGATCATCTTTTTCTTCAGAAATGCACTCTGGATTTCTCCCTGGACTAAAGGTCCAGTGAGGAGTGGTCTCTAGCTTCCTGCTCTTCCTCCATCACTCCATCAATGAGTCTTCCAGATGCCCTTTAGGCAACTCACTGGATCCACTTGGTCCAAGAGACAATCACCATCACATCCATTTCACCCTGGGCACAGACCAGAGGGCGGGGCCATCTTGTCCTTCAGTCCTTGGGTAGCAGACAAGTTAATACAGTGTTAACAGGATTAGAGAGAAAAGGAGAGATAATAGTAATGTGATGGAGCCACCAAGGGACCCAAAGCCTGTAAGGAAGATAGAAATCTCTTGATTAAGAGATCCAAAAACTAGAAGAACCAGAGCAGCTGGTGCCCAAAGGTAAACAAAACTGAGATGTGGTGATATAACTAATAGCAAAGAAGGAAGAACATCCACCCCCTTCTTCTCATTTCCCTCAAGATGATGACTTCGGATTACTATGATGCACTCATTGAACAAACATTTGAAGAGTACTTACTGTGTAAGCATCCGGCACTGCTCAAGGTCTTGAGGCTATGAGAATGAATACTAGGCAGAGTCAACACTCTCATGGCACTCATAGGGAAAGGCCACGTAACATGATGGTTATGGGCAAAATCTGGGACCAGACTGCTGGTGTGTTTTCTTATCTATAAAATGGTGGTAATAATAGTACCTACCCCACAGGATGCTGTGAGGATTGAATAAAATAACAAATGTAGAGCCCTTCTATCAGTGGTTTGAAATAAGTACTACGTAAATATAAACTAAAGTTATTCTAATTTACTCTCATATGCTAACAAATAAAATATGTCAATTAGTGATGCAGTAGCAAGGAAATAAAATGAAGTGATGTTATAGTGATAGAGCTGAGGGGAAGCCAATACCAATTTATACTGGCTGGTCAGGAAAAGCCTCCCAGAGAAGGTGAATTTTGTGCTAAGACTTGAGTACCATGAAAAACCATGGGGTGATCTGGAGGTAGCATCCCATGCATAGTGAGCAGCAGAGTTAGCTTACTAAACTTCCTGGAGTTTAGTGAGAGAGGAGAAAAGTTTCAAGATAGGGCCACATCATGAATACTCCGTTAAGCCATGGTAAGGAGTGTGGATTTTATTCAAAGTGCAGTGGATCATTTGAGCAACAGATGGAATTACATTTTAAAAAGTCACTAGTGAGTCACTGGTGAGTCAAATAGTATATTATGGTTACATTTTTTTTCTTACACAACCTTTTGTTTTTCCTGTAGTTAATTATTGCATTCTTTTCTTCATTTGCTCACTTTACTACGTATTTATTACAAATTATTCCCAACTCTCAAATAGCCTCTATAATTTTGCATAGATCAAGTGTATCCTTTTATCTGTCAGTCCTTTTTTATTTTTCCTGGACTATTTTTTTTCTGCCACCCTTCTTGTTCTTGTTCCAACCTGTCCTGGTTTCTCTCCAGGACAGCTGCACAGCTGTCTTTCTAAGACTTCTCCTTGGCATCCTGTATCCTCTGTGTTAAGCCCCCAGATTTCTGAATCTCATGGCTTCCTCTTTCTTAGTTTACTTCCTCATTTATGTGGAGCATATCCTTCGGTAGCTTCCAATTAAAGAGTATATAAGAGGTAAATGTTTTGATTCCTTGCATGCCTGAAAATGCTTTTGTTCTATCACACTAAGTTGATATTTGATTATGAACAGCTTTCTGAGTTAGAAATGATTTTGCATCCAAATTTTAAAGGAATTACTATATTATTTTCTAGTTTCCTGTGTCATTAATGAGAAGTCAAAGGGCGCTCTTATTTCAGATCCTTTTTACATGTAACCTATTTTTGTTCTTTCCAGAAGCATTCAGAATCTCTTTATTGCTTGTGTTTGGAAACTTTATGATGACATGAGTCCTTTCATCCTAGGAAATTTTCTGGTCATATATCTTTTGATAATTTCTTCCCCTCCTCTTTCTTCTTTTCTTTTTCTTAATCTCCTATTTGTTTATTGTTAGACTGCCTTGACTGATCCTCTAATTAAAAAAATTTCTCCCCGAATGTCCAATTTGGGAAGGGGGGAGATTTCATCAATGTTATCTTCCAACCTTTTCCTTGAATTTAAAAATTTTAGTCTTCATATTTCTAAGACCATTAAAAATTCCCTAATTATTTAAATAATAACATCATGTTCTTGTTTCATGGATGAAATATCTTTTTTATATTTCTGAGGAAATTCATTATAATTAAAACATTTTCTTCCTACTCTCTGTATTGCTCCTCCCCTATACCTCTTATTTGTTTCTGTTTTTTTGGGAGGAGGGGATTACCTTTCACGTAGGAGGCTTTCTTCAAATATCTGGTGACCTGTGCCAACCCATTTATATTTAAGAATGAGGCAGCAAGAAGCCTCTGGGAAGCTCAGTGCACATGCTTGGTGCCTTCTCTGGTCCGTTTCACAGTTTTATGACCACGGGGAAGTGACTAGGCCATTTCATTGGAGGATTCCCAACTATCCTTAATTCTAGGTCTTTTCTCAGGGTGTTATATAGTTTTTTTCAGGAAGAATCATCCAATCTGCATAGGACTTTCTGCCTATGTTTTGTGGACCACTGTAGGGAACTAGTGGTTTCATCATTTAGCATGTGGCTTTTCATTATTTTCCCTGGAAAGTGTTTAGATTCCCTTAAGCCTGGATCTCTTGTGGCTCATTCCTCCAGTGAATAGATCTCTCATTTCCTGCTGGTATTAGGAAGAAGTAGTTACCTGGCTGGGCTAGGTGGGTGTGGAGCCCCAGAGGTAGGTGTATTTGAACCTTATATGGGTAAGACAGGATGTTAAATGGGACCATGGTCTCCACTGAGGCTCTAGTAGAGTCGACCCTCCATATCCACGACTCTACTACGCGGTTTTATATAAGGGACTTGGGCATCCTCGGATTTTGGTATCTGAGGGGGCGTCCTGGAACCAATCCCCAGCAGATACTGTAGGGAACACAGAGAGACAAGTACCTATACATTCCAAGCAGACATTTTTGATGTATCCAAAGAACTTCCTAAAGGACAGCAAAATTAGTTCTATAAACTTTTAACTCATTATTTATCTCCAATTTATATGTAACAGAAGGCTGGAGATTGAGCAGGCAGGGAAGAAAAGCATTATTTGGAAAAAAATTGTTGGCCAAGCAAGGTGTGCTTGGCATTTCCTCTCCTTTACCCTGGAGGAGGGAAGGAGGGATACTCCCATCTCTCCTACAGGATCCTCACCAAAAACTATGTGAGGAGATCAGTGGGCCCTTTGCTGAAAGGGTCTGGAGTGGAGCCTGGAGATTTCTTTTGTTTGTTTGTTTTTTGCGGTAAGTAGGCCTCTCACTGTTGTGGCCTCTCCCGTTGCAGAACACAGGCTCTGGACGCGTAGGCTCAGTGGCCATGGCTCACGGGCCCAGCCGCTCCGCGGCATGTGGGATCTTCGCGGACCGGGGCACGAATCCGTGTCCCTTGCATCGGCAGGCGGACTCCCAACCACTGTGCCACCAGGGAAGCCCGAGCCTGGAGATTTCTTGAGCGCACTTTATTTGCGTTCCCTGGCATTTTGGGGGCGGGGTATATACCAGTGTCTGACTCTCCCCCGGGTCAGTCAAGGCTGGCTGGTGCTGCCTGTGATGGAAGAGTCAAGAGAGAGGTCTTCAGAGGATGCAGGTGACAATTCCAGAGTTTTGTGGGGCAAAGATGCCATGAGCTATGAGGACTCTTAGGAAAGGAGCCATATCAGAATCAGCCAGAAAGGATCCTGTCCAAGAAGGATGCTTTCTGGGGCAAGGAGAGGCCAGCTGTCAGAGGCTGCTTAGGGGGAATAATGCCAGCATCAGAGCTGAAGGGGCCCCATCGGAGGTGAGGCAGGGTGTGCACTACTGCAGAGGGGAACTGCAGGGCAGAGGTCTCCTTTGGTGGGGCAGTAAGAGAAGACAGGTGTGTGAAGCATCCATAGATGCCCTATGATGCTATAAAAAGCCAGCATTTGACCATTTGCCATGGGACGGGGTGGGAGGGCAATGCCAGAATACAATGGTCCTAGACAAGTCAGTTCCCGTTTCCTCTTGTTGCTGGTGCACATGACCCTGGGGGATCCAGAAATTGCAGCTGGGGAGTAGAGAGAAGATGGAACAAGGAGAGTCGTGAAAAAATAGGAGGCCACATTCCATGCTGGGTTTGGGGTGAGGGTTGATCAGGGAGAAACAGCTGTCAATGTGATGTGAAAGTTTCATTTCAGTTCACACTGGGTCTTTTAAATACTTGAAAACGAGATTGGACTCATACTTAAAAGTGACTGGGAACACAACAGGATCAGCCTGGTCGTCTCCACATGGGGAGCTAGTTTTTAAAAAGTGGGGTTGAGGGTGGTGGCGAGAGAAAAATAAAACTCTTGCTGATTGTACTCACCCCAAGTTAATGCCATCAGTAATGGTTACGCAGATTTTCATCAAAACTCCCTACTTCAGCTTTAAAATCCCTGGTGCCTCTCTTCTGAGTCTTTCTGAGCTTCTGTGAAGGAAATCAGATTTTCTTCAGTGTCTCCTTTGCAATGTGGTTTCAGTTCCTTGTAGGCTACAGAGTTGGTGATTTCTCACTTTCCGCTTTCTGCCTTCCAGAACGGCTGACGTCACTCGGTATTATTGTCCCCATTCTCTTTCTCCTATGGATTACACTTTAAAAAATACTGTTGTTTCAGTGAGTTTCTGGAAGGATTGTGGAGAAATGGTCTTGTATTACACCACGTTTAACTGGAATCTCAGACAAATATTTTAAGGATAAATAATAATATTCTCAGTTTTCCCAGTATTGTTACATAGAGCTTGTCTATATAAATCACCTTGAGTTCTCCTTTTTTTCCCCCATAATTGGATTTTTGGTCATTTCATCATCACCAAAGAGCTGAAATTTTTCTTCTCTTTTTCTTTCTTTCTTTTTTTTTTTTGGCCACACCACGCAACTTGTGGGATTTCAGTTCCCCGACCAGGGATTGAACCCGGGCCCTTGGAAGTGAGAGCACAGAGTCCTGACCACTGGACAACCAGGGAATTCGTGAAATTTTTTTCAATTTAATTTTTTATTTTTACACAATCTTTAAAGGTACTTTCCATTTAAAGTTATTACAAAATACTTGTTCTATTCCCCGTGTTGCACAACACATCCTTGAGCCTGTCTTACACCCAATAGTTTGTACCTCCCCCTCTCCATCCCTGTATTGCCCACCCACCCACTGGTAACCATTAGTTTGTTCTCTTATCTGTGAGTCTGCTTTTTTAATTTTATATTCACTAGTTTGTTATATTTTTTAGATTCCACATATAAGCGATATCATATAGTATTTGTCTTTCTTGAAGAGATGAAATTTAACTCAAACCAAATAACTATTGTTTTATGCAAAATTTTTAATAAGGGGATGAAGATTGTAACTCAGAGTTGAAGTGGGGTTTAAAGGTTGTATGCGTTTTTTAATTATTCTGTCCCACATTTTACAGACAAGTGAAAAATTTATATATATGTATGAATTTTTATAATTTCTCCACAATTTTTTTTTAGAGGACTTCCGAACCTACTGTATTAGGCAGGGCTCTCCAGAGAAATAGAACCAATAGGACATATATGGAGAGAGAGATTTAGGCTAAGGAATTGGCTCATGCGATTGTGGGAGCTTGCAAGTTCAACATCTATAGGGCAAGTTGCAGGTTGGAAATTCTGGTAAGAGTTGATGCTGTAGTCCCAAGTCTAAAATTTGCAGGACAGACCAGGTAGGCTACAAACTCAAGGAGCGTTTCTGTGTTGCAGTCTTGAGGCCAAATTCCTTCTTCTGGAAAACAGTCTTTTTTTTTTTTTTTTTTTTCCTCTTAAGGCCTTCAACTGATTCGTTGTGGCTCACCCACACTACAGAGGGTGATCTGCTTTACTCAAAGTCTACTGATTTGAATGTTAATCACATCTAAAAACTACCTCCACAGTAACATCTAGACTTATATTGGACCAAACAAATGGGCACCATAGCCTAGCCAAGTTGACACATAAAATTAGCCACCATCACACTTACTGTAGAGATGACAGAATATGCAAAAAACAACCTGTATGTCCTTTATCTAGATTCATCAGTGGTTAAGCTTTTCATTGCTTTATCTTTCTCTCAAGTGATGAATCATATGAAAATAAATTCCAGCTGTGATGATACTTCTCACCCAAAATACTTCATGTCCCAGGAATAGGGACATTCTCCAAATAGCACACTTAAGAAAATTAAAATCACTGCAGTGAGATCATTTCCAGTCCATATGCTGTTTGTTCCAGTTGGCCTCAGAATATTTTTCATAGCTTTGTGCTTATTGGTTTTGTTGTTTATACATTGCATTTGTCTCTTTCCAGCCTAGAACTATCCCTTTTTCGCTGCTGTTCTTTTTCACGACACTGTCTGTTTTGAAGATTTCAGCCAGTTGTCTTGTAGGATGTCCCCACGTTCTGGATTTGTCTAGTTTTTTCTTTTGGGTCCAGGTTAAACCTCTCGGTAAGAATACCACTGAGGTGAGATTGTGTCCTCATTGCCTCCCATCAGGAAACACATAATGTTTGCTTGTACCTCCATGAACATGTTAAGTTTGATCACTTGGTGAAGGTGATGGCCAGGACTTCTCTCCTTGTAAAGGGATATTTCCCCCTTTTTACTTTTTAAAATTTTTTAATTTTTAAAACTATTATTATTTTTGGCTGCATCACGTGGCTTGCAGGATCTTAGTTCCCCAAGCAGGGACTGAACTGAGGCCACGGCAGTGGAAGCACCAAGTCCTAACCACTGGACCCCCCAGGGAATTCCCTCCCCCTTTTTAATTAGTATGTAATCTGTGGCATGATACTTTGAGACTGTGGCTATCTCATTCTCCAACCACCTTTCATCTGATGATTTTAGCATCCCTTGACTGATCTAATTATATTATTCTCAGCATTGGTCCATTGGCATTCTCATGTAAAGAAGAGGTTTCCCTTTCTCTCTCTCCTCTCTCGTAATTTGTTATTTTATTATAAGTTATTAAAAATTATAATATTTTTCAATAAATGCTCAGTCTAGAAAAGGGAGGAAATGAGAGAGTAAGTTACAAACATACCTGATTGAAAACACCTAGTGCTCCAATCATGCCATCATTTAGACCAAAAAGCTACCTGTACAAAATCACCTTGTATATTTTTGTTCATTTTGTAATAAAATCTAACAGCGAATTAGTAAAAATTAAACAAATTGATCAAGATCCCCAGTAATTGCAGAGATGGGCATAGACTACATAGACTGCTTTCTACTTTCACATCTGTTAAGTGCTCTGTGTGGTCTGAAGACTTGGGTTCTAGTACCAGCACTGCCTCATTTTATTTTATTTTATTATTATTATTTTTTTTCTTTTGGCCATGCCATGCGGCATGTGGGATCTTTTATTTTATTTTATTATTATTATTTCTTTTTCTTTTGGCCGTGCCACGCGGCATGTGGGATCTTAGTTCCAACCCGTGCCCCCTGCATTGGAAGTGCGGAGTCTTAACCATGGAAGGCCAGCCAAAAAGCTGCCTCTTTTTAGATGTGACTTTGGTCAAGGCAATCTACCTTTCTGATATGCAGTTTGGTTATATCCAAAGTGAACATGAGAACTTCACTTGGATACTTCATGGCCTTTGCCCTCAATGACAACCTCTCCACAGTTGATCAGGTCTACTCCTGTGCATAAAAGCACTAATGAAGTAGATCTGATTGCTAGTCTTGGAAATGTCTACTGGCAAGGCTGGCCCTTGGTGTCTGGGAACTTGAATTTCCAGAGGGTTCCCACAGTTCCCTGATAAGAGTGGCTTACTCTACCTAAACTATTTGTACAATGTGCTTTCTGCCATACATCTGTTTCCTTCTGGGAGTCTGAAATTTGTTATGTGCTGGTAGAGGGTGCCTACATGGCCAGCCCCCGCTAAAAACCTCGGGCACTGAGTCTCTACTGCGCTTCCCTGGTAGATGACATTTCACACGTGTTGTCGCAACGTGTTGCTGAAGGAACGAAGCACTTCCTGTGTGACTCTGCTGGGAGAGGACCCTTGGAAGCTTGCACCTGGTTTCCTCTGGGCTTTGTCCCATGTGCCTTTTCCCTTTGCTCATCTGCCTTTGGTCCTTTTTCATCCTGTAATAAATTACAGCTGTGAGCACTGAGTCCTGCACATCATCCTAGGAAATCATCACACTTTTTCCAATTTTCTCATCTGCAAAATGGAACTTATAATGATAATAATACCTACCTTATAGTGTTGTTGTATGAAACGTGTGGGATTAAGGGCATGATATAAATGTGTCTGATGGAGGGTGGTTATTATGATGCAGTATGTTCATTGTTTACATGAGGAGCACCTTGTGTTTTGAGTGCATGCTCATGTCTTTTTGTCAAAGTAACACTGACACATCCGCTCACGTAAATTAACTATCAAATCTTTGACTCATTTGGTGAGAACAACAGGTTCACACACCAGCTTATAAGGACACCTGCGTCTTTCACTAAAATGTGTGTGGGTGTGTGTGTATGGGTGTGTGTTTCATCACTTAACAAATATGAAATAACTTGGGAGTTTTTTTATGGTCTGAATGTGTCCCCCCAGCATTCACATGTTGAATCCTAACCCCCAAAGGTGATAATAGTAGTAGGTGGGTCCTTTAGAAAGGGACTAAGCTCTCACGACTGGGATTAGTACTTTATAAAAGAAGCTCAAGAGAGATCCCTTGCCCCTCTGCCACCCGGGACATAACAAAAAGTCTGCATCCCCGAAGAAGGCCCTCACCAGTCATGTTGGTACCATGATCCTGGGCTTCCTGCCTCAAGAACTGTGAGAAATAAATGTTTGTTGTTTATTAGCTGCCCACTATTTATGCACCCCTATGTTCACTGCAACACTATTTATAATACCAAGAAATGGAAGCAACCCAAGTGTCCATCAACAGATGAATGGATAAAGAAATTGTAATACACACACACACACACACACACACACACACACACACACACACACTGGAATATTATTCAGCCACAAGAAAGAAAGAAATCTTTCCATTTGCAACAACATGGATGGAACTTGAGGGCATTATTCTATCTGAAACTAAGTCAGACAGAGAAAGAAAAATACTGTATAATCTCACTCATATGTGGAATCTAAAAACAAGCAAACAAACAAACAAACAAGCAAAGCCAAGCTCATAGATACAGAAACAGATTGGTGGTTGCCAGAGGTGGGGTTGGGGGCTGGGCAAAATGGGTGAAGGGTACAAAGTTCCAGTTATAAAATAAGTAAGTAAGTCCTGGGGATGTAATGTGCAGCATGATAACTATAGTTAACAATGCTGTATTGCCTATTTGCAAGTTGCTAAGAGAGCAGAACTTAAAAATTCTCATCACAAGAAAAAAAATTTCTGTTAACTATGTATGGTGACAGATGTTAACTAGACTTATTGTGGTGACCATTTCACAATACACACAAATATAGAATTATGTTATACACTTGAAACTAAAATAATGTTATATGTCAACTGTACCTCAATTTAAAAAAACATGTAAGTTTTTTTACATGCTCACACTTTTAAAAACATCTTTTTCTATGGCAGAAGGTAGAGTGTATGAGAAATGCAATTCTTTACTGCTGAGCCTAATTTTACACAGTAGATGGCTGCATTATTGTAAAGTCATAATATCTACTTATATTTTGTAAACTAATCATACTCAAATGCACAGAGTAAATTGCTTTTTAAAATCTGTACTCAGGCATAAAAAAGAACAAAACAATGCCATTTGCAGCAACATGGGTGCAACTACAGATTATCATACTAAGTGAAGTAAGTCAGAAAGAGAAAGACAAATATCACATATTATCACTTATATGTGGAATCTAAAATATGGTACAAACGAACCTATCTACAGAAACAGACTCACAGATATAGAGAACAGACTTGTGGTTGACAAGGGGAAGGAGGGAGGGAGAGGGATGGACTGGGAGTTTGGGGTTGGTAGATGCAAACTACTATATTTAGAATGGATAAACTACAAGGTCCTACTGTATAGCACAGGGAACTATATTCAATATCCTGTGATAAACCATAAAGAATATGAAAAAGAATGTCTATATGTGTATAACTGAGTCACTTTGCTGCACAGCAGTAATTAACACAGCATTGTAAATCAACTCTACTTCAATAAAAAAATTTTTTTAATAAATAAAAGCCATTTGTGGCAAAACTTTTGCATTGTAGAAATCCTATGACAGCGGTCCCCAACCTTTTTGGCACCAGGGACCGGTTTCATGGAAGACAATTTTTCCACGGACCTGGGGTGGGGGGATGGTTTGGGAATGATTCAAGTGCATTACATTTATTGTGCACTTTATTTCTATTATTATTACACTGTAATATATAATGAAGTAATTATACAACTCACCATAATGCAGAATCAGTGGGAGCCCTGAGCTTGCTTTCACTTGCCACTCACTGGTAAGGTTCTGATACAAGTCTGCAAGCAGTTGATTTATTATGGTCTCTGCGCAGGCAAACCTCTCTGCTAAGGGTAACCTGTATTTGCAGCCACTCCCCAGCGCTAGCATCACTGCCTCAGCTCCCCCTCAGATCATCAGGCATTAGATTCTCATAAGGAGCGCGCAACCTAGATCCCTCGCATGCGCAGTTCCCAGTAGGGTTCGCGCTCCTATGAGAATCTAATGCCGGCGCTGATCTGACAGGAGGCAGAGCTCAGGCGGTAATGCGAGCGATGGGGAGCGGCTGTAAATACAGATGAAGCTTTGCTCGCTCCCCCGCCATTCACCTCCTGCTGTGCAGCCCAGTTCCTAACAGGCCATGGACTGGTACCGGTCCGTGGCCTGGGGGTTGGGGTCCCCTGTCCTATGATATATCTGTTTGGTAAATTGAGACTGCCATATATTGGGCTTACTTTAGTGGGGAAAATGTATGCTGTCATCATTAGTGACAAAGAGCTTCCATACCGATTTTTAAAAGCAGAGAGATGAATTAACCAGGCTTTTTGAGGAAGTGAGTTTTAATTCACTTGAGGACTGCACCAAATCCAAACATTGAAGGAACCCTGATGGAAAACTGGTTTTTCTGTATGTTGCTCCAGTAATCTGAGGAAAGGCTAAAAATCCAGTGGACCTCTTAGTACGACAGTAGAAGTGCTAGCCACATGGGAGTGGTCAATTTGCCCGGAGGATTTATGGGTATCTAAGGTCAAACCACCCCTTCTCAGCCAGGCAGCAGGGTTGCAAGGAAGCCATGCCACAAAGTCTGTGTGTAGCAAGGTGAAAGTCCTGTGGATCCTTTCATCTCTATAAAATTAGAAATAATTTCAGTTTCACAGACGCCAAATTTTCTCAACTATTTCTCAGATATGAAGATTCAATATGAATCTTCACTGTAATAATTATAACTAATGGAGTGAGAGCTTACTACGTGCTAGCACAGGCTTTATGTGAATTACCTCATTTAGTCCTCATGAATACTCTATTATTAGCATTTCACAAGTGGAAAAATTGAGACACAGAAAGGTTAAGTAACTAGACCAAGCTTGCGGAGCCACTGAATCCAGCAATGTCACTCCAGAGTCTGTGCACTTTACCGCTGTGTTATAGGGTCTCCCTACAAACTTGATGAACCTGATATTAGAAAAAAGAAACAACTATAACATATTCTGTTCATGTTTGCAAAATGCTCTAACTTACATATTTCCTTTCTACCTCTGTAGGGAATGGAAGATAGCTGAGGTTCAGAAATTAATGTATGGTTCAGAGACACAAGGAGATTTGCCCAAGGTTATAGATCTCCTAGATAACAGAGCTAGAGCTTGAAACAAAATCTTGCAATGAACTCAGAACGCATGACTTAGTGAGATTCAGAAAAAGTTCCGAGGGGCATTTCTATTCAGAAATGTGTGGAAGTTAGGGGAGGTAGGCAAAACATCTTGTAAATAGGTAAAGGCAGTTTTAGTAAGTAAGGTTCAATATATCTATGACACGGAGCCTGAACAGATGGCCACTTATAAAATCTGTCTTTGATTCTTTTATGCCTAACACAATTGAGTTTACGTAGGTATCTGCTTTCTACTCTTTCTCCTTCTCTCACTATATGTATGTGTGTGTAAGACAAATCAGCTTATCTGTCCATTTTTTTTTATTGTCACAATAAGTTTAGTTAACATCCATTATATCTTTATTTATTTATTTGCGGTACGTGGGCCTCTCACCGCCGTGGCCTCTCCTGTCGCGGAGCGTAGGCTCAGCGGCCATGGCTCACGGGCCCAGCCGCTCCGCGGCACGCGGGATCCTCCCGGACCGGGGCACGAACCCGTGTCCCCTGCATCGGCAGGCGGACTCTCAACCACTGCGCCACCAGGGAAGCCCCCATTATATCTTTTTTTAATTTAAACAAAAACATGGTGGATTTATACATTCAATCAATTTATTCAGAAAATATTTTTTGAGGTTCACACAGTTGCCTGGCTGTGTACTAAGCACTGGGAATCCAAAAGAGGATGAAGCCACTGCCCGGACAGTTAAAGACCGTGAAGAAGTGTCATAACTGCTCTAGTAAACGTAAGGTTAAACTAGCATCTCCAACCTGCAGAATTCACACCCCTGGGGATACAGGAAGACTTTCCAAAACAGTACACAGGACAGACAAGTGTTAGGAAGCCAATCATCTCCAGGTTCTTAACCTTTATTTAACTCTTTCCCAAGCTCTGCCAGGAGGGAAACATCCATGGAGCAAGCAAGCATCTTGCCAGTTCTCTTTTCCCATCTCCCTTTTCTCAACAGCCTTCTCCCATGCTCCAGGAGAAAAGCTTTTCTTTCATTCACTCCAAATTGCCCAGCAAACCACCAGAGCACAAAGAAATGGACAGTTCAGATGATGTGTCAATAAAACCTTTAAAATTAAGTCCTGATAAACCCACTGCTGGGCTCCACTCCTTCGTCTTATTGCTGTTCCTCGTCTGGGGTGGAGAACGGCATTAGAAACAGGAAGTTTTGCTGTGTGTTGTGATAGCCTGAATTTGGACTATGTTTAAGATCGAGGCAGCAGGAGCAACAACTTTTGTTGAAAAGCCTTGCCTCTTCCATCCCCTGACTCTGATGAATCGTCTCGCCTGGTGAGGAACATTGAGGAAGGCGGCCGTTATTCATCCAGGTGACAGACACACGGCACTGTTCCTTCTGTGCCTTATCTTTCCACGTTAAAATGAGAGTATTTGAGGTTTATAGAAAGCATGCTGGAAATGACAGATATACAAGGCGTGCCCTTGGCCTTTTCACCTCGAGAAAGCTTGATGGCCTCTCATCCCGTTTGTTTGCATTTCTCTTGCATATTTGGAATGATCTCAAAGAGCAGGTGGTGATAAGTGTCCTGTTTACCGTTCTGATAGGGAATGGCACATCTTACAGCCAAAGGGACATATCTGAGAGAAGTTAGTTAGTATTTTATATTTTCTTGAACATATATTACACTCACAGGAAAGGCATTTACATTAACTATTTCCAAAAGTTCACTGTATTCCAAAATACCTAACTTTCCTTTGCTGTATATCTTTTGCTCATGTCAATCATCAACCACTCCTCATTTTTCCTACTTATCAAGTACTTATTAAAATTAGTTTATCTTAATGGGAATATGTTGTGGATTCTACTGTAAATAGTATACTTTACAAACATGTATAAAACTTAATACATCTACCTTGATCGTGGCCCAAGGCCTTTTCTTTCTGCTGTTAATTTCCTCAAAGTAGATTAACTAGTACTCTTAAAAGCAGAGCAGCTGCTTTCGGTTGGAAACAAAATGTTCTCTAAAGCAATCCAGGATCTAATACTCTGGATTTAAAAAAACAAGCCTCATTTAGTTAGGATTCATTTCTCCCTCTCAGAAGTTGATATGTGGTTCTATGTCTGTAAAATGCAATATTATAAGCATAATTATTTCCAAACATGAAATGAAATTTCTTATCTTTCTACCTAGATTCTTCAGGTGTCTGTTTCTCTGTCCTTCTGTACTCCTTTTTAGGGTACGTCAAGATGACCCTAGTGTAGAGACTTGCCATGCTAAGGATTTCTTCTGTGTATGAAGGAAAATGAGAAGTGCCAGTGAGGGCGAGAGGAAGGGCAGGAAGGGAGAGAAAGCAAGAGCTTCAGAATTTGCAGAATCCACCGAGCTCAGGAGTCTGCACTTTGTCTGCGAGCCCAGTGGTTTCAAGGTGGTTGTGTACCCCCAGGATGTGCAACAGAGACCGCTGGGGTGTCAGAGGCATTGATCATATTTATGTTTTTTCTAACATGTAGGAAAAAATGAAATTGTACGTATATTTAACTCACATGGGTTGACATGGGCACCATCTACTCAGTCCATCGGAGGGTCACAGTCACTGACTTTGAGCACGGAGTGTCCCGAGGCAGTGCAGGGGAAGGGTCTCCTGTGCAACCTTGAGCATCCTCTTTCAGCAGAGGGGGTTGTGACTGTGACAGTTTATATGAGCCTGGTTAAGGGGCTTTGTAGATTAAGTCAGCCAGTGTTAATTGATAATCCTTGAAAAAGGGACAACTACCTTTAACAGATTTCTGCAAACAGAATAAAACAAACACAAACAAAATTCAAAGCATATATCATCAGAGTCTACAAATAATAAATTCTGGAGAGAGTGTGGAGAAAAGGGAACCCTCCAACACTATTGGTGGGAATGTAAATTGGTACAGCCACTATGGAGAACAGTATGGAGCTTCCTTAAAAAATCTGAGAATAGGGGCTTCCCTGGTGGCGCAGTGGTTGAGAGCCCCCGCCTGCCAATGCAGGGGACTCGGGTTCATGCCCCGGTCTGGGAAGATCCCACATGCCACGGAGCAGCTGGGCCTGTGAGCCATGGCTGCTGAGCCTGCGCTCCTCAACGGGAGAGGCCACAACAGTGAGAGGCCCACGTACTGCAAAAGAAAAACAAAAACAAAAAAAAACTGAGGATAGAGTTACCATGTGATCCAGCAATCTCACTCCTGGGCGTATATCCAGAAGAGATGAAAAATCTAATTTGAAAAGATACATGCACCCCAATGTTCATAGCAGCACTATTTACAATAGCTAAGACACAGAAACAACCCAAGTGCCCATCAACAGAAGATGTGGAGATACACACACACACACACACACATACACACACACAATGGATATTACTCACCCATAAAAAAGAATGAAATATTTCCATTTGCATCAACACGGATGGACCTAGAGATTAGTAACTCAGACAAAGACAAATATTATATGATATCTCTTGTATATGGAATCTAAAAAATAACACAAATCAACTTATTTACAAAACAGAAAAAGACTCACAGACATAGAAATCAAACTTACGGTTACCAAAGGGCAAAAGGGAAGGGGAGGGATAAATTAGGAGTATGGGATTAACAGATACACACCGCTACCTATAAAATAGATAAACAATAAGGATTTACTATATAGCACAGGAACTATATTGAATATCTTGTAATAACCTATAATGGAAAAGAATCTGAAGCTGTATACCTGAAACTAAACAATATTTTAAATCAACTATAGTTAAATTAAAAAATATAAAGTATTAGTGATATAAAAATAAGGAAATAACAAAAACAAAATAGCTAATATTTTTCCAATTCTACTTATTTGTTTGTTTGTTTATTTATTTATTTACAGCTGCATTGGGTCTTCATTGCTGCATGCAGGCTTTCTCTAGCTGCTGCGAGTGGGGGCTACTCTTCCTTGTGGTGCGCAGGCTTCTCTTTGTTGCAGAGGATGGGCTCTAGGCGCATGGGCTTCCGTAGTTGTGGCTCGTGGGTGCTAGAGTGCAGGCTCAGTAGTTGTGGCTCATGGGCTCTAGACAGCAGACTCAGTAGTTGCAGCGCATGGGCTTAGTTGCTCCACGGCGTGTGGGATGTTCCCGGACCAGGGCTCGAACCTGTGTCCGCTGCATTGGCAGGCAGATTCTTAACCACTGCGCCACCAAAGAAGTCCCTATTTTTCCAATTCTTATTACAGCTTCTCCATTATCCATATCCCGAGATAGAAATACCAATGATTTAATCAGAACTGACAAGCAGTGGAGCACAAAATTGTGGTATCATCATGAAGACTATTTAAAAGGGAATTCTATCTACTGTCATTAATGATTACTTAGCCCTTCTGTATATTTGGCCTGTAGCCAAAGATGGTAGACGAAAACCACCATAATTAGGAAGATATTTAAAAATGCTAATTATTTCATGTTTATCTCATCTTTTTTATTCCTATTTTTGTGTATGACTTATGTATTAGGTTACTTTCATAAACGACTATATATGTTAGGCTTGCAAGCTGTTTTGGTTAACATTGCTATATAATCAACTAACCCAAAGCTCTGTGGCTTAAAACAATGTTTTACTGTCTCTCATGGTCCACAGATTATCTGGGCTCAGCAGAGTAGGATTTTTCTTTTTTTTAACTTTTTATTTTATATTGGAGTATAGTTGATAAACAATGTTGTGTGGGACCACCCTGGCGGTCCAGTGGTTAAGATTCCATGCTTCCAATGCAGGGGGCATGGGTTAGATCCCTGGTTAGGGAACTAAGCTCCCACATTCTGCATGGCGTGGCCAGAAAACAAACAAGAAAACAATGTTGTGATAGTTTCAGGTGTACAGCAAAGTGATTCAGTTATACATATACATGTATCTATTCTTTTTCAAATTCCATTCCCATTTTGGTTGCTACATAATAGTGAGCAGAGTTCCCTGTGCTATACAGTAGGTCCTTGTTGGTTAACCATCTTAAATACGTACATGTCAATCCCAAACTCCCTAACTACCCCTCCCCCCCTTCCCTTCTAGTAACTATAAGTTCATTCTCTTAGTATGTGAGTCTTAGCAGAGTACTTTTAACTTAGGCTGAACGCTCAGCAGGGCTGGATGCTCAAGATGACAACTCACACGGCTGGCAGCTGGTGCTGAATGTTGGCTGGGAGCTCATCTGGGACTGCTGACTAGTGAGCCTGTACATGGCCTCTCCCTCATTTGCACTTCTTACAGCATGGCGGCTGGGTTCCAAGTGAGGGAGTCCCAAGCACCTTCCAAGAGGAAGGATGCAGAAGCTGCCAGGCCATTTAAAGTGTACGCCTAGAATTGGAGCAGCATCGCTTTTACATTTCTGCTCTATGCTATTGGTCAAAACAGTCACAGGGCCCACCCGGATTCAAAAGGGTAGGGGAAAACTCCACCTCATGATGGAGTCGCACAGAAGAGCAGATGCAATGGGAGAAAATGTTGTGGCCAATCTTTGGAAAATACAATCTGCCATGCATGCTATCAGTTTTTAGTGATGGGTTTACAGTTGTAAAATTTGGAGCCACTGAAACAAGTCAGAATTGTAGGTAAGATCACAGTCTTGAGGGCACACTGATTTAACTAACAGCTCTTTGATCTCGGGAAATTTAAGTAATGTCTCTGAGTCTCTGAAAATCAAGGAAGTAGAAGTTATGGTGTGTGTGTTGGGGAGGGGCTGTTTTGAGTATTAGGTGAGAAAATGTGTACCCAAAGTGTTACGGAAGCAAACCTGGGTCCACTGGCCCGTGCGTTGTAAAGCCAATCTACTGACGCCAGGTTGTGGTGAAGGAAAGTGCAGCGTTTATGATAGAGCGCCAAGCAAGGAGTCCAGGGCAGCTACTGCTCAAGATCCCTGAACTCCCCGATGGGCTTTTCAGCAAATCATTTTTACTTTTTTTTGTTTTGTTTTGTTTGCGGTATGCGGGCCTCTCACTGTTGTGGCCTCTCCTGTTGCGGGCTCAGCGGCCATGGCTCATGGGGCCAGCCGCTCCACGGCATGTGGGATCTTCCTGGACCGGGGCACGAACCCGTGTCCCCTGCATCGGCAGGCAGACTCTCAACCACTGCGCCACCAGGGAAGCCCTCAGCAAAGCATTTTTAAAGGCCACGTGAGGGAGGGGCGTCGCAGGGTGCACAATTCTCTAACTGGTTGATGGTGAGGTAACAGGGCGGTGTCACAGGGGTTCACATTATCAACCCTTAGGCACCAATAGGTCTGGGGGCTTCGTACTCATGATCTTCAAGCAGTTTTCTTCCACCTGGTCGTGGTTTTTAGCATCTGTAAAACAACTCCGGAAATGTGCATCAGATACCGTTATCTACGTACTTCGGATAGGAGCTAAAGCAGAAGATATGGGGGAGGGGTCTGTCCTGGGAAGGCTCCATAGGGTCCTGCTTGGTTACAAAAGTGCCCAGGACATCATAACTGGCTGGACCAGTAGCAGATATCATTATGGTTTTGAACTGGGGAGTGACTAGTTTAGAAAAAGCTTTTCAGAGCAAGCACTCTGAGGACAGCATGGAGGATGTAGGAGGGAGGAGAGGAGATGGGAGATCAAGAATGGAGTGGGTGGAGGGACCACCTGGGGGACTGTGGCCGAAAGAGAGGAGCAGCGATGAAGGAGAGAAGCAGGTGGAGAAGAGAAATGCAGGCAGAGTCTCAGTGTGACTTGGGGACTTACTGAACGGGCCAAGAGAGGGAAGGGAAAAATCTAGAGCCACGCTTTTGTGATTGATCTTTTGTAGACTATAAGTAAATTTTTCTTTTTTTGCCTGCCCCCTGCCCCCGCCCTATAAGTAAATGTTATTAAAGATCTGTTCCCATGAAATCATAAAGTCCTGATGAAAAGTTGTGTGAAAGTCGTATGTTTTTTAAATCAATTTATTTTACTGGTAAAAGTTATTATTCAAAGTGGGAAACAGGACACTAAAGATGGCATGATCATTAAATTTAAAGTGAGTTAACTGTTATGGGTTGAATTGTGTCCCTTCAAAAAGATATATTGAAGTCCTAAAACCCCAGTAACCTGTGGATGTGATCTTACTTGGAAGTAGGGTCTTTGCAGATGTAATCAAGTTTAAGTGAGGTCAAATTGAATTAGGCTGGGTCTTTAATTCAATATGACTGGTGTCCTTATGAGAAGAGAAATAGAGACACAGGAAAGGAGACACCTGTGATCTCCCATCAGAGGGTGAAGGCTAGAGCTGCAAGCCAAGGAACAACTAAGGTTACCAGAAGCTGGAAGAGACAAGGAAGGATTCTCCCCTACAGGTACCAAAGGAGGCATGGCCCTGCCCACCCCTCTTAAGACAGTAAGTTTCTGTGGTTTTAAGTCACCCAGTTAATGGTACTTTGTTACAACAGCCTGAGGAAACTGACACAGTAACTACAGTTGACCCTTAACACGGGGGTTAGGGGCAGGGACCTTCCATGCAGTTGAAAATCTGCACATAACTTAGAGTTGGCCCTCTTATCCGAAGATCTCATCCAAGGATTCAACCAACGGGGGATCAGGTAGTACTGTGGTATTTACTGTTGAAAAAAATCCAATCTGTGTATGAGTGGACCTGTGCAGCTCAAACCTGTGTTGTTTGAGGGGTTAGTTGTATATACAAAGAACTGCTAATTTTACTTGGGTAAAGGAGGCATGGCATAAAAAAGGCCAACTCAGAATTCTTTTGTCAAGATTTATGGTCATAGAAAAAAATTATTATTGACATGGAAAGGTCAAGTCAACCTTTCCAACGATGGGGTGTTCTCAGGGCAGGAAGGAGCTGTTTCTCATCCATCTGTGTCCTCCCAATGCCAAGCAGAAGGCATGCAAATAATAGGTGTGCAGTTTGCTTTATGAGCCAAACTGAGCCTCTTTTTTTTTTTAACAAACTTTACATTAAAAACAAGAAACACTTGAAGTGCTAGATGTAGATTTTTAAGATTTCTCCTCATATGATATAGTTCTGATTATTAATATACCTAACCTAAGGGCTACACATTAGTGAAAAGCAATCATGGTTTTTCATTTAAAGAAACAGAAAAATAACAGCTGACATTTATTGAGCAATTATGAGATGCTAACTAAGACTGCTGAGTGCCTTATACAGTATCTTCATGTTGAATCTCATCATTGCCTTGTCACTTACTCTAATTTAAAATGTGAGACTCAAAAGAGGTTAGTCATGTGCCAAAGATCATAGAGCTGATAAGTGACAGAGCCAGGACACCAGCTCTCAGCTATGGTGAAACTTATAACAATGCCCCCAAACTGCACTAAGGCCAGAGCCACATATGGCTATTTAAATGAAAATGAATGAAAATTAAGCAAAATTAAAAATTTAGTTCCTTAAGCACACTAACCACATTTCAACCTCTCAATAGCTACTCGGCTTGGTGCAGAGACAGAACATTCTCATCATTGCAGGAAGTTCTGCTGGAAAGCATTGATCGAATCCCTTAACAGTCACAATACGTTGAAAGCCCATATGATGGGTGGTTAAGGGAAGAGGTGGAATAGTAGAAGGATGAGAACAGAGGAAAAGGAAGGAGAAAGATTTAGAGAGAGCAGTTCATGGAGAAAGGAGCCTAGATCTACCTGTAGAGTGGCCCCTGAGGACGTTTTTAGTCTACTGTATTTGTAAACTTTGGCAGTTAAAATTCCAAAATATGTTAAATACATACTTTAAAAAAATTAGAGTTGCAATTCAACAGATAGTTAAGTCTCAGTTGTGTGCCTGGCATTGGGTGAGGGGGGATTCCTAGGTGAACAAAATGGACACAATTTCCCATCATCAAAATTAGAGCAAAATTAATCCAATAATTAGAATAAAGTATGACAGTTATTTTGTAGTGGAAAGAATTCTATAGAAATAAATAGCAGAGGGACCCATGTAGCCTAGACAGGGCTTAGAAATGTCTCCCCAAAGAAGTGCTGTCAAATAATCTGAGAAAGGAAGGATGAGAGAGGCAGTGGGCAGTAGCAGGGGGGTGTTGCAGGCAGACAGCCAGCTGTGAGAAGGCCTGATGTCAAAAAGAAGGGCTGAACTAAGTTACACGGGTGGCTGGAGAGAGGAAGAATAGCAAAAGGTGAGCCAGAGAGCCAGGGACAGGTGGGGGAGCTTGCTAAAATATTCTGTCATAAGGATGATGCAAAGCCTGAAGATTTTTCAGCCAACGAGAGATATGTTCAGATTTGCATTTTGAGACAATTTCTCTGATTGACACACTAAGAATGGCTTAATGGGAAGCAAGCCTGGTTACTTGGAAGCTATTTTGTTCTAGGATGGCGGTAATATGGCTGGAAAAATGGTGATTGTCATGCTATTTGGAGCTAGAATGTAGACGGTGGTGATCACTTGGTTGTGTCTGAAGGATGACACTTATATTTCTGGCTGGGGAGTCATAGAGTAGGGGTCAGTAACCTACAAGCCAAATCCACTCTGTACTGTTTTTGTAAATACAGTTTTATGGGAGCACAGACATGCTTGCTCTTTTATGTGTTGTCTATGGCTGCTTTTGTGATACAGTGACAGATTTTGAGTAGTCGCAGCAGGGACCACATGACCCTTGAAGCCTGGAATATTTACTATCTGGCCCTTTAAGAAAATGTTTGCCAACTGGGATAAATTATCATTACCTACAAGGTATTAAGATTTACTAGGGAAGGCTTTAAATAATTTACATATGTTACATATGTTATGATAATCTATCTCAATCGGCAAACATGAAGTGTTTGCTATTGTCCCATTTTACAGATGAGAAAACCAAGGCAGAGATATGACATTCTCATTCACACCCATAGCTTCAGTGATCACCACCAGTGACTTATCAAATGTTTACTTCTAATCCAGACTTCTCATTTGAGCTTCAGACAGGCTCAATATCTCTAGCAGCCTTGTATCTCTAACAGCCGGTCTCAGAGGCACCTCAAAACTCAATAGGCCCCAAACCAGATTCCTGCTCACCCTCTCAAACCACATCATCTGGGCTTCCCTGGTGGCGCAGTGGTTAAGAATCGGCCTGCCAATGTAGGAGACATGGGTTCGAGCCCTGGTCCGGGAAGAATCCACATGCCGCGGAGCAACTAAGCCCGTGCACCACAACTACTGAGTCTGCTCTCTAGAACCCATGAGCCACAACTACTGAAGCCCACGCTCTAGAGCCCACGAGCCACAACTACTGAAGCCCATGCGCCTAGAGCCCGTCCTATGCAACAAAGAGAAGCCACCACAATGAGAAGCCTACGCACCACAACGAAGAGTAGCCCCCGCTCACCACAACCAGAGAAAAGCCCACATGCAGCAACAAAGACCCAACGCAGCCAAAAAAAAAAAAGCAAAACAAAACCACCTCATCTTTCAGTGTTCCATTTTTCTTGGTGAATATCACAACCAGAGAAGCAAGCCAGAATCCAGGGAGCCCTCCTAAGGCCCCTTGCCCTCCCTTGTTTCTTCTCATATCCAATCTATCTAAAGATTGCTGAAATCTGACTGCTTCTCTCCATCGGCATCACCTACCACCTGCCAAGTCCAGCTTTTTAATAGGATCATCTCACATGCGGGCTCTGTTAATAGCTTCCTTATAGCCCACTCCACCCAGGCCCTCCTCTAATCTCCAAGCTGCAGCCAGAGGGCACTTCAAGCCTGTCAACTCCCACCCCCATTCCCTACCAGATCCTAATCTTTTGAACGTTTTTTCTCCTTCTGAGGATTCCTGGGGCCCTTTCATTGTGGTTTTACATTGTTTTATTGTTTTTTGAGTTATTGTTCAGCTAACTGATAGAAATGCAAAATAATTCTTGTCAGTAGACATGCAAATCATTTCTGAAGGTCAGGGTTCAACTAACATTTCTCCTCCACTTGGAAGAAGCCAGTTTCATGTCCATTAGCAACTTCCTTTAACAATTCACTAACCCAGTAATGTGTCTGTTCTTTGAACCAGTTTTAACCTGTGCCTGGTAACTTCATTAAATGAGTTAGATAAACTCTACAAGTTCATTTTATATCTATATGACAGTCATACTTTTACCTTTTGGGAAAACGTAACCTTTAACTCTCTCTCTAAGGCACTAGCTGGTTGGCTCTCTGCCTCCCCTCCCAGGCTCACCTTTGATGGAGCCCCCTCCACATGTCTCTCCTCCAGCCCTGGCTCTCTCTCTTTTATAAGTACCACATTCCTTCCCTTCTCAAAGATGTCCTTTCTGCCTGGAACTCACTTTCATCCCAGACATTCTTCATCCTTTCTTCCTGTAGTAAATTTGTTTATCCTCCAGATCTTTGCTCAAGGATTTCTTGCTGGAAAGCCTTTCCAGACCTTTCTGAGTCAGTTACATTCCATCATTCCATCATCAGAGGCTCTTAAAGCACAGGCAGCACTGGCTACATTTGCAATTTCACATTTGTGGGATTAGTTAACACTTTTTTAACACGAGTAACATTTTTCTATTTGGCTGGAGGCAATGCATGGTAATAGGTTGGAGGTGTGCTCACATTGCATCTCCAGCACTTAGCCCACTGCCTGCACAAATGTTACATACTTAATGAATATTTTAGACAGATTTTTGACTGTAAGCACATTACTGCTCAGGAGAGAGGTGGGCTGAAAAGATATGTATTAAGAAGTCATCAGCATCTAGATGCTGCCATGAAAATGCACATGAAGGAAAACCATTGGGTTGAGCAAAATGAAAGCTACTAGGAACCTTGTGTAGGTGGAATAATTGGACAGAAGTCAAATTATAGTCACTTGAAAGGGAAGGAAATAGAAGCAGTTAATACAGATGGCACTTTCTCAGAGTTTGGCTCTGGAGGGGAGGAAAGGTCAGGGTGGCCCTGTAGTAAATCTTTAATAACACCATTCTTGTATTACACGTGCTTTCTTGGCTGAAAAGGGAGGATTTACAGGTCACATTTAAAATGGCAAGAAAACTGGAGTTGTATAGGATCTACCTTTAAAACAATAATAGGCTTTGAATGAACAGTACAGTGTAGACTTTTAAAAAATTATTTATTTATTCATTTATTATTTATGGCTGCGTTGGGTCTTCGTTGCTGCGCGCAGGCTTTTCTCTAGTTGTGGCGGCCGGGGGGCTACTCCTCGTTGTGGTGCACGGGCTTCTCATTGCGGTGGCTTCTCTTGCTGCAGAGCACGGGCCCTAGGCACACAGGCTTCAGTAGTTGTGGCTTGCGGGCTCTAGAGCGCAGGCTCAGTAGTTGTGGTGCACGGGCTTAGTTGCTCTGTGGCATGTGGGATCTTCCCGGACCAGGGATGAAACCCATGTCCGATTCTTAACTACTGTACCACCAGGCATGTCCCAGTGTAGACATTTAAACCAACATTTTGAACGCAAATAAGTTGTCTGTAGCTCTTCAACTAAGGGTTTCTTATTTTTAGGCTTGGGGCAGGAGTCAAAAACTGGCAGCCCTAGAGTATACTTAATCTGTATATCTTCTTTACTTGTTCAATTCAATTTTACATTTCTTTAAAAAGGACTCTGTCCAATAAAGGTGTGAAAAATATAAAAATAAAAATAAATAAATAAATAAAAAAGACTGGTTTTTAGTGACATGTGACCTGTCAGGGCTCCACCCCAGCATAAGAGGCTTTTCTATGCCTAGTATTAAGGGGAGAGAGGAAGGGAGAAGTGAATGCAGTTTTCTGAGCAATAAGATTAGAGCTGTATTGTCTTTAGGGCTGTATGAAATCAATTCTAAAAGCAGACTGGATTTAACCACTTTTACCCAAAATAAACTGCTCTCTCCCCTTCCGAAGGTCAAATCAGCACAAGTCACCACTTCCTATTAATTTAAAAGCCCAGAGAGGCTCATAATTTAGGTTGACATTGCTTCAGGAGCACACAGCAGACAACAGCCATTACAGTCTTCCTTTTCCCTCTTTCTAAATGTTGCCATCATAGGCCTACCTCAAAAAATTGTCAAAGCTGCTTGGTTGGGAACGCGTGGTCTACTTTGCCTGAAAGCGATAAATGGGCTGGGTGGGTAGGTGGGACTAAGTGGCATCAAGGTGTTTGGGGAGAAACATCTCTTAGGGGATGTGAACCTAGTAGCCCCGTAACACCCCAAGTTACAAATCCGACTTGGGTAGGTGGCGGAAAGAAATCTAAAACCCGGATTCACGTTCTTCTCCTTCAGTTTGCGCGTGGAGGCTGGTGGCAGACAAGAACCCAGACACCACTGCCAGTCCCGGCTGCAAACTCTCGGGGCAGGAAGGGGGAGGGAAGCAGAAACTGCCTCTTGTGGGCTGGTCGAAGGAAGATCTGCCCTAATGTAAATTAATTTCCCCGAGGTTGCCTTCCCCTGGGCGGAGGGGCGTTTCCAGGCCCACCCAGGCGTTGTTTGGTAAATAAGGATGCTTGCTGAGTGCTTGCTGCCAGAAAGGCGCTCCTGCACTCTCGTGCCCTGGGGGCTGGGACTACGGCTTGGGGTTTCCCGACCGAAGGACCACAGTGACCAGACAGTTGAAGGTTTCTCCCCCAGGGATGCTGGAGGCGCTGCGGTGTTCCCTGCGCCTGGCCCCGGCCTGGGGTTCCGGGTGTTGGCGGCCGGCTCCGCGCGGTCTGTGCGCTGGAGCTTGGCCGCGCCGCCCGCTTTCGCGTCCAGCCGGGCGCTGCGTGCCGCCGCAACTCTCCGCAGCCGCGCGCTCCCGGAGCCGCCCCATGGCCAGCCCTCCCCCCGCCGCCGCAGCCCTCGCCCGCCAGGTACCCCGACCCCGGGCGTTCGCGGGCGTAGGGGTGGGGCGGATTGGACCCCGGGTCCCGGAAGCCCACGGGCCCGGCCGGGCGCGCTGCGGCTGTTTCCCGCACCATCCTGCTTCGCCTTGCACCACCGTGCTGTCTCCATCCGGGAGTCTCCTCTTTCCCCAGCCCTGCCCGAAATCTCGAGTCCCAGCCTGCGAATTCCTCGGAGAAGCCCCCGCCAGACAGGTCTAAAGTCCCGCCGGGGACCCGCTCCGGAGCGCGGCGCGGACAGCCACGGGGAGCGTGAGGGTCGCCATGGAAGCCGCTTTGGTGGAGGAGGGGTTGGTGGGGGGAAGCGGAATTTCTGGGCTGCCAGAACTGACAGCCGCATCCTGCGTGCCTTCGCCACCCCAAAATATTTTGACCGCAGCCTTCTGCCTCCTTGGATTCCCTTTCTTCCTCTTTCCCCTAGTGATGTACCAGATTAGGCTTTTTTTTTTTTTTTTAAGATCTTCACCGTTTCCAGTTCGACCTGTTTCCATTGTGTCCTTAAGTATGTTTAAAATTTACCCCCTAATTCCATGCGGTTTTGTCTTTCACGTGTGGGGTTTAGTGTCCTTGCGCCTGTATCGGAGGACCCTGCCCGTAGAGAAAATGGTTCACTCTGGTCCCCATCCTTTCTCTAGGCTTGCTATTGTGCGCCCGTGATCGACAAGACCACGAGGCTGAGCGCGCCCAGGAGGTTATTTCTATAAATGGCTTAAAGCCCTAGTCTAGACTATTTTCTCGGATAAAAGGGGGAGACAATTACCTTCTTGTTCTTTGCTGGTGAACCCTGGCTCTGTAGGGCGAACCTGGAATTTAACCAGTCTGCCCGAAGCCGGCTGTGGAGGACAAAAACAGCCGCGACCTCCGGCAGGGCAGAAAGAGAAGGGCAGCCCTCGCAGGACGCTCTCCTTTGGGGCTCGTGCCTGGGTGTTTGATTCTCCTTTTCCTGTTTGCTTGGGGACCGGACCGGAGCGGAGCAAAGGGTGTGATGGTGAGTGATATTGATTACCCCAGACCCCAGTTACCCACCTAGTTTTACTTAATGGATTTAATTCTTCTTTTAAGGACTGCAATAATGGATGCTCCGCGGAATGTACCGGAGAAGGAGGATCAAAAGAGGTGGTGGAGACTTTTAAGGTAAGTTATTTGCCAGAGGCTAAGAGAAACAGCAATTCAATTGAATACAGCCATTTCTTGTTGAGATTGGGGCAGTTTTCACTGTGCGGGTTTATACAGTAATTTAGATAAGCTGCCATGCATTTTAAATTCCACTCTTCCAGGGGAAAAGTGGAGAGCAGTGCAGTACAGATGTGTCTAAAATTACCTGGCAGTTAATTGCTTATTTTATTTCATGAATTATAAAAGTTTTCTTGGAAAGTAACCAGTTCCTGAATTTCACCTAGAGGTTTACATGATTATATAATACTTTTAACCCTTCACCCTATTTGTGGAAAAAGTTAAACTCATGTATTTCGTCTTTAAGCAGCAGCTAACATTTTACAGTAAAAGAGGAAAAATGGCTGTATTTCCTTCTTTTCTCTCTAAATTATGGAATTTATATATTAAATAATCTCATACATCACAGAGGAATAGTGAGGAGCAAAAGAGAACGAATCTTGTAAAGTACTTTAAAAATCATAAAATCATAAATGTAAGGTGGATTATCATTTTCTCTATAATTCATTATCTCCACCTACTCCCAACCCCCCACACCACAGAGATTTTTGCTTTTTTTTTTGTCTCCTTCTGCTCTTCTGCTGCCTGTTTCAGTCACTGTCAATTGTCATCCATAGCACAGAGTGTCCTAATGATCTCACATCCTGGCAGGGTTCAGAGAGGGAGTGAAACTTGACTCATCAATTTCACTCATACCCTGCTCTTACTATGTGCCAGGGACTGTGCTAGGCATTGGAAATCCAAAGATAAATTTAATATAAGGTCTCTGCTCTCAGGACTTTTTAAAAACCAAAATATAATAGGATATAGTAATAAGTTTGTGAATTTGCTCCTTGTCCTTTAATGTCCTCTGTAACCCAACAGTCAATCTACTCTGCTAGCCTATGAAGACTAAGCTCCTAATACATCTGAGGGACTTAGATGTTGAGATGTGGGTCCTTGAAAGAATGAGATAAAGAGGAATTCTGCTTCATAATCTCTGAGGGTCATCTTATATAGTAAATTCCTCAAAGGTTATAGATAAATTAAAAATTTCCCCAAAGGCCTTTATACTTTTATACGTAGAAGAATTGTTTGCAAAATGAAGAGTTAATTCATCATGTAAGTAATCTTCTCTTTGTTAATTTAGATTTCAGGTAAGGAGGGGTGTATTGATAGTCTATACTCATGTATTCGCATATCAAAACATGAGTGGTAATGGTGGTTGTATTCACTGTGCAAATGTGATGAGGTAAACGAAAAATGAAATTGATAATTTGGGGGAGAAAAATGGTGGCTTTTACAGGATCGTGTTGGCTTTGGACGTATTCTATCTCCCTTTTGATCAACTCCATTTATAACTTTTAAATTGCCTTTTGGGTCTCATGGGTAGTTTTCACATTGCATCTCTTCCCCCATTTTGATAGTCATTTTAACGTGAGGAAACCGTTATCCAAGAGTCCAGTAATGAGATGCCTTATTACTGGGAAATCCTACAGAATCTTTCTGTGGACTCCAGGGTTGTTCCTTGTTTCAAGGAGGTCAACTGTCTGTTTCTTCCCATCCCCCCTGCTTCCACAGAATGTGCCGCTCCAAAAGCCCTAATTTACTCCTATTCGTACCTCCTTATTAGATTTTTAGAAAGTGTCTAAATGATAATGAACGTAGCACCCATGGTTTTCCAAATAGAGCAAGACATACGCACTTGTTTTAGAACAAAGTTATGCAACATCTGATAGAGTTGTAATGCAGAGATAGCCTTTGAAAGTTTTAAGTGCCAATTCAGAGAAGTACTGATGCCATGTTGCCTGAATGCCGGCTGATACAGCCCTCAGGTGCTCTCAATCCAGTTGCAATAGCTTGCCGTGGCTTCCCCATCTCAGACCAAATGGTTCCCCAACCACACATTTTGAGTCAAGAAATTGTGGTTTTTAGTATGCCCTGTTTTTGTCAATATTTCTTGCCATTTCACAATCCAGTCTTTGTGGCCTTCCAGATTCTTCCACAAGTATATGGTATCCTGACTTTGAAGTCATCAGAGACCATTGGAGCATCGGAAAGAGCACCAAGTTGAGCATAAAAACATAAAAAAGGCTTTGCCATTAACTAACCTGATCTCAGGGCAAGAGGGTCCTACCCACTATGGGTGGTCTTAGAGGTATTTTAAAGAGAGGATTCAGAAAAATAAAAAATACGTACTAGGCCTTGATCATTCTTCAAGTTGGCTGTCTAAGGGTTTGGAATAACAACATCTTTTATGAATTATAGTAGTACAAGTTTTTGTTTTCAGTTTTGTTTTTAAGTCTGTTATGTTGAGATATCCAAAACCGTGAAGATAAATCCAGGTTTAGTGAAGTTTAGAACAGAATTAATCGGACATGATACTGTGCTAAATGAGAGGCTAAAATGATAAAGAGAAGTGACTCCCATTTCCCAACTGTTCAAGTCAATCTGAAGGATTTTATAGAGGAAACCAAGCATTTTGGAGAGTGGGCTGTCTATCTGGAGGGTTTGCATGAGCAGTAGGTAAGGCAAGTGTTAGGCAGTCGGAAAGCTGAGGATACCCCAGACTGCTGGGCTGGGTGAGGGTGCTAGTTTCCACATTTACTGCTGGAGGAAGAAAGGAGGGAGTTTGGATAAACTGGAGGCACCTGATGTTCTGCTTTACAAGTGGAAGAAATAATGGAGAAAAACAGGTGAGGGTGGGAAGACATCTGTAGCCAAGTTTTAGTCCTTCTATCTCTTCCCATGTTAGACAAGAATATATAAGTGTTCAGGCACTAGGCTAATGTGTACCGCAAATACAGCCCCAGACACGTTCCTTGTTAACAGAACTCTGATTTTGTTCACAGTTCTCCAGCCGGCCCTGGATGACAAACCTGCCTTCCCAGGCTCCTTTGCAGCTAGAGAGATCACTATGACAGATTTCTAACCAATAAGGCATAGGGAATTTCTGGGAAATTTTTGCTTTTGCGGTCAAAGGGAACAGGTTTGTCTGGTATTGTCCTTTTCCTCCCCTTTCTTTGGACTTTTATTAGATCATTAACACTGAAGCTACAGCTATAGCTGTAGCAGCCTTCTTTTGACCCAGAGGAGACGGCCAAGAAAATCACAGAGCCTTGACGTTAACGGGTGCTGGCAGGCCTGGCTCCTCCAGACTTGTTATGAGAAAACCAGCTCCTGTTTGGTTTTTATTTACTTGCAGCTGAACGCATTGATTGGTAAATGATAAAAGGTTTATGCATAACGTTAGTGAGAGGTAGAATTGTAAAAGGAAGTTAGTGCCTTGCTTGGGATCCTTGATTTTGGGGTTAAAATATTTGGACTCGAGTCTGTAGCCATTTAGCTGTTCATGGACTTTTGAAGGTAATGATTAAACATGTGATACTTGAAAGTACAAGTGTCTTAATTCAGTGATCGATATGGGAGGCAGGGTTGGGAGAATGTGAGAATGATAAGCTCAAAAGTAATGAACAGGGCTTCCCTGGTGGCGCAGTGGTTGAGAGTCCGCCTGCCGATGCAGGGGACACGGGTTTGTGCCCCGGTCCGGGAGGATCCCACATGCCGCGGAGCGGCTGGGCCCGTGAGCCATGGCTGCTGAGCCTGCGTGTCCGGAGCCTGTGCTCCGCAACGGGAGAGGCCACAACAGTGAGAGGCCCGTGTACAGCAAAAAAAAAAAAAAAAAAAGTAATGAACATGCAAAGAAAATAGAGGAAAAATACACAATGAATGTGCTAGCAGAGGTCATCTCTGGGAAGTGGATATGTAGCTGCCAGGTAAAAGATGGAGATTTTTACTTTTCATTTTTCTTCTTTCAGTATAATTTTTTGAATAAATTAAGGATTAAGAAGTCTGGGCTTCCCTGGTGGCGCAGTGGTTGAGAGTCCGCCTGCCGATGCAGGGGACGCGGGTTCGTGCCCCAGTCCGGGAAGATCCCACATGCCGCGGAGCGGCTGGGCCCGTGAGCCGTGGCCGCTGAGCCTGCGCGTCCGGAGCCTGTGCTCCGCAACAGGAGAGGCCACGACAGTGGGCGGCCCGCGTACCGCAAAAAAAAAAAAAAAAAAAAAAGTCAAGAAGTAGAAAGTAATATGAATATCAGAGATGGAGACCCTGTTTTGAAGGAAATATTATGTGTTCCATTTTAGACATATTCAGTTTGAGATTACCAAGTTCATATGATTGCAAGAGAGTAAGTGGCTTTTGGTAAGTATTTACAAATCTGTGAGATTTGAATCTCTGTCACTGGTTCTCAGCCTTTCTTGTGCATTGGCATCTCCTGGAGAGCTTGAAACCAAAACTGATGTGGAGCCCCACTCCTGAGTTTCTTTTGCACTGAGCTTAGGTAGGGCGTGGGCATTGATATTTTTCTTAAAAAAAAAAATCCTCCCAGGTAAGTCAACTCAGCAGCCAATGCCGGGAACCATTGCTGTTCAAGCTGATGAAATCTTCAGGGGAGATGGTGTGGTGTGGCTCTCAGCCCTGACTGCACAGTTGGAATCCACTTGGGTAAACATAAACAAGCACCCCCCTGCTCCATCCTTCTGCGATTCTGGAATGGGGTCCAGTTTAATGTTTTTAAAAAACCTCCATGGTTGAATCCAGTGTTTGGCCAGGGTTGAGAACACAGATGCCAAGAGGGGAAGTGTAGAGGCTCAAGGAAAAGGCTCAACATTACCCAGATTCTCTTATTTTTCCACCATTTAAACTCTCCTCCTTCCTCCAACTTTGCTCTTCCATACTTAGTAAAAACAGCAAGAAATTAAAGCATGGTAGCCTGGCTCTAGTATTATCCTTCAAATTACCTGGAATGGAGAGAGAAACTGGGTTTACCTTAACTGCCAGCAGTGTCTATGGTACTGGTTCCAGGGAAAGAAAGAAGATGGCATACAATCTTGGTTACACAGAGCCAGGGCTCAGGGAGAATTGGAATGTCGGTCAGTATACAATGGAGTAACTGGTTCTGTCAGCCCCTCCCTTTCCTGCATCCCCACCATACTGGCGCTCTGCTGTTTCCTGTACATGCCAAGTGTGTTCCCACCTCAGAGCCTTTGCACTTGCTCCCTCTGCCTGAAAGACTTTGCCCCTAGATATCTAAATGACCTACCCTCTTCATTCAAGTTTCTGCTCAAATGTCACCTCATCAGGGAGGCCTTCCCTAACGCTTCTATCTAAAATAATGCTTCTCTTTCCCACTCTGTCCTTTCAAGCTGCTTTCATTTTCTTCTTCATAGCACTAATCACCTCCTGACATCTATTTATCCATTTATTTCTTTATACTGTTTTTCCCTCTCGCTAAGAGGACTCCCCTGAGTTTCTTTGTGCCTATAGCAATACAGGTACATAGTAGCTCAAAAACTGTTAGGTTAAAAAAAAAAAAATTGTTAGGTTAATATGTTACTGAATTGATCAACCAGACCTTGCCGGGGTCCTAGCCTGGGCCAAGACCCCAGTTTTTCCCCCAGCGAGGTTCTTTTTCCAGTCAGATTGTGCAGCCAATAACAAAACCAACGCTGAGATTGGATCAGCACAAGCTTCATTCAGTGGTTAAAGAATGGAGAAGTGGGAACCTAGTTCATTAATCAACTTCTCAACCCCAGTTGGGCGGGTCAGGAGGGTCAAGGTAAAAGGAAGGGAATTGGAAAGAGTGGGAGGAATATTCATGAGTTATATGAGAACAGGGGTGTGATTTGAACCCAGAACTGATGCAGCTCTCCTTTTCAGTCCTTGTACGTGCTTTTCGTGCTTTTCCGGTTGTTGTCATGGCAATCGTCAACTGTCACGGTGCTGGTGAGGGTGGCATTTAGCTAACTTATTACAATGAGCGTATAATGGGGCCCAGGGTCTAGTGGAAGTCACATCTTCCTCCATCTTGGGCCTACTTGGTTCTAACCAATTCTTGTTTTTTTCTTTCAGCTTCGTCCTGAAACTTAGACTGAGTTTCTATTGGTTTCTATTCAAGGGAGGGGAAGGGATATGATTCTGGGGTGACAACCTTCGTAACAGAATGAATGAATAACACTTGTTCACAGAGGCTACCACCTGTCTTTGGCCGGCAGCAAGTGCACCTGAGAAGGAAGGCTGAGCCCTTGCATCTTGGTATCTGCTGTGCTTGTTTAGTGGACTACCTGAGCCACTGTGCTGGTGCAGTGTTCACTGAGTGAATAAAAAGGCAAAATACTAAGAATAATAAAGCAGGTGAGGAAGGAAGAAGAGTGAGGGAAGGAAAAAATAAAAAGAATCACCCTACAGTTTGATATGAGGCAAAGCCATAGTCTTGTTTTTGAAATCTTCTATGCAGATTGTTGTTGGAATAAAGTTGTATATATTCCATTGCCTATTGGTTTCATGGCAGGTATGGTTACTGGAAAGCCTAGAAATCCTGAAAGGTAGATGGATCCTGTGTGGTTTGCTTCTTGTTGATTAGCTAATGATAGAATTGTTTGTTTGTTTTTTTCACATCTTTATTGGAGTATAAATACTTTACAATCTTGTGTTAGTTTCTGCTGTACAACAAAGTGAATCAGCTATGTGTATACATATATCCCCATATCCCCTCCCTTTTTCGTCTCCCTTCCACCCTCCCTATCCCACCCCTCTAGGTTGTCACAAAGCATCTAGCTGATCTCCTTGTGCTATGCAGCTGCTTCCCACTAGCCATCCATTTTACGTTTGGTAGTGTATATATGTCAATGCTACTCTTTCACTTCATCCCAGCTTCCCCTTCCCCACCCCCTATGCCCTCAAGTCCGTTCTCTATAACTGCGTCTTTATTCCTGCCCTGCCACTAGGTTCATCAGTACCACTTTTTAAAATTCCATATATGTGCATTAGCATACGGTATTTGTTTTTCTCTTTCTGACTTGCTTCACTCTCTGACAGATTCTAGGTCCATCCACCTCACTACAAATAACTCAGTTTCGTTTCTTTTTATGGCTGAGTAATATTCCATTGTATATATGTGCCACATCTTTATCCATTCATCTGCTGATGGACACTTAGGTTGCTTCCATGTCCTGGCTATTGTAAATAGAGCTGCAATGAACATTTTGGTACATGACTTTTTTTGAATTATGGTTTTCTCAGGGTATGTGCCCAGTAGTGGGATTGCTTGGTCATATGGTAGTTCTATTTTTAGTTTTTTAAGGAACCTCCATACTGTTCTCCATAGTGGCTGTATCAATTTACATTCCCACCAACAGTGCAAGAGGGTTCCCTTTTCTCCACACCCTCTCCAGCATTCATTGTTTCTAGATTTTCTGATGATGGCCATTCTGACTGGTGTGAGGTGATAGATACCTCATTGTAGTTTTGACTTGCATTTTTGTGGTTTTGATTTGCATCATTGTGGCTTTGATTTGCATTTCTCTAATGGTTAGTGATGTTGAGCATCATTTCATGTATTTGTTGGCCATCTGTATGTCTTTGGTAATGATAGAACTGTTTAGCTAATGTTAGAAATAGCAGGTGGAGGAATTCCCTGGTGGTCCAGTGGTTAGGACTCCACACTTTCATTCCCGGGGCCCGGGTTTGAACCCTGGTTGGGGAACCAAGATCCCGCAAGCTGTGGGGTATGGCCAAAAAAAAAAAAAAAAGGAAGAAATAGCAGATGGGAGGTTGAGATTTTTTTTAGCCTTTTTTTTTTTTTTTTTGCGGTACGCGGGCCTCTCACTGTTTTGGCCTCTCCTGTTGCAGAGCACAGGCTCCGGACGCGCAGGCCCAGCTTCCGTGGCTCACGCGCCCAGCTGCTCCGCGGCTTGTGGGATCTTCCCGGACCCGGGCACGAACCTGTGTCCCCTGCATCGGCAGGCGGACTCTCAACCACTGTGCCACCAGGGAAGCCCTATCTTACTTTTTTTTTTTTTCCCCCCTCCCCTTCCTCCCTCCCTATCTTACTTTTGAAGAACCATGCAAATTACTGGTTTTGTCACTGGGAAAAAAGAAAAAAAGCTAAGGTCTGTTGCCTTTGCAATGTTTCAGATGTATCCAGAATTCAGGGATAAAAAACTCACCCCTTCTACTCACTTTCTCTGCTACATTTTCACCTACTTTCATCTTTCTGCTTTTGTTTTGTATCTTACGGCTCTCCCGTTATTAAGAAACTTTTATTAATAGTGTTAATAGGTAAATTTTTGCATTAAGTTTGTCTTACTATATTGATATAGTTCTAGATTTTTCTTAGCCCAGGATCCCCCCAGCCACTTTTTCAAAAAAGCTAACTAAAGCAAAAGCACAGGTACTTCCTTGTGGAAGAATACTGTGAAACCATTCATGTAATAAAAAGTTTATGTTAGAATTTCACTCACTTTAAATCCCGGCCATCTTCTGTGAATGAGTCTGTCATTCATTACGGAGTGCATCTGAAATCAACCAAAGTTATTTTCAGCATTTAAGAAAACTTTACTGCTGTCTGTGCCGGGTACTGTGCTAGGGCTGGAGATTTAACTGCAAATACTCTAGCCAGATTTCTTTTTTTTTTTTTTTTTTTTTTTTTTTTTTGCGGTACTCGGGCCTCTCACTGTTGTGGCCTCTCCCATTGCAGAGCACAGGCTCCGGATGCGTAGGCTCAGTGGCCATGGCTCACGGGCCCAGCCGCTCCGCGGCATGTGGGATCTTCCCAGACCGGGGCATGAACCCATGTCCCCTGCATCGGCAGGCGGACTCTCAACCACTGCGCCACCAGGGAAGCCCCAGATTTCTTATCTAAACAGTCAAGAAGGATTGGCAAGCTTTTTGAATGGGCCAGATAATAAATATTTTTGGCTTGAGGGTCCTCAGGTTTCTGTCACAGCTGATGGACCATGCCATCAGGTGAAATTTGCCCAACATCCTACCTAGTCTAGAGGATAAGGGGAGAGAAATGGAATTCAAAGATCAAAACAATTTAGCTGGAATAAATTTATTTTCTTGCACTTAGTAAAGGGTTTTAGGTTAACTTACTTACTTGGATTAAGTACTGATAGAAGAAATTTTTTCCCCAAAGTTTTGCATTTTACTGGCATATTCCAAAGTAGCGTTACTAGACTGGCCTGAAAATTACAGTTAATATGTTGTCCTTAATGCCTTATACTTTGTAATGTGAGCTTTCTGGTTGTTTTGAAATAAATAACATTTTTATGTTATTTGGCAGCCTGAATGGGAGGGGAGTTTGGGGGAGAACGGATACATGCATACGTATGGCTGAGTCCCTCTGCTGTGCACCTGAAACTATCACAACATTGTTAATCGGCTATACTCCAAGATAAAATAAAAAGTTAAACAAAAAGTAAATAACATTTGTAGCCTAAATGTTTTTCTAAAAATAACTATCATTCATAATATATCAAATGACTGAAGCAGCTATAAAGCAGTGAATTAATCCGAAGTAATTAGATTATTTGAAAAATAATGATCAGAGCTGGTGATACGAAGTGAAATTCTGTATTTGATTTTGGGGGAAATGACTACTTCTGTGTATAGAAAGAAGTGGAGTCTGACCTTCCTTAGAACCTATTAACAGCTTGAACTTGTCCTTGGTTAGTTTTGTTTTTAAGTGGTCTAAAAGCTCCTTCCCCTGTGGTTTTTGTCAGTATTCTACCGCTATTGTATAGTTGGTGGTGCTATTGTCTATGATCCGGATGCTTACGTGTTGGCCATTTGTAATAGGCAAGCCGGCTGTGGAGAGCTGGTGAAATGGGGCTGTGTGAAGTTGTTTCCTATTACTCTTATTTATCTTTCTTTGAATAAGGGGTCCTTTGTTCACTGTTTCCTCAATACAGAATAGAGGATTTATATCTTAGTGTTCAATCTCTACTTCTGTTTTCAACGAGGAAAACATTTGCTTCACTCTGCTTGCTGCCTGTCCCCTACGATGCACCCAGAGGGTTTTGGAAGCCTTCTGCCAAGAATTCTTTGGGGGAGCTGGAGTATAACCATCCCGAGAGCTGCAGTTCTTAATGACATTCTTTTTAGTTTAACAAGTCATTGTGAGTGTTGCTGTTTTCATTCTAAGACCCCTCTTTCTTCTTTCTCGAAGGATCCACATGGGTTCTGTGGCGGGAGTGAAGAAGAGATATGTTCTTTTAGCGTCACTTAACTCCATCTACTCTTTTGTCCCTGTTTCTAAATGCCACTGAATTTTGGTTCTGATATTTGTTCGGCAGTATACATTGCAGAGATTTCTTTTTTTTTTTTTTTGCTGTGCCCTGCGGCCTCTGGATCTTAGCTCCCTGACCTAACCACTGGACCGCCAGGGAATTCCCTACATTGAAGGGATTTTAAACAACAGTCCAAATTCTGAATGCAGGCATGATTTGCTTCTCTCACACAGTGTTAAGTTTCTGCGTTAGTTGCCAACATTTAAAAGTCAAATGACGGCCAGTGACTTAAATTGTATCTGTCTTTTTCCCCTCTGTCTCATCTAGCCATGGATGTTCAGTTACTTTTCTTTAATGGTGCTGATTTTCTTCCCCAGGCTAAAGATCTAATAATCACACCAGCCACCGTTTTAAAGGAAAAACCAGACCCCAATACTCTGGTTTTTGGAACGGTTTTTACGGATCACATGTTAACAGTGGAGTGGTCCTCGGAGTTTGGATGGGAGAAACCACACATCAAGCCTCTTCAAAACCTGTCATTGCATCCAGGTTCGTCGGCTTTCCACTATGCAGTGGAAGTAAGTACTTGGGAATTAATGACGGCAACATGCTTGGTCTTCACTGGGGTTACTAAGTAGCTCCCCCGCTCAAATAGCTTTAGGGCAGCAGGGCTTTACCATATTAACTAGAGGCAATCATAAATGGCCTGTAAACAGTTGTATTGAGGGTAAGTCTTAAGAACTGAATTTTCAGATAATCTTGAATTTTTTAAAATCTCAATTAAAAAATCATGTAGCTGGTAAGCACGCTGTAGGGTATACAGAAATAAAAATATAATGTGCACATGAACTTGTAACATCGGCTTATAATATCATTTAAAAACTTATTTAGAGCAAATGGGAATGACAGTTGGCAAAAAAATTAGCAACCAAAAAGCCTGTACTGTTAATATTTCACTAAATCACCTCTCTTAGATCCTCTAATGATTGAGGAGAGGTCATTGAGTACAATATTATATTTAATTTTAATGCTAACTGCATGGTTTTATGACAGCAATAACTTGTAGTTAGGCATGTTAAGGGACATGTAATTAAATGTCATCCTTCAGGCACGAGTGGGATAATTATAAGCATAAAATATTAAATAGTTAGAGGGTGCTTCTCTGGTCCTTCTCAGGATACACACAGCCAAATACACAATACACTCCCCATTCCCTTGACCCCAGTATATTTTACTCTTTTTTAATGTGTTAAATATCTTTCCTAGAATATTGGGGTATAGAAATGAAGCAATGGCCTACTTACTAGGAGACTAAAAGGTGGTAATAGTAAATAAATATTCAGAATGATAATGATAAAATAACTACATTTGTTTATTGAAATCCTGCAATATGCCCTGTACCTAGGTATCTTATACGGGTCATTTCATTTAATTGTTTTAAGTGAAAAAGCATATGGTTAATTATTCAGGTTCTGGAGTCAAACTTCCTGGGCTGAAAGCCTGTCTGTGGTCATATTATTTTAATCCGAAAGTGAACGTACGAATAATCTCCTTGGATTTCTTTCTCTTCCACTCATCAGCCCTACTGATTTTAGAATCCTATTGATTTTATTTTTAGAGCTACAATTACATGTGGTTTTGTCGATTTCAAAAGTATTTTTTGATAAGTATGTGAAGATTTCGAAAAGTGAAGGAGAGACATGTGAAGTGTGAGTAGGGAACCTGGATGAAAGAAAATGCAATTTTATTACAGTGACTTCATTTTTCAGGTTGATATTAATATTTAGTGAGATAAAACGTAATTTGAAAAAATGGACAACATGTACTATTTACTGAATACTTATAAATGAGTGCCCACGTAGCTACCACCCGAGTAAGGAAATAGACCTAGACCCTTTGAGCATCCCAGAAGCCTTCTCGTGTCCCTTCCACATCATAAACCCTGTATCTTCTGGCACTCGTTATTCTTACTTTTGTGGTAACTTTTCTCTTCTTTTCTTTTTGGACTGTATGTATCTCTAACACTACGGTTTTGCTTCTTTCTGAACTTTGCATAAGTGGAATTATAGTGTGCATGCATGTGTGTGTGTGTGTGTGTGTGTGCGTGTGTGCGTGCGCCCGTGAACCTGTTTGAGCTCCATGTTATGTGAGCTCTAAGCATCCAGGACCAACCCTAATATCTGTGGGTCCTGGGACAGATGTACAAGCAGAGCCACCCCAAAGTCCACCCTCTATCTCTTTCTGTCCTGGCTCCATCCTGTACCACAGGGGGCCTCGCACACACACGTAGATGCCCACACCACTTGCAAACAGATGACCCTTGGCCATCTTTGGACTTAGATGTGGACATCCTAGTAGTCCTGTCTGTTCTTAAGAGGATGAAACCAAGGATGCCCATTGAGGCCCTGAAAATAGGATCAGGGCCATTTGGGTAGGGAATTCTGGGGAACTGAGTACTTGGAGTCTGTCTAGAAAAAGGATTCAGCCAACTACTTGCTCCAAGGGGGTCACAGCTGGAGAAAGACAGGGGTGAGAGGCCCTCTAAAGTGTGAGGCTCTGGGCAGAGGCCCAGGTTATCTGGGTCAAAGAGTGGTAGGTACCACATCATATGCTCCTTGAAGCAATAATATTCCGTTATGTGGATATATTTAGTCTATTGTTGACGTGCGCTTGTGTGGTTTCCTTTTCTGTGAACATTCTTGTACATAGTATGCTGGTGTGCTTGTATACATGTTTCTTTAAATCAGCAGTTCTCAAAGTGTGGTCCACAGACCCCTGGGCTCCCCTTTCAAGAGATCCTGTGTCCCGTGCATCGGCAGGTGGACTCGCAACCACTGCGCCACCAGGGAAGCCCTATGATGACTTTTTGATGTGTTCATTTGCTTATTCTGAACCACAGTCCCCAGAATAACATTTTTCATCTCCTGCTGGGGATGGACTACAAGGACATTCTCTTGTGAGCACTGGAGGACATAGGAAGGCAGTGGCGGTTTTGTTGCGTACACACGCCTTCTTCTAGTTATTCAGTCACACACTAATTTAGGTGCTGTTTGAAGGAATTTTGCAGATGGGGTTAAAGTCCCTAATTAGTTGATTCGAAGTTGATCAAAAGGGAGATTATTCTGGGTGAGCCTGACCTCAGGACTTTCACGCAGCAGCTAGGCCTACACATGCACTCAGTCTCTTCCGCTGCCCCTCCTTCCTGACTCACTTGCAGATGGACTGCAGCCCACACCTCCTGGGTCCAGCCTGCTTGTGATCTTCTCCTTCTCACAGCCTGTCCTACAGATTTTGGACTTTGCTTAGCCAGCCTCCACAGATGCGTTGGGCAGTTTCTTCTAATAAATCTGTAAATGTCATACGTATTTCTTTTCTTTTTTTGTTTTTTTAAAATAAATTTATTTATTTTTGGCTGCGTTGGGTCTTCGTTGCTGTGCGTGGGCTTTCTCTAGTTGTGGCGAGTGGGGGCTGCCCTTTGTTGCAGTGCACGGGCTTCTCATTGCGGAGCATGGGCTCTGGGCACGCAGGCTTCAGTAGTTGTGACACACGGGCTCAGTAGTTGTGGCTCGCGGGCTCCAGAGCGCAGGCTCAGTAGTTGTGGTGCACAGGCTTAGTTGCTCCGCAGTACGTGGGATCTTCCCAGACCAGGGATCGAACCCGTGTCCCCTGCGTTGGCAGGCGGATTCTTAACCACTGCGCCACCAGGGAAGTCCCTGTTTTACGTATTTCTACTGGTTCTCTTTCTTCTCAGTTGAACTCTGACTGACGGACCATTGAATTTTAAGGAATTAACAGAGTATGAAAACCTCATTGATGGGGTTTGATTCCACAGTGTAACTAACCTTTAAGGGACTGCCACTTGTCAAGTTTTGGAGGAGTATCAGAGAAGAAGATCCACAATTATCTGAAAAGGTTAACAAAAATACTTCCTTTCTCAACCACACATCTATATGAGACTGGGTTTTCTTTGTGTACCTCAACCGAAACAACATTACAAGAGATTGAATACAAAAGCAGATATGAGAATCCAGTTGTCTTTTGTTAAGCCAAAAATTAAAGATTTGCAATAATTTAAAACAACGCCACACTTAACATTAATTCTCTTGGAAAATATAGATAATTTTAATGAAAATATTTTAACATGTCATAGTTTATTGTTAATAAATAAATAAATTAAAAATTTCTCACTACTGATAATGGTAAATATTGATAGAATTACCTTATAAATAAAAGCTCTTTGGGACCTTTATAATTTTTAAGAGTGTAAAGACATCCTGACACCAAAAAATTTGAGAGATGCTGCTTAAGGGTCTAGGAATATGCTGCTGGTACTGGATATTAACTTCATTTTTACACAAAAAGGGTAACTATTTTCCATAGTGATTTTACCAGTTTTTACACCCACCAGCCATGAATTAGCAACCACATTCAACCATGACTCATCAACCTTGCCGACTCTGAGTATAACCTGATTTTAAATTTTTAGCCAGTTTAATGCAATGGCAGATTACTGTGATGTTTATTTCAATGGATATCTCTTTATTTGAAGTCCCTGCTTGTTTCCATCTTTTGCTCACTATTGTGTTCCCTTTCTTTTTGATCTGTAGAAGTACTTTATATATTTTAGATATGGGTCCTTTATCAGTTATATGTGTTTTAAGTATCTTTTTAAGACTTTTTATTCTCTCCAGAATTTTTTGATGACAAGAAATACATTTAAATTTTAAAAAGTTGAATTTATCAATCTTTGCTTTATGTTTGGTCCTTTTGTGTCTCGCTTAAAGACTCTTTTTCTATTCCTAGATTATGAAGACATCTTCCTATATTATTGATTTTTGTCCTTCACAGTTAGGGCTTTAATTTCAGAAGTTGATTTTTGTATGAAGTAGGGCCCAATTTTTTCTTTTCCCCTACAGATACCCAATTGTCCCAGCACCATTAAAAAGACTGTTCTTTTCCTCCTGATACATTATGTCACATCTTAACATACACGCATGGGTCTGCTTCTCGATCTCCACTTGCATTCCACTGTCTTGTCTATCTGGATCTCTATTCTGTTTCATCATTTTGCTTGTCTATCTGGACAAATGTCGCACTGTCTTTATCTCCAAATCATTATAATGAGTCTGGATGTCTGCTAGGACAAATCCTTCTTTTTCTTCAAGAGTGCCTTGGATATTTCTTGGTCATTTGCTTTTCCATATTACTTTTAGATTCAGTTTATCATGTCAGTCAACTTTTGTCATTCAGTTTGTTACAAGAAAAATAAATGCCCTGACATGATTTTCATTTGGATTGCATTAAATATATAAATCAATTTGGAGAGAGTCTTTATAATATTGAATCTTTCAATCTATGAGTGGTGGATTCCTTTCTACATTTAGTTATGTCTTTAATGACTTGGTAAAATTTTATAGTTTCCTTATGGGTCTTTCACTTACCTTAGATTTTCCCCACTTAAGTATTCCTTTTAATTCTACCGTAAATAGTGTTTGTATTTTCTAACTGCTGCTGTTACATGGGAATATAATCTTGTATCTGGTTATCTTGCCTAAACAGATAATTTCAAAAGATTATATCAGTTTTTGTGTATTTTCTAAGTTTAATCTTATCTGTGTTGCATGATCTATGACAGTTTTATTTTTTTCTTCTCCTAACTTTATGCTGTTTATTTTATTATTATTATATTGGTAGTACAATATTGAATTAAAGTAGTCGCAGCAGGCAGTGTGTGATGTTCTCAATCTGAAAGGAAAGCTTTAAATTTTACCATTTTAATAGATAAACAAGAACGTACTATATAGCACAGGGAACTATATTCAATATCTTGTAATAATCTATAATGGAAAAACATCTGAGAAAGAATATATAATGTGTGTGTGTATATATATATATATATATATATATATATATATATATATAAAACTGAATCACTTTGCTGTACACCTGAAACTAACACAACATTGTACATCAACTATAGTTCAATTAAAAAAAAATTTACCATTTTAAGTATAGCGTTTGCTACAAGTTTATTTCTCACATAAGGAAGATTCCTTTTTTTCTTAGTTATCCAGGAAATTTTTTAAAAAATCATAAACTAATGTTCAGTTTTATCAGATGCATTTATTACAATGAGATGATCATATAGTTTTTTCCACATAAACTCTTAATATAATGAATCTCATTACCGTATTATTTTTTTTTTGCAGCCAAAAATTTTTTTTAATTCTCTTATTAAAAATTAAAAAAAAACCTCTTCAAAGAATGAAGTGTGTGGCAGCCTCCTGAAGAGCTCTGGGTATCTGGACAGCTGAATGGATCACAGTTTAAATGTTTCCCATTTAAACATCACAGTGTTCAGCTCCCAGAAGTTATAAGGTCTTCCTTTGATTATAGCTCTGGAGGTAACGGGGGAGGGGGTGCAGCTGGATTAAAAAGCCTGCGTCTGAACCGGTCACTCGGCAAAATGGTGAATCCTCTGCACAAATTCATTACTGTATTTTCTAATGTTAAACCCAACTTCTATCACTGGGATAAATCCAGTTTAGTTAGGCTGTGTTATCCTTTGTGTATTTTGCATCTGTATTTTTCAAGTGAGATTATAATACAATCTTTGCATAAATTTGAACCTATATCAAATGTGTATAATTTTTAAACCAGGAAGTAAATGGAACTCTACGAAGTTACCTTCTTTATCTCCAGTAAAGCTTCTTGCCTGAAAGTCTTTTGTTTTATATTTAGCAGTATAGCCTCACCAGCTTTATTTTAAAAAGTATTTGTATGATATATTGCTCTCTGTGCTTTTTTGGGTTTCAGATGTTATCAGCTGAGTTAATCTGACAACCATATCTTTTAACTAAAGCTTTAGTCCTACATTTAAAAAATTACCCATATATTTGCACTTCAACAAAACATCTCATTTTTTGCTTTTTTATTGTGCTCCAGGATTTATATTTCTTTTCTCATGTAAGCTTTAAGGCTGTAAGCATCTAAAGGCCCTCCTTTTCATTCTCATTCAGTTGAACATATTTTCTAATTTCCATCATTTTTCTTCTTTGACTCACACTTAATATTAAGTAATGGGTTTCTTCTTCAAAATGTGGATATCTTGGGGTTATAGTTTTGGTTTTGATACCTAGCTTATCTTAAGGTCAGAAAACATGTGAAAAGAACATGCCTTCTACAGGTGGTGTGCGCAGGGCTCTGTGTGTCCATTAGGTTAGTTTGTTGTTCTTGTTCAAATTGTCCATATCTCTACCATGTTTTAGCCTATTTGTTCTAACAATTACTTAGAGAACCTGTGGTAAAAATTTCCCTTTTTTTTTTTAAATTTTAATTTTATTGCAGTGTAGTTGATTTACAGTGTTATGTTAGTTTCAGATGTACAACAAAGTGATTCACTTACACATATACATACATTCATCCTGTTTTAGATTCTTTTCTTATGTAGGTTATCACAGAAAAAAAATTCCCTTTAAAATGATTGATTTTCCTCTTTTCTCTGTATTTTTTTTTAATTTTAATTTTGTTGCAGTGTAGTTGATTTACAGTGTTACGTTAGTTTCAGATGTACAACAAAGTGATTCACTTACACATATACATACATTCATCCTGTTTTAGATTCTTTTCTTATGTAGGTTATCACAGAAAAAAAA
>NW_021703783.1:19443081-19623769 GCF_005190385.1 Monodon monoceros | reverse complement strand
TTCTGTGATTTGGGAGACTGAACCAGCTCTGGTCACATCTAGATTACCCACTCTCCAGAGTTCATATGAGCCAGATAAAATGAAAAGATACATGGGTGTTTGGGGGTGGATTGGGGGCCGGGTACTGCGGGGCCTTTGATTCCATTTCTGTTTCCTAGGCAGTCAGTCAGTCCATGTTGTGTGGAGATGTTTTCTTCCAGCCTCCACTGATGTGTGTTAACATCTGGCTCCTGTTAAGCAAAGGATAGCTCTGAATTCCCACCAGATCTTGGTAATAAAGGGACTTCTTATTATCCCAGTGACTGTAACCAGTCTGTCTGGCTTTTCTAGACTTAGGGTCTGTGTCAGTAGCTTTACATGGTAAAGGAGATGAGGGCCCATAGAAAAGTCAGTCTTTTGAACACAGGGATTGTTTTCATTTAGTTACCTTGTAACCTTTATTTCTCTTTTATCTTCAGTTATTTGAAGGATTGAAGGCATTTCGGGGAGTAGATAATAAAATTCGTCTGTTTCGGCCAAGCCTCAACATGGATAGAATGTACCGGTCTGCTATGAGGGCGACTTTGCCGGTATGTATGTTTAGGAGTTTCTCTTGTGTTTCTCTTGCTGTAATGGGTCACTGAATTCCACCAGACAAACCATTTCTGAATACTTAGATCAGTATTTGGTATAAACCATATGAGCACTGAATTTCTCTCTCATCTGTTTTTTTTTTTTGCGGTACGCGGGCCTCTCACTGTTGTGGCCTCTCCCGTTGCGGAGCACAGGCTCCGGACGCGCAGGCTCAGCGGCCATGGCTCACGGACCCAGCCGCTCCGCGGCATGGCTCACGGACCCAGCCGCTCCGCGGCATGTGGGATCTTCCCAGACTGGGGCATGAACCCGTGTCCCCTGCATCGGCAGGCGGACTCTCAACCACTGCGCCACCAGGGAAGCCCTTCCTTCTTCCTTTTATAACACATGCTTCACCGACCTTCTTTAGAGGCAGAAGGGAAATTCAGGAAATTTCTTTGGACTCCGTCCTAGTTCCACTCTTTACCCATTACAGACAAATCATTGGGAAATCCTTTAAAATGAGGACAGAAGGAAAGGGAAGTAACATTTATTGGACAGCAACTGCCACAAACTGTGTTATGTGGTTTTACATTCCTTACCATTTTAATCATAACAGTAAGCTATTGTCAAGAAGGTATGTATTGTAAATTTTAGCAGCACCTTTGTACAGAGAAGAAAACTCAAGCCCACAGAGGTTCAATGACTTGCCTAAGATGACACAGACTAATGGGACAGGGCAAGAGCTTCACTAGGGATGTAAGTTTTAAAATCCCCAGTGAAGTTCTTTCCACTAAATCTTACATCTAGACAGCAGTATCAGAGACCCCGTGCTTGATACAGGGAGATGGTATGTCCTATATGATTGGCAGTCCCGATTTCTATAACATTACCACACTGTGATTGCTGTTGTAAGTTAGTATTTAAAGAGCCAAATCCTGATGTCATGAGCTCTATTCATGTGTGTTTCTGACTCATCTTCTACCTTGGATAACCCATAGCATCTCTGAAAGTATGTTTCTTTGCCCTGCCAAGTGAATAGAAACTATTTATTTTACAAACTGTCACCCACCCATCTAGTATATAAAACCCTTTTTCACCTTAGAAGTAAACTACTCTTTGCTTTTGCCCATTTTCCTGTTGGATCATCTGTCTCTTTCTTACTGATTTTCAGGTTATCTTAACATTTTCCTGTTACGATCCTTTGTTGGTTATGTTACAAATAACTTCACCCAGTGTGTCACTTATGTCGTTTGAAGAACAGAAGTTCTTAAGTTTTAAATAGTCAAATTTTATCCATTTTTTTCCTTTATGATTTATGCTTTGTGTCTTTTATTTAAGAATTCTACTTTAAGGCGACAGATATTTTGTATGTTTTTTTATAAAAGTCTTAATGTTTTCTCACATTTAAGTGTATAATCCAACTACAGTTGGTTTTTGGGTATGGTAAGAGGTAGGGAACCACTTTTCTATCTTCCTCATGCAGATAATCTCTCATTCCATCACAATTTGGGGGGGGAAAGTCACAGAAAAAAGAATTCTTGTTTGGGTTTATTATTCCTTTAAAATATTTATTTACTTATTATTATTTAATAAATTTATTTATTTTTGATTTTTGGCTGCGTTGGGTCTTCACACGGGCTGCACATGGGCTTTCTCTAGTTGCGGCAAGTGGGGGCTGCTCTTTGTTGCGGTGCGCAGGCTTCTCATCGTGGTGGCTTCTCTTGTTGCGGAGCACGGGCTCTAGGCACGCGGGCTCAGTAGTTGTGGCTTGCGGGCTCTAGAGCACAGGCTCAGTCGTTGTGGCGCATGGGCTTAATTGCTCCGCGGCATGTGGGATCTTCCCGGACCAGGGCTCGAACCCGTGTCCCCTGCATTGGCAGGTGGATCCTTAACCATTGCGCCACCAGGGAAGCCCCTTATTATTTTATAATTAAAAAAATTTTTTTCTGCCCACACTGCACAGCCTTGTGGGCTCTTAGTTCCTCGACCAGCATTGAAAAAGGGCCACTGCACTGAAAACACCGAGTCCTAACCACTGGACCACCAGGGAATTCCCTATTGTTACTTTTTTAATAGTCAAAGCTTTCATGAGGATCATTTCTTACTGCTACAATGGAAGAACATGGCCTTATTCGTTATGTTTTTCATTCCTTCAGGCATTTGACAAGGAAGAGCTTTTAGAGTGCATGCAGCAGCTTGTGAAATTGGATCAAGAATGGGTCCCCTACTCAACATGTGCAAGCCTGTATATTCGTCCTACATTCATTGGAACTGAGGTGCAGACTGACTTCCTGTTTTGGGGTACTTTGGTGGGGGAGTTATCATTGTTTATGCTTGAAACTTCTAGTATGTAGTTTGAAATAGCCCCCCCAGTAGCATCATTAATGCTCCTTTCCCTTGATTATTAAGACTGTAAACATTTTTTTAAAGGGCCAGATAGTCGGTATTTTAAACTTCGTGAGCCATGTGGTTTCTGTCACTAATCAGCTCTGCCACTGTGGTGCAAACACAGCCACAGACACCAACATACATAAGTAAAGAAGTGAGCGAGGCTGTTTGCCTGCTGCTAATCAAGACTAACCATGATCTCCTCAGCTTAGCGGTGTAATGCCAGGTCAGTGCTCCTCCAAGGGAAGAGTGGTAATGGTTTTGAAATTTGGAGGAGGGAGAGCTGCTACTTTTTTATCTTCATTTTCCTCATGTTTTGGGATTACTTGGTAAGGAGAGGGAGTGGAGGGCCCTCTTCCCCCACAGAAAATGTTGGAAATAAAGTTCACAGTGGATATTAGGGGAGGCACTTGAGAGCTAGGGGAACAGGTTTAAACAACATGGCTGTGAGATCTCCCAGTAGAGTAGCTCACAGTCTATTGGTTGGTGCCCTTGCAAAGGAAGGACATGCCTGGAGTGGCCAAGGCCATCTGTGCGGGTGAATATGTGATATAAAATATAAAGACCCTGTCCCTATCTCCTTCCTCTACTGGGTAGGGGTGGCCTTATGGAGAATGGGTGATATGAGAGATAATTGATGGGGGGAGTTGAATGTGGATGCGGGGGTGAGGGGGTGTGTGGTATATGGAGATCTTCAAGGATAGGGGCAAGGAGACAGAGCTTTTGCTATAGTCTAACCATTCTGCTCTCCACGAGGTAATTGTATGGTTACCAGATTTTCCACTAGGTCGTATGAATGCAAGCAGTAAGGCCAGAGGATAAGTACCTAAGTGGTCCTTTGGGATCCTTTTTTGATGCCTTTTGAAATACTATTAAGAGCCTACATAATGAATTTCATGAATTGCAGTCTCCCTCACAAGCTTTAAAGAATTGGGACAATTTAAAGTCATCTTCTCCTTAAGTTTCTGACATTTTAATATTGCTGAGTTTTTAAATATTATTATTTAACTTCAGACTAAGAAGAAGTAATTTTTTCATTTTGTTGAAACGTTTCTAATCTCAAAGCACTACCTTCTAGGTATCCTGAGGTGCTGAGATCTGATTCTTCTATTCCTAGTTTGTTGAGAGTTTTTATCATGCATGCAGGTTGGATTTTGTTGAATGCTTTTTCTAAATGTCTTGACATGATTATGTGGTCTTGTCCTTTATTATAATGTATTATATTAACTCATTTTTAGATGTTCAAACAACCTTGTATTCATTGGCTAAATCATGCTTGCTCATGGTGAATAATTCACATTATACCTTGCTGTATTCACTTCGTGCAAATATTTTGCTACGAATTTTTGTGTCAACGCTTATGAAAGGTGTTGGTCTGTAGTTTTCTAACATACCTAGTTCTGTGATTTAGTCAATTCTTTAGAGTCCTGGAGTTCCATAATCTAGAGTTAGACAAGCTTTTAAATCTGATTTTATAGTCTGGCTGGTTGTCCCAATAATCCTGTCTATTGGTAGCCCTCAAATTTTTGCATATGAATCACCCAGGTGTTGTTTAAAATACACATATTTATCCCAATCCCCAGAAATTCTGGTCGAGTAGGTCTGGATGGTGATTCTGATGCCTGCCCAAATTTAAGAACCTCAGTGATAAAAATCCTGCCAAGCAGTCCTCTCCCACTACACTCTATCAACTTACATGTTGGATCATGCTTTGGACCTAAGAATCAAGAATTTTTAAAAATCTGCTTTCCAAGAATTGAAAGCAATAACTGATACCATCTGATGAGTCAACATTATTTATATTTGGTTGGTATGTTTATATCAACTAGAATCTTCTAATTCATGGTATAGGCAGAAAAAACAATAACGTGTAATTCAGAAATGAGCATGATACAAATAGCATTCAGTGAAGTATATGGATTTAAACATTTGTGCAACACATGAATGTTTATACAGTCCAGACTGGTAATTATCACTTGTTGCCTTTTCATGGTGGCTACATTTGATATGTGAGCTACTGGCTGGAGGATTGGAGTCAGTGGGTTCTAGGTCACTAGGATTCTTTCATCAGGGGTGACTAACTTTTGCTTGCCTTTTTATGTTACTCGGTTTTCTGATGGCTCTGTCATGTCTCTGCCTTCATAGAAGAATTGCAGGCTCACCTCTGTATCAGTTATCTGATGCTTTGGTCTTGTGTGCTGCTAGCTAATATCCACTTTTTTAAAAAATTAATTAATTTATTTTGGGCTGCGTTGGGTCTTCGTTGCTGCGCACAGGCTTTTTCTAGTTCAGGCGAGCGGGGGCTACTCTTCGTTGCAGTGTGCGCCTTCTCATTGCGGTGGCTTCTCTTGTTGCGGAACATGGGCTCTAGGCGCACAGGCTTCAGTAGTTGTGGTGCGCGGGCTCAGTAGTTGTGGCTCACGGTCTCTAGAGCACAGACTCAGTAGTTGTGGCGCACAGGCTTAGTTGCTCTGCGGCATGTGAGATCTTCCCAGACCAGGGCTCGAACCTGTGTCCCCTGAATTGGCAGGCGGATTCTTAACCACTGCGCCACCGGGGAAGTCCAACATCCACGTTTTTCTTTCATGGTATTTTCATGGTTATTTTAACTGATTAAGTGGGTCTTTTATCCAAGAGGTATTTTGATTTCTTTGAATGAACAAATATATGTTGGGGAAATTTTTTAAGTGATGTAACCACCTACTTGCTCACGTGTGCCCGGTCTCTAGTCCCCGGCATGGCACTCACTTGTGTATAGAGAATATTCAGTATTCTTCAATAGACATATTTGTACTGGGCTCCAGCTTCGTCCCAAATAATCTAAATCCATGGAGCCAGTATCAGACACTGTAAACTACTTACAAGAGAATCACCATCCCAAGTCTTGTGAAAGAATTAATATGTCTAGCAGTCTTTAATGCTTTATTTACTCCAGGGATTGCAAACTTGCACCAAGGTGGAAATATTTTTATCTTTGAGAGCTGCACTTCATCCTATGGGCAGGGTGTTGTTTTCATTTTCATGAGCTGTGATGTGACAGTCTGATGTTAATTACTGCTCCTCACACTCAGTTAGATTTTGTAGCTGCCATATAATTTGAGAGTAGCTCTGACTCCAACTTACGAATTACATTTGCAAAGGTGCTCTGCCTCTCTACATGTTTTATAATCAATGGATTCTTCATTATTTTTATTATTTTACATAGGTAATACCTATGTACCAATGTTTTTGTGCAGTTCTTCATGTCTTCCAGCCTTCTCTGATAATAATTGGATCCATTACTAAAATCCTTTCAGATTTAGGATTGTAATAAACAGAAGAGTATTTATTGGAACATGTATTACTAGCTAATTAAATAGCCAGTGAATAGAGATTGCCAATAAAAAGATACCAGGTAGAAATTTGAAAAACTAAAAAATTCCTATAAAGTTTACATTATTAAGCAAAATACTAAACAGGATTACATAAACCTCTTATAAAACATTTAAGTTAGAGGATAAAATCATTCATGATCCCAAACAATTTCTCATATTAAAAAAGAATTTCAGGGCTTCCCTGGTGGCGCAGTGGTTGAGAGTCCGCCTGCCGATGCAGGGGACCACGGGTTCGTGCCCCGGTCTGGGAAGATCCCACATGCCGCAGAGCCTGCGCATCCGGAGCCTGTGCTCCACAACGGGAGAGGCCACAACAGTGAGAGGCCCGCGTACCGCAAAAAAAAAAAAAAACAAAAAAAGAAACAAAAAAAAGAATTTCAGCATCATTTAAATCAATATGTTCTGAAATATTTATTTACAGGTAGTTAAAAACTTAAAGAGGAACTAAAAGATGTAGTGTTTCAAACTGCTGCTGATTGTTAATTGTTAATTAGATAAAATCAAATCATAATGTTTAAATAAAAAACATTTACATAAACAGTTTCTAAATTTTCACTTTACCAGCTAAGAAGCTAAACTTATATGATTATCAGGTTCAGTACTGAATACCTGAGAAAGCTCCCTCTAAAGAAGCTGGCTTGTGCTGGTTTTAACATCTGTTTTATCCAACTCTACCCTGTTTGGTAACTCTGAGAAGGTATAGCTACACATGCGTAGATGGGCTTTTATTTCCTCAGCAATCCCGATAAGTGTACACAGGTAGTTTGACCATGGTCCATAGCAAAATATGCACAACCACAAACTGAGATTCCCTCTGATCGTTGCTCCAAGCCTCCCACTTTTCCAGTTTATCTCAGCATCACCTCACCTACTCTCTCCACTGGGGAGGTGGTGCTAAATAATATCAGGGCTGAGAATAAGTGTCGTAAGGAGGGTCGAGTCTGATGGTAGAGACAACCCTCTGGGCTGCAGTGGTCAGCCTGCCCAGCCCCTCTGACCAGGTCCCAGGCTGTGTACCACACACACATCTGCAAGCTACCAGCAGATTTGACTTTTTCAGCTGCACTCCAAGACAAGACTGACCTTGAATCTAACACATCCTTCTACTTTGGAGCACCCCAAATATATTTCTGGAGTTGAGCTCAACTAGAGAAGCTGTCTGCTTCAGGTTAATACCACCTCCAGTGCACAGAATACAATTTGGACAATGCAGAACAACATTTAAAATCATTTCACATAAAGTTTCCCCATCCACAACTTCATTGTAAAACTTTCAGTATGATGTTTTCATGAGAACTCGAATTTCAAAATCCTGCTGCCAAATGATCCACTCTGATTTTTGGTTCACTCCACAGGGAGCTTAAGGACATGTAAGTATCATAGACATGTCTTTCTTTTCCTTTTATCACCTTGTAAAATCTTTCTATTACATATATAATTTTACCTATAATCATAACAATTTCCATGAAAAGAATTCTCTACTCACAGCCTTTGTTTATTTATGCTTATACACCTTTTCATCTTTTCCCTTTATGATTAGGCTCTATAAATGAAAGAATCTGAACAGATTTGAAAACTAGTTATGACAGCAGCAATTTGTAACCGTTAAGTTGGGTTTTGTCCACACTTGTATTCTTTTGCAGTCCTATTTGAGAGTTTATATGTATCTCATTACACTATTTATAAACAGTTAAAAATCATACTTGCATAACTATTAACATGTTTTATATTAACAGCCCCCTTTTTAGTATCTTCAAAGCTCAATTATCTGTTTTTAGAGATACAGCTTGTCTCTGTTGATTTTAGCCTTTGATGATCAGCTTGCTATTATCAGGCCGCTCTTAACAATGGACATCCTCTTGAGGCTGTTCTTGCCCATTTCAACATTATTACAGGGGAAAATTGTTTTTATTCTCTTTGTTTTTACTTTTTGGGGCTGGAGTGTTGGTGCACATGGTTAATAATGATACCGCTCAGTTCATGGCACTTACCATCGCCGGGCAGAAGGGGGGCCCTCTCTTTGTTTTTTAATTCCCTTTTATCTTCCCTACTCTCATCTCCTCTTCCACCATTGGAAATCATTCTTATGTATTGAATGAATATTCTTTTGGTTTATATGGGTTTTAAGTATCTCTTATTACCTTGGATGCCTGAAATTTTAATTTATATAAATGATTTTGTCTTACACATCTCATTGTGTCTCTTAACGTTTTCCCTCTGTGCTGTGTTTCTCATTTCTATCCAGGTTACTATGTGTAGATCCAGTCCATCACTTCTAACTGCTGCAGAGTTCCCCACGCTGGGCACTAACCACACTTTGTCCAAGTTCCTTTACTGGGATTCCATTTCCCTGTTTCCTTATATGCAGTGAGCAGTTTGAAAATATGCATCCTAGGGAATTGCTGAAAGAGTTACTGTTTCCCTGAAAGATGCCGTAGGCCAATCCCAAGAAAGTCCTGCTGCCTTTCAGGGAGGTCCTGGTTCTCTTTGATGAAACACAGTGGTCCAGTCTGTCGTCACCCCCATCACCTGGCATTGTGAAGTTCTCCTAAGTGCCAGGCGCTATGCTTGGTGCTATCCCTGCACTGACTGACAGCAGCCCTGTGAGTAGGTGCCACTGGCATCACTTTAGAGATGAGGAGACTGAGGCCCACAGAGGTGAAATCAGAACCCCTGTGTTCTTGCCTCTGTGCTGTAGCATCTTTTATGCACTGGTTACTGTGCTGTTCTAGGGATGCTACCTCCCTGCCTTCATGGAACTCAGTGTCTCATGGAGCTTGTGGGAGTGTCAGACCCATGGAATGAATGTGTTGATAGATGTAGGTCAGTGTGGTGAAGAAATGGGGCCTGGTCGAATAAGACTGCTTGCTGTGGTAACTCGGATGGGAGCTAGTAAGTGCTTTCCCGTCTTGTTTCTGTTTTTGTTTTTTATGGTAATTTAGTTTGACAAGGATGTCAATACAATTCATTGGGGGAAAGTATAATCTTTTTTTTTTTTAATTTTTATTGGCGTATAGTTGATTTACAATGTGGTGTTAGTTTCTGCTGTGCAGTAAAGTGGATCAGTTATATCGACATATATACATATATACCCACTCTTTTTAGATTCTGTTCCCATATAGGTCATTACAGAATATTGAGTAGAGTTCCCAGTGCTGTACAGTAGGTTCTTATTAGTTATCTATTTTATATCTAGTAGTGTGTGTATGTCAATCCCAATCTCCCAGTTTATTCCTATACCCCATCTCGTTTTAATGTAAATCTGCCTTCATGTCCATTTCCTTTCCTCCTCTGAGCTACCAGCTTTCCTGCTCTCAATTATAGTTGACATAATCATTCCAGATTTTATATATTGTATTATATATTTTACAATATGTTATATGTATTCTATAACACACATGTATAGTCACACTAAGTCTAAAGTTCATTCACAATGCTTCTGAGTTTAGGAATATCAGTTTTCACATGAAACCTGCCAGTATATTTCTGGGATTTTAAAGGAGGGATTTGGGGGAGGGAAAAATTTGATTAAAAAATTCAGATAGTACCAAAAGTATACAATGGAAAGGAAGTTTCCTTCCTACTCTTATTCTGATCCAGAGTCCACAGTTCACCTCCTTCTGAGCAATTCCTGTTGCCAGTTTTTCTTATATCTGTCTAGAGATATATATAGATAAATATACACACCTCTTACCTGCTTACATGTGTTTGTACGTTAAGTATTATCCTTCTTTTTAAAAAAATGGCAGTAACTCTTTGCCCAGTTTTTGCCAATTCTCAAGACTGTTTTCAAATGATTTTTCTTATTGGCTGTGTTGGTTCTTCATTGCTGCACGTGGGCTTTCTCTAGTTGCGGCAAGCAGGGGCTACTCTTCATTGCGGTGCGCGGGCTTCTCACTGCGGTGCCTTCTCTTGTTTCAGAGCACAGGCTCTAGGCATGTAGGCTTCCGTAGTTGTGGCGCATGGGCTCAGTAGTTGTGGTGCGCGGACTGTAGAGCACAGACTCAGTATTTGTGGCACACAGACTTAGTTGCGCCACGGCATGTGGCATCTTCCTGGACCAGGGCTGGAACCCGTGTCCCCTGCATTGGCAGGCGGATTCTTAACCACTGCGCCACCAGGGAAGTCCAGAGAAGGGATGTCTTAGTCAGCTTGGGCTGCCATGACAGAATACAAAGATTAGGTGTCTTAAACACCAGAATTAATTTCCTCACAGTTCTGGAGGCTGGAAGTCCAATATCAAAGTGCCAACAGGGTGGGTTTCTGGTGAAGCCTCGCTTAGTGGCTTGTATATGTCCACTTTGTCACTGTGCCCCTCAGGGCGTTTCCTCTGTTTTGGGGGAGGAAGGGGGGTGCGGGAGGGAGCAGGGTGCACTTGCTCTGGTGTCTCCAGGCTGACAGGATTAGGGCCCCATCCTTTTGACCTCATTTAACCTCAGTTACCTCCTTAAAAGCCTTATCTCCAAATGCATTCACATTGCGGGGTCAGGGCTTCAATGTATACTTTTTAAGTAGAAAATTGAGGAGGAATCTGAAGGGTTCTGTATGGTTTGAACATGGGTTGCCTAGAGTATGAGAGCTGTGGTGAAGGCTGAGGGTAGAAGGAAGATCTGGTTTGAACTCTCTTCACATTAGGAAATCCTGGGAATTTCACTTTTTTTTTTTTTTTTTTTTTTATCAAACTCATATCGAAAAAGAGCTCTGGACTAAGAGTAGAAGATGTAGAGCTTAATGACTGAAACTTTGGGTGAATCATTTGAGCCTCAGTTTCTTCAGCTTAAAAATAGGAATTATAACCCTTAACTTCCTGGATTGTTGGATTTTCTGAGATAATGGCTACGGAATGTCTTGGAAACTGAAAAGTACTGTGTAATTACTGAGGATGCTGTACGTGGGCCTCTCACTGTTGTGGCCTCTCCCGTTGAGGAGCACAGGCTCCGGACGCACAGGCTCAGCGGCCATGGCTCACGGGCCCAGCCGCTCTGCGGGCATGTGGGATCTTCCTGGACCGGGGCACGAACCTGTGTCCCCTGCATCGGCAGGCAGATTCTCAACCACTGCGCCACCAGGGAAGTCCCTTTTGATTAATATTATACTATCATAAACTACTCTTAATTGTAGGAGTAGTGCAGAATTTAAATTGCTTTCCATGAAAGAAGGGAGAATTAAGAAAAAGGAACAAATAATGGTTCCTTGAGGGTAGAAACAGACCTAATCACCAAGTTCCCTTCCTGATAAAGGAAGGGAACTTGGTGATTAGGTCTGTTTCTACCTTAAAGTTACATTCCATAAAGTTTCCCTGTTTCCCTTCCATAAAGTTACATTTTACTTATTCTCACTCATGAAGCAGTGTGACCATTTTCAGTAAAGTCACAGTTCTTTTCATGAAGAGACATTTGACATAAATAATCATTTAAGGATGAAGGTGACTGAGCTATGATCAACACCAGTACTTGAAGTGCTTGTAAAGCATGAGTTGACCTTGCTTAAATTTAAAATAAAATGTTAGTACACATAAACACATTTTTTTCTCAGCATTGAAAAACTCTAGTCTATTATTTACCTGCTTGCTAAGAGTAAAAGTATTGCTTAGAGGTTTATCAAGATACTCTTTTCTAGAAATAGATTTAATGCATGTTATTCTGTTTTCCATCTGTGCTCTCTCTACTACCACCTAGTGGAATAAATGCAAGTTTACCTGTCAATTAAATCAGGGGAAGGAAATGAATAAGATGAAATTTATCTCTGAAAAATATTTCCATGATCATGAGTTATTGTTACTTTTTAAAAAATATTTACTTATTTATTTGGCTGTGCTGGGTCTTAGTTGTGGTGTGTGGGATCTTTGTTGCGGCATGCGGGATCTTTTAGTTGAGGTACGCGGGCTCTTAGTTGAGGCATGTGGGATCTAGTTCCCTGACCAGGGATCGAACCCGGGCCCCCTGCATTGGGAGCGTGAGTCTTAACCACTGGACCACCAGGGAAGTCCCTGTTACTTTTTTTAATAGTGTGTAGGTTGCAAAAAATACGTGAGTGAGAAAAGTCCAGGCATTCATGTGGTATCTAATAAAATGCTTGTCAGCTTGTCCATAAATAAGCTATTTTATTTAGAACATTAGAAGCTAGGTAAGTTACTGAGATGTGTCCTGCATATTGTATTTCTAAATTATGTTGAGAAGCTTAATTCCTCATTATAATGGTCAATAAAAAAATTTTTTTAAATATTAAGCTTCAAAGCATCCCTGATATGAAGTGTACTTACTTAACTGATAGGTAAATAAAACTGCAGAGATAAGATAGTCAGTTTTTATCAAAGTTGGGAAGAAAGGCAGGTGTGTGTGTTATTCTGAGGATTTCTTTTCCAAATAACGAAACCAAAGAAAGCAAATGGAGTTTAAGTCTCCTCATTTTTCCCTTGTAGGGGTGTCCTCTTTAGCCCCCATTAAAGAACAGACACAAATGAGCAAAAAAGCCAAAACCTGTGGTCGCTTGCTGACTCATATCTTTTTTTTTTTTTTTTTTTTTTTGCGGTACGCGGGCCTCTCACTGTTGTGGTCTCTCCCGTGGCTCCGGACGCAGGCTTAGTGGCCATGGCTCACAGGCCCAGCCGCTCCGCAGCGTGTGGGATCTTCCCGGGGTACGAACCCGTGTCCCCTGCATCAGCAGGTGGACTCTTAACCACTGCGCCACCAGGGAAGCCCTGACTCATTTCTTTAACTCAGTTATCCGTCACTTATAATCCGTTTTTTGTGGGGCCAGCCAAGCCCCGCGTGGTCCTCACATTCACATGGAGTGTAAATGGACTCAGCTTCCCATTTCCTACGCCTTTCCGATGGCATCAGTGTGCACATATGCAATCACATTTTATTCTGCTCACGGATATTTTCCCTACCTGATTCTTGATGATCTGGGCACAAGTAGTGGGTGAGGGGCCTTGAGCTAATAGGTAGTGGGGGAGGAGATTTAATTGAAATTCAGAAAAAAATATATCCCTAGGTCCACTTTCAGTCAGTTTCATGGAATATTACAACAGCCACAAAATCAGGGGAACGGAGTCTCCTCTCATTATTTCCACGCCAGACTACTACCCCATCCAGGCAGACCAGGTTCCTTTTGAAGACTGGACACAAGTATCTTATATCCCAATACTTAATGTAAGAGTCCTGACTTGTTTTCTTACTCGTGTGGTCTTGAATTGCACAGGATAGCCCAGTGGCCTTTTTTGCCTTTATACTACGTAGCCCTCAAAACTTTTCAGTCTCTCAGTTTTCCTCAAAAGACAACTGGCAGTAATTACTTAGAACCACTTCTGTGCTGGAGGAATTTGTATGATTTCGCATCGTTGGCTTGTGATTTTCCAGTATTGGTGGGAAAGGCCATTTTCTATCTTTGTCATTCCTGACACGAATTCCTGAGTCCTTCATCCTCTTGTCTTTTTTTGGGGGGGGGGGCGGTTATCTTGTCTGGTGTCTTTGCTTCTAGTGCAGCTGTGCTCCTGCTGTCTGCTGTCTCTCACAGTCAGGTGTGCTGATGGCACAACCCCCGAGCCCACTGCCTGCGGGAGGCACTGGTATGTCCAGAAGCAGAAGAGCAAGTTAGAGAAGCAGCTATTAGGCTTCACCCCCAAAGACTGAGATCATGTCTAGGTTCTTCCCTTTTTCAGTTCCCAGTCAGTGCAACACTGAAAGGTGTTATATGGCTAGTTGTTAAAAATATACTCCTCTGAAAAAGCCTACTATTAAAAAAGTTGACAAATTTGCTTTTCCTTTAAAATCTTAACTCAGAAAGCAAAGTAAAATGGAACCAAAGTACCCCATTCTCGGTGTTTTCTTCTTGAAAGAGAAGACCATCAGGCTTGTGTAACTCAGCTTAAGAAGTAGCAGCTGTCCAGGGCTTCCCTGGTGGCGCAGTGGTTGAGAGTCCGGCTGCCGATGCGGGGGACGCGGGTTCGTGCCCCGGTCCGGGAAGATCCCACATGCTGCGGAGCGGCTGGGCCCGTGAGCCATGGCCGCTGAGCCTGCGCGTCTGGAGCCTGTGCTCCGCAACGGGAGAGGCCACAGCAGTGAGAGGCCCGCGTACCGCAAAAAAAAAAAAGTGCACTTAGAAGTAACAGCTGTCCGTAGTCCCTTCTGGGAGATGGTTACAGGTCTCTTCTAGACTTTGAGACTGGTGTCTGCATTTTAAATTAACAGTTGTGTGTACTTTTGCTTTATTACAGCCTTCTCTGGGAGTCAAGAAGCCTACTAAAGCCCTGCTCTTTGTAATCTTGAGCCCAGTAGGACCTTATTTTTCAAGTGGGAGCTTTAATCCAGTGTCCCTGTGGGCCAATCCGAAGTATGTAAGAGCCTGGAAAGGTGGGACCGGGGACTGCAAGATGGGAGGGTAAGTCAGTCTGTGTTTCTGTCTAAAGGAAAGAGTCCCTCGTGACCATTTAGTTATTGCCATTTCACTTCAATACAAGTACATACATTAGTTTTTACATTGTAATGCTCATTTTTATTCTGTGTTTAGTTTTCAGTGTTTTGAATGTGCTAGTTGTTTAAAGGGTAACCTGTGTGGCCCCCTCGTAAGGGAGAAACATTGACTGTTATACATAGGCAAGAGCTAAAGTAACTAAACCAGGAGTAAAAGCAGTGCTTTGAATGAACTATCCCTGGATGCTGGGCCCTGGCCGCAGGCTGAAAGTTGGCATTCAAGAGCATCTGGTACTGGGGCCCAAGCTCCCAGTTGGCTCCAAGTAGTCCTGTCTGGGGAAGATGCCTGCTTCATTGAAGTGCTGTCCTCATTGCCACAGATTGTAGACATACCTGCTGCCAACTGGCTGAGGGATAGCCGTGCTTTGGCTTGGTCAGGCCAGTCGCATAGGCCATATGTAGCTGGCTGGAAATAAAAGAGCATTTGCAAGTGTTAGACAATTTCAGGGGTGGACTTGGCCGTGAATCGGGAATGCCCTGATGGGTGAACAAGAATTGCTGGATTAACCAGCATGGCTCTTCCTTTGTGTGTATCACACACCCAGGGCAGCAGCAGGCCCGCAAGGTGACTCAGTGACTGTCTTCTGGGCCCTGTTACAAAATGTAGGTTCATGAAGCCCTGGCAGAATTGAAGGATGTGCTGCTGGGATGCCAGAGAGACATTGACAGCTGGCTTTGACCCCTCCATAGACTTTATTTCCTTCTTTTCTACCAAGAAAATAGCATGTTGACAAAATTCTATGTCCTGTCATCCCTGTTGGTATTCCCTCATAACTGCATTCCCTCAAGGGGTTAGAGAAACCCTGTTGGAGTCCATTAAACTAAAGAAGTCACTTTTTTTCCTTGTGCACTAGAGCACTCCTTCCTGACTATGTCCTAGGCTAGCCAGGTCCAAAACTACTGTTGTTTGCTCTCTTGGTGTCTTTTTTACTTGTTCAGACTTCTTCACAGACCGTATGCATATGCACCACTGCATACCGCCTGTATTACTCTATTAAAACTTCCCTTAGAGTGCAGTAAAGCAACGATCTCGATGAAGAGATAATAACGTAAACGTTTTTCTTCTTTAAACCTTGCTCTCTAGCTCCCCCTACCTGCTTAGGGAAAAGTTAACATGGGAACACTGAGAAATTGGAGGGAAATCTTTAGTTTGGTGTCTAGGCAGATTGTTATTTGTTATAAAGAAGATATAATGCAGTCTTACAGAATATATGATCACTATAGGGCAATTAAAAATTAATACTTTCTGGGACTTCCCTGGCAGTCCAGTGGTTGAGACTCCACGCTTCCAGTGCTGGGGGCGCGGGTTCGATCCTTGGTCGGGGAACTGGGATCCCACATAACACGAAGCTCGGCCAAAAAAACAAATAAACAAACAGACTTTCTGTACAACACAAGGAGTGAGCCCCAGTGTTACTATGTACACCTAGTGTATCAGTATTGGCGGGGAAACTAAAGTTGGGGAGTAAGGGTATATAGGAGCTCTATTTTTTGCTCTGTTTTTCTGTAAACCTGAAACTGCTCTAAAAAATAAAGTCAGTTATAAAATAAATTAATAGTTAAGCTCAGTTGGACCAGGATCAGTGGAAGTTGACTTGAAATCTCTTAGAGGAGAGAGTACTAGATCTCATAAGTAAAAGGAAAAATGGCGAGAGGGCAGGTGGGAACCAAAGAATGGGCTTGTCCCACACACGCCTGTTGTTTCCAAGAAGTTCCAAAGCTCTCTACTCCTGTCCTTCCCACCTGGAGGAGTCCAAGGGAAACAACGGATTTTGCATTTACCATCATCCAGTTTAGTTGACAAAGACTTTTGTCAGGAACCTTAGACTTGTGTATTATTGCTCTTTTCTAAACATAATTAATTTATTAGTTACCTTCTAAGCTTTTTTTGAAAAATCAATTAGTATTTATTTATTTATTTTGTGATACACGGGCCTCTCCCTGTTGTGGCCTCTCCCGTTGCGGAGCACGGGCTCCGGACGCGCAGGCTCAGCAGCCATGGCTCACGGGCGCAGCCGCTCCGCGGCATGTGGGATCTTCCCATACCGGGGCACGAACCCGTGTCCCCTTCATCGGCAGGCGGACTCTCAACCACTGCGCCACCAGGGAAGCCCCCAATTAGTATTTATTAAATAGCTATTGATTTTCATAAGCTCAAGAACTTTCTGCTTTCTATCTCAGTGAATCGGAGGAAGGGAGAGGAGAATATATATATATATATATATATATATATATATATATAAAATTCTAAGATTATTTCACTGTTTTGAAGCCATCAGAGATAATATTATCCTTTTATTTCTAAGTGTACTTTAGTGAGAAAAGTAACAGTGGCACACGGTTGAAGGAGAGTTCTAGCACAGTGGTTCTCACCTGTGGGTGCAAATTGAAATCACCTGGAGGAGCTTTGCCACTGAGTGATGTCTGGGTCCCCCTGTTAGAGATTCTGGTTTAGTTGGTCTGGCAGATAGCCTGAGCATCAGGATTATTTTTATTGTGCAGCTAATCTTGAGAAGCACTGAGCTAGAAGTCAGTCTTTCATCAGAGGAACATCTTGATTCCCAGGCAATTTCTTAGTTAATTTGCGCTGATTCAGGCCTCTCCCTCTCTCCATCTTAATTTTCCTCCTTTTTCCCTTATATTCTCATTCTGCATTTGAGTGCAAGCTTTGAAGTCAGAAGGACCTGGCTCAAAAACCTAACTCCTTTGGCATGTTACTTGTCTAAGCCTCAGTTTCCTCATTTATAAAGTCAGGGTAATAATGCCTACTTTACCTGTGAGGATGAAGCGAGATAATATAAAGTGCATAGGACCCTGGCTGGCATATAGGGAGCTCTCAGCAAGTGTGGTGTTAGAACCAAGCAGTTACCAGAGTGGACTTGGGAATCAGATATCTGAGAGTCATACACATACATAGTCATACACGTCACACATCTGCGTAATCTTGTACAATTAAGTCCTCTCTTCCTTCAGGTCCTCAGAAGTATAATAAAGTCTAGGGTTGTGTTGAGACAATTTATTGAAATAATGGGGTTAAGCACTTAGTACCCTGCCTGGTAGGTGGTACCCTCTCAACAGACAATAGTTTCTATTGTAAGGCTCTCTTTCTTGTTTCATCTCCAGGACTCTCTTTATCTTAAGAGCAATCAGTTGGATTTCACACAATAGAATTTACTCTTTGGGAAGGATGTATTTAATATTTCCATCTCCCAGATTCTATTTAAAATTATATTAAAATTTTTTCCATGTAGACAGTTTTCCCACTTTTTCATTTTTCTCTTTCCTCCAAGAACATGTGTTTCTCTTCTGAATATTGGCAGCACATGGGAGGAAACCCAAATATATTACCAAGGTATCAATTACCCTGTGGCCATTAATAATACAGTTTACACCTGAGAGAATTTTTTTTTTGGTTGCGTGGGTCTTCATTGCTGCGCGCGGGCTTTCTCTAGTTGCGGCGAGCGGGGGCTACTCCTCATTGCGGTGCGGTGGCTTCTCTTATTGCAGAGCATGGGCTCTAGGTGCACGGGCTTCAGTAGTTGCAGCAGGCGGGCCCAGTAGTTGCAGCACGCAGGCCCCAGAGCACGTGGGCTTCAGTAGTTGAGGCTCAGGCTCAGTAGTTGTGGTGCACGGGCTTAGTTGCCCCATAGCATGTGGGATCGTCCCAGACCAGGGATCAGATCCGTGTCCCCTGCATTGGCAGATGGATTCTTAACCACTGCGCCACCAGCGAAGTACTGAGAGGGAATTTTGATACACACTTGCGTTTGGGGAAAAACACCACCTATAAATAAATACTCCGTTTCCTTTCAATGCACTGAAGCAGTCGGGATCTTTAATTCTTTTTCCTGCCCAAGTAGCTTTATGATGCTGGGGAGCCATGGTTTTGATTCAGCCATGCTCTCAAAAGTGTATGTTTGTTTTTAGAAGTTTCTTTGAAAGGCTAGATATTCACACTGAAAATTCTCTATGTGCCTTTTTTTTTTTTTTTTTTTTTTTTTTTTTTCGGTACGCGGGCCCCTCACTGCTGTGGCCTCTCCCGTTGCGGAGCACAGGCTCCAGACGCGCAGGCTCAGCGGCCATGGCTCACGGGCCCAGCCGCTCCGCAGCATGTGGGATCTTCCCGGGCCGGGGCACGAACCCGTGTCCCCCACATTGGCAGGCGGACTCTCAACCACTGCGCCACCAGGGAAGCCCTCTATGTGCTTTTGAACAGACCAAAGGGCATTATACTTAGGAGAGGAATTGTTTCTTTGTCTTCAGATGTTTGTCTCAACAAGTTTATCTTATGAACTAGAGAAAAGTCAATTAAAATAGTCATTAAAAAACAACCTTAATTTCATTAGGATATAACAGGCTTATATAGCCTGTTTCTTAACTTTTATTATTTTATTTTTGCCAAACAATCTATGCAGTATATCAAGCGAGTATTTTTACTTGCCAAATGAATCAGTGATGTAAAATAGGAACCGACTTGCTTTAGTTCATTTATAACCCAATAGTAGAAGCAAAAGAGCTGCATCTGGGCCTGCTGGCTCCAAACCCACGCTCTTTCTACCAGACTCCCCCTGCAGCCTGGTTTAGACTCATTCAAAAGTACTCATGATTGAACTCAGTTATTGCCTATTTGCCATTAAAAACAAAAGCCTCCTGCATATCAGAATTGTGTCATCTCCAGATTGACCGATAATTTACATTTTATTACCTGTGTTTTGAAGTATACATATTGAGGGTCTTTTAAAGGAATCTTAACACCTTGGATTGAGTAAACCCCTTCATGCCCCAGATTGCAATAGCCCTATAGTATGATGCCTGTTTCCCATAGCTTTCTAGAATAGTTTAGTTATTAGTCAGTAGTCTTTGAGTTACAAGTCAGAAAACCAGCTCACACCATCTTAAGCAGAGAAGGGATTGATTGGCTCATGTAAGTGGGATGGTGGCTGTGTTCTAATAGGAGCTCAAATCATTGTTGCCAGGTTTCTTCTGCCCTTGCCTGTGTCCTGCCCATGCTGCTTCCTCCCCAATCCCTCTTCCCTCCCTTTCCCTCTGCTTCCGTCCTACCTCCATCTCTTGTCATAGCTTCTGGCTATGTGTTAACTTAGGGCTGTCCTACTTCAGATGCCTTCTCCTTTGAAGGCTGGTGATTATGGACACAGTAGACCCAGGCTTACGTCATAGCACACAAGCTGCCACTCCTCTCAAAGGGAGAAAATACATCTTTCAGGTTTCATACATTAAAATGAACGAGTGAATGAACTCAAAGAAGAACTTATGAGCAGCTTAGTTACTTGCCCACCCTTTTTTTTGTTCAGTTGTGGCAGGACAAGATGCTGTGATTGTCAACCCAAGCAGAATGACTTGGCTCCGTGGGAAGAGCCGAAGAGAATATAGTGGGAAGAGTATGTGTGCAGATGAGAATGGCACGTAGCCACTATGATATATGGCTTTTGTGCTTACCTTACACTTTGACTTAGACGATACTATAGTTTTTAATCTTGCCCAGGTGTAAAAGAGATCATTAAAAGGCCTAGGTGGGTTTTTTGTAGAAGGTAACATTAATGCTTTGTAGCAGTTATTGTTATATGTTTGATTATTTCTGTGTACTTCTGGGGGTTCATAGTCCGAGGTGGGCCTAGGATTTATTTCCTATGCCTAACTCTCATGGCAGTTCTTCTCAAACTTGTTTGCTACTATCCTCTGAAAGCCAAGGAAAGTGAATTATATAACCAGGGGCATAGAAAGGCAAGCGAGCATCACATTTATTTGAGGACTCTCATGTTTTATCTAAAACATTGATTCATATTTTGTATTATACTCCATAATTTTCCCATTTAAGTTTAATAAAAGATAAATTTAAAATATTACTTCCTTTTCTCCTAAAGCAACAGAAAATTGGAGAACTCATTAATGCGGACAGTGAGAGCCAGGCATCGTTATGAATGAATCTACCCATGCCAAATGAAATTTTTTTTTAAACATCTTTATTGGAGTATAATTGCTTTACAATGGTGGGTTAGTTTCTGCTTTATAACAAAGTGAATCAGTTATACGTATACATATGTTCCCATATCTCTTCCCTCTTGCATCTCCCTCCTTCCCACCCTCCAAATGAAATTTTAAGGTATAAGGAACATTAATATTTCTGTTTAGTTTAGAATTCAGTTCTCCTTCCAAATGATAGACCATTTGTGGAAATATATCTTCTTAAAAAAAGTCAATTCCAAGATATTTCAATTTCTTATCTCTGTAGTTTGAGTTTATTCTCCACGGGCCGTGTGTGTGTGTGTGTGTGTGTGTGTGTGTGTGTGTGTGTGTGTGTGAAATGTCAATTGTATCTTACACTCTGATTCACAGAGGAAAGTGTTCCCCTAACAAGTTTACTTAAGCTTCTCCTAGGAGTCAGGTAACGAATGAATAAACTACTAAACTACATTGTCATTCCAGGAAGATATGCCATGTTCCTTTGATTTTGAGTAATCCAAGGTGAATAGTGCTGGTTGAGAAAAACAGGCTTTTGGAATACTTTTTGGTTAAAATCAGGATTTTTAACATCTTGCCTCACCTTTTAGGGAATTTAGACCTTGGACATTAGGCGTTTCTTGGTTATACTGAAAGGTCTCAGAGCGCAGGGTTGGTGTTCTGCTAATTAATAGCTGTAACTTCATAGTAGTTACTTCTCTAAGCCTCAGTTTCTCATCTGAACCATGGAAATAATGATCGTGGCTAACTCACAGTGTTGGTGTGGGGTTTAAATGAAATGTAAAATTGATTGGTGTGTGAAAAAAATAATAAGTTTTTAAGTGTTGCTAACTTGTCTATTTACCTGTGTTTAACTTTTCAAGTTAGAATTCCATGATTTTTCTTTGCTCTCTCTTTCTCAAATGAGTGCAATTAGACCATTTAGGTTCTCTAATGGGTTTCCTTTAATATTATGCAGTTAACTAGAGAGTATATATTATTAAAAACAGTACATTGACTACATCCACACGTGAATTAAAGACTTACTGGGAGGTAGGAGCTGAAGTATAGTCATAATCAGTATGTTTCCTCTTTCTTAAAAGGAATTACGGCTCATCTCTCTTTGCCCAATGTGAAGCAATGGATAACGCGTGTCAGCAGGTTCTGTGGCTCTATGGAGAGGATAATCAGATAACTGAAGTTGGAACAATGAATCTTTTTCTTTACTGGATAAATGAAGATGGAGGTAATCCACTCAGATTTCAGATCTTGGCTCTTTTTGAGTCATCTTCAGTGGGACTGGAAAGAAAAGAACTAGAACCTTAGAACAAGAGAATAAGTAACACGCTTGCAAAATCTAAGAAATTCTGTGCTTTTGCTGTCCAAGTAAACATGAGTTTAAGTTTACAGCATTTATAAAGATTTTGAGTTTTATTTTTGTTTTTTGGCTTTAGATGTACTTACTACTGAGATGTCAACTGAAGGAATTTATTTATTTATTTATTTTTGGCTGTGTTGGGTCTTCGTTGCTGCGTGTGGGCTTTCTGTAGTTGTGGTGAGCGGGGGCTACTCTTCGTTGCGGTGCACGGGCCTCTCGTTGCGGTGGCTTCTCCTGCTGCAGAGCACAGGCTCTAGGCGCGCGGGCCTCAGCAGTTGTGGCACGTGGGCTCAGTAGCTGTGGCTCGCAGGCTCAGTAGTTGTGGCACACGGGCTTAGTTGCTCCGTGGCATGTGGGATCTTCCCGGACCAGGGCTCGAACCCGTGTCGCCTGCATTGGCAGGCAGATTCTTAACCACTGCGCCACCAGGGAAGTCCCAACTGAAGGAATTTAAATCTCCACAATTTGAAGATATGCAGCCTTATCCCCTTTACCATCTTATCATTTTTCCTATCTGAAATCCCTTGCATTTGGAGATGGGTCTCGGATCAATTCAGTGGTTATTTACCATATACTATGTATAAAATGCTGTAGTAATAAACACAGTCTACTGTTTCTACTGATACGAAATTGAGTGTACTCTCTTGTTGTAATTCATTTAACAATCATTGCCCTTTCTGCTTTTTTGTGTGTGTGTGGTACGCGGGCCTCTCACTGTTGTGGCCTCTGCTGTTGCAGAGCACAGGCTCAGCGGCCATGGCTCACGGGCCCAGCCGCTCCGCGGCTTGTGAGATCTTCCCGGACCGGGGCACGAACCTGTGCCCTTTCTGCATATTTTGACAATACATTAGAAGCCTTCCACATTTACTCTGGAGCTCAGTTTGAATGAAGAACACTATTTTTAAGGACAGATCGATCTATTTGGGTATTGTTTTTAGATTCTGGTTCATTTGAGACTATTAATATATGTTACTATAAAAATCAGTACTTCTTTGTTACCTTTAATATCCTGAATGCTCACTTTATCCCTCTTTGCGATTAGTTTTTTTAATTAGTTGGCAGAGACCACAGCAGTTCAGTGATGTTTTGGCAAAGTCTATGGTATTAGATTAAATGGTATTTTTCCCAATAATGGAGGGAAAAATACATATATATCCATTTATTTTCATTAGAATTTTAATAGTCAAAAAATTTAAAAACATTTTTAGGCCTGCTTACATTCTTTAGGCTGTTCATTTCACAGTACCGAGACAAGAAGTGTAAAATGATAAGTTTCTAAATACTTGTGAAGTCTCGGGATTGGTTTTAATTAAAATTGTAAATGAAATTTTAATTTTAAAGCAGCTATAGTAGCCTCTATTGCTCTTTTGTTATTTGGCTACAAATAGAGGAAAATGGTGATTCAAATGTGACTGACTTCAGAGCTGACTTGAGCATTACTGGCAGAGTTATAAGATGAGCCTTATATTTCAGTCAGAGTTAGAATAAACAGAAGGTGTAGTGAGCACACCGTGTCCTGGGGTTGACCACTGGTAATCCTTAGCATACGAAAAGCCAGGTATAGATCATGCTCATTCTTCCATACCTGCTGTTTGTACTTGACACTCTTGAAAAACAAAATTTGTACTGGAATATTTGTGATTTCTAAATTTGAGTTATTTCATATGACCTGTATCAAAAGCCGTGCTTGGGAGCTTCCCTGGTGGCGCAGTGGTTGAGAGTCTGCCTGCCGATGCAGGGGACACGGGTTTGTGCCCCGGTCTGGGAGGATCCCACATGCTGCAGAGCGGCTGGGCCCGTGAGCCATGGCCGCTGAGCCTGAGCGTCCAGAGCCTGTGCTCCGCAACGGGAGAGGCCACAAGAGTGAGAGGACTGCGTACCGCAAAAAAAAAAAAAAAAAAAAAAAAGGCGTGCTTGAAAGTTGACAGCCAGTGTTGGACAGGCAGTATTACTTAGGAGATAATAAATTGATTCAGCTCATTCTTTCCACTTGCCCACTGCCATCCGCACCCCCCAGAAAACCCACACAACCCCAAACAAAACCAGTTACATCATACAGAAGTGGCACCATCCTTATTTATGGATGGGAGATGTCAGGATTTAAGCACAGTCTGAATCAGAGCTACATGATTTAACCAGAAACACCAGAAACTGTCCTGATGAAAAATGACCCCTTATGCAAACAGTAATCATGAACCACTTGCACCATGGCTTTTAAAAGTCAGAAGAGAAATGAATGAATTTCTGTCTGGCTCTTATAAAATATACAAGACCTTAAGAGTTATTCTTCAGGTTATGGTTGCGTGAGATAACTTTAGTTTTAATGTGAAGATCCTCCGTCAATTTGAGGCTGTTCACCTGCCAGATCAGATAAAATTTGAAGGAAGGAGAAAGGAAATGGAATAAATGTTTGAACAGTACTCTGAGAGAAGTGAGTAGAATGTCAGGAATAACCTTTGGGCTTAAAAAAAAAAAAAAAAAGACATTGAAGCAACTCCCGTAACTTTGATTTATACCATGTGGCTTTAGGAAAATACAAAGAATAATGTGTTGAACATCAGAAAGATACTGATTTTCCTCCCCCACTCCCCAACTTTACCAAAAGCAGAGTTCTTCCCATGAGCACCCACTCTCACTGCTCCTTTGGGACAAGGTGGCTGCCACAGGGCTGTGCACTATTTTGTGGCACTTGGCCTGAAACTCATGTGGTTTTTTGTTTTGTTTGTCTTTGTTTTTGTTTTTGGAGCAGAGAAAGGTTTATTGCAAGGCCGTGCAAGGAGGTGAGGTGGCTCATGCCCTGAAAAGCCTCGAGCTCTTACTTTTGTTTTTAAATTGAAGTATAGCTGATTTACAATGTTGTGTTAGTTTCAGGTGTACAACAGAGTGATTCAGTTATATATACATATATGTGTGTGTGTGTGTGTGTGTATATATTCTTTTTCAGATTCTTTCCCCTTATAGGTTATTACAGAATACCGAGTATAGTTCCTTGTGCTGTATAGTAGTAGGTCCTTGTTGTTTATCTGTTCACGTGGGTTTTGATTCCAGTAACAGCAGCCGTGGTTGTAAGATCTCATGGCCCCGTATTCTCCTTTTTTATTCCGTTGATGAGTAATTTAACACACACACTTGCTATTCACTGTTGAGAAAACAGTTTTATCTTGTACCAGACACTGGAGCTACCTTGAGAGTAAGACTCAGTTGTGGCTGAGTTCACAGTTGGTTTTGGGAGGCATTTACACCGCCTCCGCTTGGAGTACTCTTCCTGCATGGCTGCTAGCCCCCCTCCTTCAAGTCTTTGCCACATACCCCATTCTCAGTAAGGCTTTCCCTGGATTCCTTAATACCAATCTTAAACTCTCTCCCCCAGCACTCCCCATCACCTCCCCCCTTTTTTGCCTCCATCATCTGACATACAATTTAATATAATTGTTTGCCTCTGCTTGTTAGAAAGTAAGCAAGGAGTTACATCGGTTTGGTTCACTGCTGTATCCAAAGTGCTTAGAACAGCCAACGGCACTGATACTGATAGACACTCGGTGTATATTGTTGAACGAATGAAGAATTGTACTGATGGTGTTTGGGGTATTCCTGGTTTCCATTAGTGCTTGAATTTGGGAAGTCACAGATGAATCCAGCTGTTATTGCTTCTAAATCCTTCATCTCCCCAAAATGATTTCTCTGTCAAGAACAAGCTTCATTCGTAGGCTCTCTTTTCCTCCTGTTGAGCAATCTGGAGCCCGTTTTGGCTCTTGTAATCATGTTTGTGGTTGCAGAGGAAAATGAATATTTCTCACCCAAATGTTGTCATGTCATCATCTCTGTCTGGCAACCAGAGAAGCAGATGTTCTGTTCCTTGACCTCAAGCTAGTGGTTATAGTTTTGGATGTTAAATATATTTCACAAAACTGCATTTGCACATGAGGGGCCGCTGTTTTCATTTAACTTTATGCCGTCTTAGAGCTCAGCAAGTATTAGGAATGGTCCCGTTTGGGAACACTAGAAGGGTTTGTCTATATGTGTGCAGTGTGTATGCATACGTGTACACACATATAGATCTATACATTTATATAGCCAGCTAGCTTGCTATTGCAAAACACATGTTTATTTTGAGACAAACACTTCTAAACAAGACAAAAAGTAGCCCTAAGAACATTGCCAAGAACAAATTTTCTTCTTTTGAGAAGTGATTTTCAGCAGATAATTTTTAGAAATAAAATTCAAAGAAATCATACTGCTGTATCCTAGCAAAAAGGATTATTCATTTATTTTCTTATTCAAAAACATTTATTACATACCACTCAGGGCCAGGCACATTGCTGAGGGGACACAGGAATGAACATAAGAGTTTCAGTCTTCCAGAGAGCTGGGTTGTCGAGGATGTCTGATGTGGCCACAGTGGAGTGGGTGAGCCCAGACCACAGCTTACGAAAGAAAGGGCGGTGGCCACAGTGTTGGGAGACTTAGGCTCTGGTCCCGACTGGTCCCCAGTGTCACCAACCTTGGCAAGTCACTTATGTTTTTAGGGCCTCAGTTTATCCTTCTATAAAATAAGGATTGCACTAGGTGATTTCTAAAGTCTTTTTTGCCTGCATCAAATGGCTTTGGAGCTCAAAGACTGATTTCTACACTGCTTTAGCTACCCAGTGATCCTTTCCAGCATCCTTGTGAATTCCTCTGCAGACACATGATGGGCAACCCATCATCTGTTACAAGGCTCAACGTGTATATAAAGTGATGGTTGAAGGTTTGAATTTCTCACTAGATTCAGCTTCCTGGGTGCCAGAGGTGAGGAGGAGGGCGGATGTTGAGTACCAGAGGCGTCCTTCTGTAAGGAGGCTTTGTGGCTGGCGGACCACACTGACTCCTGCAGACAGGTCATAATGCCAGCCCTCACCGTGGTTGGGAGTGTCTGCGGTCATTCTCAGAGTAGACCCGTGTCTGGGCCTTGGGTCTGTGAGTCACCCGTGGAGTGTTATTTTGGTTCTTTTTGGATTTCTTTTTTTCCTTCTTTTTTTTTTTTGAATTTATTTATTTAGTTTTGGCTGCATTGGGTCTTCGTTGCTGTGTGCAGGCTTTCTCTAGTTGTGGCGAGCGGGGGCTACTCTTTGTTGCGGTGTGCAGGTTTCTCACTGCCGTGGCTTCTCTTGTTGCGGAGCACGGGCTCTAGGCTTGCGGGCTCAGTAGTTGTGATTTGCAGGCTCTAGAGCGCAGGCTCAGTAGTTGTGGCTCACGGGCTTAGTTGCTCTGCGGCATGTGAGATCTTCCCGGACCAGGGCTCGAACCCGTGTCCCCTACATTGGCAGGCAGATTCTTAACCACTGTACCACCAGGGAAGCCCCTTCTCTCTTTATTATTTCTTTGTTAGCCATATACATGCCTGAGCCCACTCTGAGCCCATTACATCTGAATCTCAGAGGGTGAAGTCAACATCTCCATATTTGATGTGGATACTTCACCAGGCTTGAAAATCACTCTGGATAGATTTGTCAAAGGCCAGTGTGGGAGCAGTGATGGCCTGAGTGGGCACGGACACCTCTTAGGGCTGGGTTTCTCCACAGTATTCATAGAAGGTTTGGTAATGCCCAGTGTTTCTGAGTAAGGGTCTATCTACATTATCCTAATTACTAACCAGCTTTAATCCACTGAGGTAAATTTTGACTTTGGAATGTTCCTCTTAAGAGTATTTTATAACTCTTACTGTTTGTTAGTGGGAAGCCATCTCATTTTTCACAGGTTAAGGATAAATTGAAGGTGGTAGGATGACTGATCTCCTTGTTCCTTTTTTTTTTTTTAAAACAAGGATCTACCTGAAGTATGAGTTGATTTGGAAAGTTTGACAATGCAGAACAGTGACCTCCTTTTCATGTTTACTACCAGCAAAATTGCAAGAAACTTTTTTTTTTTTTTTAGTGGCTGTTGATAAAAGGCATGGCTAATAAAGTTTGAAACTATTCCAATTTCTAATTGACAGAGGAAGAACTGGCAACTCCTCCGCTAGATGGCATCATTCTTCCAGGAGTGACAAGGCAGAGCATCCTGGACCTGGCACACAAGTGGGTGGGTGCCTTTGACATGAACCACTTTTATAAGCATGGAACAAAAAGTAATCAAAAAAAGTCCAGCGTAGTACTGAAATAATATCCTGTAGTTCCAACCAATGCTGTCTAATCTTTAAATCTTAACTTGAGTGAAAAGAACTCTTCTAGAAGGACTGTCTTGGTGAGACTATCAAGTAAGTATTGTCTGTAGGGAGGGCAGGCAGAAACCAGTTCAGCAGGTCGTCCTCGTGAAGAAGTATTCTAGTACTAGTCTCAAGCTTTATACCAGGTGTCTCCTACCGACTCACCTGGTTTATCCTCCGAGGGCTTCCTTTTCACCGGCCTTTAACTTTTCAAGTCTGAGTGTGTTGTTTCCAAATGGCAGTGGTACGTAGTCCTTCCCTTTCTCTGTTTATTCCAGTGTAACCGTGCTAGAAGTTAAAGAATTTTACTGACATATAAATGCTTACTAACATGACAGTATTAGTTTCACGGCCTTCTTTCTCCCTCCTTCTTGCCCCCTGTCCTCCCAAATTCACATACATGCTTATTTTAACATCTAACCATTCAAGCAAATGTAAAGTTGTTTTCAGTAGCCTTTCTGATTCAAGTGACACAGGCACGTGTGTTAAACCATTCGGTATTGGAAGTGACTTAGCATATTCAAGATGAATATTGAATGAGTTGATTAATCTGGCAAAGGTTCCTGGATGGGACTTTTGACCCATGTATTGAAATGGTCTCCAGGGGACAAGAAAAGGCTTTGAGCAGACTGTGGTGAAACAGTGCTAATAGGACAAATGTTTAGAAACACACACGTCTACGAGAGTACAGTTTCTCTGGAAAAGGCTTTGGAAATAGAGAAAACGTGCTATAAATAATTCTCAAAACCCTGAAGTAGACAAGACCCAACTGCCTCATGCTGGCTGGCGCATTGGGCATGACATTTACAAACTGTTGGTATAATTTCAAACAGCTTGCCCTGTCCTAATTGTGTTTTCAATTGGAAAGATGTATTTTCCAAGCTCAGTGATTTTTGTTTTATTAAAGAAAAAAATCAACCAAGTACAGAAGGTTTGATGAGAAGTTCCAAGTGGAAATTCCCCCATGCTAATGATTTGCCAGCATGAAAAATAGGTTATTATAGAGGAAGTTTCTTCCTGACTCCTTAGCTATAATTTATTTTTAAAACTGTGAGACACAAATGCCAAGAGGCACGCGGGGGGTTACCACTGTTTGCCAGGTAGGGGAAATTGTCCAAAAATAAGTGAGGGTGAGCAGAGTAAAAAGAATTCTGTTTATGTACAAGAGATTTTTTTTTCTTTTCTTTTCCACAACGCAGAACTCAGCTTGTTCTCACTTGGCTGATTTGCTGGCATTTATTTATTTATTTATTTGCCTTTGTACAACTTAATTGCAATCGCAGACTGAGATAGGTTGAAACTTATAAAAAGCCATATTTCTGTTGCAGGCATATTTCCCTACCCTTCCAAATATACTTACACCATGATGCATGCTTCTTCTAATGTTTTGAATCTTTCCAAGGGCTGTGATTTCCATTTTTATCTATTGTGGATTTGTAGATTTTAAAAAATACTCTCATCTTATTTTTTAAAAATGTATTCATTCTTTGTTGCCCTTAATTCAAATAGCCTCCTGACTAGCTTTGAACTTTAACCACTAACATAGGAGAATGAGAGTTAAACAGATTAAAGAATGAGTATTAAACAGATAGTTTAAACATAGCTTAAAAGCATCAGATTTTTTTTTCCACTTCCTATCCTTGAGCAAATAAATAGTTCAGCTGAAGTCGATGAGCGGGTATACCAGTAATTCTATGATTAAACTCAACCTAATACAGCACCAGAGAGAAGGAAGAGGATTGCTGCTGTGAAGTCGACTGAATCAGTGAATTTAGGAAGAAAAAATATACAATGTAATTTCTCAAATAAAGTCCAAATACACTATGTTTTAAAGTAATGAAATGTTTCAGATATTTAAATTCAGTCTCTGTTTCTACTCCATAAAAGAAACAGTAGAAAGAGGACCAAATTTGGAGCCAGTCATTATCAGACCTGAGTTCAAATCCAGTTTCTGCCATTTACTAGCTGTGTGGCCTTCAGGGTGTCACTCAACCTCCTTGAACTTTAATTTCCTCATCTGTAAAATGGGGATGATATTACCCACCTTAAAAATTAGAGAACGTGGCATGTGGTGGATGCTCGATAAATGGTGGCTATAATTATTAATATTAGATAATAATATATTTTCTCTTATGATAAATAGAGTTTAGAATACACATTAAGTAGCACTTGGGGTGCATCAACTTGTGAGACTTTGGCCATGATAACAAATAAAAGGCAGAAAAGCAGGCATGTATTAAAACATACCATGTACTCTGTCATGCTCATCTTATATTTTCTATTCTCATCATCTCATTTAAAGATGCTGTGACCTTGGAGTAGGTTGCTCAGCATCTCAGTGTGTTTCTCAATAAGATGGTGTCAATCTCTCCAGCTTTCCCTCTAAGGACAATTATGACATTATCTGAGTTCAGTCAGAATGTAAAGTAGAATGGTCCATACCACCGGGCATTTTTTGTATGCCTTTTCCTTAAAAATATATTTATTTTTATTTCTATTCCAAACAGGGAGAATTTAAGGTGTCAGAGAGGTACCTCACCATGGACGACCTGAACACAGCCGTGGAGGAGAACCGCGTGAGGGAGATGTTTGGTTCTGGTACCGCCTGTGTTGTTTGCCCAGTTTCGAATATACTGTACAAGGGTGAGGTAAGACACTGTTTCTTCACTTCCTATCATTTTCAAACATTTGCGTGTAATTTAATTCTTTAAATATGTGGACAAAGTGCTAGTTGGACCCAGGATGCGAAGGATTTTTTAAATAACTTAGCGTTCTGTTAACTGTGGCAGTTTGTCCCGATGAACTCGTTAGCAAATGACTTACTCGTCTTTCCAGTGGTTTCCTGTAAACTCCAACAGTTTTGTCCTTCGTTATCATACCTGCCTTACATCAGTTTAGGGATTGGAGATGTACCAATAGACTTACACTCATTTCTTTCTATCATCTCACTAAGGAAGGTTTTACAACTAAGTGAAATTTCAGTCTCTGTTTTCCAAAAGTACTTCTGAACTACTGGAGTAGGGATAGCAAATTATTAGAGAAAACTCATTTGAATGATCAACTCCTACATTTTTCATCTTCATCATCGTCATCATCATTAATTAGACCACTTCATAAAAAATTTTCATTTGGCAAACCTCATGGCATTTACTGAAATCTTTCAGAAGGAATTCAAGCATTTAGTTAGAAGAAATTTCCTCCTAGTAAATTAATCTTGTTTATATGTGATGTACATCCACTTTCTTGTTAGTTTTTTTACTTTCCTCTTTACAACACAGCTCCAATACTTAGGATTAACATCGTCATCTAACTTCATAATTCAGAGGCATGTGGGCATTATTTTTATAATGTGAATTGGCTTAAATTACTCATAATAAATACAAATGCTTATTGGTTTTGGAGGGTTTTGTTTGTTTTGTTTTGTTTTTATTTTTGGCTGCATTGGGTCTTCGTTGCTGCGCGTGTGCTTTCTCTTGTTGCGGCGAGCGGGTTCTCATTGCAGTGGATTCCCTTGTTGCAGAGCTCGGGCTCTAGGCCCGTGGGCTTCAGTAGATGTGGCACATGGGCTCAGTAGCTGTGGCTCACAGGCTCTAGAGCACAGGCTCAGTAGTGGTGGTGCACGGGCTTAGCTGCTCCGTGGCATGGGATCTTCCCGGACCAGGGCTCGAACCTGTGTCCCCTGCATTGGCAGGCAGATTCTTAACCAGTGCACCACCAGGGAAGTCCCTTCTATTGGTCTTTTTTTTTTTTTTTTTTGACATTTTTATTGGAGTATAATTGCTTTACAATGGTGTGTTAGTTTCTGCTTTATAACAAAGTGAATCAATTATACATATACATATATCCCCATATCTCTTCCCTCTTGCATCTCCCTCCCTCCCACCCTCCCCATCCCACCGTTCTAGCTGGTCACAGAGCACGGAGCTGATCTCCCTGTACTATGCGACGGCTTCCCACTAGCTATCTATTTTACATGCCACTCTCTCACTTCGCCCCAGCTTACCCTTCCCCCTCCCCGTGTCTTCAAGTCCATTCTCTAGTAGGTCTGTGTCTTTATTCCTGTCTTGCCCCTAGATTCTTCATGACCTTTTTTTTTTTTTTAAGATTCCATATATATGTGTTAGCATATGGTATTTGTTTTTCTCTTTCTGACTTACTTCACTCTGTAGGACAGACTCTAGGTCCATCCACCTAACTACAAATAACCCAATTTCGTTTCTTTTTATGGCTGAGTAATGTTCCATTGTATATATGTGCCACATCTTCTTTATCCATTCATCTGTCAATGGACACTTAGGTTGCACCCATGTCCTGGCTATTGTAAACAGTGTCTCAGTGAATATTGGGGTGCATGTGTCTTTTTGAATTATGGTTTTCTCTGGGTATATGCCCAGTAGTGGGATTGCTGTATCATAACGTAGCTTTGTTCTTAGTTTTTTAAGGAACCTCCATACTGTTCTCCATAGTGGCGGTATCAATTTACATTCCCATAAACAGTGCAAGAGGGTTCCCTTTTCTCCACACCCTCTCCAGCATTTATTCTTTGTAGATTTTTTGATGATGGCCATTCTGACTGGTGTGAGGTGATACCTCACTGTAGTCTTGATTTGCATTTCTCTAGTGATTAGTGATGTTGAGCATCCTTTCATGCATTTGTTGGCAATCTGTATATCTTCTTTGGAGAAATGTCTGTTTAGGTCTTCTGCCCATTTTTGGATTGGGTTCTTTGTCTTTTTGATGTTGAGCTGCATGAGCTGCTTGTATATTTTGGAGATTAATCCTTTGTCAATTGCTTCGTTTGCAAATATTTCCTCCCGTTCTGAGGGTTGTCTTTTCATCTTGTTTATGGTTTCCTTTGCTGTGCAAAAGCTTTTAAGTTTCATTAGGTCCCATTTGTTTATTTTTGTTTTTATTTCCATTTCTCTAGGAGCTGGGTCAAAAAGGATCTTGCTGTGATTTATGTCATAGAGTGTTCTGCGTATGTTTTCCTCTAAGAGTTTTATAGTGTCTGGCCTTACACTTAGGCCTTTAATCCATTTTGAGATTATTTTTGTGTATGGTGTTAGGGAGTGTTCTAATTTCATTCCTGTACATGTAGCTGTCCAATTTTCCCAGCACCACTTATTAAAGAGGCTGTCTTTTCTCCATTGTATATTCTTGCCTCCTTTATCAAAGATAAGGTGACCATATGTGCATGGGTTTATCTCTGTTCTACTGGTTTTTTTTTTTTTTGCGGTACACGGGCCTCTCACTGTTGTGGCCTCTCCCGTTGCAGAGCACAGGCTCTGGACGCACAGCCTCAGCGGCCATGGCTCACGGGCCCAGCCGCTCTGCGGCATGTGGGATCTTCCCAGACCGGGGAACAAACCCGTGTCCCCTGCACTGGCAGGCGGACTCTCAACCACTGCGCCACCAGGGAAGCCCCTATTCTATTGGCTTTTAAATTCAGCATTATAATTATTTTTTCCTCAGCTGGGTGGATTGATTTTTTTTTTTCCTGCTAATTTTAATGGTGGTTGCTTCATTGCTTGAGATTTTCAAACTTGGCTCCTGACATAATTCCATCTACAGATTGATTTTTCAAGGGAGATGAATTATTCTATTATATATGAATGCTTACACTGATTATAAAGCTACTGTTTCACATTTTACTATGGTAGTATCTAGGTAATATATTATCAGTCCACTTTTTAAATGAACTAAAGTTGTCATTAGGTCAGATTTTTAAAGTCCAGTTATTACTTCTCCTCTAGAAGTAAGTTAATAAAGTTTAACACATTTTTATGGTTTTGTTTTAGGGAGCCATTCAGAGCCAAAAGGTACATTGAATTATCCTATTATCCTAAAGGGCATAATAAGAAAAGTAAGAGTACGGACTCTCTACTACAATCAAACTATGAAAAGCCTGCAAGCCAGCGAGGCATGAATGGGCATGACTCAAAGTATAAATGAGGGCACATAAAATCTCTGTGCCCTGAATTTAACCATGCTGTCCAACTTCGTGGAATTTGTGGCCCCTGGAAGTTTGGCTTAGAACAGACAGATTTGGCAGCCCCTTTTGTGAAGATATGGACTTGCTTCAATTTATGTCCCTGAAATGACTTGCTTTAATTTGCGGCACACTGTCTTTTGAGGTCTCATTCCCTGCCAAGAGCGTTAGATGTGGAGGCTAATCATTCATCCTCATAGATTCTCAGGATGCTGGAAGAGGTAGGGTTCTTTAAGTTTAGCCCCTATTCTAGGTACCCCTGCTTCTCATTGGTTCCTCAAATCAGCCTGAAGACTGGCATATAAAACCGGTTATGCCCTGAAATCAGTTGGTAGGAAACGAACAACCTATCACTGGCTAGTTCATTTTTATTCAGATTCAGAATAGAAAAGAATCTTTGGCATAAGGAGCTAGCATCCATAATGAGGTTACCATAGTGCCATTCCTTATTTCAGTAAAATTGCTGCGTTTCTTACTTGTTGTTACTGTGTACGTGAATATCCTCAAATGATTTCGTGTCTGGTTTTCTTTCATAGACTATACACATCCCAACTATGGAGAATGGGCCTAAGCTTGCAAGCCGCATCTTGGACAAATTGACTGATATTCAGGTAAGGGCTTCTATTTTTAAAATGCTGTCTTTTTTTCATTCAAAGCCTAGAACCAAATCATACTTCTCTCAGTGGAGAGAAGAGAGTAAGTGCTACCATCTGAGGTCAACAAATTAAATTTAAGGAAGATGTTCCCAGTAGTATGTGTGGGCATGAGCAAAGCAGAAATGAGTAAAAAGATACACAGTTTAAAAAAAAAAAAAAAAAAAAGGAAGGAAAGAAGGGGGAAAAAAAAAAAAAAATATATATATATATATAGTCAGGGACTCAATTACTTAACATTTTTAAAAAGTATATAAATTTTGATAACACTTAAAAATCTCATGAAAAGTATAACAGAGTTATAAAAGAAAAGACTTTAAAGTAGAAGAAAGCACAGAAAAAAACTAATATTACCTGTGATTACATCACAGATAAAATCACTTAACTTTTGATATCTCAACTTTCAGTATTTTGTAAGCACTCAATGTATTTTTAGATAGATATTTTTCTGACAGTGGGATCGTACGTAATTTTGTTAACCTGCTTTTTTTCAATTAATAAATCATTTGCTTTTTCGTATCAGTAAATTTTAAAATTCTGCATATAAAGTTTAATTAAATTCCACTATGTTGTATACCATAATTTTTAAAGAAATCTTATTGAACATTTAAGTTGTTGGAAATTCTTTCACTATTATAAACAGTGCATCCTTGATTTTTTTCCTTAGGATAAATTCCTGGGATTGTAATTATCAGGTCAAAGAGTGTGCACACCTGTTTTTTAATACTGCTAACTTTGTTTTGCCTATTTTTTCTGAGCAACAGTCTACAGTAATGTCATCAGGCAGTTAAGCGTCTTTCTAGGTAGACATATCGTATACCAGATAAACCTGGGTCACCTGTAAAAGATATTGTTCTAAAGTTTGCTGAGCCCGGATGCCATCGTTGCCAGTCAGTGAAAATACCCAGGGAGCTGAGATTCATATTGAAATGTGAAATAAAGTTTGATAGATTGGGTGACATCAAATGGTGTGGGGTCTTAAAAAGTAAGCAAAAATGTAAAGTTGGTTGGGAAAGCAGCAGGTCCCTACAGAGAAGTTTGGATGAAAATGCTATTTTTTGGAGACTTAGCAACTTTTATGCAAAATTTATAGCATTAAAAGAAAAGAATTATTGTGCTTTTAGAACCAATGAGTTGTCTTACACTCTTCAATAGAAGTGTTCTATAGGAATTTTCTGTAAGCTAAATAAAGGAATATCTTAACATTGAAGACTTAAAATTTATTCAGAGTTGGTTTCTACATAGAACCAATCCAAAGTAATTCGAAGAAATTTAATAAAAATTTCTGCATGGATGGTTCATGTATTTTTATTTTTAGAGTTGTCTGGGTAAGACTACAGAAGCCAGGAATGTAGCTGAGGGAAGTGAATGCTTTTGATTCATTCATTCAACAGATACATAGTATTGAGCACAAACTGTGTGCCAGAGGCAGTTCCAGGTGCTGGTGATAGAGTAGTGGAAAAAGTGACCGAAAAACTGGAGAGGTCAAAGCACACTGATATAGACGAAAGACAAATTTATTCAATTTAAATGTGAGACCATATCAAAAGGTTTAAAAATAAAAGTTATATATGAAGCAGAAAATGAGAAGAAATAGACCATTTTCCTCTTACCTGTGTATATGCTCTATATAACTTGGTGCTTGTGGCCAAGAAGTTAATACTCTAGGTAGTAAAGTATAAATGGTAGTAACACTAAAAACTAATGATACGTTCAGAGCTTCACACTGAACAAGGAAACAAGGGGATACATGAGATAATACAAGGATTCTGAATTAAACCACAAACCAGAAGCACCAAATCTGCTCCAAATTGTTAAGTAACAAAGGACCATCCATTTGGAATCTAAGACCACCACTTTCTTCTTCAATTATTTTGTGCCTGTGGGCATGGAACCTACAGTTTCGAAATCACTCTCTTACAAGCTGGCAAATTGGTGCTGTCAGCCAAGCTACTAAATTGTCTGTTTCTCTCCAAGAAAAATAATTGAAGTATAATTATTGAGGAAAAAGCATAGAATTGCATCATGTTTTACATTTGATCTCTTTGACATTGCATGGAAACGTGATGTTTCCTCCAAAGTGCTCTGGTGAATTGAAGAAGAGAGCAACAATAACCAAGAAACCTCAAGGTTCCTACAGTGTGACCTAGAGGGAGGATACCTTCTTAACCACAGATCTGATTTTTATTTGACTTGTGTACTTCTGTATACAAGTAAGAATCTCTGAGGTTGAGTGTTCATCCCATTTGGCTAATTATCCACATAGTTCCCTGGATCTTAGATTGCCCTACAAATACCTCTTAGGAGGGGGACACTTCAGATGACAGAATTCTTCTGTTTTTGTTTTAAATAAGTTTGTTTGTTTATTTTTGGTTGTTTTGGGTCTTCATTGCTGCGCGTGGGCTTTCCCTAGTTGCGGCGAGCGGGGGGCTACTCTTCGTTGTGGTGCACAGGCTTCTCATTGCGGTGACTTCTCTTCTTGTGGAGCACAGGCTCTAGGCCCCGGGGGTTTCAGTAGTTGTGGCATGCGGGCTCTAGAGCGCAGGCTCAGTAGTTGTGGTGGACGGGCTTAGTTGCTCCATGGCATGTGGGATCTTCCCGGACCAGGGCTCGAACCTGTGTCCCGTGCATTGACAGACAGATTCTTAACCACCAGGGAAGTCTTGTTTTTCTTTTTATTTCTTCTTTTTTTTTTTTAATGCAACAAAGAAAAACACTTCTGTGTTCATACTTAACCAAACTTGAACCCGGAGAACATCGCCACATTGCCCATGTTTCCCCTCTCTCCCATTGCTCTTTGCTATTCCAGTTCCCATCATCTTCACCTTTGCCGCTGCCATTTGGGGTCTTCTCTGTCATCCAATATGCTCTGCTCTCTGCTGCTTCCTTTCTGCCTTTCTGTATCTTCTACAGTTTTCCCACTTGATAAGGTGTTGGTTATCCTTCGAGACACATCTCCTTTAGGAATCTTTTCAGTCTCTTGAACAGCGTCCCTTTCCCCAAGTACAAACACATATTCACCCACTTAAGTGCTGCTTCATCCTCCAGCTTCCATGGCCCCTGGGATGATCACATATGACCTTTTTTTTTTGATGGGATGACATTTATTCCTTTTCCAAATGTTACAGTAAAACCAGGTGGAAGAGAATGGTTTTAGCAGTTAGGGAAAAAAAAAAAGTACAAATCTGGGGTTTGGCCATTAAGTTATTTACAACAATGGGAGGGGGGAAAAAAGACAACAAGAAGTTGTTTCACATCACGTACCTCCCCTCGGCCCCAAAGCTTAATACTTGCTTACCAAGTCAAAAAAGAGACACAGTTGATTCACAAGCTGGAGGTTTGAACTTGAGTAAGACATTTATAAAAACCTAGACAGGGGCAGTGTCCTCCCCAGCCCAGGGGCCGCTAGGCACAACACGAGAGTAAAAACTCAACAGGGGAAGGCTGGCCACTCAGGGTTTGGGAGTACAGCCACCCCTACATGGGGCTCAGGGATTTGGGGAATAAACAACACCTACTTGGAAAAGAATTGGGGAAGAAAACTAGCAACTGCCTTCTGCACGGGTGGGGACAGGGAAGGAGGCAGGGACAGGGGCAGGAGCATTTCACATCACTAACCCAACTTGGGAAACTGCAAGGGACCATCTTCAACTGGCCTTAAGGGGAAGACCAGGTGGATGATGGGAGAATCCACAGGAAGGAGAAGAGAGGGAACGTGGCGAGGGGGCAACAGCCCCTTCCTTTCTGGGCACAGGAAGGTAGCCAGGGCACCAGGTCCAGGCAGTGACCACAAGGACAGTGCAGTTTTCTGCAGCTTAGAGACCACCCACCTGCCCCCACCCAGCTACTCATTCTGCCCGCCCGCTGGTGTAGGGCCTCCAGCGGTGGATGGCTGTGCGCCCCGGCCCTGCACCAGCCTCTCCCCTGTGGCCTGGGGCTCCTGGCTCTCGGGTGGCGGCAGCCTTCCCTCCCTGGGCGGTGCCTCCCTCGCCGCAGGCACCGACCCCCCTGCTCCTGCCCTTCCTCTGTGAGTGACGAGGCAGAAGGATGCCCCCTTACCCCTCCCTCCGATTTCTCTTGAAGGCCAGGCCGCTCAGTTTGAAAGGTTTCTTGAAAGAGAATTTCTTCTTCTTGGGGGTCTCCTTGGGCGGGACCTCCCCCTTGGCCTCAGCGCCTTGGCTAGGGGGTGCCGGCTCGATGGCATCACCAGTGGCCCCGGCTCCCTCCTCTGTTCCGTTCACGGGGGGCGACTCCCTTCACCTTTGGGGGATGAGTCTGCATGGCTTTTCGCGTGGCCATCCTCCGGTCCACTGACCTGAGCGGGGGAAGCGCCGGCTGCCTCCTCTCAGTTCACGTCGCCGCGGGGAGCCTTGGAGCTCTGGTTGCCCGTGAGCTGTGGGCCTGGCCGGCAGGAGGGATGGCGCCTGAGGGGGGAGGGTTGGTGGAGGAGACCGAGCTGCAGCTCCGCTCCGCGTGGGATGCCCCACATATGACCTTTATATTATGTTCTAATTAGTCACACACTTACCTTTGTTCTGTGGTTGTCTGAGGGTGGGCATTGTTTTATTCTCTTTTGGTAAACCTAGTATTAGGTACAGGGCCTGGGCCATAGTACACACTCAGTAATGTTTCTTAAATAAAGGAATGAATGGGTGATTGACACACCAAGCAAGTACTAAAGAGTAAAAATGTGTTGCCTTTTGCATATTAACACATTCTGAGAAGAGACGGGAGGAAGGTCTTGAATAACGTCAAATTATTTTTCAAAAAAACCTTCAGAGAATCTGATTTAGGTCTTTTCAAAGTGAGATACACATCAACTGCTGTCAAGATCAGATAAAAGCTGGCACCCGGGTCTTCAGGGTAGCATGTTTGACTAACTAGCAGTGCTGCTATTACCATTCCAGAAAGTGGGAGGAGTGATTGCCAAGACCCGGAGGTGGACATCTTCAACAGTTTAAAATAAGGGAAGCTGAATGGGATAGAAGCAGGATCTGTGTTGATTGCATGTCACCAGATAGAATTTCAAAAATCTGTTTTCCCACCAGTGGCTACAACTTTGTAAGAATAAATGACCATTAGTTGTTACTGTATTTTTCTTGTTTTCAGTGGAACAGCTTGATGACTTTAGTTCTGGAAGTTAAGAGTCCCACCCCTTTCGTGTGCAGACTTGGTAAACATTCCAGATTGCCTTGGTGGCTCAGTCCCTTGACCAGCTTCCCAGCCCCCCCTTGCTCCCTAATCCACACTTCTCCCCTTGTTACGGGATCACAGAACTTTGCATGGCCATCGAATGCGATTTAGAACCAGGGTGGCAAAGTGCTACCTGGTGAGCAGTGCTGGTTATATTTTTTTTGGCCTTGTGGAGAGTAAGTACCTGATGTGAAGATTCACCTTTTATGTTGCTAAGAATTTTCTGCTGAATGTAGAAACTATTTTAGCGAAGGCCTTGTAAAATTTGCCATACATGCATTGAATGCAAATAATAAGCTTGTCGTTAGTCATGTTTTAGTTCAGTGTTCTAATTGGAATTGATGAAAAGATAAAAATTCTGCGCATCACACTGAGCCTTCCAGGTGGACTCAAAGTACCATCCTACAGGCTCGATTTGATTTGCTGCGTTGCAAACATTAAAGGTGTGGGACTGCCACTATGGTTGTGTTAGCGACACTGCCAGTGGGATAAGGACAGCCTGGCTCAGGCAGATGAGGGTTTTCTCGCCCCTGCTTCTCTGGACACCTCTTGAGGAAGAATTTCTATCCCTGCTAAAATCTGTCACTTCTACTCTGAATTATTTTGCCTTGGAAAATTAAATGACATTATCCATCATTGAAATGAAAGGTGATTGTTAACCACCTAGGTCTAGATATTATGAATTACCTGTATTATCACATCTCTTGGATACATCTCGGAATGCTATGATTTTACATAAAAGCATAAATTACAGGATGAGAGAGATAAACCTTAACACATATTCTGCAGGTTCATAGAATTACACAGCCTATGACTGTCATTGTATTGAAAATTGATCTTGACTGTTTTTAAAACTAAAACAACTAATTGAAAGCAAATTCACTTTAACTGGTGAGATGCAAGATGAAATTATAGTGGTCATGAATCAAGTTTTGTAACAAGATCTGCTAAAATGTCAATATGCTGATGCCCAATTATTATTAATGACTAAAGTGTCTGATGTATTAATGGGAATCCACATAAGAAAAATAAAACATATATTTTGCTCTTACCCCTAAGTTGTGTCGCCACCATCTATAAATCAGGCAGAATTCGGGAATGTTTTATCCAGCGTTCATCATTAATCAACAGAGTCAACGGTGGGGGGCCACCGTCTTTAGGCAACCCTTTCTGATGTGGATATTAAGCAAGTCACTTGTAGTCATTGGGCTTCCTTCATTCTCCTTTTCATGTAAACCAGAAGGTTGTAGGTGGCCCCATTCCTGGCTTCCAGTTTTTTTTTTTTTTACCAATTTGATAGATTCTGTTCTCCGAGGTCTTTTTTTATTATTTTTTTAAATTAATTAATTAATTTGGTTGTGCCGGATCTTTAGTTGCGGCAGGCAGGCTCCTTAGTTGCAGCTCTTGGGCTCCTTAGCTGTGGCATACGTAATGTTAGTCGTGGCATGCATGTGGGATCTAGTTCCCTGACCAGGGATCGAACCCAGGCCCCCTGCATTGGGTGCACGGAGTCTTAACCACTGCACCACCAGGGAAGTCCCCTCTGAGGTCTTCAAAGTTCTTTAAGAGGCACCCAGCACATGGACATTGTGATGTAGGAGGAATAGCATTGCATAGAGGCAGAACTGGGCTGTAATTAAGAGCTTCCTAGAAGAGAACAGACTTGTGGTTGCCAAGGGGGGCAGTGGGGTGGGGGAGAGATGGATTGAGAGTTTGGGGTTAGCAAATGCAAACTATTATATATAGAATGGATAAACAACAAGGTCCTACTGTAGAGCACAGGGAACTATATTCAATATCCTGTGATGTACTGCTATATTTATTTATTTATTTATTTTTGGCTGTGTTGGGTCTTCATTGCTGTGGCGAGCAGGGGCTACTCTTTGTTGCAGTGTGCAGGCTGCTCATTGCAGTGGCTTCTCTTGTTGTGGAGCATGGGCTCTAGGCACGCGGGCTTCAGTAGTTGTGGCATGTGGGCTCAGTAGTTGTGGCATGCAGGCTCTAGAGCGCACGCTCAGTAGCTGTGGCGCACAGGCTTAGTTGCTCCGCAGCATGTGGGATCTTCCCGGACCAGGGCTCGAACCTGTGTCCCCTGCATTGGTGGGCAGATTCTTAACCACTGTGCCACCAGGGAAGCCACCGTACTGCTATATTTAAAATGGGTAATCAACAAAGACCTACTGTATAGCACAGGGAACTCTGCTCAATGTTATGGGGCAGCCTGGATGGGAGGAGAGTTTGGGGGAGAATGGATACATGTATATGTGGCCGAGTCCCTTTGCTGTGCACCTGAAATTATCAAAACATTGTTAATCGGCTATACTCCAAGATAAAATAAAAAGTTAAAAAAAATCCTGTGATAAACCATAATGGAAAAGAATATGAAAAAGAATATATATATGTATAATTGAATCATTATGCTGTACCACAGAAATTAACACAATATTGCAAATCAACTTTACTTCAATACAATTTTTTTTTTTTTTTTTAAAGAGTTTCCTTGAGCCTCAGTGTCCTTAAATGAGAAGCTGGGCTTAAAAGTTCATTGCTCTTCACACTTGATTTTTAAGCCATAGAAATTTTCTACAAATGAAACCTTTCCTGGAATCCCACTGTATAAAACCAGTAGAAGTGGAATTGCTCTGAAGTGAAATCCAGAGCCCCACTTATGTGGCTCATCCCCTGCATGCTAGATGGTCATTAATGTTCTTTCCAGTTCAGGAATTCTGTTGTTTGTGTTCATTTCAACTCAAGTTATATTAGTACTAAAGAGGCAATTCATGTGGAAAGGGGACATGATCTGAGACGCTAAATACAGAATGGCAATGAAAAGGCATATGTAAGGGACCTATACCAGCTATAAATCTGAGCTCCACAGTAATTATAAAATTTGTGATTCTTTCCAGGTATTTGTTTACACACAGTCTTACTTTCAATGTGAATATGCTTTTAATGTTCAAAACAGAAGTGAACCTTTTGTACAACGTTGGTTATATCATTAAGTTTATTTATAAGCTGTTCCTGCGCTGTGAATTTTTACACTGAAACATGTTTTCTTGCTTTTGTAGTACGGAAGAGAAGAGAGTGATTGGACAATCACAGTATCCTGAATGGAAAAGAACAGGCTATCATTTGTGTGTTCTTGGGACAGACTGTTGCATTTGAATTATGAGAAATTTCTTTGGCTACCTGTTTTCAGTTGTGCATAATGTAGTTTGTATTATCAGTGTTACCAGGGCGATTGTTTCCTCGTGCCAGAGAAGATGAATTGCAGTCATCCAGTGGTAGTTCATAAACTTGCTCCTAGAAGCTTACCTTACCTTCTCTAGAAAGATGAGAATGGAAGCCATCTAAGCGTAGAATTTTCCTCCATAACCTGAGTGCTTCCCTTGGTCCTTCAATCAGATAAAAAAGTGTTTATTCTTTAGCATAAGTTACGTTCTGCTCCTCAACCAAGTGAGTGTTTTTGTGTTTGAAAGCTGATCTGAGTAAATTTCATAGGTACCATTTCCTGCGACACATCTTCATCCTCAGAAAGTGTTTGTTGTTTTTTGTTTTTAAATCAAGACTTTGAGAAACTGGGTTTCCTCCCCTCATATTTCTTTCCAGGTCCCCTAAGTCCGTCTTAGGGAAAATCTCCCCCTCCTTCCTGGTGTCCCGGTCTGCGCCAGGCTCTCCTGGTGCATCAGCAAGGCCCACCCCTGCCCTTTCCACGTTGTGTTGTGATCAGCAGTCAGGCTTCACTACAAGACTGAGGGTCTTGTGCCTTATAGATCTTTGTATTCCCCTGCCTGTCACATAACAAGGAATGAATGAACATGTACCTTCTATAGAAGTGTACCTTCTTTGTTTCTATATTGTGAAACCTCTTTTATTAGAATTTGTGATCGATTCTGACTTTGTCTGTATTTACCTCATTCAGCAGTTCACATGTGCATGAATATAAACAGAACTGGTGGCACTTAAAATGATTAACTTATTTTTAATTAACAGTTTTCATCTTGTCTTTATTTGAAGACTGTCTTGGAATTAAAGTAATAGCTCTGGAGAGATCGTGATACCATACCAACCAAATGGAAATGATATGTGTTTCGTGTTAAACACATAAGTGCTGTGTTAAGTACAAAATAAATCATATTTAGTTTTTTGATAGAAAGCAAAGAGGTATATACTCTGGATTTTATACTCTGGTTTTATAGGTGCTCATTTCTGTTGAATGGGGATTGGATAAGCACATGGTTAGGGTACAGGGAGAGTGATTATAGATGATATTTTCCTTGTTTAGGAGCCATGAGTTAAAATTGTGTCCTGGTTTATCTAGGGGAAAGTCAAATCTTGATAGAAAACATTTACCCTTGGAAGGTCAACTCTCAGACATTATATTTTGGTTTCCTTTAGTCCAAATAAGCTTTCATCTTGCTGATCATATTTCATCCTCTTTTCAGAGCAAGGAAAAAAATCCTAAAAGTTTTGCCGTGCTGGAAAATTTTCCTTAAGGCATTTAGCAGCACATAGCAAATGGGGCTTTGATTCTTTTCCAAGACTTTTGGCCATAGAGTCTTTTTAGATAGGAACGGTAAAGTGAAAATGAGGGAAGTATAAGATGAAAAGGAATGGTAAAAATGTCTTTTAGGGGGCTTTTAATTGGCGATCTGAAGTCTTGGGAGAGTCTGTTCTTTTTAGGTAGGGCTGAAGTGCTTTAACTACCCTCTGCACAAATGTGTTCACCAAGCAGCATTCTGAGAGCAGACATTTGCCTTGGCTAAATCCTGGGACCTCGTTTTCAATATTGTAGGCTAGAAATGACTTGAGGTAATCCTAACCTGTCAAGTAGCCCATAATAACCAGACTCAACATTCCTATGAGAAATGGAAGTCATCTATTTGCCACAAATACATTTTATACTTTGCATCTCTGAATTTAGTATGGCAAGACGTGTTCGTTGTAAGAGTTCGAGAACAATATGTCCTGACATTATGTCTGTGTGATTTCTTTCATCAGACCTTAAGAGCATTTTAAGCCCTTTCTACCAGACTCTGAAGATGAAGGATATACATTTAAAGAAACAAGGTCTCCTAAAACAAGAGGACACAATCTGCCATTCTCGTTTAAGTAATAAGACAGGAAATTGACCTTGACACTAACTTGTTAAATAGATTTAAAGGGAACATCTGCACATCTCTTTTCCTTGTGCACTGTTTGTTTAATTGCAGTGGATTAATACAGCAAGAGTGGCACATTATAACTAGGCAATTATCCATTCTTCAAGACTTAGTTATCGCAACACTAATTGATCATTTAAGGCATAAGATAGGCTAGCATTAGGAACATGTGAGGCTAATCTGCTCAAAAAGATCAACAAATTAATATTGTTGCTGATATTTGCATAATTGGCTGCAATTAGTTAATGTTTAATTGGGTTGATCAAATGGGATTCAGCAGTTCACATGTGCATGAATATAAACAGAACTGGTGGCACTTAAAATGATAATGATTAACTTATTTTGCGTGTTCTCTTCCTTCCACTTTTTTTTCAGTTTTTACACTTCAGACCAAGTTCATCAGCCTTTTTCAAAACACATCAGTAGAAACCAAGATTTTAAAACGAAGCTTTCAGGCATTAGACAAAACCTGAGCATTTCCTAAAGCTATTCGCTATTAGGAATTTTCTTTGTTACAGTCATTTATCAAGGCTTCAACTCATGATACACCAAAAGAAGAGTCCATTTCAGGGATGTGTATCGTGCTCCCCAGAACCTGCAGGACTGAGTAAACTAGTAATACCTAATGAAACCTTTACTTTCAAAAGTACAGAGGAAAAGTGAAAGGGAAAGAGGAATAAATGACTGAGAAAACTTGTTAGGGAATCACTTTTTTTTCTACCTGGTAAACACCGTTATTCTGTTCTCAAAAGATTGTCACGAGAAAAAAAAAAAGATCAGAGGTAGCAAGAAAGCGCAATGTCACATCGATTCTATAGCTTGGCAATGTCAGCCCTCCTGAAGATCTGGGAAGCCTACATTATACACCCTGGGTGAAAACTCTTCATCATATCTAGCTTTCCTGAAATCAGAGTACTCTGGGGCACTTAAAGGCAATTAATGAGTATATCTTGGTCAAAAGAATTGTAAGAACTTTATTAAAGCTTCGGTTTCAGCTCTGCTTTAGGGAGTTTGTGCTATAAAATTAGCTGCCAACATAAGCTTATTTATTTTCCCCATTCCCACTTAGTGCTCAATCACTGTATTCTTTTTCCTTTAAAAGTTCCTTTTTAAAATTATATGTTCACTTTACCCTTATGATTGGGAAAAATCTATTTTAAGCAGGAAACGACAACATTCACTGTCAATGAGTGATATTTTCTAAAATATTTAGAGCAATAAACATTCATGAGAGGCACTAAAGCTTAGACAGGGGTTAGAGAAACATTGTAAGAGGGCTCTTTGATTTCATGTCCTGATTCTAAATAGGATCAAAGAATTATTCCTTTAATGTGGATTAATGATATGCAAAAACTTAAGTTATAAATAGTAATCCTGGCACATAATTTTAGTAGATGTTTATAACACCTATCACTTTGTTTTGCCACAAGTAGAATTTGTTCAGCTGTCTGTTTTCCAGATATCTCCTCAACAAGGGGAGGCAGAGTACCACTCTCTGAATAAGCATTACTTATTAATTGACAAAGATCACAGAGATTATAATTAATTGGATCAGTTAACTTGAGAAATGTTGATTGAGTACCCACAAATATGTGTCTAACACAACTCACAGTAGGGATTAGAAAGTTAGTTTTAGAAAATAAGTAGTATAAAGACATTACCCTCGTGGAGTTTATACTCTCCTACTTGAAGTTTTAGGTATAAAAGTAATATTTAATACAGTTAGATGATAAGGAGACAAAGGCCAGAGCACACCTCTGTTATTGGTGTGCTATCAAGAAATCACAATAAACATTTTCATCTCATTTTTAAAAGAAATAATGTCCTTTTTTTCCATTCCTTTCTTTCCTCTCAGTAGATTAGTATTTAGGGGTTCTTGGTGTGAATTACCTCCCGGTTTACTGTTTACTGCTAACCTGATACATTTGTTAACTGCATTCCTTTGGAGCGATGTTAAGTTGTCATGGTTCATCTAACAAAAGAACACCTCAGATTACAGCATGCTTGCTGATCTTAAAGTCAGGTATTATTGAAATACACAAAATGTTCCTAGAGTGACTTTTTCTGGAAAATGTCAATTATGAATCAAACTGTTGAGACTGTTGGCTTGAAAATGATGGATTACAGCTACTCAGAAAATAGCAGGTGGAAGACTTAACTTTAGTACAACAGTTTTTCACAGTTTGAGGTTTTAAAAGAAAGGCCATTTAAAGTATTGCAAAGAGATTCTTTTTTATCGTTGCGAGAAAGTTCTTTTAAAAATACAAAGGTAGAAGAATGTGATTTATTTTCCATCTTCAGTATACATACCATAGTAAAAAACTCCTCAGATATTAATTTGAGGAAGTGATAAAGAAACATATCAATAGAATAGAAACATGTCAAGTTTTGGGAGGTAAATAATTCCCTGGGATGAGATATATGTAAACATATTTGCTTTAGTGAATGATAAAGGCATGAAATTCAGTCTTAGCAAATGGGGTGGTCTTTAAAATCTGCTGGATACAAGTATTGAAGTTTTAAGTAATCTTTGTATACTTTCTGTCTGAAAGTTTGTTTTGCATACCACATACCGATTAATAAGGTCTAAAACATGAGTTACATAATGTTCTACCTATGGAACCCACTGTTGGGATGGTAAATGTTGTGAGCTGTGATCCGGGAATGAATTAAAATGTATTATCATTGACATGTATTTTCTCTACATGTCCACTGTCACAATGGCTAGGTTCCTTGTTACCCATCATTGAATGGAGACAATTTTAACTACAGAAGATGTCAGAGGAAGAACAAATGGTAGTAGAGAAAGTAAGGCAAAAAGTCGAACTTGCTTCTGTGCTGTCCAAGAGAGCTCTTTTTCCTCATTCTGCCAGCCGTCGGGATCTTTCAACATAGGTGCCAAGTACAAATAGTGCCAATTAGAAAGTGACTAAATATAGTGGTCAGCTTATCAGATAATCTTGAGATAATGATCTAACGGTCATGTTACATGGGAACTACTTTAGATTACTACCAATATGGTTAAGACTTTATAGTTGCATAGTCTATAAGACCTATTTTGTCATTTCTTCAACCATTTTATTTTAAGATCTGTGAAGCTTCTTGAGACTGAATAAAAGAATAAGTGGCAAGGAGTAGATGGTGACTTCTTTTTCCCCTTGGGAATACTATTTGCCACCATCCCCCTTTCCTTGGTGAAGGTTAACTGCTTTGGAAATTAGTCAAATATTATCATTTTATTTTTAACTAAAATGTACAACACGCTGCGATTTCCTCAAGCTAATTTCACAATGGTCATTACAGTCATTCTCAGGGTCAAGACAGGAATACAAATAACCTGCCTCAATTTCTACTTCATTGATAAGTGTTTGAAGAGTGTTGGTATTCAAGAATATGGCAGTAAGTAGATTCTGAATGAAATTTTAAGGATAAGCTGGCTAATCTGTATGCACCTATAAATTCTGCAGATGGTCCCCTGTTGACGTAAAAGAATTCATGATCCCATAGTTAGCCAATAAATGGAGCCTAACCCCCTAGGCTGAAGAATCTGTGCTTACTTGATACGGTGGCTGAGAGAAAAGTAGTGTGAGGAAGTAGTTTTTAAATCAGTTTATAGTTAGAAATGGGAGAATACCAGCTTAACAATGGAATTTTTAGAATGTGTTCTCTTGCATCTAAGTCTGATTGTAATGAAAAAGCCCCAGGCATTGCTTGTCTCAAATTTCTCTGGTTGTGTAGTGATTCTTGAGATTATCTTTAAGGATAATCAAGTAGAAAGAAATAAACATTTTATAAATAAGCCTTGGCTCTCATGAGCAATTGTTTAAAGATTATGTTAAAAGGATTTAAGCTCACTGAAAGCGTAATAATGGAAATGTGGAAAATATGGTGGGTAAAGGAAACTACCTCATTCTTCGAAGGTTTTGTAGAAGCACAATTAAGCATTCTTAAATGGCTTTGTTACGTATGAACCATCTGGTGTGAAAGAACTGTATTTGTAACGTCTAAAGGACCTGGAATAATTGTATTTTGCTGGCAATAGACATATTCTTTATTGTTCGCAGGTTCCTCATCAAATCCTCATCAAATTATACACTGATTCTGTCATCAATAAAACAATTTCAAGGATTCCTGTTTGTGTAGTCTCTTGAAATCAGCATTGTTGAATGCATAAAATAATAATGCTCAATTACCGTTTTTTTGATGTTCCAAGGTTTTTGGTCAAGGGATGTAAATGTGGTGTGGTGTTTTTAAACCAAAATGACTTTGAGAGAGAGAAGGGATTAAGCACACCAGAAAGACCTGAAACCATACCCCTGGCTAGAGTCTAAATATGTCTCATATTTTCAAACATGTGGATAAGAAATTCAAGGGGCATTTAAGAGTTGTCCTTTCCTCTGGTATGGATCCGTCTTTAGCAAAATTTAGCTTTGTCTTTTGCATTTTGAGCAGAATAAGGGGAATAGATTACTTCTTCCCATTCACTCTCATGAATCTCACTGATGAAACAACACACACACACATGTGGCTTTAGAATAAAACACAGTATAAAGTGAAAGGCATTCGATTTAAACTTAGAGAACATCAATGATGTGTCCTTTTCGTCAAACAGTGATGTGTATAAATTACTCTCATGAGCACATATCTTTGAGAGAATAAAGCCAGATGCAGTATCTCTGAGGGTCACATATTTCATTCGTTTTCTTGTGATTTGTCCCAACAATTGCAAGTGCAGCAAAACCTAAGGCTTCTCGAGGAGTTACTGTAAACTGAACTTAAAAGTGTCAAAGTGCTCAGTGACCCTCTTCTCCCGACCCTGTCAACCTGTGAAAATATTGGCCTTTATCAAGATTTTTATCAAGAAGTTACGTGCAGAGTTTGGAAGGTCCAGGTGAAGGTTATTAGTCAAGTTCTCTGACAGTGTCAATGCTCAAATCCCACAAGAGCGACAAAGATAGACCTGTCATTCCTGCGGGTGATGACATACATTCACTGGAGCTTATATGATTTATCAGATGAGACAGCAGTCTCCTTCAGCGTAGAAAGTGTCTCTTCTACGTGGGTTTACTAACAGAAGCCAAAAAAAAAAAAAAAAAGCGGGGAGGGGGGCAATTTTCAGCCTTTGTAATTATTTTTCTGTTACATTGATTCGATTTGATCTTAAGCATATTTTTTGAATCAAGAATTGATTCCACATACATGGCCTTTCATAGGTGCTTGACACCATCATATCTTTAGATGAAATGTCCTGTGGTAGCCTGACACTATTTAAAATTGTGACGACTTGTAGAGTCACACTCCTGTAACCAACAAACCCACAGCCAACACGTAGACTCTTCTGTGTGTGTAGAATCATCACTGGGCTTGTTCTCTAGCTATGTCTTTAGGCAGCAAGGATAGTTTTGATGGAAACCCATGGTTCCTTCTCTCCAAAGGTCGTCATCAGGAAGTCAATAGGATTTTTGAAAAATTACAACCCTAAAGAGGTGGGTAGAGTGTAACACAAGAGCTTCACTTATGAAAACATTTTAGAGTTGCAAGATTCAGGCTGATTGTATCCTAAATGCAATATACCTATTTTTAAACTGAACTGATTGAATTAAGAGATTAAATTGCATTGTTTTCAAGATAGCTACGATAATCTAGTAAGCATTTCTCATCGATATCCATGATAATGATACGCAGAGGTAGTGCATGCTTTTCTCCGGCATCCTCCAAGCCACAGCTGGATGTAACGAAACCTCTTGCTGTGCAGGTTGCCTAACAAGTAATGGTTAAGAGCCACCAACTGATCCTTTGATCTTCAACTAGCTACTTAAATTGGTGAAAAAATGGAGATCCTTGTAGTACCAACCTCATGCATTACAAAGATTAATGAGTTAATATTGTAAGGTGCTTACAACAGTTCATGTGTAAAGCTGATGAGATTTGATTAAAAATAAGAGAGTGAACACAAAGACAGAGGGGCTAATAGATACTTCACCATATACTGGTGAAGAAGCTGGGATCAGCCCCTCCCTCTAGGCCTGATGGGGGTGGTGAAACGTCCCAGATCCAGGGTGCAAATACTTGCCACAGGACAAGTGGCATCATCTAGCTCCCCTTACTGCATAAGGTGAGTTTAGAAACGTGTAATCTGCTCAAGCCTGGAGATAAAAGCCATTGAGCAGTGGTTGGTAAAATTATTGAGAAGTAATCAGGTGTTTTCAGTTTTTAGAAATACAAATTGTTTCATGTTCCACATGAATATAACCATGATGGTTAATTTCATGTGCCCATTTGACTAGGCAACGGTATCCAGTTGTTTGGTGAAACACTAGCCTAGATGTTGCTGTGCAAACGGTATTTTTTTAATGCGATTAACATTTTTTTTTTTGGCTGTGTCATGTGGCATGTAGGATCTTAGTTCCCCGACCAGGGATTGAACCCACACCCCCTGCACTGGAAGTGCCGAATCTTAACCACTGGACCGCCAGGGAAGTCCGTGATTAACGTTTAAATCAGTAGAATTTGAGTAAAACAGATTATTCTCCCTAATGTGGGTGGGCCACATCCAATCATTTGAAGGCCTTAAGTCATGTTATATATTATACATAAATATTATATAGGTTCTATATACATTGGTTCTGTTTCTCTATAGAACCCTGACTAGTACAACAATGAACAACATTCTTAACACTCTTATTTATGGTTCCCTCTTCTAAGGAAGAAAATCATGTGCTATATTATCTCCTTTTGACTCTGGTGTCTTACCTAAGGCATGCCTAGCTTTCAGAAAATTGTTCATTGCATAAGGCACCGGTGATAGTTTGTTCAGAATTCCAGGACTAGCTACGTTATACAACCCAAACTGACTAAATGAAGGCAGACCTCACCAGTGAAATTTCAGGCATCAGTGAGGAAAATAGTTTTTAGTGTTGGGTCATGAAATACCCCATGAAATACTGTTAGCTTAGTGTTTCTTGCCTGAATCAATGTCCTTAGAATGCAATGCGGCCGAAAGTAGATGGTAAGAACTCCCTTTTTGGTATAATTAAGGGATGGGGTTATTTTGTCAGGTGAGCAGTCATCTTGGTGGCAGAAATCAGTTTCACAGACCCACTAGGCTACAAGGGTCATCATGGAGTCGTCTGGACCGTGCTGACCTCACACAGCACGGCCACCAGGTCCAACCCCATACTTACCGATGCTCTCACTACCACTCTCAATTTAGGAATCATCTTTGTAGTTGTCTGGACTTTTATTTACCTACCTTCCCCATATATTAAAGTTATATTTTGCAAGACAGTCTTTGTAAACTCCTGAGTAAAGAGAACCAATCGGTCTGCTTCTCCAGTGATATTTGACAAGGCAATTTAAAGGCAATAAGAAGCCAAATGAGGTTAAGTGATGGGGACAGAGAACATCCAAAATACTTCCTCATCAGTTTGGTTTTTGTCACATGAGAAGGTGATTTCATATTTCCTATGAGAAGAAATGGTATATTTCTTGGGCTGGCTTTTGCCATAAGCACGAGGTTAATGTTTGCATTTTCTGCAAGAGTAGTCCTCCGCCCCAGTTTAATGCAATCTCTCTCTCTCTCTCTCTCTCTCTCTCTCTCTCTCTCTTTTTTTTTTTTTGGCTGTGCTGAGGAGCATGCAGGATCTTAGTTCCCCAACCAGTGATTGAACCCGTGCTTCCAGCGGTGGAAGCTTGGAGTCTTAACCACTGGACTTCCAGGGAAGTCCCTGCAAACTCTCTTTAATGTCAATAATTCCAACACACTTCAACAGTTATGCTCATGACTATTCACTGACTTGAATGGCTAGTATTCAGCTGAGCATATGAAGGCCACAGATGGTTCTACTCTCATCCTTCCGCTCTCATCTAGGTGACCATGAGAACTTATAATTTTTTATGTCAATGGTTGCCTCTACCACTTGACCGATAACTCTTCAAAGGATTACATCTTCCTCATTCTCCTATCTTCTCAGAGCAAAATTCTTTAATCCTATTATATAATCAATCCTATTATATAATTGTAAACAGTGGCAAATAACAATGACAATCATATAAGCAGAAACAAAACCTCACATGAAAAAGAAAACTTGGCACCAAAACTCAAGATGTAAAATAAGACAAGAAAAAGAAACTCCCATCAACATACTCACGTGTGGTGCTAGAAAATGTGCAACGGTGCACAGCAGCTGACATGTGTTATCTTACAGATGCAGCCTACACTGACAAGTATGTATTAGATATGATTATGTGGTATGTATTAAACACCCTGTGTAGTGCTCAGCATCTAGGAGGTACACAATATTTGTCAGCTCCACACTTTTTCTCGAAGCACCACTTAGCTCCAAGTATTGAAGACATTTCATCTGCAGACTTAATCTCACATCATTCATGAGTTAATTGGAAACAGGTCTGATAGTACATTAACAGCAGAAATTCAGAAGCATGAAATTAGCTTTGCTGTCCTAATCCCAGCATCTGGTGTCTCTTGGATGAGCCCCTGGATCCCACTGCACTTTCTCCCTAACCCTCAACCTGCATGTCCATCCATCCTGATTGACTGGATTTCTGCACTGATACAGTTCTTTGTAAGAATCACCCTGCTCACAGCCTCAGCCCATCTGACCGGGGCCCAGCCACTGCCTCAAGCTTGGACATCATCTCTTCCTACCTAGACATAGACTAATCCAGTTTCCATCCAGATTGACTCCTTTGGAACAAAATCACTGCCTATTGTTCGATGACGATGATTGCTGGACCCCATCAACCAGACTGTAACCATTCATTATTGAAAATGACCTTGATTAGACCTGAGTTTGCCAAAACCCATGGACAAGGTAATTCAGGCTGAGCCCTATCTCCCCCATCAGGTGGCATCTTGCCTGGCACTGTTTTTGTCTGCCAGCTTGCTCTTGATCTCAACTCGCAAGAGCTCCTTCTTGGCCCAAAGAGACATAGCATTTAGCTTTGAAAATCATCTTGGCTTCCTGTTGCTTGGGATTAATTTAATTTATTGTTTTTAGAGAGTGACTTTTAAAATCTAAACTACTGGATGAGTTTCGAAGTTATCTAAAACCTCACTACCCAAAGCATCGTTACTAGACGAACACCATGGGCCTCTCCTAGGCACTTGTTAGAAGTGCAGAATCTCAGGCCCCTCCCCAGATCTACTGAATCGGAATCTGCATTTTAACAAGGTAATTCATTTGCACATTCACATTTGAAAACGCTGATCTAAATACTTCTCAGCAAACATCAAATGGAGGTACTCCTGAGAAACTATTGCGAGGTTAGAAAAAGATTTATTTGTTTATTTTTTAAAATATTTTCTGTTGGTTTTGTATAGATATTCTTTATTTTGTTTAGGTTATATCTCTTTCTTCCCTCTATTATTATTATTATTGTTATGTTTTTTGGCCGTACCTCGAGGCTTGTGGTATCTTAGTTCTCCGACCAGGGATTGAACCCGGATCTTCAGCAGTAAAAGTGCAGAGTCCTAACCACTGGACCACCAGGGAGTTCCCAGAAAAACATTCATCTGAAAGATAGAATCAATTTTATCAACAAAAGCATTTGTTCTGAAGTCGAAGTGATTTTACGTCACTGTACTCAAGGTAGTCAAGTTTGCTCGAAACCCAACATGTGCAGGTTTGATTATGAAATGCACTTCCTGAATTGCTAATTATTTCTGAGTTTTCTCCTGGCACTTCCTTTCTGTCTCAGCCTCATGTGAGTAAATTATCATAGTGGTCTCCGTGAAAATTACCACACAGGAAACAACAGGAGACTCTTAATTACTGAATTCCCACACAGCATTTATTCTTTATATTAGAGCCATTGGAGAGCCTCTGGACATATATACACAATTAAAAAGATAAACAAGATTCCCAGCCAAGTTGCAGCTGTTCTTAACTTTCTTGGAACACTAACCTGGATAACTGCTTCCTTTTATATCAGAGTAAATTCCCTGCCAGTGACAGTTCATTGTCTAATAACCTGAGGGACTGGAATGTGCTTGTGAGGCAGTGCAGGTGCAGTGCTGGGCCCAAGGGATCCCAGTGGCTTTTCCTTCCCCAGCTCTGAGTGTAGTAGATTTCTTAGAACCTGAAATTAGGGTGCTGAGAGGCAAGTCAGTTAGGTTTAGCTCCTACCAGAAGAATGTTTCTTGCTCTACTGTGGACCAGAAGTGACTCTTACATTGGCTGCACTACACCTAAACCAGCACAGACAGAAGAAACAGCTGGCCCTTTTAGAAGATCATTCTTATGTTTAACGTGTTAGGAATTTTTTTTCTCTAAAGTCTAAAATCCTTTTTGCTGCCAAATGAAGACATTTTCCTACATATTCTATCTACAGACAGACATCTACACACTGGAGAAAATGATAGAATATTAGTGTTCAGTGTTCAATAATTCTCTAGGTGAAACTCCAGTTCTCCTCTTTGTGCCTCATTTTTTCTCTTTAACTTTTGTGTCTTTTTAAAAACCCTCTCAAAGCTCTCTTCTTCTCTCAACCTTCAGACTCTGCACCCGGACAGTGAGCTTTAGTAACCTTCTGGGCAATGGAGAGGACACAGTCCTTACAGGCAGCATTCCTTTTATACTTCCTGATATGATGCTCTTTTTCCTACATTGCTTTACTCCCCCCTGGTGAATCAACTGTAGTTATTTCTTCAGTGGCTTTTTCTGTTCAGCCATTGTGGTTGTCCCTTTTACCCCTCTTCATCCTCGTTTAAGATACTTTCTCCAGTTTGCCGGTAAGTAACAGGTCTACTTCTAACTTCCAGATAGTCCTTGTGTTGCTAAAATGAAATTTGGTGTCACCAGTGATTAAACCAAGAGGAAACTCCAAGCAGTTGTAGTGTGATGCTGAGCAACAGACTGAAGTCTGGAGTTCTGGACATGGGGCTCTGACCCCCTATCTCCTCCACCAGCTCCGCCAGCTGGCCCCGTGACCTTGAACAGATTTACTGCTCTAAAAAGAAGGACCTCCATTGGTTGACTCCTTAAGTCTCTTCTTGCTCTAAGCTTCCTCCAGTCTGAGAAATCTGTCATTAGTGGACTCGGTCTTTTTCATGATCCTTTCCATCTCTCCACTCTCCTTTAATTTTTCTATTTTTAAGAGCTCATTTGCTTGAAAATTACTCTTAGGAGAGAATCTGAAGGTAATCATCTACTTTTAATAAAGGAAGTATTAAGGAATATATACAAAAATCCAAAACATTATAAAGATTAATACTTTTATCATTATGCACCCACCTCACAACTTTAATAAATAAAATATCACCATTAAAGTTTAATCCACTCAATTTTTTTTTTTTTTTTTTTTTTTTTTTTTGCGGTACGCGGGCCTCTCACTGTTGTGGCCTCTCCCGTTGCGGAGCACAGGCTCTGGACGCGCAGGCTCAGCGGCCATGGCTCACGGGCCCAGCCGCTCCGCGGCATGTGGGATCTTCCCGGACCAGGACACGAACCCGTGTCCCCTGCATTGGCAGGCGGACTCTCAACCACTGCGCCACCAGGGAAGCCCCACTCAATATTTTAATTTAACCCTCTCATCTATTGCCATTCCTTCTCTATACCTAGGAGGTAACCTCTCTCCAAGATAGTCTTTTAGCCTTTAATGTAAATTCAAGTCATAGTGTTACCTCTGCGAGGGCTATTGTATTTTAGCCTAAGCTCTAATGATAAATAAGTTATAAATACATTTACCAGAATTTTTGGCAGATGGAAAAGACGCGAGGAGCAGAGTGTCCATCCCAGTGGAAAGAGCTGACGCTGAGAATCATAATATACCTATATTTTGTCCTAAGTGTGTCAACGAGTGGACTTTTCCTGTTGCCGGTGTTTTATTTACATATGGAGGGCTCTTGCAACAGTACTAATTCTAACTTTTCTTTCACATTTTTTAATTGCTTAACGTCCTTGTTCATTAGCTTTCTCTTTGGAAACTGAATATGGAGGAATATGGGAACAGTAGTGGTATCTACAGGAGAGAGACAAAGAATGACTACTTTACGATTTATTAGTTCAACAACAAACTTGTTTAATTTAGAACACATATCAGTAATTATGTCAGTCCTAGCTGACAATCACCTATAGCAACACTTGGAGTTACTAGGCTTTTGCTCTGCCCACAATGTTGCCAACATCATCTTTGCTTTTTCCTTACCAACCATCTTCCAGCCATACTGACCACCTTCCGGGTTCTCAAAAATATGCAGATCCATCTCTCTCCCAGGCCTTTCACACATGCTCTTCTTCTGCTCTTCACAGTGTTAGTTATTTCTCCTCCTCCATCTCCTCAGATGGCCACCTTGTCTACAGTGGATCCGCACTCCCCTTATCTCATCTCAGCCCTCTCTTAGTTTTCCTCTAAGCATGTATCACAATTGCAATTTTACTGTCTCCTCCTTTAAAACATAAGCACTGTGTGGGCAGACACCTTTCTGTCTTCCTTACCAATTGCTTACCATAGTCTTTAGCAATAGGAGGGATTTAATTGTATCTTTTAAAAGAAAAAAAATAAGAGAGGGAAAGAAAGAAAGAAAGAGAGAGAGAGAGAGAGAGAAAGAAAGAAAGAAAGAAAGAGAAAGAAAAAGAAAGAAAGAAAGAAAAAGAAAAAGATGAGAGGGAAGGAAGGAGGGAAGGAAGAAGGAAGGAAAAGAAAGAGACAAAGTGAGTACTCACTTTCTGTATAAATCTTGTGTCTTTTTTTTTATTAGTAATTCATGGAAATATCCCTTGACTGTGGTTCAAGTCTTTGCCACAATGAATCTTATTGTATGGTAAATTGGGCATTTCTTCATTAAATTATTGGTTTGAAAGAGAATCTTGACATTTTCAAGTCCTTTAAATAGACTTAAAGCACCAGCACTAGCAGTCAACCATCTTTGGGAGGCTATTGTAGATTTTTTTTAAAAACTTTTAACTTTGAGATAATTACAGATTCACACGCAGTTGTAAGAAATAATTCACAGGAACCCTGTGAATCCTTCACTCAGTTGCCCCCAGTGGTAACATCTTGCATTACTATAGTACAGCATCACAACCAGGAAAATGGTTGTTTTTAACAAAGTGACAGGTTTGTTTTGTTTTTTTCAATTCCAATTCTTTATTCATTCTTCATCTCTTTCACAAAAGAGCTTGAGGTGGTATATAAAAAGGATAAATATAATACCATTGTTTTACAATTAATTACAAAGGAGGAAAACAAGGTTAAAAGCAGCTAAGAAAATAAGGTTAACTCTTGGGGATAATTCAAAGTTTATAACCTAGTTCTCTGCAGGGTCAACAGATTCGAATTAATTCCCAACTGGAAACATGCCAACTCTTCCATGGAAGACAAAGCCTTTCTTAGTTCCTAAAACAATAAAAAGTTCTCATAATGGACAACTAAGTATGCTTATAAGAGACACCGTTTTTAATCACTTTCCTTGAATTACAGTGAATGTGACAAGTGGGGAACCACAGAGCTGACTCTTTAGCTAAATACCTGCCTCCTGCAAGACAATAGATCTTATCATAGACCTTCAGGGTCACTCACGCAGCATCAAAACACTAGATGCTAAATTATCAAACTGCACAGTATTATTAAACTCCTATGAGTCAGTCACAGGGAACAGGCAGATCTACTCAAAAATATTCAGAAATATTGGTTTTCCTCCGTCTGGGTCTCTGTTAAGATTGCAATTTCCAGCCCCCTTGAAGTTAGGCTTAGCCAGTGACTTGCTTCAGCCAATGAAATATGAGTGGAATTGACATGTGTCACTTCCAAGTGGAAGCATTTAATTGGTGGTGTCAACCGCACACCTCTTTTCCCTACTTCATGGGATCAGGAGTTAGCAAGAAGCCTCCATTATCCTGGGCCCCGAGAGACTAAATGAAGCAGAGACCTCTCTGCTGATCCATGTTGGACTCATTGCATGAATGAGAAATAAACCTGAATGGAGGTTGAGATTTGATAGTTGTTCATTATCATAGGTTAACTTGATAGCCCATCTTGGTTGTTATAGGAAAAAAAAATCCCTTAAAATATAGTTAATTGATTATTCTATCTAGTCAGGTTCCTTTTCTCGAGGCTATCTATGCCCATTTCCTCCCATTGATGAGCGTGGAAAAGACTGGTTGCAGTATTAAGTGGATCTTGCCGCCAATTTAGCTGTAAGTATGATTTGGTCCTCGTTTGCTCTGAAAATAATCTGTCCATGACACTCTACGTGAGGATGACTCTAGCAACATACTGAAACTTTGGGAACATCTCACGACTAGTCCCATAAGAACTAGTTGACTCGTTAAAGGAGAATAGCTCATCATTAAAACCCAAACCTCGGGGGTCAAGTGACAAAGTGAGATGGGAGGAAGTTGGCTGTTTGCTTTTGATACATCTGACATCTCCCATTGCCGTGACTGCTTCCTGCACTTCATCCTTACAGGCACTGCTCACTCTTTGGTGATAAAAGGAAAGGGGAAAAGGTACTCACACAAAGCATTTTTAATTATCTGTTAATTGGATGAGATGGCAGTTAAAGTGCCTAAGGGCTATATGCATATTCACAGATTGTCTTCAAAGGGTACAATTACCAAAGCCAATGAAAAAGATTATGAGTTCATATTGGATTGTGATTTGGGGTGGAGGAGTGTGAGGTCTGTTCAGATATCTTCCTCCAAATAGCTCCTAAGATTAATTTGTCTCTCTGGTTTTATATGATAATGTGTAGAGGTACAGTTTGCCTGGGAGCATAGCATGTTTGTCAAAGGAACAATTTCCACAGTGGGTAGTCATTGGCCACTTTCCTGATTGCTCTAGGTGTACAATACTCAAGAGGTACAGGATGGATTTCTTAATATAAAAGTTTAGATAATATTTTCCATGATTTCCATGTCTAATATTATTTCCATCAGAAATAAGTATTTCTGCTTGTGGTAAAGATTAAATATAATATTCCCTTTGTGAATTTCCATGGGAACATAAAAACAGTATTTTTGAGAGTGGTAGCAACATTTTCTTTCAGAGCTGCTGAAAAGAGTATGGAAAAGACATTTTGCGATACCATGCTGAACTCCTCTCTCTGCCTTGAAGAATATTTTGACAGTTAAGATTTAATGTCCGAGTGACAACGCAGTAAACATAAGTTCAAATTCCACAGGCCCAGGAATGGATGGGAATTACAGGCACTTTACTCTGTCTGCCCGCGTTCTGCTCAGCTTCTGAGATCCGTGCAGGGGAAGATGTGGAAGGGGAAAAAAGCCATACACATCCCCAGGGCACCCTCTAAGTGCCTGAGTTTTTGTCACTATATTCCTGCCACTTCAGATAATGTAAGGCAGCTGGCGAAATATAAATGCTCAGTGACCACAGTTTGGAGATTTCCAAAGATAAAAGTTTTTTCAGTTACTTTGTGGTCAGGTCCATCTGAAAGAACCATTGACTTTTTTAAAAATATTTTTTAAATTAATAGATTATTATTTTTTAAATGTTAATTGAAATATAGTTGATTTACAATGTTGTGTTAATTTCAGGTGTACTGAAAGGTGATTCAGTTTGTGTGTGTGTGTGTGTATGTATATACATATATACACACATATATATATATGTTTTTTAGATTCTTTTCCATCATAGCTTATTACAAAATATTGAGTATAGCTCCCTGTGCTATACAGTAGGTCTTTGTTGGATATCTATTTTATGTATAGGAGTCTGTATATTTTAATCCCAAACTCCTAATTTTTCCCCCCCTTCCTTTCCCCTGTGGTAACCATAAGTTTTTTTTCTATGTCTGTGGGTCTATTTCTGTTTTGTAAATTAATAGATTATTTTTTAGAGCTAGTTTAGGTTTACAGAAAAATTGAGCACAGGTACAGAGTTCCCATTCTCTTCCTTCCCCCATTCCCTTATTATTAACGTATTGCAATAGTGTGGTACATTTGTTACAATTGATGAACCAATATTGATACGTTATTATTTTTTTTAATTTATTTTATTTATATTTATTTTTGGCAGTGTTGGGTCTTCGTTGCTGCGCGTGGGCTTCTCATCGTAGTGTCTTCTTTTGCTGTGGAGCATGGGCTCTAGACACATGGGTTTCAGTAGATGTGGCACGTGGGCTCAGTAGTTGTGGCTTGTGGGCTCTAGAGTGCAGGCTCAGTAGTTGTGGCGCACGGGCTTAGTTGCTCCGCGGCATGTGGGATTGTCCTGGACCAGAGCTTAGAACCCATGTCCCCTGTATTGGTAGGAAGGTTCTTAACCACTGCACCACCAGGGAAGCCCCAATACGTTATTATTTATTAAAACCCATCCTTCACTTTGGATTCACTTTTGTGTTATACAGTTTTATGGGTTTTGACAAATGCGTAATGTCTTTTTTTTTAATATTTGAAATTGAATAACTATAATTTTTTTTAAAACCCCACATTTGTTTATTTATTTTTTTATTTTTGACGGTGTTGGGTCTTCGTTTCTGTGCGAGGGCTTTCTCTAGTCGTGGCAAGCAAGGGTCACTCTTCATCGCAGTGCGCGGGCCTCTCACTATCGCGGCCTCTCTTGTTGCGGAGCACAGGCTCCAGATGCGCAGGCTCATTAGTTGTGGCTCATGGGCCTAGTTGCTCCACAGCATGTGGGATCTTCCCAGACCAGGTCTCGAACCCGTGTCCCCTGCATTAGCAGGCAGATTCTCAACCACTGCGCCACCAGGGGAGCCTGCGGAATGTCTTATATCTACCATTATAGTATCAGATAGAATAATTTCACCTAAAAATCCCCTGTAAGAGACATTGACTTTTATAGCTACTTAAGAAGTGTGTTCCCAGCCTCCTGGCCCTCTGGACACAGTCTAGCTCCACAGGGCTGAATTCTGTAACCAAGAGGTGCTCTGTAGTAATGAGAGATGTGTGGCCTGGTGGTAAAGTGAATTGGCCCTGCTCTGCCACTGCCACATCATTTAGCCTCTCTCATCTGTAAAATGGAGCTAAGTATACAGTACTTGGTACATGAGTATTAGATGAGATTATACATGTAAAGAACTTAGAACAGTGCCAGGTAGATAGCAGGTACTCCATACATTTTAGCTGAAATGATTATTCAAAAATGAACGTAGGTGTAGAACTAAACACATACACACATATACACACACATGAGTACAAGTTAAATTAGGAAAACCCAAATAAGTTCAGTGGGTTGTATCAATGTCAACATCCTAGTTGGGATAGAATCCTACAGTATTGTAAAATATTACTTATCACTGGGGAGATTGGGCAAAGTGCAGCTCTGTTATTTCTTACATGTAGCATGTGAATCTACAATGGTCTCAATAACAATTTCAATTTAAAGTAATTCAGGCAGCGGGGGCGGGGGCGGGCAGTGCTTTAGGGGTTACCAGTTAGAGATGGAGAAATGGCAACGGGGAATCATTGATCACACCCCACCTGGGAACTAAAATCAGCCATCAGGGCCTTTGGGAAAAGTTGGGGAAATTTGGATACAGAATGAGAATTGTGCTCTTATTTTTGTTAGAATGACCTGGGTATTGTGGTTATAGAAGGAAAAAAAGATGAATTTAGTGCCTCAACTCTTCATGGCCTGAACCTGCAAGGCTGTGACAAGCTGATTATTAGAAAGCCTCCCTACATAACTCTTTTTTAAAAAATATATATATTTATTTATTTATTTGGCTGCACTGGGTCTTAGTTGCAGCACAGAGGATCTTCAGTTGCAGCATGTGGGATCTAGATCCCTCACCAGGAATTGAACCTGGTCTCCCTGTATTGGGAATGCAGAGTCTTAGCCACTGGATCCACCAGGGAAGTGCCCCAACATAACTCTTTACTTTAGAGTTATAATCAACACCACGCTCTCAATGTCGGCTCAAAATTTCTAGAAGAGAAACTCAAAAAGCCACAGCAGGCCATTATTTTGCCAAGACGTAAGCAAACAAAAAGTCTTTCTATAAGAGGGTCACCAGCTCTACGGGACATATTCTCAATAAGGAACTATTAATCATACATTATGTGCAAGCTTCCTCCCAAAATGAACTACCCAGATATAAAACGGAACAACAGGCTCTACTGAGGATTCAGCCTCCTTGAATTTGAATGCCACAGATGTATTCCCAGCAAGACAAATGAATGAGTAATTATGACTCAGCACAGTGATAGACTGTATGGTTTAGACAGCGTCATTTCGACTTTAGCCAAGGCGTTTAATGTCCCTGTTTGTAAAACACTTTGTTCCCATAAACAGCTAGATCTTGGGAATTTCCTTATTATCTAACTTTCAAGTTCTTGCAACCGAGGAGTGCATTTCCAGGCATGAAAGTTTAGGGAATGCCTTTTCACTGAAGATATTCACATTGCGTAGAAGTTTTAGATAAAGAACTGCTCTATCTCACCTTCAAAGAATTGTAATAACATATGCATTTTTTTCCTCTCTAAAGATCTTTTGTCGACCAGGCTCCTCTCTTTCTGATCTTTTCTGATAGAAAGTTACCAACATGAACATGCTTGTGGTATTCCTGGAACTGTTATGTTAAACTAAATTTTTAAAGGTATTTTGAATTCAAATACGAAAATAAGCTCCCGTGGGTTATTCTTCCTGAGTGTAGATATATATATTTCTTTTTTTTTTTAACATCTTCATTGGAGTATAATTGCTTTACAATGTTGTGTTAGTTTCTGCTGTATAACAAAGTGAATCAGCTATATGTATACATATATCCCCATATCCCCCTCCCTCTTGCGTCTCCCGCCCACCCTCCCTATCCCACCCCTCTAGGGGGACACAAAGCACCGGGCTGATCTCCCTGTGCTATGCGGCTGCTTCCCACTAGCTATCTATTTTATATTTGGTAGTGTATATATGTCCATGTCACTCTCTCAAAAAATATGGAACGCTTCACGAATTTGCGTGTTATCCTTGCACAGGGGGCCATGCTAATCTTCTTTGTATCGTTCCAATTTTAGTAAATGTGCTGCCGAAGCGAGCACTAAATATATATTTCCATTCCTATATTTTAATTATAAAAATGTGGGGTTTTAAAAATATTTATTTATTTATTTGGCTGTGTCGGGTCTCAGTTGCAGTACGTGGGATCTTTGTTGCGGTGTGCAGGAGATTTTCGTTGCTACCTGTGGGATCTAGTTCTCTGACCAGCGGTCGAACCCGGGTCCTCTGCATTGGGAGTGCAGAGTCTTAGCCACTGGACCACCAGGGAAGTCCCTATAAAATGTGTTTTTAAATGTATGCTTCATGGATCAGATATTTAGGACAGGTACCATCCACACTCCACCCACAGTAGTAGCTCGTCAACACTCAGGGAGTTATTTTTTATAGATTAAATAGAAGAGTTAAATCACATACGAGTAACCTGGGCTACCAAATTTAGTTTCTCTCTTGGTTAGTATTGTTTCTTTCAGCAGCTTTACCCATATATTACAGGTTACTTCTCATTTGTTTGCAATGAAAATATTGTCTCATGTGTTAAAGTTTTTTGCTTTTTTGGTTTTTTTAAATTCAGAAAATGGAGAAGTGTTTGTTCAGATGATGGTTTAGGTATCAACCACAATCTCCCCTTTTGCAAAAAAAGGGGGTGATGGGAGTTGTTGACAATTAACAAGTAATCTCTAGTTCCCTTTCAGATTCCATATCCTTTGAGTCAACTCATTAGGAGCTCAGAAGAATACCCAGAAAGCTATGGCACCTAATATCTGTTTTAAAAAGATAATTTTCTATCTTCCCAACTACTCTTCTCAACTTGAAATGTCCCAGTTGGTTTAGCTTTCCCCAGATTTAAATTTTTCCTGGCACAAAGTTAAAGCTATTTTGGTAAATTTTAGCTTACTTTGCCTTGAAACCCATTGAAGTTTAAGTGATAAATAAAATTATCATTTTTCCTCTGAGCCAACAAACATGAGACATTATTCTGAGAGATGGAAAGGGGAAGTTTACAACCATACTAAGTCAAAGTTTTTGATAAACTAACGGTGGTACCAGCATTAGGTATCCAAAGAACAATATGGCTCTTTAAGGTAAATTTAACTTTGGAATAAGTAGAATAAAAGTAGTTTTCTCTGAGATCCTCTCATTTAAGGCATTAATTTGAGTGCCTTACACACACACACACACACACACACACACACACACACACACACACACCTGCTGTACTTAGAAACTAAGTACCTGGATTAAATTGTATCTCTAGATAGATATTGATAGATAGGAAGATAGATATAACATAGCCGAATGTCAGTTATAGTTTAAAAATATAGACCATGCTAACTATACCTTTATATAAATAAATAAATGGACCAGTTTGTCTCTCTAAAGCCTTTTATGGCTTTAATTGGACTGCTTGTTTCCTTTAGCCTTTCGTTGTTATAGCTATATGGCAGTTAGCCGTACTTGAGTACATATTATAGGTAGGTGTTTTTTTCCCATTAAGTGTCATTTTTACTAGATTCATTTATTTATGTATTTATTTATTTTTGGCTGCACTGAGTCTTCATTGCAGTGCGTGGGCTTCTCATTGCCGTGGCTTCTCTTGCTGCCGAGCACGGGCTCTAGGTGTGCGGGCATCAGTACTTGTGGCGCAGGGGCTTAGCTGCTCCGCAGCATGTGGGATCTTCCCGGACCAGGGCTTGAACCTGTGTCCTCTGCGTTGGCAGGCAGATACTAGATTCATTTAGTTTGGTTTTGAAGGTAAGCTCCTAAAAGCTTGCACTTGAAGCAGCGTACTAAGCCATGCTTAGTACAACTGGAATTGTATCACAGCTCAATATTTTGGGCTTTTTAAAGGTAAAGGAGTAATATTGTTCTCTTCAAAGAGCAAAATCTGTCCTCATACAAAATCTGTCCTTTGGTAGAGAAAGATCCATTCTTTAACGTGGGGAAGATGAATACTTTTCTGGAGCACAGTTTCCGTATCTTCCTCTGTAAGAGTTTAAACTAGTGTCTTATTCTGCAGCCTTTCCAGGCAACCCCTGTTCTTTTCACTTTTATCTTGTCCTTATTTTGGCTTTCCTAAAATAATCTCATTTTCATGGCTTGCATAACTTGAGCATACATTTCCTGATAAAACGCACTTTCCAACCCTTACTCCTTTCACTTAACACTTAAAACGTGTCCTGTCTCCAGTGATTGGAGGTCCTCATTGATTTCAGCTACCAGGATCACCCCCAGATTATTCTTCATATCAGACTTTGCATAGGCTTGGTTTTGTTGACGTGGACACAATTACTTTTTTATTTTCCAAAAGACATGCAGACCTCTTCTTCCTGTCTTAAATTAGCTTTGAGATCTGATTTGTTTCTACCCAACACAAAGGAATATTGCTCATGCTGGATATCTTCACACCTCCCAATCAGTGACTTTCCTGAAAGTTCTTTTTCTTTTTAATAATAATTTTATTTTAATAACTTTATTTTTTTTGTTTTTTTTTGGTTTTTTTTTTTGCGGTACGCGGGCCTCTCACTGTTGTGGCCTCTCCCGTTGCGGAGCACAGGCTCCGGATGCGCAGGCTCAGCGGCCATGGCTCACGGGCCCAGCCGCTCCGCGGCATGTGGGATCTTCCCGGACCGGGGCATGAACCCGTGTCCCCTGCATCGGCAGGCAGACTCTCAACCACTGCGCCACCAGGGAAGCCCCTAATGACTTTATTTTAATAGTGATTTGTGGTTGTGAGGATTCTATGAGTTCATTTATGTAAAGCATTTACTCAATAACTGTTAGTTGTTCTGGATATTCCTACTGGGTTGTTACTACTGGACAATGGTCTTTCTTCCAGGACTGCGTTTTGGATACTGATTGCTCTCTACTTTGGCAGATGTCCATTGTTAGCTCTCTCTTGTTGGTTGATATTGTGGGTTCTCTGCCCTCTTCTGCCTCCACAAGGAACTTTGCACTGTAGTTTCTTTTTATTTATTTATTTCTTTAGGCTGCACCAGGTCTTAGTTGCAGCACGAGGGATCTTAGTTACGGCATGTGGACTTCTTGGTTACGGCATGCCTGCAGGATCTAGTTCCCCTGCCAGGAATCGAACCCAGGCCCACTGCATTGGGAGTGTGGAGTCTTAGCCACTGGACCACCAGGGAAGTCTCTGAAAGTTCTTTTTCTGTCTTTAAAGTCTAGTCCTTGACTGCAAATCCCTCAGAATTCTTACAGTCTATTCATAGAAAATGATGTCCTTTCCTCAAGAAATTTATGACTTAATATGGGGAAGCTGGAAGAGGGGATCAAATATTACATTAGCTTGTTAGGAATGGGTAGAATTAATTTGGAAATGCTTCTTAGATTATGTAGATTTACAGCTGTAGTCTAGTAGTATATAGCTGGATGGATAACTTCCCTGAGACTTCTGACTTCCTCAAAATATTGGAACACTTGTTGAGCTTATTTCTTCTTTTTTGGCTGCGCTGGGTCTTCGTTGTGGCACGTGGGTTCTTCTTCATTGCAGCACTCGGACTCCTCTAGTTGTGGCACGTGGGCTTCAGAGCATGTGAGCTCCTGAGCACAAGGGCTCAGTAGTTGCAACATGCAGGCTTAGTTGACCCGCGGCATGTGGGATCTTAGTTCCCTAACCAGGGATTGAACCCACGTCCCCTGCATTGGAAGGTGGGCTCTTAACCACTGGACCACCAGGAAAGTCCCCGAGCTTATTTCTTATGTTTATCAATATTGACCTGGCAACCTTAATATGTCATGGGAGATAACTGATATGATTATAGTTAGTGGATTGGATATGGGGACCTTCTAATTTAAGGTATATGCATATTTTGTCCTCCTTAAAGAAATGCAGAGAAGTTCAGAAGATCTGATTTTCTCAATGTGATTTTGTAATTTCATGTTAGTTGAAGTGAATTCCCTTGATTCCAAGGTTTAAATGAGACGTGATTAAGACAGAAAGAAACTGGACATCTGAGCAACAGGTGTTTCACGTGAAATTCTCAGCAGTAAACCAGGGAACACAGGAAGGTGTCATATGCAACACACATAGATGGTGTGAAAGAACAAGAGGATGCCAGAGTGGGCAGAGGAGAAATGAAACAAGAGAAGGAGGAGGTAGGGCCAAGCGTGTGAAAAGAATGTTTCAAAAAGGTGGTTGATGGATTTCGAAGAGAGGTACTTTTATTTTTCCTTAGTTTAGGCTATGTTTAGGTGTTCACCTAATTACTCTTTACTTCCATGCAAAATGAGAGAGTGAGTTCTCATACAGAATGCTTGGCTAATGCCCATAAATCACAAGTTTTGTTGATAAATACTTCAAAACAGAAGTATTATTTCTAATGGGTTTTCACTAAGAGAGTGTTTGAGATATATAGGGGTCTACTTATGGAAATTAAGAATATTCTCTCCTTGGTGTTTTTCTCTCCCTGCATCTTCCCTGCCCATACTATTTACTCCACTTGCTTTTTTGACTCGAATGTCAGGTGTTGAACAAGCCCAAAGATTATAAATTTATAATCTCTGTCATCAAATGACCTTAATTTTGCCTTTATTTTTTAATGAGTAATTGGATCATGAGTGAGTTTTAGAAATATTCAACTAAAAACCAGGAACATTGATTAATTTCTGGAGGCCGATAAATAGGACCCTTTTGATTATTTTTATTAAGAAAATATTAGAGATTCCTCTTTGGTTACGAAGTATAAATTTTGTTCACTGCTATGGAATAGCCATTGCCCCAGTTGATGGAGAAATAAATGGGAATTCATTCAAAATTGAAATACCGTATTATAGAAATGATTTTACTTACAAGATTCAATATTTGATTATTTTTTAACTAAATTTTGATGACATTACATATACAAAATTGCATAAGCTTACTATGCTTGTAAAAAAATAAGGAAAAAAAGCAAATTCGAAAAGAATATAATTATCCTCTAAAGTGATCTGATAATGCTTAACCTTTGGGATGGAAACAAGGACAACTTGACCGAAGAAAATGTCATTACCAATCTCCTTGAAGCAAGCAGTGATTAAATGCAAAGGAGCAGTATTTCTTTTCTTTTCTTTTTTATTTATTTAATTTATTTATTTTTGGCTGCATTGGGTCTTTGTTGCTGCACGTGGGCTTTCTCTAGTTGCGGCGAGAAGGGGCTACTCTTCATTGTGGTGCACGGGCTTCTCAATACGGTGGCTTCTCTTGTTTCGGAACACGGGCTCTAGGTGTGCGGGCTTCAGTAGTTGTGGCTCACGGGCTCTAGAGCGCAGGCTCAATAGTTGTGGCGCACGGGCTTAGTTGCTCCATGGCATTGGCAGGCGGATTCTTAACCACTGAGCCACCATGGAAGCCCAAGGAGCAGTATTTCTTTCTTTTTTTTTTCTAAGATGAAATTCTTTATTTCAGATATGGTAGCATTAAGACCATGGAAAGGTATCAAAATAAGCAGTGCTACACGTTTGGAAGGCATTAAAACAAATGTATTAATAATGAAGAAATAAATATCGTATTTCATATTTTAAAATATGTTTACATAGAAATATGGTAGAACATTTTACAATTACTGAATTTTTATGCTTTTCTGCTGCTTAAGAAATTTTCCATAATCCAAAGAATTAATTATGTTCACTTTGTAACTGTAGTTTAAATTATTGGAGGGAATTTAATAAATTAAATTATAGTCAATACTTAGGAAACATTTGCTTACCAAATCATATTTATTTCATGAATATATATGTGTGTATATATATAATATATATATATATAAAAAAGCGTTATAAATATTCTTCTCCACACTCAAAAGACCTTCAGATAGTGAAGAATCATATTAACACAACCAATTTATTTATTGCATTGTCCTTAATCGTTATTAAAAGATGTTAGAAAAAGAGAATGCTCAGATATAGATGCACTTTATTTTAAGAAAATCTTAAGTATCCAAACCGTGGATTCTTAATCCACATAAATAAATGACTGTTCTTTTCATAAAACATAACCATAGTTTTCTCCAAAAGAGCTAGTTTTCCCCCTTATTCATTTAAAGCAGTATTTGTTTCATAAAAATTAAACTCAGAGCTTTTAAGAACTCTTCTATTTATATATGTATGACACACCCATTACTGTATTATACTAGATTACTTCTCATTTTCCTTACATTTTTATTTTTAAATTTTATTTATTTTTTAATTTGGTTGCACCGGGTCTTAGCTGCGGCAGGCGCTCTCCTTAGTTGCAGCTCATGGGCTCCCTAATTGCAGCAGGTGAGCTCCTCAGCTGCAGCTCGTGGGCTTCTTAGTTGCGACATGCAAACTCTTAGTTGCAGCATGCATGTGGGATCTAGTTCACTGACCAAGGATCGAACTCAGGCCCCCCACATTGGGAGTGCAGAGTCCCATCCACTGCGCCACCAGGGAAGTCCCCCCTTACATTTTTAAATTTCAGAAAGTAGAATTTACAAAAGATAATTTTTTTTTAGAAACTTCATGTAATGTCTGAAACATTTATATTAACATATTTCCATACAAAAGTATGTCTTGAGTTGATTGAAGAGTGCTGTAATTTTCCTTGTTCTAAGAAGTTAAACATTTAAAAATTAACATATACTCTCTGTTGCTCACAAGTAAGAATTTTACCTTCTGAATCCTCCTCTCACTAGCTGATTTTTCGATAGGTGTGTTCTCTTTTATTGTTTCATTATGCAGCCTTTGAGTCATTTTAAAGTTATTAAATATTTTAAATTAGATGCAGCAATTTGAAACATCTCATGACATTATAATTTTTTTGAGCAGTTTTTGTGTCTAAGCTCCATGTGCACATGTCTCTAGAAGTGCCTTCTATTTTTCAAATATTTAGCGGAAAAGTTTAGAAATAAACATATCTTGGAAGTTTTTCACATGGGCGCTGTGTACATTCAGGGTCATAAGTACAGTGGGCCCTCCGTATCCACAGGTTCTGCATCACCTCAAATGGAAGATCGACTACTAGCCATTTTATACAGGGGACTTGAGTATCCGCGGATTCTGGTATCCAGGGAGGTTCTGGAACAAATCCCCCATGGATACTGCAGGATGAATGTGTATTGGAAGCTATTTTTTAATACTGCAATGTTTTGTTTTATCTATTTGTTGTGTCTATACTCTAAAATATCTATAGGGAATTTATTTCTCACGAGGATTTAATTGCCAACTTACTACCTATGTAGAAATTTAACATGGCTTTGTGAGTTCCTGGATGTATTTCTAAAGTGTACATAGTACTATGTATCAGCAAGCACAGCGATCCGCTTCCAAAAGGAATGGGATGTCAGTGTAATTACGCTGGTATCCACTGCTTTTCAAAAGTTTGCTTTAAGCCATGCTGCTTTTAAGGAAGACCCTCATTAGTCCCTGTTTTTGCTAATGGACAGAAATCCAAACAGATTTCCACCTTCAGAGAAAAAGTGAAAATAGCAATCAGCATTTGTTTTGCAGGGAGTTGTTATAGAGGCATCACAGGTCTAGTAGCTTGAGTGGCCCCGCCAAGCTCCTTCCCAGGGAAATACATGCAACATCTCAGGATCAAGCCACCATAGCTTTGAACTGTGTCTGTGAGCATCTGTGCTTTATCTCAATATATTTTGTTCATCCATTAGCAAGATGTGTTCTACAGTAATTGCTTCTTCACTTTACACCATTTCAACTTAGGAAAGTTTTCATAGGAAGGATCTACTTTCGGGTAAACCTATATCTCCATTTTATTTTAGGATATGGATAACGCTACACACACACACACACACACATGCACACACACAAACACACAAATCAGGATCTGGACTTTAATAAACCTTATAGAATAATAATGTCTGTTTCATTGCCAAACATGACTGCTTTGGTGTGTATTTGTGTAATGATGGGGCAGGATGGGTAGGGCGTACAGGAGTGAGTTAAGTTAGTACCAATTATACATGGTCAAGGAACCATGGACTCACATATTTCAAGTGACCCAAGACACTGTTGCTATAACATTTTCTCAAAATGGGCTTCCCTTTGCCTGAGAAGAGTAAAATAATATAGTGTAACTTAGCTGAGGAAATTACCATGTGCCCACGAGCCTTGAGAGAAATCAGGTCATCTTCATAGAAATCAGGTAGTAAGCCCTTGCAAAACTTAATATGTATGGTATTTCTTGCTTCCCGTTGTATTCTTACCAGAATTTTGTGACATTCATATTTATGGTAGGCAATGTGCAAACATTTGGCTGTGGCAAATTCTGGACTCTTAATAGGCTGGGGAGAACCAGCAGGAAGGAACAGGGAGGGTGAGTGAGCAGAGTCAGAAGACATTGAAACATGGGGAACAGGTATGGGTACACTGGATTGTCTGTCAGCAACTCAGCTTCACTCATGTCCCCTTAAACATTTTCCTCCCGCAGGGACGAACTCCAGAAATACTGTTCTCAGAATCCCTCTCCAATATGTTTCTGGATTAGATTCTGCTAAATGGTAGACCTTCCCCTGAGGTTTGGAGGGTGCACAAAGGGAGAGCCGTTATTCTCCAGTGGCAGCTGGGATCATCCATGGTGGCTTCCTCTGTCTTCTGGGGTCCTGCTGGAAGTTACCCACTGCGGTGCCACAGGTGGCTGAAGATCTCCAGTGGAAGTTTTCCTGTGATCCCTGTACTTCCTGATTAAATAACTTGGCCAAGGTCAAACAGCTAAGCAAAAAAAGCATGAATTCAAGCTCAAGAACTGAACTCCAGAGCCTATGCTTTTAGCCACTCTCTGTAGTGACTGCTACAGAGTGGAGATGGGATGCTATTCTGCTGTCTTCAAGTGCTCTTGTATTTTCTTTTCATCTTTGACAAGTCATCAGGCCAACCTTTGACCATCCCTTAACTGTATAACTTTAACCTTTTCCATTGCTTCCATTATTCTGTTAAGGCAAAATAGAGCAACAGTCTGTCCTTTCTGCCAGCCGCGACAACCTAAAAGCAAGGCTTTATTTTGTTGAAAGCCTGGAGAGGTACCTTATTTGTAGAATTTATTTAACAACCTTAGCTTAGAGAGACTGTACTGGGGTAGCTTTATTAGCACTTCCCAGACCTCACTGTACACTCCAGTCTCTAGGAGGACATTTCAGTAATAAGCATCCCCACGTCCCACATCAGACCTACTGAATCAGAATCTGAGGATGGGACCCAGACACCTGCATCTTTAACAAGCATCCCCAGGTGATTATCATGCATTCCGATAGATACTGATCCCCATCCTGTGGTCTGAAGATACTACCATTTCAACAGAGGAGAGGGTTATTGGAGGAAGTTCTACATACCCTGCTTCAAACAAAGCAATTCCATTTTTAGCTTGTTTATACATTGGAGTGCCACTGGATTTTATTTGCTAAAAGAGTTCCACTACTTTATTTTTAAACCACTACCATTCTCTCAGTTGAATAGCTCTCCTCAACTCTACATATTTTCCTGTTTAATTCCTCAGTAGCAGCACAAAGTTCCAAATGCCTTTCTTTCCCAGCTCACCAGGACACTTCTTTCCGTTTTGCATTCCATCTCTTCCTGATTCTCATAGGTAACTGGAATTGAGCTGAAAATATTCCCAATTAGAAACACAGTCCTTTATTTTTCTCTCAGCAATGAAATCATTGCATGCATATAATTACACAATGGAAACACTGAAGAAAGCTCCTTGGTTTTTCTTTGAACAGATTTCCATATATCTATGTGACCTTGTTTATGTTTGTCATTTATACTAATATGTTCTGAAAGCAAAAGGAGTATTTAATTTGCTTGACATAATATTCAAAATCTGAGTCAGGTGTACTTTTTTAAAAAAGTTAATTAATCAATTTTTGGCTGCATTGGGTCTTCGTTACTGCACACAGGCTTTCTCTAGTTGTGATGAGCAGGGGCGGCGAGCAAGGGCTACTCTTTGTTGCTGTGCATGGGCCTCTCATTCTGGTGGCTTCTCTTGTTGCAGAGCACGGGCTCTAGGCGCACAGGCTTCGGTAGTTGTGACACGCTGGCTCAGTAGTTGTGACTTGCAGGCTCTAGAGCGCAGGCTCAGTAGTTGTGGCGTATGGGCTTAGTTGCTTCAAGGCATGTGGGATCTTCCCAGACCAGGGCTTGAACCTGTGTCCCCTGCATTGGCAGGCGGATTCTTAACCACTGCACCACCAGGGAAGTCGTGAGTCAAGTGTACTTACAAGCTAAGATCACTATGCTAAAGTAATGGTTTCCGTCATTTAATGAAACTATTAGGTTTTTGCCCTGTGTTTAATGACTAGAGACCGTAGATTCTATGTTGTGAGTCGAAGGAATTAGGGAAGGAGAGTGAACAGTACCAAGTAAAATTCCTGATGATGGCTAGAGATGGATTTCAAAGCACACACCAATCACATCACACTCACATACAAAGCCCAGAATATTTCAGAATTTTTGCCTGATAAGAATTATATGAACTTAAAAAATATATGTACTATTTTAAAACTTTAATATGTATTTACATCACTTTCATATATAGTTATGAAATATGTCTCTGAGAAAACTGCAGACGCCCTGAAGTGTTTTAATTTCTCAACTGATGCAACTATTGCCACCCCTCCCTTGTCTGAGCACCAAACCCTGTACCTTTTACCCATTATCTGTGAAACATCACGCAAAGCACTTTATGTGCATCATCTCAAACCATTCTCAGTATAATGACAGGATGTAGCTATCATATATTATTCCATTGTACAGATAGGAAAGCTAAGGCCTAGAGATGTTAGGAAACTTTCCCAAGGCGATACTGCTAGGGAACAGAGGAAGCTGGATACACATCCTAGGGTTTTAATTCATCAATTTTTTTTTTTTTTTTTTTTGCGGTACGCGGGCCTCTCACTGTTGTGGCCTCTCCCGTTGCGGAGCACAGGCTCCGGACGCGCAGGCTCAGCGGCCATGGCTCACGGGCCCAGCCGCTCCGCGGCATGTGGGATCTTCCCGGACCGGGGCACGAACCCGCGTCCCCTGCATCGGCAGGTGGACTGTCAACCACCGCGCCACCAGGGAAGGCCCTAGGGTTTGAATTCTAGCAACCAAGTGCCTACCATGATGCTATTTTGCCCAGTTCTCCAGTGAAACAAATGTTAAATGTCAGCTGGCCAATCACTAGCCAAATCTCTTTTCTCCTCTGCCTTTTACTACTTCCTCCTTTTAAGGTTCAGGAGGTAGCATGCTCTGGTGGGATAAGCCCTGTCTCTGTCGCTTTGGCAGATACATGAACTTGGCAGATGTATCAATTATTTCAACCCTATGAGCTTCAATTCCTCTGAAAAATGGGCACATCGACCCTACAGGGTTGCTGTGAAGATGAAACAAAATAATATGTATGGATGTGCTCTACCCAGGGCCCAGTCAATGGGCGTTCAATAAATGCGAGCTTTTCTTCTTGCCTACTTTTCTCTTTTTTTTCTTTGTTATTAGCTCCACAAAAACAAACAAATGGACACAAAAACCCTAAGCTGCTTTTTATTCTATGTTCTTTGTGTCCCCATAATTGGAGGTGTTCAAAGAAAAAAGTGAATGACTCCTTGATGGAATGTTGTGGCTGGGATTGAGGCCATCTGGGTTACTGGCTTCACCAACACTTAATTCACCTTAACTCTCCACTTCTATGATTCCATGACAAATTACTGATCAGAATGTGTCATTTTATTTTTAAAGGATTTAGTTACGGGTAACTTTACCCTCTTCACCTCTTTTTTTGGTTACCTCTTATTGTGTCAAAAACAGATGTGAAGCAGAATGACCTCAAAGGGTGCAGTCGAGTGAATGGTAGTGCATTCATTTAATAGCCTGGTATACAAATTGATGATAATAAAGTAGAACAGAAATACATGCTTTTATATCTATTCCGGTTTAGCGACTGCCCAGATTGTGATCGATAAGTCATTCAAAGGAAGTCTATGTTGCCAGAAAGTCACTTCAGATTCTTTAACAAATTTCTCTACTATTGGACACCTAAATTTTGTATTAGGGTCAACTCTGGCTTCTGGATCCTAAAATTTTGGTAAAAGTTAATTCTTGCTCACATGAAGCACAATGTTCCTAGTCAGGATGGTCTTCCACATGGTTGTTCCAGGGAAGGACCCAGGCTTCTTCCTCTAGTAGCTTTATCATCATCTAGGGCTTTGGGTTTCTTCACTGGGTTCTTTGTATCTCACCAACATCAGGACAAGAGAGCATGAAGGATCGCTCAGGAGGTAGTTAGGGACAAGAACTTGAGGCTGTTTGTATCACTTCTTTTTTTTTAATTTAATTTTTATTTTATATTGGAGTATAGTTGATGTACAATGTTGTGTTCGTTTCAGGTGTGCAGCAAAGTGATTCAGTTATGGATATACATGTATCCATCCCTTTTCAGAGTCCTTCCCCATATAGGTCATTACAGAGTATTGTGTGGTATCGCTTGTGCTCACATTCCATCACCCAGAAACGCGGTCCTATAATCACCTGTAGCAGCAGAAGAGGCTGGGAAATGTAGTCCAGCTGTGTGTCCAGGAAACAGATTTTGCTGACGATCCCGCAGCTTCTGCCATAGGTTATTTCCAATGTATGGCTAGCATAAACAACTCTGGGATGAACACCACTTTATTTCAATCTTTGGTCACATTCTTAAACTTTTCCTTAGGATGCATTAGGTACAGTGGAAATGTAGCCAAAGGCTAACTTTAAAACACATTTTCGCATTTTGATACAGTCAACTGGCCTTCTGGAAAGTTGGATTAGTTTGCTACACATTAGGATTACCCAGGGAGCTTTTAAAAAATCATAACGCGCAGGTTACACTGTGGACCAGTCAAATCAGAATGTCTGGGGGTGAAACCAGACATCAGTGTTTTAAAAAGTCTCCAAGTGACCCAATGTGCAACAGAATTTGGGAACTACTGCCTTAGGGATTCCAGACCAGAACATTGAAGGACAATGTTTGTGTCTGTTAGTGACAGCACAGTGGTCCAGAACTACCTATAACAGGACTATCACATGTCAGAGAAATAGACTTCTAGCCTGTGTAAGTCTGTTATTTGCAATCTCAGTTACAGCCACTGAACCTATATACTAATAAAGGTGGGTTACTGTCATTAAAACTGACTGACTTTATTTCACAGGGAAAAAATGTCTTCTCCACCAGCATTATATAATGGTAATCATTTTTCCATATATATATTTTTTGCGGTACACCCATCTCTCACTGCTGCAGCCTCTCCCGTTGCGGAGCGCAGGCTCCGGACGCGCAGGCTCAGCGACCATGGCTCACGGGCCCAGCCGCTCTGCAGCATGTGGGATCTTCCCGGACCGGGGCACGAACCCGTGTCCCCTAAATCGGCAGGCGGGCTCTAAACCACTGCGCCACCAGGGAAGCCCAAGAAGTATGCTGTTTCAGAATCCTAGTCAATTAGAAATGAGCATTAGTTTCTTCAGCTGTAAAATGATATCTATCCCTTAGGGTTGGTGTCATTATCAAGTTAGACGGTTGGGAACGTGATTGATAAATTTTAATCTCTGTATACATTCTAGTTATTTTGAGAATGATGTTCCGGTAGACCTTGAATGGCTACCCTCATTTTCAAGTCCTTTCAAAAATTCAGTGCCTTTCTTTTATTACCAAATTTGAGAAATTAAAAGACTGCTATTTTCCAAAATGTCCGTTCTCCCCATCCTGAAGTGAGAAACATCAGACACATCCTGGAGTGAGTGAGGCCAGAGTAAACTATTTTCTAGATATTTCCTCTCCCCCAGAGATCTTAAAGTGGTGGGCACAGGTTATAAGTCAACAAGAACTTAAACAAAGTTGTCAGCCAAAAGATGCCTTCTTGGGACTTCCATGGCAGTCCAGTGGTTAAGACTTCGCCTTCCAGTGCAGGGGGTGCGGGTTTGATCCCTGGTCAGGGAGCTAAGATCCCACATGCCTTGCAGCCAAAAAACCAAAACAAAACAAAAGCCATATTGTGACAAATTCAATGAAGACTTTAAAAATGGTCCACATAGGGGTTTCCCTGGTGGCGCAGTGGTTGAGAGTCCGCCTGCCGATGCAGGGGACACGGGTTTGTGCCCCGGTCCGGGAAGATCCCACATGCCTCGGAGCGGCTGGGCGCATGAGCCGTGACCGCTGAGTCTTTGCGTCCGGAGCCTGTGCTCTGCAACGGGAGAGGCCACAACAGTGAGAGGCCCGCGTACCGCAAAAAAAAAAAAAAAAAAAGGTCCACATCAAAAAAAAAAAAAAAACTTAAAAAAATGGGAATAAAAAAAAAGATGCCTTCTCTTTTCAACTGCCACCCGTGTCTCTGGTCACATAGGGAATGGGTATGGATGGAGCGAGTCTGTGGAATATTACTCTAGCTCCCACCCTTTGCCTCCTCTTCTAGATTAGTCGTGAAATGCCAGCAGCATGCTGAACCTCCGGCAGCTCGTGATCTGTATTGCTGTTATAAATACAGTAAAACTGGGTGTTGAGCACTGTCGAAGGTGTCCATCACTAGCCTATCAATGGCATTACTATAGAAAAGAACGTAACTCATCATAAATGGCATTTCGGTGTTGTAAGGTTGGTGGGAAAGTTATCTGTATGTTCTAAAAGAGGCGTTCAAAGCAGAGTCTCTCCACAGAACAGAAACTAACATTAGAAAATAACGACATTTATTGAATGTGTCAGTAACTGTAGATGTTTGTACGCCTCTGTGTGCACACACATGCGTTGGTGACGAGGCTGAACGGTAGGATGAGGTGAGGGACAAAGGTTGGGTGTTGGAAGATAAGAAGAAATAAGGACTGACCCTTCCCACAAGGCATTTTAAACTTAGTTGGACGTTTTCCTAAGAGATGGCCATGCTAAGAATACTTTGCCTAGTATGCATTAGTGAGAGAAAATTAACCAACTGTACCCTGAGTCCACAAGAACTAAAATGATAAAAATAAAAAATGTTGCAAACACTAGAATGCAGCTTTCCTCTACTCTGTCTCCAATATAAATGGTAATAAACCACTGCCAACATGTTGATGCCACCAGAAGTCAAGGACTTGAATTTTGGGTATTTGCTCAAGGTTTTCAATTAATACTCTAACTCACAGACCCTGCACAATAATGGCTGCCCAAGGATGTCTAGGTCTTAATCCGTGGAATCTGTGAATATGTTACTTTGCATGGAAAAAGAGAATTTGCAGATCTCATTAATGAACTTGAGATGGGGAGACTATTCTGGATAGATTGGGGGTTTGGGGGGGAGAGCCCAACCTAACCACATGAGTCCTTAAAAGCAAAGAAAATTTCCCAGCTGAGGTCAGAATCAAAGGGAGATGTGACCATGTAAGATTAGTTGGAAGGATGCAGTATGGCTGGTTTTGAAGATGAAGCAAGGGAACCATGAGTGAATGTGAGTAGCTGCTAAAAGCTGTGTCCACTACAAGCTAGAAGATGCAAGGATTCTCCCCTAGGAAGGAACGCTGTCCTGCTGACACCTTGATTTTAGCCCCATGAGACCTGTTGCCACCTTCTAACCTCTAGAACTCAAAGATAATAAATTTGGGTTGTTTTGAGTCAGTGAGTTTGTGATAATTTGTTACAGCAGTAATAGAAAAAAAAAATCCTGTCTTTAAAAGTCCCCTCCGTAGGAAAGTGGCGGGGGTTGGTGGTGGGATGAACTGGGAGATCGGGATTGACATATATACACTAATACGTGTAAAATAGATAACTAATAAGAACCTGCTGTATAAAAAATTAAAAAAAAAAAGTCCTCCCCCTAGAACAATTTCCCCCTTTATTTATCCTACAGTTGTTTTGTTCTTGAACAATAGATGGTGCTAAGCATCTAGTGTTGTCAACCAGATCCTCCAGTTTGAAATAATTAGGACCATATGACAACAGTTGAAACAGTTACTCATGAAAATCTACAAATCACATAGTTGGGGATTCAGAAAACCTTCCTCAGAGTAGTGATGAACGCCAGGATGTTGGAGATAGGGTTGCTATAATTCAAAAGTAACTACTTATTAAAAACTCAAAGAACAATAAAACATATTTTCTGTTTGCTATATCGAATTGCTTACATCCCTTAAAAATATTAAAACTTGAACTTCAATCCTCCTTCAAAAACACTGAACACCCTGAGGCCACACAGTATATGAAAGTGAATCGGAGATGAGAAGCTACAGGGAAAAGATGCTGCCAAAGGAGTTATGCTGCTGTTGCTGGCTTTTTTACATGTGGTGTGATACAACACTTAAGAAAAGCAGTGGAAGATAGCATTCATGTTTTTCTTGCAAACTATTCACTGTATGTTTTCTTATTAGTGCTGACTTTGAACAAATGCAACCTTATTTATATTTAGTCCCTAATGGGCAAGATTATATCAGTTTGACTAATTTTTAGTAGTCTAAAGTATCTGTAGATTTTTGATATTATTACAACTTGTAAAAGCATGATCTGTGCTATGATAATATTTTCGACCACAGCTCTATATTCAATTCTCTTCAGTCTAATATAATAAGACGGGTGGTTGGCATCTTGGATTTGATGACTAGCGTTGTATAATGTATCATTTCGGGACTCAAGTAAACCCTCTTATAAGAAGAGGGAAAGAGGGTGCATTCTGAGGTCTTTGGGGAGCCAGTGAATGGAAAGATTTAGGAGCGCTCAATGATCTCAGTATCAGTACGATCACTGCTTCCATCCTTTTCCTTTCCTAAACGATAAATTAAAGATACTCGTTTTCTGAATAAAAGCAAACACAACACCTGAAGGATGAATATTTTTCAACTGAGAGTGCAGGCAGGCAATACATATCCACTTAGAAAAACCACAAACTCTTGGGAACTGAACGATGAATCCTTTGAAATTCTGCGACCGTCGACTAGAAACATAGATAATGACAGAAATGTCAAGGGGACAGCATATAATGTCAAGGAGACATCTCATTTCTCTTTAGGTAAATAACTTCTTAATCTCCTCTAAGCACAATTCAAGATTTTATCTATTTGAAAGCCTCCTCCATCACTCAAGGGCCAATCCCTGGAAGACTCTGCTCCTACATAGGTAAGAATCAGGCCAAGAGACAGTACTTATGCACACTGACTACCCCATACCACGGTGTATTCTGAGTACAATTATATTCAGCTTGCACTCTTGAATTAGTGAAATTAAAGAAGTGTTTAAAGGGACTGAATCAGGAGAAATACAAGTCATCAAGGGCCACACAAATGAAGAAAGATATTCTTTAAAAATTAAAATCAGGACTTCCCTGGTGGCGCAGTGGTTAAGAATCCGCCTGCCAATGCAGGGGACATGGGTTCAATCCCTGGTCTGGGAAGATCCCACATGCCGCGGAGCAACTAAGCCCGTGTGCCACAACTACTGAGCCCATGCACCGCAACTACTGAAGCCCATGCACCTAGAGCCTGTGCTCTGCAACAAGAGAAGCCACCGCAATGAGAAGCCCGTGCACCGCAACCGAGAGTAGCCACCGCTCGCTGCAACTAGAGAAAGCCCACGCGCAGCAATGAAGACCCAACACAGCCAAAAAAAAAATTAAAATCAATTTCTAAAATCTGTTCAAGTAAGGAAGAAGCCAGAGCTATGATTTTCAATTGAGGAACCAGGGAATTGTCAAAAGTTTTTACTTTTAGCAGTGTCACAAAACGTGAGAGCATTTTCTTTCTTTTTTTTTTTTAATCATATGGTTTTTATTCTTCGATTTGTTAATATGGTATATCACATTGATTTGCGTATATTGAAGAATCCTTGCATCCCTGGATTAAATCCCACTTGATCATGGTGTATGATCCTTTTAATGTGTTGGATTCTGTTTGCTAGTATTTTGTTGAGGATTTTTCCATCTATATTCATCAGTTATATTGGTCCCTAGTTTTCTTTTTTTGGAGTATCTTTGTCTGGTTTGGGTATCAGGGTGATGGTGGCCTCACAGAATGAGTTTGGGAGTTTTCCTTCTTCTGCAAATTTTTGGAAGAGTTTGAGAAGGATGGGTGTTAACTCTTCTCTAAATGTTTGATAGAATTCACCTGTGAAGCCATCTGGTCCTGGACTTTTGTCTGTTGGAAGATTTTTAATCACAGTTTCAATTTCATTACTTGTAATTGGTCTGTTCATATTTTCTATTTCTTCCTGGTTCAGTCTTGGAAGGTTATACCTTTCTAAGAATTTGTCTATTTCTTCCAGGTTGTCCATTTTATGGGCACAGAGTTGCTTGTAGTAGTCTCTTAGGATGCTTTGTATTTCTGCCGTGTCTGTTGTAACTTCTCATTTTTCATTTCTAATTTTATTGATTTGAGTCCTGAGAGCATTTTCTTAAAAATCTAATGTCATGGTCAAAATGCTCTCACAACCTAATTGTTAGGAATTTATAAAATTATTTGCAGCGTATTTATATACTTTATAGGAACGGGTGAGAAATTGTGTATGGCAAGGGGGAGGGGTGGCGGACGGTGGAAGTAGAGGCAACAGAGGGCTGGTGGCAGAGAGAGGTGACAAAAAAATCAGTCTTATTTAAAACTGACTTAAATGACCACCAGAGGGACTCCAAAGTTCACTCATTGATATTGTACTCCAAGCAAGAAACGTTTTTGAAGATTTAGATTTAGGAATACGCTAAATAGTTAAAATATGGATAAAATACAGCAATAGGTGTTAGCCATTAATTCAGAGGAAGAAACTCAGATGCTTAAAATTGAGAGTTTTCAAAGACCACCAGTGGGGATAGAAAAGACTGTAATAATTGATATGAGAGATTTGTTAAATAGTTAAATTTGGTCTGGATTTAAAATGCTGTTTTATTTCCCCAAATTTCCAGTCTCTGTTCTGCCAGAAGGTGTTGCTGTAATATAGCTGGGCTTGGAGGACAAAGTAATGTGGGATGAAATGTGGTCAGACTGAATAAAAATGTAAACCATATAAGTATATAGAATTCAGGCACAAAGCTATCCATTATATGGGGAAAAGAGGGCTTTACTGTAGTATGTGTCCTGCTATAAATAGTTCAGCAAAATGTAAACATGAAATATTTCCCCAGTGATATTTGCAGCCATATAAACAGTAACCCTACTTTTCTTTTCATTAACTCTCATTTCTTAATAAAGGGACTTCTGTAGGGTGAAATTTGGGAAAAAATAGAAATGATCTGTAACTTTTTTTATAACAGGCTATAGCATACATGGAATAAAAACTGGAATTTAAAACCAGCAGATTTTTTTTTGTTGTTTTTTACAAACCAAAGCTTTGCTTTAATGTATGAAGTCCCATATGTTATAGAAACAAGCACAGTGGTGCACAAAGGAAGAAAAACTAACAAAGGATTGAATAAACTGGAATACAATCTTCTTTTTTTTTTTTTAAGTTAGGATTTCTTCCAATATTGGTAAACAAAACTCAAACTGAATACTTCTTTTAAAAATCTCACACAGTCAAAATTTTAAAACTGTTAAAATGAATGTCTTTTTAACTGAGTTAAAATGTATTTTCACTCAGACTTAATCCAGAATATATTAATTTTACTCTCAAAATTCAGACCAAGGCAACTCATTTTTTTTTTTTTTTTTTTTTTTTGCGGCACGCGGGCCTCTCACTGTTGTGGCCTCTCCCGTTGCGGAGCACAGGCTCCAGACGCACAGGCTCAGCGGCCATGGCTCACGGGCCCAGCCACTCCGCGGCATGTGGGATTCTCCCGGACCGGAGCACGAACCCGCGTCCCCTGCATCGGCAGGCAGACTCCCAACCACTGCGCCACCAGGGAAGCCCGGCAACTCATTTTTTTTATGAAGAAGTCCATACCATGCAAGGCAAAATAGATCAAACATTTAAAATATGGGACTACAGCTTACCCCAAGTTAGCTCAGCACAGGTGAACAAACCAAAAATAAACTAAGGGACATAGATAATCCAGCCTCCTTTAAAATACTAGGTCTCAACCTTCCTATTTTCCAGTTTTATTTTTAAACCAAATTGGTAAAAACGGATCACTGGAGTTTGGAAATGCCCTTTCCACCCTGTTTTGCCCAGCTTACACTTCACTCATATTGAAAATTTGGCCCAGGTGTGATTTTTGTGCAGAAAGTTTTCTCTGAACCGAGGACTAGGCAAGCACCCCTCGTTGGTGTTACAGAGCACCCTGTACTGATTTCCACCATTACACATACTGTGTTAAAAACAGGGCCAACCCTTACTTGTCTAATGCTTAGCACCTTATCCGCAAGTTGGATAAATATCTGTAGGACTGAACTGAACTGAAACTAATTAAGACTAGATAATCCAAAAATAGCTCTTTGGCAATCAGTTGTGTGTTGCCTTCAATCCTCAGTTGTAATTACCTCTGTAGAGCTTTGTGGAAAATTGAGAATCCTGCTTCTTTTTTTTTAAAAAAAGCAAGACAAACCCTGCAAGGATAGGCCTGATTTAGGAGGTCTGCACCCAGATGTGTTTGAATGTTGTGCTGTGAACCACATGGCTGCAGAAGAGGGCAGCAGGGTTGTGTCTAGTGTTTAGGATCTCCTTACTGATTTCTTCTTTAAGGGAGAATAAAAAGGGGAAAAGTATCAGGACTAATAACCAGATTTCAAAGTTCTGAGAGTTCCACAGAAGAAGAGCTTTGGAAGATTGTAAAATACATTCTGAGAACTTTTTTTTTTTTTATCTTAGATATGTGAATGACAGGAGATCCAGGGAAGTACTCATATTGTGAACTCATTAAGAATGTTGAGCAAAAACTCCATAAAACTGCCATAACATTTTTCAGTTGTAGAGGTAAAAGAAGTAATTATGCGACTTCAATGAAATAATTTTTCAAATCAAAGTCAGAGATGTAATTTATTATGTTAAATGTTTTACTTCCTCCATCTTTTTGTTTGTCTAAGGTACATTATTTTTTCCCTGTGTCATGAGCATATTTGAGCACCCTTGGTTTTTTGTTTTTAGTTGAAATGTAATTGACATACAATGTTATATTAGTTTCAGGTGTACAACATAGTGACTCAATATATGTATATACTGTGCAATGATTAGCACAATAAGTAGAGCACTGTTGTTTTTATCATCATCTCTGATGTGTATGGAAAGGTTCTTGATTAATCCAGAGAAAGTTCTAGTCCAATTACTAAGTCATGAAGCATTTTAAAAGGAGATATTTTTGTTTCTATTCCGTAAGTAACCCTTTTCTATTTTATATGAACAAGTTAAAAACTACTATATATTCGCATGGCAGCTTTCATTGATCCAAACAGAAACTCAACAGTAGATTTGATTCTGTTTGGGAAGGAATAAATTACCTATTTTAAGGTTATTTCCTAACTATTTCTAGGCCCCCAAGTAGTGGAGAGCCAATAACCTGAACAAAAGCAAGCAGTATTTCCCTCAGTATGGAGATTGGATCCTTAAACCAAGGTAGCAGCCAATGGAGCAGTTTTTCCATGTAAAAGAGATATTAATAAATGACTAAGTCTATGTGATACAAAGTGAGATGGAGCTTTACACCTTATATCCTTATATTCAAGAGAGAACTATATTCAGTAATTAAGGTTGTGACGTCATCTGGTGCAATTCTGTACACTAATAAGATTAAGTGAAAACCAGGCAAATCTACAGCTAACTTTATGTCAAGAAGGCATGGACTATTCATTTAAAAAATATCTATTGAGGGGCTTCCCTGGTGGCGCAGTGGTTGAAAGTCCGTCTGCCGATGCAGGGGACACGGGTTCGTGCCCCGGTCCGGGAAGATCCCACATGCCGCGGAGCGGCTGGGCCCGCGAGCCATGGCCGCTGAGCCTGCGCGTCCGGAGCCTGTGCTCCACAGCGGGAGGGGCCACAACAGTGAGAGGCCCGCGTATCGCAAAAATAAAATAAAATAAAATAAAATATATCTATTGAATGCTTACTATATGCCAGGCACTGTTCCAGGCTCTCGGGATTCATGAGTAAACCAAACAGACAAAGATCCCTGCTTCTGTGGGTCTCACATTCTAGCAGTGGAGTCAGGGGATAGAAGCCATGTGGCAAGAGCTGGAGAGCAGGAGGGAGGGAAGGAGGAAATAAGGTCAAAGGGGCTTGGTGGGAGCAGATCATGTGGACCCCACAGGCCATCGTGAGCACTTTGATTTAACTCTGAGCAAGATGAGAGCCCCTGGAGGGCTTTGAGCAGAGGAGTGATACAATCTGGGTTACTTTTGAAAATGATCCTTCTGGCTGCTGCCCTGGGCATAGCCTGTAGCAGCAGGCAGGGCTGTTAAGATGCTATTAGTAATCCAGGTAAGAGAGGATGATGGCTTGGACCAGGGCGGTAGTTGTGGAGACAGTAAGAAGGGTTTGGAATCTGGATATATGTTGAAGGTAGAGCTAATAGGATTTCCTGCTAAATTAGATAAGGTGTGTGTGTGTGTGTGTGTGTGTGTGAGAGAGAGAGAGAGAGAGAGAGGGAGAGGGAGAGGGAGAGGGAGAGGGAGAGGGAGAGGGAGGGGGGGAGGGAGGGAGGGAGGGAGGGAGGGAGAGAGAAGAATAATGATAAGGTTTTCATCCTGATCATCTGGAATATGGGGAATATGGAAAATAGGAAGGAAAAAGTTGGCAACAAGTATAAACAACTCTCTCAAGCAGTATTCATAAAGAGAGAAGCAAAGAAATGGCACACCAATCACAGGAGACATGGAGTCAGGAGAACAGTATTTTAGGTGGGAGAAATAGCATGTTAATAGGCTGACGGGGATGATGCACTAGAGATGGAAAATTTAATGATGCAGGAGGGAGGGGCAGATTTCTGCAGTGATGTCTTTAGTAGGTTAGAGGGACTGGGATCCAGGGTCTGAGTGGAAGGTCAGGCTTGAACAGGAGAGCAGACAATTCACCTATGGTAACCAGCAGGAAGGTAGCATATGTAACTGAGGCAGGACCGGAACTCAAATGAAGGTCTGTTGGACTCAGAGTTCAAGCTCTGTCCACTATGCTACATGAAGGGAAGAAAAAATGAAGCTAATCATGGCATTAAAACACCCACTCAGATGATCTATGTACCCGTCATAATCAGGGAAACCCAGAGATGCGTCATGATGTGACGGAAAGCATGGGCATTTTAAGGCCTCATTTGATCCTCCACTGGGTGTGTGACCCATCATCTGTTAGGTGAGAATAACATTACCTGCAGTGCCCTTTTTCCAGGGTTGTTGTGAAGATCAAATGGAGCCATATATATGGAAGTGCTCCAAGCTATAAAGAACTATACAGAACACGGTGTAATAATCAAGAGTATTAACCACCTCAGGTCCTTTGTACTTCTTGTTCTCTCTGCCTGGAATAATTTTACACTTGTTCTTTGCACATCTCTCTTGATTTTAGCATTCTTCTCTCAGCTCAGAGAGGTCCTCTTTGACCACACAAAAGTGGCCCCCATGCCCCATACTGACTCGGTCATTCTCTATCCCCTTGCTATATTTTAATATCTTCTTAGCACTTATACATATTTGAAATCATCTTACATAATTATTTGTTAGTTTACACATTGATTGTCTTCCGTACTGAAATAGACTCCATAAGAAGGGCAATCTTTTTCACTAGTTTTCCCCAGAACCTAGAACAGTGCCTCACACATAGTGGGTCCTCAATAAATATCTATTGAATATTATTATTATCTTAATTGCCCTAGAGATAATTTGCCAAAATAAAATACCAATTTAAAGGAAATACTGAAAAGCTGTTACCTTTTTAAGTTTCATTATTTAACGGCACAGCAACAATAAACGACTCCGATTTAGTGGAAACTTCCAAAATAGTCTCCTAACAATTCTCCTCTTCTGTGATTTCCCTCCAGGAGGAAAATCTTATTTGATGTGCTTAACAACTGTATTAATTCATCACCGTGACAAACATCAGAGAATTGTAACAAATTGCAGGTCTTAGGAAACATTCAATCGGTATTAAGCCAAGAAAGGAGACCTGTCTCTAGTTTTAATGGAGTTAGAATCTCCCTTCTTAGAGCACGTTAATGCCCTTTTATTGTTTTGCTGGACTATAGTAAAGAAAATTTATGGTGCAAAAGAATGTCTATGAAGGGAGGTGTACTCAGGGTCTGGGCCCAAGACACAGTGGACTGTTCTCCCCTTCCGAAAGGGCTTGCAGAGATAGCCTTTGGACCTCCTTGATACTTAGCAGGAGTTCCTGTGATTGTGCATGACCTCCACCATTCCTGTGAACTGTGCTCTCCAGAATGGGAGAATTATATGCTGTGGTCATTTGGCTTTTGCTTCCAAAGACTTGGTTATTTTTCAGTTGGGTTAGTATGCTCCACACACCAGAATTGGTCACAGAAAAATTAACAGGCGACATTTGCTAACAGGATAGACAAGTGTGAACTGACCCAGTATATTGAATAATAGATGACTGTCCAGTGATAAAGTCAATTTACAGAAGGACTGTGGGCTAGATTTTATTCCCCAGTATTTCTTTACTTCCTGTGTTAATTGATGTTGTGTGACTTGTGTTATTTTTTGTAGCAGAAAAAAAATCTCTTACTCCAAATACTATCGCTATCTTGCATGCCTTTATTTCTTCTTCTCTCCTTCCTGCCATCCCTCCCTCCCTCTCTCTTTCTCTCCCTTTTTTCCTTCCTTTTTCCCTACTTCCCCCCACCTTCTAGTCTTTTTCAAATGCTCTCTGTAGAATGAGGGTCTTTCAAGGAGCCTATAATCCATCCTTCTTAGAATTTGCCTCCAAAAAGGAGAATAAATCTAAAGTAACAGAAAGTTCATCTAGCCTACATTTCTGTTAGAAAGAGATTTCCATCATCGGTTTGCTTCCCTGTGTGAACATTCAGAGCCCTGTGTGCAGCTGCAGAGATAAGAACTGTGAGTTATGCTGCAGAGTTGACTCTGACCAAGATGATGGCCCATCAAGCAGCCATGTGAGCAAAAATAGATCATTTTCTTTTTCTTCCCTGCACTGGAGCATCAGAGTCTAAAAAGGTAGAACTTTTTATTGAATTCTCTTAATTTACCGAGAAGATATTTCCAAGGAAGGCCACGTGGATTTGAAGCAATGAAAATCAGGTTCATTTTCTCCTGGAACTATAAAATACCACTGCCTCATCATCCATCATCCATATTTCTAGCCCTTTGTGCATCTTATATGAGCCTTATCTCTCTGATTGTGACTGTTGACCTTCCCTCCTCACTGGACCATGAGTTCTTAAAGAGTAATGTGTCTTGGTTACTTTGAAACTCCCCAGGCATACATAGTTGGATCACACAATAGGTGGTAAGTGTTTGAGCAATGAATGAATCAATGAATGAGTTACATTAGAATATACTTCTTTTTTTTTTTTCTTGCCGTACGCCGGCCTCTCACTGTTGTGGCCTCTCCCGTTGCGGAGCACAGGCTCCGGACGCGCAGGCTCAGCGGCCATGGTTCACGGGCCCAGCTGCTCCGCGGCATGTGGGATCTTCCCGGACCGGGGCACGAACCCGTGTCCCCTGTACCGGCAGGCGGGCTCTCAACCACTGAGCCACCAGGGAAGCCCAGAATATACTTCTTACTGAAGTCTGTGTCAAATCCTATACTTTTTAAATTAATTAATTAATTAATTAACTTTGGCCATGTTGGGTCTTCATTGCTGCACGCGGGCTTTCTCTAGTTGCGGCGAGTGGGGGCTACTCTTCATTGCAGTGCACAGGCTTCTCATTGCAGCGGCTTCTCTTGTTGCAGAGCACGGGCTCTAGGCGTGTGGGCTTCAGTAGTGGTGGCTTGTGAGCTCTAGAGGGCAGGCTCAGTAGTTGTGGCGCACAGGCTTAGTTGCTCCGTGGCATGTGGGATTTTCCTGGACCAGGGCTCGAACCCATGTCTCTTGCATTGTCAGGCTGATTGTTAACCATTGCACCACCAGTGAAGTCCCCTATATTTTTTAAAAGATCACATAATCTGTCACTACACCCCAGAACTATGTACCCTTACTGTTCCCTCAGTGGCTTGAGCTGGAAAACTCTGTACTGCCTTTTAGCAGAGGGTGGTACGTGAACTGTACAAACTATAGATCAATTCACATCAAGTAGGCTTGCAAGAAATGTTAACACATAGCTACCAACAAGGCAGTGAAACATCCCAGAAACAAAATTATAAGTACATTTACGTGGAACATTACCATTTTCAAACTGCTCTCAGTGAAAAAAAAAGTGTTTATGTTCAGGTGTATGTCAATATGAATGACATATTCTTGTATAAACACCAAGATTCTAATGAATTCTCCTTCATTTCAAAGAGGGAAAAATAAAGTCAGAGTAATTTGTATGATTCTTCCTGAACCAGTTGATGCCAAGGACACATGGTTTCTGGCGACGGAGTCAAACTACTAGAACACAGGAGAGGTGTGATTCAGTAGAGTTTATCATGTCACCAGTTTTATTCCATCCCCCAGGTTTGAGAAGGGTCATTATTTGGACACTGCATGAAATCAGCACATGCTGGAAGCAACTGCTGGATGAATGACAGTAGTGTGGCTGTGCTTTTTTTTTTTTTTTTTGGTCATCAAATAGCAGCGTTTGGGTCCAGTCTCTGTATTTTAAAGAGGATAAGACAAAAGCAATCTATCCCTAATTTACAAGTTCACAGAACACACACAATATGTCCATAACCAGACCATTAATTTGTTGCCTGATCTCGACAACAGGGCCTCAATTTGATTTCACCGCTAAGTCTTCCACATTCAGAGGATGCAGGGGTGCACGCATCACTGACCATAAAAGGAATTAAAGTAACAATGTTAAATTTTTAAAAGAGGAGCTATTGTAAACTGTGACTTCCTCATTGCTTTTGATAGAGGGTTTTGTTGGTCACTTCTCTCCAAACAAAACAAAATACAAGCCAGTGAGGATGAGGATGGAAGTCTTGTACAAACAGTACCGTTTTTCTTGAACTTCAGTAGAGCAAAAGCAACCTACATGCCTTGCCAAAGTCAGTACTTAAATCTCTCTCATAAAACTTAAAGAAGACCCTAATTTATACAATGCAGATTACAAGATTAAGTGAAGGATGATGAATCAGGTAATCTGGCACAGGGCATCCTGAGGAATAGTTTAATGGATATAAATTGAAATTCTATCACACAACGAAGAGTTAAAAACCAGCCACTAATTTCCTTTCATTCACCTCCTTTCTTCAGTTTCACCTTGAAATAGCGTCAACAATGTTTTACCCATCTTTCCCCAAGACAAATGATCAATAAGGGACAGAGTGTCCAAATACATATATATGTAATTGGGATGCAATGAGTATTTTTTATGTTTAGGAAGAGCCTTAATTGTGATGGTAGTTTTTAAATTAAGTGATGGTTCCTGAAATCCTCTAGGGACGAGCAGCAATATGCCCTGTGTATATAGCTTTTTGGTCAGATTTTCAGGGAAGTTAATTTTATGATAATGTGGCTCATATAGCCACGGTTGCCCATGTTACTGAATCAGCCTTGCATTTTCTTTTGCCTGAGAAATAGGGCAGAGCCTCCTTGTAACATGGTCCTCCTTCAGCCTCATAGCGAGTAAAGTAACGAAGTGAACCAAACACTTAAACACCCCTAAGCCCCACCTGCTGAAATGCAGTTTGGTAGACTTGGCAATGACAATTCAGTTATGATTAACTCCTGATAGGTCATATGAGTGGTGAATATTGATAATTAAGATTAGAATTATTCTATTTTTTCCACCCTAGATTCTTAATCAGAGAGAAGAATAGATTGCAGTTTAGAGCATGGTCCAAAGTAGCTACCATAAGAGAGAAACTTTTTGACATCTTTTAAAATTTAGTAGATGAGAATGCTGCTTTCCAGTCTATCATATATCTGTTGGCAGTTCAATGTCCTTAAGCATACAATTGCATCTCTTTAGTTTATTGTAAAGTGCTGGGCAAGTGTAGCTCAAGTCCATTCTTCCAACCAGCTGGCAGCCCTTAAGCCCAGAAGCAGAGCCTGAGACAAGGACTTGGGTACAGGTAGTTTATTTGGAAGGTGAGAGAGGTGAGAGAGTGAGCAAGGAAGGAAGAGAGGCAGTAAAGGATGCATCACTGACCTTCTTCCTTTTGCAGGCACTGCGGCTCAACCCTCTGCAGAACCATGTATATTGCGCCTTAGGACTGTTCCTCTGAAGGACAGGGGCTGGGGTACTTACCCCTCATTAGCTGTGGATTCTGCCCAAGGACATTAGCTCTCCTGCACTTCTGGGTCTGCCCTTCTGGCAGCTTGGTAAAGCACTGGTGGTTTGGGGAAAGGGCTTGAGACAGAAAAATTAAAGATGGGGTGGGCACTCAGGCTGGGATGTTGTGAACTTGCATGAGAGCTGTCCTTCACTAGAGCAGATGTAATCGGAGGTGATACAGTGTGGAATGCCAGAAGCATGTACTTCATTCTCAAATGTAGCACTTTTGAGCTCACTTTATTTTACAAATTTTTCTCAATGTATATTCTGGTAAAATTGATGCTCCAGAGAGCATGTTCATCCTGTGGTGTTGAGTGGTCCTGGTATACCCATCTAGAAGCCCAGAAATAAATGCTAATTTGGAAATCATAGTGGAAGATACACTAATAGCCAAAGAGTTGTCTAGCGTGGTGGGGACGGGTAGCACTCGATGGTCAAGAGAAGAGAAGGTAGCTTCAAACTTGTTTTTCATCTGTTCCCTTAGGTTCTCTGGATTATATTAATTTCTCTGTTTCAGCTCCTACTGTAGAACGGAGTCTTAGATTCTCTCTATGTAGTTACCACTGAGAACTGCTGGGTGCATGAGACATGACTGTGGATCACTCAGCTCATAGTAGAGCAGAAACTTGGCCTAGGTTCTCTAATTCCAAGCCCAATGCATTTTCTGTTAACCATGGCAACCCCAGAGAAACAAATATTGGCTGAAATTTGGAAACAATATGTCCAGACGATGGTCTATTTGATCAAATAGTGTGTTATACACATTACAATCCACTCACATTCTGGGGAGCTATGTCAAGAATAAAGAACCCAGGAAATGAGTCTGAAGAAGAAAGTTTGGGTCTGATTTCTATCACTTAAGGGCAGAGGAAAAGCATTTTTGAGTACTTGCTTTAAGGAAGGCATGAGCATATTTATTGCAAATCAAGGAGAAAGATTTGAGGTTGGTACAGGCTGGACGTTGCTTGTCCAGAAGGAATACTTGTCCTCAGTATTTTTCTCTTAGCCACATTCCCAGGTTTTCATCTGTTCTCCACTAAAACCCTTAGGAAAAGCAAAACTACTGGATTTGCCAGGAGTTTTAGTGGGGAAAGTTCTCTGGAAAGTTAGCTATGAGGGAGAATGAAAAGCAGTACTGGGCAGAGGGAGAGACAAGTCAGATGCAGTGGCAACAGAACCTCATCTGATCCAGTGGGAGCTCTGGAGCTAGAATGACACATCAAAGTTGGGCCCAAGAGAGCAAGAGGCAGAGCCTTTACACCCTCACAGAGATGAGTCCTTGCATGAGGATAACTTTGAGCTAGGTGGCTCCTTTTCACCAAGGGCGATTCCTGGAGAGGGACCCAATTACCAGTCACCAGAAACCAACACTCCCGGAGTGGGGATGAGAACCTCAGTCTGACGGGGGTGTTGAGCAGTGAGCCCTGGTATCCACAACACAAAGTGACAAAAATAACTCAATTTCTAGAGCTATCTTAAATACATTTTGTTTTTAAAGTATGCTTTCATCTCCGTGAAGCCCAGATGTATGGCTGTTCTTGGATCCCCCCCAAGATACAGTTTTTGTGTGTATATATACTTAATACATTATATGTACATATAATATGTTTTGTGTGTATAATTATATATATATATATCGTATTTTATTTATCTCACCATATAATAACCTCTCCTCCCATTTCTTGAGCTAGCCTGAATCTCTTACCAAACAAAAAGGGAGAATCCATTCCATTGATCACTAAGGAGAAGAGAACAAACCTCAAAGGGCTATGCCAGAAGATGCCAGAAGAACACCATTAAACAAATTTAATATTAATAGACCCACTAATGTTAAATCAATATCGAACCTTCCCATTTATGAATGAATTCACTGAAGTCTTTCAATCCTATACCTAATGGATATTGATTCTTTCTTTATGAGAATTTGAGTGGAATATCCATGAGGGCAAGGTTTGGGTTAATTTCTATGAGAAAATTCTAAGAAAGTTACCTAGTCCCTGAAGATACACAGACTGAAGTGACAAAATAATTTTAGGAGACATCTGTCTGCATGGCCTGGTGACATAAGGATGGACTTCGAATCGAAGAAGGCCCAGATGTGACTAATGGCTCTGCCACTGTGTTACCTTGGGCAAGTCCCTCAACCCCTCTGAATATCCATTCTTTGTTTCTAAAATCGAGACTGCAACACATTAGTTAAAGAGTTGTTGTGAGAACTAATGAAATCATACACACACAGACGCACGTCACCAGTGGTAGTGCTTGCCACGTAGTAGCAAGTACATACTATCCATCCTTTTATGTTTATTATAGCCAGTCCTTACTGACTGAGTAGTCTTGTTAGCAGTTGAATGTAATTAATACCCATGGAGTCGATTCTCCCTTATTCTGCAACCAGATTCCAGGAGCCCTTGATCTGCTTTGGGAATATTTATTTAGGACTGGGCTAGAATCCTTCCTTTAACCATAGCCTTCCTGTAAAGCACACCTGGTCCAGGAATCTCCTTGCTTGGAGCATCTCTTCCAAGTGGATCAGACTGAGGGCCTCTGCCAATGTTGAGCTCTAGAAGGATGTGGTTAGATTAGCATCACTTCTGGCTTTTTTTTTTTTTTTTTCTTGGCTGCGTTGGGTCTTCGTTGCTGTACGTGGGCTTTTTCTCTGGTTGTGGCTAGCGGGGGCCACTCCTCTTTGCGGTGCTCAGGCTTCTCACTGCGGTGGCTTCTCCTGTTGGGAGCACAGGCTCTAGACGTGCAGGCTTCAGTAGTTGTGGCACACGGGCTCAGTAGTTGTGGCTTGCAGGCTCAGTAGTTGTGGCGCACGGGCTTAGTTGCTCCACAGCATGTGGGATTCTCCCGGGCTAGGGCTCGAACCCGTGTCTCCTGCATGGGCAGGCGGATTCTTACCACTGTGCCACTCGGGAAGTCCCCACTTCTGGCTTATTGCAGGTATTCAACACGTATTATGTTTCCTTTCCCACCTTTGGTCCAGGTACATCTCTTGAACTCTTCAGAATCCCAGGAAGATTCCCTGAGATTTTACTGAACTCACAGGAAATTCCTCAAAGCAGTATACCAATGACTAATGGAACACATGGTCAGCTTCTAGTTTCCCTGTTGGGCCCTTCAGGTGCTAAATTATTACAGTCCCATCGTCAGAGTTGGATCCCAAGGACTGGGAACTTCTGTCACAGGTTCAGCTCCAGGGAATAATATTTCTGGTTTTAGGTCAGCCCTGTAACAAAAACTGTAAAACCGCCCCCGTAGAATGTGGTGGTAAATGCCGGCACCCTGGGGGCCCATGCCTACTGCCTGCATTCAATTCTGTGGTCTCCAAGCACAAAAAAATAATCCTGAATTCGATGTGTTCTTATAATCTAGGGAAGGCCTTTACAAAATGTTGGAACAAATAGTGTCCCAAATTGGTTCCGTAATTAAGGTATGCAGAGCTCGGCTTCAAAGATCCCTGACGTCTGTTTTAAGGGATGCTGTTAGCCAGCAGATAATTGTACATAGTAGCTATAGAGCCATTAGAGGAGCTTAATCTATACAGAAAGCTTTGGATATTAGGAGCTTCTGGGACATCGCTTCTACAGTAATGCCTCATCTGCAGATATTACCCCAAATGTGCACTTTTCTCCATTATATTTTATTTTTTAAAGCCAGAGACTTTGCATTTGGGTACAGTTTTGTAACAGGATGAATAGGTACCCCAAAGATACTTTGATTGCTATGAAAGGTAAAAACATAATGAGAAAACTAAGAAAGATTTCAAGGATACAGTTCTTATGACCTGTTAAACATGTGTGGGGTGGAGAAGCAGCCCCAGGATGGCCCCAGAGAGGAAACCTATTTGCGTTAGAGTCAGCCGTGCACCAGGCACCGTTTAAGGCACTCTATCTTATCCTTAAGAAGTCAGGCGAGTAGGAGATGTGAAATTCAAAATGGATCCAGGAGTTTTTTGTTTCATTTTGTTTTGTTTTACTAAAAACCTCTGAATTGTACATTTTATTTACCTATTTTCTTTTTTATCATTTTTATTGGAGTATAGTTGACTTGCAATGTTGTGTTAGTTTCAGGTGTACAGCAAAGTGACTCAGTTATACATATACATATGTCCACTCTTTTTTAGATTATTTTCCCATATAGGCCATTACAGAGTTTTGAGTAGCGTTCCCTGTGCTCTACAGTAGGTCTTTATTAGTTATCTATTTTATATAGAGTGGTGTGTATATGTCAATCCCAATCTCTCAATTTATCCCTCCCCCTCTTACCCCCTGGTACATCCAGGAGTTTTGTTTTTCCTAAGGGTTTTAGTGGAGAACAGATGAAAACCTGGGAATGTGGCTAAGAGAAAAATACTGAGGACAAGGATTCCTTCTGGACAGGCAACTTCCAGCCTGTACCAACCCCAAATCTTTCTCCTTGATTTGCAATAAATATGCTTTTATAAGTAATAATTATTGAACAGCTGAAGGGTGAAACCAAATCATCTCAAACCGTGACAGAGTTAATGAGAAGAAGAATCCAACATCCTTGCTCAGTCACTTTAAATAGTATAGGGATTATTATTGTTATTATTATTAGTGTCTACTCATGTTCAATTCATCCCACCTACCTCCACCACACACATACACTTTTAACTTTTATAGTGAATCTCTTGCATAACAGGCCACATACAAAGGCTTGGTTAAAAAACCTCCTCCCAGCCTGTTGCAATATTTATAAAGCCCTGGCTTTTAACACACTGCAAGAAGGGCTTAGTAAAACAAAGGGCAACATAATTTATTGTTTTAAGATTATTGATTCAATAAATTAACAATAATTTCCATGAAGGGTAGGAAACCTGGTGCCATAAAAGTTTATTTATTCCTACTTTAACTAGCATTGATTAGAGTATTCAAATTGTCCCAGTGCTCTATAATCACTCTTTATAGGTGAAATGCCCTCCGCTGTGCAGGAGACAGTAAAATAAACATTCTACCAGAAGCGACAATGGCTCCTTTAAAAACCAGAAACCCTAGATTTTTTTTTCCAGAGGGAAGAAATAGTTCAGATAGAGCTTTTAATACATGCTGTGTGCGTGTCGGGCTCTGCTCCCTGATATATTGCAAGGACATAGTTTTAGGAGGCTATTGCCATGGTTAGCAAACAGGTAGGATCTAAATGGTGATATTTATATCCCATCCCTCAAACAAAGAGATCTTTTTGTTGTTGTTGCTTGGGTTTAAACTACCATTGTATGTGGCCTTTAAGAACAAGGTGGATTTTTTTTTTCATGCACCTATTGTTTCAGTGCTTTTGTTCCTCAAGTGGTGACTAAACCTTCAAGGTGACTTTGTGAGGGCATTGTAAAATTGTAAATAACTTGAACAAACAGGTACTGCTTTTTCTTTTGTAACCACAGGGCAGATTAGTTTGAAGTAAGTATCTGAAAAGACAGAACAATGGGCCAGCTAGCTCATTAGGCATCCCAGACCTGCACTTGGGTTTCTCCTGTCCTCAGGATCACTTCTCCTTTCTAGAGCACCAATATGGTAGCGTCACGCTTCCCTTTTATATCTTCACCCGTCCCATTTCCCTCCTCTCTAGACATCCGGATAACGGATTGTATTTGTCGGCTTTCGTGCTGTATTTTCCAATGTGATTTCTTATCTTTTCCACCAGCAAGGAATCTCCAAGCTGAAATATGATTTAGAAACAGGCGTTTGCAGTAATTAATAAAATGAAATGAAATAAAATACAATAAACCTCTTAGTCACCAAAAGGCTTATGATTTACATAGGCTTTAAATGATCGTTGGTGTTAGATTGTTTCTCAGAATGCAGCTCAGGAATTTTAAGTTGTCAGATTAACTGCTGCATTTACTGGTCTGTTTGATTAGGTGAGCATAGTTTATATTCCCTCTTGGAGACCTAAATAGCAACCATTTCCTACCAAAACAGCACTGAGAACAAAGGCCTCATTCAGAGTGCAGTGGGCATTGCTCTATAGGCCTTTGTATGTGAAACAACATGGTTTCTAAGCACCTCGAAAGGAAAAGGTGCAACTAATTTTTTCAATATACACGTAATAGGCAGAAAAAGAATCACGTTGCATACCAAAGAATATATTCTATCAGAAGTGCACGGAGTGTTTGTACTGCTGGGCTCTCCAAGGCTGGAAGAAAAAATTACTGTGGTCATTTCTGAAGGACAGCAGACAACAGAAAACACTGTTGGGAGGGATGATCTGGTCTCATCATTTCAACTACTCACAAACGCTCTAGAGATTGATGAAGATTCTTTTAGTCCAGAGCCCTCTTTTTAAGAACCTTCCATGGGCTAGGCTCTGTACTGGGCGTTGCGGGCATAAAAGCCCATCAGGGGGGCTTCCCTGGTGGCGCAGTGGTTGAGAGTCCGCCTGCCGATTCAGGGGAAACGGGTTCGTGCCCCGGTCCGGGAAGATCCCACATGCCGCGGAGCGGCTGGGCCCGTGAGCCATGGCCGCTGAGCCTGCGCGTCCGGAGCCTGTGCTCCGCAACGGGAGAGGCCACAACAGTGAGAGACCCGCGTACCGCAAAAAAAAAAAAAAAAAAAAAAGCCAATCAGCTTCGTGACACCAATTATTTCAATGACAAAGACGGAGTACAGAGGAGGGATGTCTTCTTCAAGAAGATGACCCCTAAGCTAGATCCTAAAGACAGGAGCTAAGGCAGCAACTCCAGATAGAGGTGATGCACCAGCAAGGCGTGGGAAATATCCATACAGGAACCTACAAGGGCTTACTGATGCTGAATCATAAGTGGAGTTTAGGACTGAAAGAAGATGAAGAGAAAGGAGAAAGCGGGATCCACAGGGCACTTCCTGTGCCAGGCTAAGTAGTTTGAACTTGATCCTGTAGGAGCCTCTGCGCCTCTGAAGGGTTTTGAAGGGCAAGGAGGCAGATAAAGCTGGCCGGTCTGCACGATTCCAGCTCCAAAGTGATTAATTGGTTAGTTGTTCATTTGGGGTCCCAAAGTGAATCTCGTTACACTGGCAATATACGTTTTCCTTTTTTTTTTTTTTTTTTTTTTTTTTTGCGGTACGCGGGCCTCTCACTGTCGTGGCCTCTCCCGTTGCGGAGCACAGGCTCTGGACGTGCAGGCTCAGCGGCCATGGCTCACGGGCCCAGCCGCTCCGCGGCATGTGGGATCCTCACGGACCGGGGCACGAACCCGCGTCCCCTGCATCGGCAGGCGGACTCTCAACCACTGCGCCACCAGGGAAGCCCAATATACATTTTCTTGACCTGCCTTTCCTCGCTTCACTGTCTACACTGTTTGAATTCACAGATAGCCACTCAACATTTCCCTTTTCTTGCAAAGTTAATGTATCATTCGTTGAGGGACGTTATTTGTCACCCATGAAGACACACACCAATCATTTTATGAAGGACTTTCAAAAGGATAAACATGCGATACCACCAGTTCCTTAGTGTCTGAGGAATGGTATTCTTGAGGAGTTTAAAGGAAACTCAGAAGCGTCCCCCAGGGCTGTGGGGGTAATGCAAAATTGCACAATAAAAGTTTTCAAAAACAAGATAAACACAATCTGGCTTTCCGCATCTCTGCTGCCATATTCTGGTAGTTATTTTCTCTTTCCAATGCATTAAGATGAAGGGGCTATTTGGGTGAAGCAAATGCTCTTACAGTTACATACACTGGAAAAACACATGTTCTGTACATATCTGTTATGTCATTCAGATGTAAAGTATTTAACTTTTGATCCCAAACCGATCACTTCAGCTAGTCTAGTGTCTTGGCAAGACAGCTGTGTGCACTTGCCAAGACAGCCAGGTTTTAACCTCTCGATTGAATGACCACTCTGCAATGGGAGAGCTACACTCAGGGTGAAATGGGCAATCACCCATTTTAATTGAGGCTGGACTTGATTTACTTCTACCCGTAGTTCTCGTCACTTCTGTGAGGATAAGAATCATCCTGGGTGCCTGTTAGGTGTGCCGCTTACTAGACATGCCCTCTGTGAACTTTGCTTCAGTAGGTCTGGTTTGGGGTCCAAGGATCTGTTTTTGTCAAGCTCAGCAGCTGTTCCTGCACTTCAGGGAACTTTGGGAAACATTGCACAAATGATCAAGTACATTGAGTAAGACAGCATTCTTCAACTCACCATATATGTAGCATTAAGCTTTAAGAGACACTATAAGGTAGCATCAAAATAATGAGGAAAGCGTTGGGGTTACACATTCTATAATTTTGTTGGTTATTTTAGTAGAAGGAATGAAAGCAATATAAAAAGCCACTGTGCCAACTTGTTTATTGGGTCTCCAGATTACTAAAGCACTGCCAATTAGTTTGCAGTAAAAAAAAATTGTGGGTCAGGCGATATTTTCTTTTCATTACTAAGTGAAATAAATTTGTTATTGGTGCTTCAGTTAAGAAAAATAAATCATTTGTTTCTTCCAAATACAATGTATTACATGCTTATGTGACAATGAAGGTGATCTTTTGGGTCTGTGGTACCTGCTCAGTCATCCTCATCTATGCCATCCCTCCATAGAAACCATTACAAATAAAACTTACCTAAGGCAAAAACCTGCTTGCCAGCAATGGTTTTTTTCAAACTAGTTTTAAAGCAGCTGGATACTTTTTCCAAAACCTCAGTATATAGACAAGTAGGAACAGCTATATTTTCATCGGGGGCTAGAGGAGTGGGGTAGGGGAGCATGTCTGCAGGGTTTCCCAGCTCTAAATCAGCACCTTCCTAATTCACCAGCCTCCCTGTGGTTGGAGAGGAGAGCTCAAGTCATGAGGATAACAAAGAGTTGATGTTAAATGGAAAATGGTGTTTTGGTAACTCCTGAAACACCTCCACAGACAGGACAGAGCAGAGTTTGAAAATCTCTGCTAGAGTTTTCCCTCAAGGGTGATAGCCCTGTTCACTCAATCCAAACAGCACCTACCACATGCCAGAGACTAACGAAAGGTTTATCGTAGGGCATTTTCGTCGCATGCTATCAGAGAAATTTTCAGAGTTTACATCCTTTCACAAGGAACAATTACAATTTTAATAAAGCACATAGGATCTCCAGCAGCAAAGAGAAGAGAGAGTGTTTCTACTTCATTGATAAAGCATGCATGCACTTTTAGAGTAAGGTCCCACCGGTAACGGTGATATCCTAACTTTGTGTGTGGGAAGCCTCTGGGGTGCAGGGAGATGGGCTGGAATTAGAAGGCATGGCTGTTTCTGTTTAACTTGCTTTGCACAGAGCTGTCTGCAGGTGGACACTCAACAAAAGCTGCCCGTCTTAGCATCCAGAGATACGGTTGTGATCAGTCATATTATTAAATTATTCCTCTCATATTAAGTAACCACAATTTCAACACAGGCTTCTCTTGATAGATGTACAATTCCTATAGCCTATTGGAACTATATTTGGGGTGTGCTGTGATTTCATTTGCTGTGCCACTCATAGTGGAAAAAATATGCCACACTTTTTTAAGCAAACAGGCTTCTTTTCACAGTGGACAGAGAATACTGTTAAACAGAGGAAACACAGTATCCCTTTTCATAGCAAGAGATCAAATGTCTGCAGAAGAGTTTAATTTATACTTCGCCATGTGCCAGAAGCCCAGTCTGAGACATAGCAAGACTTCAGTACTTTCAATCAGGTCATAGTTTCCACCCTGGGTGACATCATCCCTTTTAAAATAGAATAAATGGAATTCCACATTATACTATGGGTAGGGATTATAGGAAATTAAAAGACGTATAGTGCTCAGCGCACTAAGTAATTGTGACGTTGAGCTGGGAAAATAACACTTAGGCAGCAAGTTCTTCTTGGGTGTTATTTGTGAAAGAGGTTTTGCTCAGCTTTCCAGGAGAGTGGAAGAGAAGGGTTGCCGTGTAGCCCAGAAAGTAAAAATCTATGCCGTGCTTGCTTGAAGTTTGCCCTTTTCAAAATATATGTAAGCATTAAGTTAGATCAGAGGCGTGTCTTGATTTCATTGTCCACCGGCCCCGCTGTCTGACGCTTTCTGGATTTAGTTCTCTGGTTTTCGTGTGTTGGCGATGAGGATTTTACAGAATGAAGTTCAGCCGCCTGCAGCTTGGGGTGGATGCAGTTAGAGAGATGGGGAGAAATCCTGTTCAGCCAAAAGAAGTTCTGAAGTTAAAATATGATAGCATACTCTGTGAATGCCCTCAAACGCAATTATCCCACATGAGCTGAATTGTTAGAAAAACCAGAGGTTTTTGGTTGGTCTGTAGAGAAATTGCCTGGAAGAGAAAGCTGTAACGGTCACAAGTTAGAGGGAGGTCGATTCTTCTTTGGAGGACCTTTTCTTCGCAATGTACTTTTGGGCTGACTTTTGACCTTATTTTGTACAGTTTTGTAAGTGAAGGAATTTGCTATGTTTCCTGAACAAATGAATATACACACTAGACCCGCCTGCAACGGGTGTATTACACATAAGCCTTCTTTCTGTTGATGGGTAATGAAAAGACAGTATTTTCATTCTGTTGCGCTCTCTTTACAATCACGTTTGTGGCATTAAATGGTTGCGGTGTTGAGATTTGCACACCTTTTAAAAAGAGCCCAGTGAGCAAGGCCTTCCCTTTGGGAAGATTATGGCTGGAAAAATGGGGGTTCCGAGAGAGTGAGTACAAATCCACTGCAGGTGAGCCAGCACACTTTAATCACATAATATATTTATAATACATCCCTAGGAATTCATGTTTGCTTTGAATCTACCTACCCGATAGGCCACGAGGAGATAGAAATGACTTACCGTGGTCTCTAGTGCCCAGCGCTGAGTATATGCTCTGCTTCTGTTCACACATTATCAGCAAGCAAAGGAGGAGGTGGCAGCTGCTCAAAAGAGCTCTTGGGAGGGAGATGTACAGGTGGGAGTTTTTACATCTTGACACACTGATAAGATTTCAGCATGGCTTCAAAGCCTATTCCAATAAATGACCCACGCCAGTATTTCTTTGAAAATTCTAATCTGTTGCTAAAACAGAGCAAACCAAGTTCTCCTTTGTGAACTTGAGTAAACACATTCCTCACCACCATCAAAGACTGTGGCAAGAAGAGGGAAGGACCTGCCTTTGTGATTCAAGAGTCCTCCACGAGTATTCTATGCATATTTGTGGGAACAGTCATATCTTTCAAAGAACAACCCAAACCAAATACTTCTGGTAATCTCCAGGCTTTTAATGTGTAACAAAGAAGGGTAATGGGTTCAGGTGTGTTATTTGGAGCCTTTCTGTGACTGCAGGACCAGATCAATAGCCACACTTGCTCCTCTGGGGCACCTGCTTATGGAAGGAGCTCAGAATATTGGAGAAAGAAGCGTTATACAAGGAGATGGGGAAACTGAAGCAATGAAAAGTTCTTGACCTGGTCAAAGTCAATATGACTGGTCAATAGAGGAGCAGAAAGCAGAGAACTTGCATTGTCCAGCTCTAGCTCTCTGCTATGATATCATGTACAGAATACGACGCCTTCGAGTTGGTAGAAAGGGTGATCAGGGTGGGTCTTGAGGCCACAGAGTCTAATGTGTTCCACAGTAGAGAACACTCTGCCCATTTACCCAGATTACAGTAAGTCTTACTCTTTGTGAAAGTTTAAAAGAGGAAAAATGAGCCCTAGTCTGGGCTCTATGTTAGCAGCTTCTACGGTACTCTTAAAAATGGGTAGCAAATTGAAAACGGCTTGGTGATGGAAACAGTGTTAGGGTTCCCCAGAGAAACAGAAGCAATAGAAGTGTGTGTGCGTGTGCATGTGCGTGTGTGTGTGTGTGTGTGTGTAGATAGATAGAGAGAGAGATTTATTTTAAGAAACTGGTTCATGTGATTGTGAAGGCTGGCAAGTCCAAAATCTACAGTGTGGGCCAGCTTATTGGAGACCCAGGGAAGAGGTGATGCTGTAGGATGGGTCCAGCAGCAGTCTGCTGTCGGAATTCCCCCTTCTTTGGGGGAGGTTGGTCTTTTTCTTTTAAGGCCTTTAACTTATTGGATGAGGCCATCCCCAATATGGAGGGGAATCTGCTTTACTCAAAATCTATGGATTTAAATGTTACTCTCATCTTAAAAAAAACCTTCATAGAAACATCCAGACTAATGTTTGATCACATATATGGGTACCATGGCCCAGCCAAGCTGACACATAAAATTAACCGTTACAGACACAAGGCAGGGTAATTATTGAGATGGGAGACTCCCCAGGAGTCCCCAGGAATACTAGATGCTAGAGACCAGGCAGCAGCTACAGCCCCCTACCTGATCACACGAGACATGGGAAATATATTCTCTGATGGAAACAGGTACTTTTCCTTTTTATTGATTATGGTGGGACATTTTCTGAAAGTCATTTAGAGTAAATTTCATACCCAGAGAAAGTAATATATGGGAAGAAGGAATGTTGGAAAGTTATCAGCAGAGAACGATTACACACTCTCATATAGCACGCAAACACGTGTATAAAGCGTTGGACCAAATTTGAAGTAAGTAAGCCATATCCAAATGAAAATAGGGAAGTGAGAAAATGAAATTCCAGTAAGTATTCAAACATATAAACATCCATTAACAAATATATAATTGAGCTCCTACTGTAATGTGACACATTATCAAATCCTGGTTAATCACCCCTTTTGATAAGATTGATAAAGTTTTAAACACTTTAATAATGGTATAGGTAGAAAGATGAACTTTGGAGACCATTATTTCAACAAACCCCACAAGTAGATAAGTGATAGTATTACTGAATATATGTTATCTCTATATCACATTTAAATCAAACGGTGCATATGCCACAGCTACTGTCTTTTTGGGTGTGGGTATGTATGCTTACACAGATATGTACTTTTCTCTTTCTCTCTTACATGTGCACATCTATGTATGTATGTATGTATCTATCTATCTATCTACCTACCTACCTACCTATCTACCTCTCTATCTATCTACAAATGCATGAGGATATGAACTCGATTTCTATTGTGATAATACTAATCAATGTTTTTTGAGTACCTACTATGTGCCAGGCAGTGTGCTAATCTCTAGGAATATAATAAGGAACATAATGATCATGGTTTACCTTTTGTACATATTGGAGCTTATATTTTGGTGAAGGAGAAAATACAAAAAATAGACAAGAATAAGTACAATAGTTACAATTAGCATTTAAGTGTTATGAAATTAAGGGAAAGGGGCTTAAGATAGAAAATTAGGAGACCCACTTTGTTTTTTAATTAATTAATTATTTTTTTAAATTGAAGTATAGTTGATTTACAATGTTTCAGGTGTACAGCAAAGTGATTCAGTTATACATACATATATATTCTTTTTCAGATTATTTTCCATTATAGGTTATTACAAGATATTGAATATAGTTCCCTGTGCTATACAACAGGACCTCATTGATCTATTGCATATATAGTAGCATATATCTGTTAATCCCAAATTCCCAATTTATCCCTCCCTGCCCCACCTTTCCCCTTTGGTAACCATAAGTTTGTTTTCTATGTCTGTGAGTCTATTTCTGTTTTGTAAATAAGTTCATCTGTATCATTTTCTATGTTTCCACATAAAGAAGATGTGCAAACGTAAAATAGATAGCTAGTGGGAAGCAGCTGCATAGCACAGGGAGATCAGCTCAGTACTTTGCGACCACCTAGAGGGGTGGGATAGGGAGGGTGGGAGGGAGACGCAAGAGGGAGGAGATATGGGGACATATGTATATGTATAACTGGTTCACTTTGTTATAAAGCAGAAGCTAACACCACTGTAAAGCAATTATACTCCAATAAAGATGTTAAAAAAAAAAGATGTGGTGTATATATATGTGTATACACACACACACACACACACACACTGGAATATTACTTGGCCCTAAAAAAGAACGGAATAATGTCATTTGCAGCAACATGGATAGACCTAGAGATTATCATACTAAGTGAAGTAAGTCAGACAGAGATATGCCTACTTTAAATAGCAAGTCAAGGGGAATTCCCTGGCAGTCCAGTGGTTAGGACACCAAGCTTCCACTGCGGGGGCATAGGTTCGATCCCTGGTTGGGGAACTAAGATCCTGCATGCCACAGGGCATGGCCAAAAAAAAAATTTTTTTTTTGAAAAAAGAATTCTCAGACATTAAAAAAAAATAACAGATCATGAAGGAAATCTCTGAGAAGTTGATATTTAGCTTGAAGCCTGGAGGATGAGAGCATTCCAGGCAGAGAAAACAGTAATTTGAAGCATTTTCAGAAAGGAGGACTTGAGACATTAAAAAAATAAAAAACCCAGAGATACTAGAGTGGTGGGCACATACTCAGGAAGAGCAGGGGCAGTGTGAGTTGAGACTGGGAAGGTGAACAGGACCTCACAGGCCACGATAAGGGCTTTGGACTCCATTCTAAGAGCTATGGGAAGACACCAAAGCAGTGGAGTGACATCAGACAAAATTTATATTTTAATAAGCTGATTATTGCTGCTGTATTGAGCACGGCAGGATGAAGGGTAAGAATGGAAGAGATGAGATCAATCAAGCCTAAAATAGCCCATGCAGTGAGATGACAGTGAACTAGTCTGTGGTGGGGGCAGAAGAGATGTAGAAAAACAAACTGATTAAGATGTACTTTGGAGATAGATTTGGCAAGACTTACTGTTGTATGGACGTGGGGCGTGAGGAAAAGGAAAAATCAAGGATGACACCTGTACTTCTCACTTGAGAAACTGAGTGGATGGTGGTGACGTTTACTGAGAAGGGGAAGACTGGATCTTCTGATGGGGAAACAGTTTTGAGGAGGAAATCAGGAATTTCATTTTGGATATGCTGAGTTTGAAATGTTTGTAAGGTATCCTGTTTAAATAAGCGATGTGGTGCGTGCGTATGCAGCTCAGAAGTGAGGTAAGTTCTGGAGTCATCAAAATTAAGATGGTATTTAAGCCCATGGGAATGGTGAGATTGCCAAGTGGATTATTTAAAGAAGTTAAGAGGCTTCCTATTTGAGCCTTGGATTCTATTTAGAGATTAGTTATAGGAGAAGGATCCAGCAAAAGAGAATGCCAGAAAAGTAAAAGGAAAATCAAAACAGTGTGTTTTTTCAAAAGCCAAGAAAAGACATAATTTCAAGACAGAAGCAGTATTTACCTGTAACAAACACTGCTGCAAAACTGCATGCATTGTGAATAGGAAAGAGTCCACTGAATTGGGAATCATGGAGTTCACTGGTGATGTTGACAAGTGATTATGCCCTCCCTTTGAAAGTGCTTGGAGTTGGGAATTCCCTAACGGTCCAGTGGTTAGGACTCTGCTCTTCCACTGCAGGGGGCACAGGTTTGATCCCTGGTAGGAGAACTAAGATCTCACAAGCCGCACGGTGCAGCCCGCCAAGAAAGTGCTTGGAGTAGAAACTGGATTGTAGGGACTTCCCTGGTGGCGCAGTGGTTAAGAATCCGCCTGCCCAATGCAGGGGACACAGGTTCAAGCCCTGGTCCAGGAAGATCCCACATGCCAAGGAGCAACTAAGCCCGTGTGCCACAACTACTGAGCCTGCGTTCTAGAGTCCACAAGCCACAACTACTGAGCCCGCGTGCTGCAACTACTGAAGCCCGCTCACCTAGAGCCCATGCTCCGTGACAAGAGAAGCCACCATAATGAGAAGCCCGTGCACTGCAACAAAGAGTACGCCCGCTCGCTGCAACTAGAGAAAGCCCCGCGCAGCAACGAAGACCCAATGCAGCCAAAAATAAATAAATAATTTTTTTAAAAAAGAAATTAGAGGGCTTCCCTGGTGGCGCAGTGATTGAGAGTCCGCCTGCCGATGGAGGGGACATGAGTTCGTGCCCCGGTCCGGGAAGATCCCACATGCCGCGGAGCGGCTGGGTCCGTGAGCCATGGCCGCTGAGCCTGCGCGTCCGGAGCCTGTGCTCTGCAACGGGAGGGGCCACAACAGTGAGAGTCCCGCGTACCGCAAAAAAAAAAAAAACAGGAAAAGAAATTAGATTGTAGATAATTGAAATATAAATGGGAGATGAGGAATTTATGTACATAGATCTTTCTTTTGAGAGATTCATATTCAGATATGCAGGAGAACAGAAAAATGGGGTAATTGCAGGAGAAAGATGTGATTTTATTAATGGTAGATACCAAACATGTACATTTTCTGAGAGCACTGACTTCTGATTTGCAAGAAAGTACAACTGAAGGAACCAAGAAGTAACACTTGAGATGGAAGAAGAGAAAGAATCAAGAGCACACATGGATAAATCGAATGGCAGTTTGTAATATGACTCACATGGAAAAACCCTGTAATAAACATTCTAATATACTTTTTCCTTTCTAACTCAAAGCCATTCTAAACAGATTGTTCAAGGTTTAATAGAATAACTCAACCCATGAAATGACTTGATGTCATTGTAGTGTAACCTTTCAGGGAAAGAGACCTTTATTGAGAAAGTAATTCAACTATAGCATTTCTTAAAAAGAAAATGTAAATGTATCTTTAATTTCCTGATTCTTCCCTTCTGAGTCTGGAATGCCCAGTTGATCTACCTCAAGAGGCAGAGATGGCAGAGAAATCTCTCCCCACCCTCTGTAAAAACCAGCCCACTAGAGCTTGTAGCACTCAGGACCACAGGCTCTCATGATTTCATATGCTGATTTTAAAATAACCCTATATTAGCCAAAATTTTCATCTCCAAACTCAGTGCTCAATCAACGGGACTTTCTTCATTTGTTTAAAACTGAAGGCAAAAGACTTACTCTCAGTCAATTCAGGGCTTCCTCCATTTGCTGTAGGATTGTTTTTTGGTTTTGTTTTGTTTTAAATTTTTTTGTTGAAGTATAGTTGATTTACAATATTGTGTTAGTTTCTGGTGTACAGCAAAGTGATTCAGTTTTATATATATATTCTTTTTCAGATTCTTTTCAATTATAGATTATTACAAGTATTGAATATAGTTCCCTGTGCTAAGAGTAGAACCTAGTTGTTTATTTCATATGTAGTAGTGTATACCTGTTAACCCTAAACTCCTAATTCATCCCTCCCCCCTCTTTTCCTCTTTGGTAACCATAGGTTTGTTTTCTATGTCTATGAGTCTGTTTCTGTTTTGTAAATAAGTTCATTTGTATCATTTTCTTAGATTCCACATATAAGTGATGTCATATGATGTTTTTCTTTGTCTGACTTACTTCACTTAGCATGATAATCTCTAGGTCCATCCATGTTTCTACAAGTGGCATTATGTCATTCTTTCTATGGCTGAGTAATATTCCGCTGGGTATATATGTACCACTTCTTTATCCATTCATCTGTCAATGGACATTTAGGTTGCTTCCATGTCTTGACCATTGTAAGTAGTGCTGCTATGAACATTGGGGTGCATGTATCTTTTCGAATTTAAGTTTTCTCCAGATATATGCCCAGGGGTAGGATTGCTGGATCATATGGTAGCTTTATTTTTAGTTTTTTAAGGAACTTCCATACTGTTTTCCATAGTGGCTGCACCAATTTACATTCCCACCAACAGTGTAAGAGCATTCCCTTTTCTCCACACCCTGTCCTGCATTTATTATTTTTCTCTTTTTATTTTTAAGATTTAGAGGGATTATGCGGTGCCAGGATGTGGGTTTGGAAGTGGACCTGTGCCCCTCTCCTTTGCAATGTACCCATGTTGTCGCCTGCTGGGATGCCCTCACTGTTATCTGGTGTTTGGTCATTAGTCCACACAGATTATTGCTATAAACTCCTTGTCCCTTCAAACCCTGGGCTTTTTGTGCAATGTCTGAGTTCTTTTGGATATCGGGAAACATTCCTCTGGTATCACACAACTGTGGGTTGCAGCAAACTCCGTGAGGCTGTCTCACTGCCAAGTGCCTGAACACCTCTATAGGCCTTTCTGCTCTGGAGTTTTGGACTACAAGAAAAGAAAGCAGATTTCTCCCTGTTCTCACATTCCTCAAAACTATCTGGAAATTTCTACCCACTTCCTAAGAGTTGGCGTGTGGTTGGGGAAGTGGAGACCCCAGGAGGCCTGTTTCTCTAGCACGCTACATCATAAACCCTGTACTTTAAACTGCTCTCCTTCCTGAGTCAAAAAAAATATTTATTTAGTTTGAATCCAGGGTAGCTTGATTCTTTCTCTTCTTGCAAATCTGTGGTTTATGGCCTGATCTAAACTTGTACATTTTTTAAAAACAAATTTATTGAGATATAACTCTGAGACCATGCAACTCATCCATTTTCAGTGTACAATTCAATATCTTTTAGTGTATTTGTAGAGTTATACAACCACCAGCACAATTTCTAACCTAAACTTTTGAAACTTTCCACAGCCAACGGTTTGATTCTTTTTTTTTACTTTTCTTGAGGCATTGGAAAGTTTCCTGAATGAAGAAAATAAGCAGGAAAAGAAAATGCACATGGGGAAACCTTGATTAATATATGAAAATATTAATCTGCCACAATGTGTGGGTCTCTGTGGTCTATAGCCGGCCCTTCGATACAATGAACTTCCTGTGTAACATGGATGTAGAAAGCTGTATAAAGCACGGTTTGGCTTGTTTGCAAAAGATCTCCATCTTTCTCTCCTTTTGCTCATCCCATCTTTAAGTTTACAGATGTTTCTTTTACATGAGTCATCAAAATTTGGAGAATGAAGCTGCACAGTGAATATACCATTAGGTAACTTATTCCATCTCCTATTTCTATAACGTTAGCCCCAGTTTCATCTCATATGGAATTTGCTCTGAATTCAGATTTTTAACTACATTTTCTTGTCCATCCAGATGTTGCCACGATATTATAAGAGCAGTTGGGCCTGGGGCAAGTTTCACCTCTGTGATAAGGATTTGTGTGGGTACCTCTGGTTCAAAGCATGGTAAGATTTCAGGAGTCCACAAGCCATGAACGCACCACACGTGTTGAAAGATATGCCTGAAAATGCAACGTAGTGTTTTCAGCTAAGCAATCTCATGCTATGGCTCAATCATGCAAAGCCATAGCAGGAGATCATGACCCTACCTGTACAATTTGTTAAATTCGTAGATACAGGCAAATCTGACTATGGATCTAAATTACCTAGATTTCTCGATGATATAAAACTGAAGAACCACAATTTTGTCACAAAATCTTGCTTACCTGCTCTCGCATCAATATGTGGCTAAAAAAAGGAAAGGAAAAAACCTTCTTTTTATGGAACTCTGGCATTTATATTTCTTATTTTCCTTGAGAAAGGGAAATGGAGAAAGAAGTGAAAAGAAATATTGGAAAACCTGCCAGACTAGCGATTAGCTTTTTTTTGGATCCTAAGGAAACTGTCAGTTTTTTGTTTCTGTTTGCTTTTGTTTTTGTTTTGCTTTGGTCAAATATGAAGGCCAGCACGGCAGGTAAAATATTTTACTCTTTGTTTCGCCAGTATTTAGTCCTTACGGCTGTCGTGCCTCTGTCATATCTCAGGATAGAAATTTCCTTATGGGCAACATGATTAGAAATGCAGTGAGGTGATGGGCTGACTTACACATATTGTGAAATGATTACCACAATAGGTTTATTTAGCATCCATCATTTCATACGGATACAATAAAAAGGAAAGAAGAAAAAAAATAGATATGCAATGAGGGCTATTAAATATATTTGAGTACAGGCAGCAAAATTGCCGTGCGATGCATCTCAAGAGACAGTCCAAAAGTATTATGTGTGCACACAAATGAATCCTGCCCACACACAGTCCCTTCCTCTGGTCTCATTTTGTCCTTCCTTTCATGACTAATTCCTTCAGTGTCAGTTTAGCCTCCTGATGTTGGCATATATTTGACTCCTAAACGTCCACCAACATCAGGAAGCAAGCCCGGATGGGAAAGGTGAAGGGGTGAGAGCAGAGAATAGACAAGACCAAAAGGAACGAAATGAGAAACAAAGGAAAAGCTGAGGTTTGAAAAACTTCTTTTCTGTGGTCGTTTTGGAAACTGGCCTCCGACACACGTCATGACTCTTTCACAGTGGCTCTGAAACTGAGGGTTCAGCTTTCACCCATGAAGAGAATTGCCAGTGTACCTGTGGTTATTTGAAGATTATACATGGTATTTGGCGACCTTCTAATATGGACAGCCACGATTCCATTTTTTTTAATAAGCCCCATGCAGTGGAAAAAATCCAGATTTTAAGTTGAAAAGTTCTCAAGGGCAATAATCTAATAGTAACAATAGCTAACAACTACTGAGTGTTCACTGTGCTTTGTGCCAGAACGTCAGGACCTCCTGACTCTACTATGATCTCATTTAACCCTTACAGTGAACATTGGAGGAATGCTCTGTCATCCTCCCCCATCTCACAGCTAAGACACTAAGGCTCAGAGTCCAGAGTGCTAACCATTACACGAGAATAGTACACCTGAAACTAACACAACATTGTAAATCAACTATAGTCCAATATAAAATAAAAACTTTTTTTTTTTTTTTTTTTGCGGTACGTGGGCCTCTCACTGTTGTGGCCTCTCCCGTTGCGGAGCACAGGCTCGGGACGCGCAGGCTCAGCGGCCATGGCTCACGGGCCCAGCCGCTCCGCAGCATGTGGGATCCTCCCGGACCGAGGCACGAACCCGTGTCCCCTGCATCGGCAGGCGGACTCTCAACCACTGCACCAGCAGGGAAGCCCTAAAATAAAAACTTTTTTAAAAAGGGAATTCCCTGGCAGTCCGGTGGTTAGGACTCCGTGCTCTCACTGCCAAGGGCCTGGGTTCAGTCCCTGGTGGGGGAACTAAGATCCCACAGAGCAGAGCGGCCAAAAGAAAAGCATACAAAGTATACATAAGTATATATGCTGTATCCGAGAAGATAGTTTAATATCTTTACATTTTCCAACTAACTACGTACACTAGATATAATGGACATTTTTGATGCTAGTTAACATCAAAAGTAAAAAAATCAATCATCTAATTAATAAGAAGATTTTTTAAAAATTAAAACAAACAAACAGAAAGAAACTAAGGCTCCCAGAGGCAAAGTACTTTGCCTGAGGACACACAGTCACTTAGAGGCTCTAGTGCCTATACTCCTTAGCACTGCGCCCTCACTACTCCCTCTTCATAGCCCGCTGCTTCTGATTCTGAAGAATTTTTTTTTTTTTTAAAGAGTATTTGTCTCAGTTAAAAGCTTTGCAGAACAAGCAGTATAAAACCCTGGAATAAGATGTTTTTTAAAGTTCCCAATTAATTTTCCATTTATCAGACCCTTGAGTACCACATGGAAACCCAAGAAAACGACCAACTCGAGTCCCCTAAGGAAGAGCCAATGGAGACATTGTCTCACCTCCACCCGCCAACCCCTCTGAGCACAGCATGCTCCCAACAGAGCCTGTGGGCAGCCCCGGACAACGTCTTTGAAAAGGAAGCTCTTTTCCCGCCCTATACTTAACATTCCTGTGACCTTCTGTGTGTACTGCAACATAGATTCATTCTTTATTTTAAAATTTCTCTTTTTTTCCCCCCCAAAAAGTCCCAGACTTTGGTGCTTTTGCATAGCTGAACAACTGAATATGTGTCTCCAAAGATAACGTTAAGAGGTGGGGAACTGGGGTTGGAGTAGGCACACACACACACGCATCCTTGGCCTTATGAAAGTAATTTCTTATGAGTGTCAAATGGTTAAATGGTTGCTGGCCGAGAGAAACAGAAATGAGGAAATATCCAGGACAGATAAAACTGAGCTGGTTACAATGGAAGCACACACACACACACACACACACACACACACACACACACATTCATTTATTGAAAAATGTTCAGGCCACCTCCATGCTGTATTTTTTCCTTTTTATTAAAGTATGATATACATGCAAAAAAGTGCATAAAGTTTGAATGTAGAGCTTGACAAATTTTCACAAAGTGAACACACCAATATAACCAGTACCGAGTTTAAGAAAGAAAACACTATCAGGGCCCCAGAAACCTCCATTTTCCCCTCCCAGTCACTGCCTACCCTAAAGGTAATCACTCTCTTGACTTCTAACCCATAGGTTAGCTCAGTCCATTTCTTAACTCTACATTAATGGGATCATACAATATGTACTTTTTGTGTGCCTGTCTTCTTTGTACGTAGCAATAGTTTATTCATTCTCATTTTATGTTATTTTATTCTGTAAACACACCTCAACTTATCTCAATTCTATTGTTGGTAGAGCCTTGGATAGTTTCCAGTTTGAGGCTATTATGAATAGGGCTGCTATGAATGTTCTTGTACATGTCTCTTGGTAAACATATGTTTCTACTTCTGCTGAGATAACCATAAATGTTAAAAACAGGTTCCTTACCTGTTTTATACTCTTCTGAGTGATATTTATCCCATGCATTTCTGACTCTATTATTAAAGCAATTCAGTTGTCTTTTCTTTTTAATCTGCCTCCTTCTTTGCTTTCCCTCTTCCTGAACTTCCTTTCTTCCTAAAACAAAACTGACCTCAGACGCTGGGAAAATCAAAAATACATAGCTCCAAGCTCATCATCTGAGGATGTAATAATGAGTGTGTTGTTTTAAATTACTTTCCATAATGGTCCATGCTGTCTTCAAAGGTCAAGCCTTCATCCTTTGTGTGTTCCGTGGGAGTACATGGCACATGTGACCAAAAGTAGAGGAGTTTCCAACAAAATTCAAAAAAACTTCTGGTCTTCTCACAGAAGTCTTTTTTTTTTTTTTAAGGTAAAAGAATCTACATTTGATTCTCTGAATCTAGCTCATTTTAATATGAGCCATTTCTGTATGCAAAGGACTGCTGACACCAGCAAGTTTTATAGTACTGATTACTATGGAAACATTTATCTATAAATATAAAATCCTTTAAAGCTTAGCCTTTTATCTTTATAGAAAAAGGCCTGTTTATGTCACTTCTAAGATTCCAGCTTTAATGTAGACATGAGCTATTCTAATGCCAAACAAGATAACCTCAGTGTTGGAGCCATGCACGCTTTGAAAATTGGAATTTGTGCTAAAACTATCATTTTTTGATAAAATATTAATAATGAAATAAAAATATTTAAAGAAGCTCACTTAAGCCTATAGCCCTGGTCTGTTGGATTCTTTTTGTTGAATTTAATATTGTGAATATGTCTCACTTTTTTTTCTCTTCTAATTCATGTTCTCTTCCATTCTTTGTGCAAGTGTATGTGTGTGTGTGTGTGTTAGTTGCAATGACTGCCAAAGTGGAAGTAATTCATTCATTAACCTTTTCCTTTGGCATATTTATGGATTTTTCTCTTTCAAAGTTCCTGTAAAACCAGATATGATGATGCAATGTCTTTGTATTATTATCACTTGTTTCTCTTTTACTAAAACATATCACTTTAAATAACTAGAGGTTTACAAGAGGAAATTATTGCAAAATGAGAGGGGAGAGGTTGCCATGTGGCCCAAGGGAGAGCACTTTATAATTTCCTGCTTCCTCATGGGATAGGTAAGTGAATTGAGATGGAAGTGGGAAAACTTGGGGCAGTAGGAAAGCACCTGAACAAGATAATTATTGTCCCCGCTTTTTTAATATAAATTGGAAAATCCAGGAGTTAAGGGTCTAGCCCTAAACGAGCAGCTCTCTCTACTTCAGCACAACCATCTAAATTTAACATAATTATTTCTCAAATGTATTCATGCCTCAAATCTGTCTCTAGTCCAGCAATTTTGAGTTATGCCCAAATAATTACAGTCTGAGTAGTTAAAACCCTCTGAGACACTTCTACATTTCCGTTCACTAGCAGAAACCCCCCCATGCTTAAAAAGTTATAATACAAAAATATATGTCAGTACAATTGTCAAGCTTTCAACCAGTGTTTTATCAGTGCAGTTTTACAGAACCCTAGAAGTAAAGAGAAGAGGAGAGAGTTGCCGAGGTGCAGGAGAAAGGGACGCTCTGCAATTTTGTGGGTCTACCAGATGTCACTGAAGAGTTAAAGTGTTAAGCGACGAAATCCAGAGGAGCTGCTTCTCATCATGGCTGTGAGGATGGGAATGAGATGCCAAAAAAGTGTGGCTGTCACAACTGACCCAATTAACTTTTTAATTGCCAAATTCCTACTTATTTATCTTGGTGGTACATAAATAGAGGTTCAAAAAATATCTTTGAGACACCATCCATTTTAGATGACGTTTTAGATGTTGTGAGGACCGACTTCGGCTGCTAGATAAATCTTCAGTCTGAGGGAAGTAAGAGTCCATTGACAGGATATATGGGAATTATTATGGCAACATAGAATTGTAAAATCACAGGGTTGGAAGAGGGCCAGAGACTTATCTATTCTGACCACCCAGGTCTTAGCCATAATTTTTTAGAAGCAAAGAGAAAGAACATATTTCATAGATATTAAACAATAAGGGTCACAGAGTCAAATCTCTTTTCAGTATTCTCCTTTGATCTGCTATTTTCTCGTTCCTTTGAGCACCAGGAAAAAGGATTCAACTATGGAATATTTGTCCAGCGCCGCAGATAGCAGCCACACTTATGGGCTATGCGTTGTTATTAAGTGGCATAGACAGGGCTGACTCTGAGAAGATTGTGATATAAGGAATGATCGCTGGCACATTCCTACCTTCGCTATATCTCTCTGTCCTTTCTCTCCGCACATCTCACCAACCCCCTTTTCCCTACTCCACACCAAGATGTGTCTTGCTCCCCGGCTTAATCTGGGCTTGAATTCTTCACTTATAGTAACAGAAATAATAATTTTATACACTTCACAGTGTTGAAATTACAAGATTAAATAATGTCTTTAGTTCCATATCCAGCACATATTAAGGCCTCGGTAAGCAATGGCTTTTATTATTTCTGCCAACTGCTGAAGATGTAACCCATCCAAGGGTATTGAGAATGTAAGATAGTACTTGAAGATGGGAAAAGCAATTAATGGATGGGATTGACATTTGCAAGCAGAGTGTTACCTGTTCAACACCTATTTATTGGGCATCCACTATGTATCAAGCCCTCTGCTTCAGGGCTGGGAATAGAAGATTTAAAAACACTCGTTGTCCTTAACTTGATGGAGCAAATGGTCTAACGAAGGAAACCAAAACCAACTATGAGCGTTAGCCACACAAGTATTTGTATAACACCAGTTGTAATTAGAGCAATGAAGGAAAAATAAAGGGAGAAATGAGCATGTATAGCATGGGGATCAAATTTCAGAAGTGAATCGGGAAAGCTTGTCTGAAAAGTGCCACTTGATTTGAGTTAGGCAAGGAAGAGTGGTGGGGTGGGAGATGACTCTTCCTGGCAGCAGAAGTGGGTGTGCCTCCTGGGACTGGCCTTGGGTAATGCGGAAGGAATTGTAAAGAGAAGAAATTGGCCTGTGACCATCTTCCTTCCTCCTCTACCCAGCCCCCAACCTCTCTCGGTTCAAATGCCACCATCTCAAGTTTCACAGTCCAGCTACTTCTCAGGTTGAATTGCAGAAGACTGGGGCCCCTCTTTTCCTCCTCACAAAGTAGACCACTGCTCCCCTTTTCTTCCCTTGCTTAAGAGGCACTGAATAAAACTCAGCTTGCTGTCTCTTCGTATGTGCCACCCCGGTGCATCGACTGGGCCTCCAAGGCCCAGATTTGACCTGAACACACCTTTCAATCCCAAACCATATGAAACTGCAAGGTTTGCTAAACCTGATATGAACCTGATCTTATTGTTATTTTTTTAACTGAACTGTCAACTGAATTTAAACCATTTCAAAGTAAGCCTAAAGAACTTGTTTGAGCCAGACCTAAGCTCACATGTTTTTTAAAAAACTAATAAACCAGAACTAAATCAGAATATTGAACCTAAACAATCATTTCATTTAGTTTGAGCACCCATCCTGAAGAAAGAATATTTATTATGGGGCAATTGAAAGATGTTTAGGTTAGTTGCAATCAGAATCATGCTTCGAGATGTTTGGGAAATTTCAGAATTAGTTTTCATTTTTCTGAAGAAACTTTTGACAAGAAGTGTGTATTTTTTGTTGTCAATCTGGGAATTCTACATTTCCCCCTGCAATTTTCAAGGAACTCTCATCACTATAGGAACCCCCAAATCGAGATTTATGGGAAAGTTAAATAAAAATTAAAGGTTTGATTCCTTCTTGGTGCTCCTTCTGGCTTTCCATAATAACTGTGTTTTGTTTTAGAGCTGGTAAAGGAAAAAGGGATTTGGGAATGTTTTATTTCTAGTCAAAAGATTCTTTTATGTGAGGAGACATGGGAAAACCAGATGAGATATGACAGTGTAGTGATACGCAAAAAATTTTGACCGAAAATGTAAAGTCCATTTGAAAAAGCAGTGACTGACCTTGACAGCCCTTCTAGGTCTAGATACTACAGTGAGTAGAATCTTCTCCCTTTGGTGCCAATAAGAGCTAGTTCTATGGGGTCAGCCTTAAGCAGTTTCCACTTAATGCTTCATCGCTTTGTGAGGCGTTTCATAACTTGACTTTGGGTTTTAGACACTGAGCCCTGGGTAAAAGCACACAATTTCCCCTTCATTTAAGCTCCAGTTGAACTGAACCACTGGCTTAATGATAACCTCTCCATTAGTATTGCTAACAAAGAAAATTTCAAGTTGATTTACTTTGCATTTCTAGTGATCTGAACTAGTTTTTGACTTTTGAACTAAGTGGAGTTCTGTGTAGGATCTTGCACAGATCAAAATGGATTCAATTACAAGCAAAAAAACCAGTTAGCAAACACAGCCCTTCCAACCACTCCCCCGCCCCACCCTGCCTCCCTGCCCCCGGAACGTCTCTTATTTTGGAAGGAAAAATAACATTTCTTAGTCCCTTAAGTTCCAAAATTTTTAAATATTTTACCATTATCAATGGTATCATAATAATGCTGGGACATGAGTTTTTAGTGTGCCAATTTTTCAGATCAGGAAACTGAATTTTCTTTGGGTGCAGTAACTCCATTTCACGTGGCCAGTAGGGGGCAGAGCCAGGATTTGGCTTGTTTTTCTGATTCTGCAGTTTACTTTTCATGGTGCCATGTGCACCAACAACACTAGGACAAAACAAATAGCACAGAAAGCCTTTTATCAAAAGCTTAACGCCCTCCCAGTTGGGTCCTCCATCTGTAGAATGGGGTGTCCCCACAGCACGTTGTGTTGAGTTAGTTGTGAGTGCGTGTAAGACGAGGCTTAGATTTCCTCTATCATTATCTTCTGGGAGAGAAAGAACTACACTGGAAAGGACTTGTTCTGAAAAAGTGTCCTTCTTATACTCCTCACTCCAGTTTGAACTCTTGAACCTGCGGCAGTGACACGAGAGCCAGATACTCGGACGGGAAAGTCAGTGTCCTGGCGTAGGAAGCTCTGAGCCTTCTCTCCCTTTGTTCCCAAGCATCTCTGAAATATGCCATCTGCTTATTGTCAGACCTGATGAATCATCATGTTCTGGTTCTCTTTGTCTTCATCTCTTAAATGAGGGCCATACTTCCTAGGTCTTCTTGTACCTAAGTGTGGTGGTAAGATTTAATTAGCCAATATCTATGAAGTCTTTGAACATCTTAGGGGTAACAAAGTGCTAAATGAATCTAACATTTTATTAAAAAGTAGTATTTCTCGGGCTTCCCTGGTGGCTAGGTGGTTGAGAGCCCGCCTGCCGATGCAGGGGACACGGGTTCGTGCCCCGGTCCGGGAAGATCCCACATGCCGCGGAGCGGCTGGGCCCGTGAGCCATGGCCGCTGGGACTGCGCGTCCGGAGCCTGTGCTCCGCAACGGGAGAGGCCACAGCAGTGAGAGGGCCGCGTGCCGCAAAAAAAAAAAAAAAAAAAAAAGTATTATTTCTCTAGGGAGTAATTAAATGAAAAACTTTAATACAATAATCTCATGGCAATCTTTGCTCACCTACATTAATTAATCAAACTTTTGTATAGATGATTAATATCAACTTTGAAAACACAGAACTAAAAGAAATTTAATATTTGCATTTCTGCTTTTGTTGTTTATGTTTGTAAACCCACAGTTATAGTGATGGAAATGTAAAGTTCCCAACCTTAGTAATGTTTGGGTTAAATCTTTCTTCAGAGACTGTAAAGTTACCACCTATTTGAGATCAGTAAATTGGGAAGAGAGCTTGTGCTTCTGCTGGTTTACAAGTGGAGACATTGACATTAGACCATCTAGAAGGATTGTTCTGCCTACATTAATATGAAGTGATGATCATTTCTCTAAGTAATTTAGATGTAGCTCTTGAACAATAGTTCCGAGGCAACCAAGAGAAAGGGGCCACCCCACCACCACTCACACATACACACATACACAGTAATTCAACTGGAATACTAAGGAGGCACGGGTTCGTTAACTCAGTAAAAGGTAAGTAATGTAATATAAGTAATAGCATTGCCTTTCATTTGGGGTTGCCAAATACTTTTCCAATATCACATCCCCACTAGGAACTAGTCAGTCAAGAAAGTACAAAGAATTTAGTTTTTAAGGGCCAAATATAATCCTGAATTCTAATTTACACACCCTGTCACCTCCCATTCAACTGATTTCTAAAGTTCAGAGATACAAGGTAATGAGATAGGAAAATTAAAAAGATAGTGCCTTACGCATATCCCATATTCAATAAAAGTTTGTTGAGTTAAATTAAGTTGAATTAAACAATGACCTAACTAATCCAGATTAAGACATTCCATCCCTTAGCAGTTTCGTTTTTGTTGTTGTTGATTTTGGACTCACTTCAGAGAAAAAGAACAAAGTATTCTTTTAGGAACTTATTTTTTTAAGTCCATTTTGGTTTATTTTAAATCAAATGTGAAGCCTTAGAAGAGTTTGAAATTATGCTTCTATTGCCTTCAGCTCAACAAATGACAAATCACCTGATGAGAAATTTATCTAAACCACCAAAAAAATCCCCTGTCTTTATCATACTTCCTCTTACCACATCTTTCCCCTTCACTGCAACATGTCATTTCTAGTCTTTATGGAAAAGACTTCTTTCTTTTGAAATAGGTTTAGTAGTTTGGGCTCTTCTCTTCAGTAGGAGAAACATAAAGAATTGCATTATTTCTAAGGCAATTATCTTAAAGAGGTGAAAATGTAGTGGCCGACATCACCGAAATCGGCAGCGGTGTAGAGTAAGAAATGAAGACTTGGACCTCAGTTTCCTGATCTGCAAAATGAAGGAGTGAGAATAAAATCTGTTCAAGCCTTAGCATTCAATGCGGTTAACTCAAGATTGTGAAACCCAAAAGGCTGAAGTTCAAAGACCTCCCTGGGGAAAATTTTCCAGAGGAAATGCCACTTGGTATCCATGGCCACCACACTTCTAGGAGGGAATTTGTTGGGGATATTGTTTCTCATTGGAAAGAAGGCTGTGGGACTTGAGAAATTTCAAAGACATCTTTGGTCCTATCTGCACCCATAGTGTTTTTTTTGTTTTTGTTTTTTCTGTTTTGTTTTGTTTTAAGTGCAGAGTGGGGTTTTTTGTTGGTATGGTTTTTTGGTAGTGCCGTCGGTCCACTATGTAGTAGCTAATCTACGGTTTGGCTGAAATGTTCACTTTTCAACTGATTAGATGACATCTTGTGGACATAACCTTAGACCTGACTAATTAAGATCTGTTTTATACAAACAACTGAACTTTTTAGTTTATCCTTCTCACTTTATTATGTAAGAATCTTAGACTGTAGGAGTTGGTGTATACCTTAGAGATTTTTTCTGCTCCCATCATTTTCTAATTGAGGAAACTGTCAGGAAGGAGAAATAGACGTTAGATTTTCTTTCATCCAGTTTTATATTGATTTTTAGGTGACTCTGGCAACATGTCTTAGGCTTATGTGACTATAATAAGGAATTCTTTTATATCCACAAGGCTGTCAGATTTTTTTTTAAAGCCCATACTTTAGAAAAATTAAATTCTTCATAGTGGGGTGTTTTAGTTGAAACCTCCTAATATTTAATTTTGATAATTAACTCTGTCTATCTATCTATCTGTAGCACTTTGAAGATGAAATGGGATCACATTTTTAAGATGTCTACTAGTAGGCACAAACACGTAAATTCCCTCTTTCCTGCAGCCCACCCGTGCCCTACCATGTGCAAATGAGTGTTCCTTCCCTACCTTCAGTTGAAACCACAAAAGAGATCTAGTTCTTAGCATCATCATAAAGACAGCAGCAAATGTTTAGAAAAATGCTTCAATGATAACAGGCAGAAAAATGCATTTGTGAATTGATCACATTTCTCAGATATCTTGGGGCTTCATTTTGCCCTTTTTTGTATGTGCAGTGATTGTGAATTGCACAACACTTAGCATATGTTTTTTGATTCATTCAAAGTGTGAAATGATTAATTGAGGAATCTCATATTGTTGGGGATAGACGTGTAATACAATTTTATTTTGCCAAACCCTGCCTTTCACTGTACTATAGCAATTCCCCTTTTCTCATCCCTAATAGCATCTTGGGCATATGTATGATTTACCAATCAGTTACAGTTGTTAAAAATTTGTCCAGGCCTATTTAAAATTTCAATCTCATATTCAATTCAGAGCTCTTGCTCTCTTCATTGCAGCCTAGATTTCTGTAGTAAGGAGTTTGGAGTAGAGAGGAAGGCATGGCGTGGCATGGGATAGCCTCTCCTTCTTCAAAGTTTAATTCCGTTGATTTGTGTACAGTAAAAAGGAAAACAGAAGTAACTTCAGCACAATGCTCTCTCCATGAGGTTGACTGTCCATACCCTCCTTTCATCTTCAGTCATTTTTTTATATCGACTGTGGGAGAAGAAGTTGTAGTGGTGATTGTCTGTAAGAGGGCCAGTTCTGTGCCTCCTAATACACCTGACCCCAATTGTCAGAACTTAATAGCATCTATCTATGGGCTGAAGTGTAATTTTACAGTCTGAGTTTTGAACCTTAACTGCAGTTGTGGATAACAAAAAAGTCCTTCCCACACAACATCCTATTAGAGCAGCAAAGTAATTCTTGAGACAAATTTGTATTTCTGTATGCACCCTGTGTGTGTCTATGTGTGTTTGCAGTGGATTATCTGTAGGGAAAAGGATATAACTGAAAATTCTTGATGAGACTTTGTCATATTGCATAAGAAGGGAAGTATAAGAGCTAGACATTCATTAGGTTTCTTGAGCAGAGTATTTCCTATAGTTCTTAACCTTTGATGTTCAATCTCTCTGTCTCTGTCTGTCTGTCTGTTGTTTGTCTGTCTCTCTCTCTCTCACTTACACACCCCCAAAATTGTTCCTTCCCTAGTTTTTCCCTTCTCAGAAAATAATGCTACTATGCATTGTGAATGACCACAGCCACTGGTTTTCAAAGATGCAGCAGTAACATCAAGTTCATTGAACTTAAATAGAATTCTGGGACCGTATTTGATAACTGTCCATCTTCTCCCAATTTTGGCTACTTAAACTAGGTTGTTTTACCATAATGGATAAGAGAGGCCTAATATACAGTAATATCTTCACCTCTTATCTTTGAATAGATATTCACATTTTATATTTTAAAAATAGGGTGGACAGATTCTGAAAATCAGAAGAGCCACTTTTAGTCACTGATGTGACAGGCATCAAACCCACAGCAATACTAAAGAATCTTGGGCAACGAAGTATTACAGGTAGGCCCAAGGAAAACATTGATTTAAGAAAATTTATACTGTTTTATTTTGGTAGAGCAAAACATTCAGAGAGAGCTGTGTTTAAGAGATCATTTGAACCTAGAACTCAAACTAATGTATCCTCCTCTCTACCATACTGAATTCAATTCAAATCAGCAAATATTTACTAAAGTTCACTATGTGCAGAGCTCTATTATTTTAATCTGTGGGGAAAAAAGTTACTAAGTTTAAAAGGTAAGTTTACAAACTTGTTGTTTTTTGATTATCTGAAAGAAATATATTTTTGTTACCACTCAGCTACAGAAAAATGATGATTTGAATGACAAATCTGTAAACTTATTTCTCCTGGCAATATTTTTCAAAGTCTCTAAGCAATACTGTATTTTATTTCTACCCAGCTGAGAAAAAGTTTAGTGACTCAATTAGCAACTGTACTAACAGACCTCATTTCATGAAGTTTCAGCTATCTTAACCTCGTCAGTGTGGCTTCTTAAGATTGGTCTTTTGAGTGAAAGCAACAAATGTTTATTGAAACTTCTTAAAATTGGACTCCTAGGTTATGTCAATACTTCAAAAGTAAAGTTGAAGGTGATAAAAAATGTTTGGACTGTCCAAATTTACAAATAACTCATCTCCAAAACCTGGTCAAGAGTCTCTCTTAGGGACACAGAGGAAAATGCAGTGGACCAGGCTCACTGAATCTTCCAGCCACTTTATATCTCTGATCTCTGCATAATCTCTAGGGATGTGGAAGCAATTTGTCTTTAGTGTCTATCAAGTATCATTTTTGTCATGTTGTTTCCGGGCATTTTCCTTTAAGTGTGTCTTACAATTGTGCTCCATTCTGGCTGCCAAAAGCAGGGGGGACAGTGCAGCCTCAATATTTAGTCCAGTGTTGACTTTCTTTTCCTTTTGTTCTGCCTCCCTTCCCATACCGCTCTATAAACACATCAAATTACCATTATTTCTGGGTGATGAGTCTAATTAGTTGAAGAGAGGGAATTGTTTTGATTACCCTGAAGTGTGAATGACCCACTAGTTGGCCTAGTGTCTTGCACTCCCAGGAGCACTTATGTTTACAAGTCAAATTTTTAAACCCAAAATAGGGAGGCTCTATGGTGGGTTCTCGGGCAATAGAACAAGAAAAGCTTTAAATCAAACTCCAACAGAAGAGCTGTATTTCACTGTCGTTTTCCCCCTTGCCATTTTTACCTTCATGAAATGTTTCTCCCCATCTTAAATGTTTTCCTAGACAACAGAAAACACACACATAAAGCATGCATCTATTCAAATTCTTAAATCTTTACAAAAGGTCATAAATTTGTCTGGTGTCAAGAACTGTGAAGAATCTGCAAGTTTACTTTATTTGCACGCTAACAAATTGGCTTGTCATAGTTCCATGGATGCTGGTAGAAGACACAAGACTCTTGGGTCAGAGACAAAAGACAGTTTAATACTCACGGCAACAAAAGAAGCCCAGATCATCAGCATTTTTGCATCAGTTCCCTGAGCCCCAATTCTCACAAATTGATGCAAAGAGGGCCAGGTCACACCTTCAGGTCAGTGGGTTGTGTTACAGGAGAGGAGCCTGATGTACATAGGGAACTTGGATCTTTCACAATGGGCAGTAAATATTTACGCTCTTTGTTCTGGAGGGAGACTTTATCTTTATTATATTGAACTCATGGCTCCACCAAACAAATTTCTCATGATATTGCTATACCAAAAGCCCTATGTCAAGTGCCAAGTCCATCATTCCTGGTACCTTCTATTTAAACTTTGAGGACCCCTTGATTCTACAGCCAAAGACATGTTGCTTTCTAGCTGCGGCTGCAAGATTTGCTATCGCTGGGTGATTCAGGCTTGACTGAATCCATTTCCTTGAAGATCCATCTTACTCTGGGGAAACTGCCAGCTGTTACCAAGAAAGCATGTTATATTCTTGCCTAGGTTCATCCTAAGGGCTAGGGAAGGTTTCCAGGACAACAACACTGACCACAAGAAGTTATGTACATTTCTTTGGGTCCGTTTATCACTCTTTAGTGGGTCATCTTCAACAATTGTAAAGCCAATCAGGACAAAAAGAACCCAATTCTCCTGGGAGTCTTTTTTTGGGGAAATCTCCCTTCAAAAGGCCAAAGGTCACTTTTATCAACAAGGACTGATCACAAAAAAACTTTGAGACATTTTACTGTAGATTGTAAAGTAGATTGAAGTAGATTGAAGTAGATTGAATCTTGGTAGATTGAATCTACCAAGTAGATTGAAGGTTGGCGTGATGACAGAGTGTGAGCCATTTGATGGGCCAACTGTCGCCAGTCTTCCTTGATAAGTATTATGCACCCTTCCTCCTTCTATCCTGAGCATACTAGGCCAAGTTCTACCTGTATGGTCAAAACTTTCTCTCCTTTAATGTGCAGTGTAGGTGTTATGTCTCTGCAACTCTTGTCTGAAAGGGGGCATACCAGGATGAATCTTGTTATTTGTTACAATGTGGGTGACCTGAGGCTGCCCACCAGATGGGAAAGGAAGTCCTTCCCCCACTCCACCACTGCCATCCCCACCCCTGACCTGGAGGAGAGTTAGCAAAAACCAGAGCAGTGTTTGGGCAGCTGTCTTTTTTTTTTTTTTTTTTTGCAGTACGCGGGCCTCTCACTGTTGTGGCCTCTCCCGTTCAGAGCACAGACTCCGGACGCGCAGGCTCAGCGGCCATGGCTCACGGGCCCAGCCGCTCTGCGACATGTGGGATCCTCCCGGACTGGGGCACGAACCCGTGTCCCCTGCATCGGCAGGCGGACTCTCAACCACTGCGCCACCAGGGGAGCCCCTGGGCAGCTGTCTTTGAACTTTTTCCTGTGTTCAGTCTTCAACCACTTTCCAAATACCTCCTCCTTAACAGAGAGAAGGAATACTTACTGCCCAATATACCATACAATTTGGCCAGCATATTCACTACTGATTGTATGGGCTCCATCAAGTCCCTTTAATTGGCCTGTGAGACCACCACCCTTCCTTCTTCATGTTGCCATGACCAGTCGGCTTCCCATCCTCATCTCTAAAACTGCCAAGCGTCTGGGATTTCCTTCCACTTGCAAGCAAAAATGTTAACCTGCCACAGTATCATAGATGCAGGTAGAAGACACAAGACTCCTAGATCAGAGACTAAGAACAATTTGTTACTCACAGCAGTAGAAGCAGTCAGAGTATCAGCATTTTTGTGCCAGTTCCTCTAGCGTCAGTCTGCCCAGATTGATGTAAAGAGGACTGGATGACACCTGCACACACACTGGGTTATGTTACAGGAGAGGAATTCTGAGCTTAGGGAACCAAACTCTTTTATAATAGTCAGTAAGTGTACCTGCCCTTTGTTCCGGAGGGAGGCACTATTTCCATCTTCTTTTTTTTTTTTTTTTAAATAGATTTATTTATTTTTGGCTGCGTTGGGTCTTCACTGTTGCCCGCGGGCTTTCTCTAGTTGCAGCGAGCGGGGGCTGCTCTTCGTTGCGATGCACGGGCTTCTCATGAGGTGGCCTCTCTTGTTGCAGAGCACGGGCTTCAATAGTTGTGGCGCATGGGCTCTAGAGCTCAGGCTCAGTAGTTGTGGCACACAGGCTTAGTTGCTCCGCAGCATGTGGGATCTTCCTGGACCAGGGCTCGAACCTGTGTCCCCTGCATTGGCAGGAGGATTCTTAACCACTGCGCCACCAGGGAAGCCCTATTTCCATCTTCTAAAGCTGTTAAGCAAATCTAATCTTTGCTCCGAAGTGAGAAACTGTCTCTATATTCAAAGCCTGTCTGTGATACAAGCTTCCTTGAAAAGATAGTCTGGAACAAAGGTCAGTCAGTGCTTCTCTTTCAAGATGTGCAGAAATACAATAGACCCATAGAGAATAGAGAATTGTTTCCCCACACTTGGAAGGAAGGGGAAATAGTGCAGCTACAAGTAGCCTTTGTTTTATGATTATAAGGACCTAATTGAAAACAATAGCACAGGAAAACAAGTTTGGGAATATGAACAATTGAGTTTTTGTTTCTTTTTTGATAGTTGGAAAGTATATTTCAGTGAACAATATATTTAGCAGTTTATCAAATGTTATATTAAGCTTACAGGTTTATAAAAGATATGCACTGAGGTTTCTTCTGAAAGTTTTCACATGACATATTGTCATGAACTGTTACTCTCCTAATAGGAGAGACAAGATCTTTTAGTGAATGGGCCTAGACTCATCCCATTCCGTGTATTCCTTAGGTTGCAAAGAGCCATGGAACTTCACAACGAAAGTGAAATTGGTAGATGTTTGGCATTGGAAGGATTGAATTGGGTCTGTAGGGCAATCTGGCTGCTTTATTTTCCTCTTAGGAAACATGATAGGTTACAATTTTGTCAATTATACCTTAATAAAGCTGAAAAAGGTAAAAAAGAAAGAAACATGATGGGATTTTGACTTACTAATAAAACAGAAAACATCTTTTTCTCACTCTGAGAACTCAAACATATACATGCTTCCATTCAGAAGGGTCTTCCCAATAGCTGGAACAGTTGAACAAGATTTGGGTAACGACTAAGTGTAGAGCAATTGTTTGTTTGCTGTGTAGGTAGATTTTGTGTCTACTCTAGTTACATAGATTATAAGGAATTTTCCATTGCCGGCGTACATTGAGTTAGTCTTACAGTTCTAACTGGCTCTGGGTCTTTCAAATTCTGACACTCCTAGTTACTGTGTAGACTTGGGCAAGTTATGCAAGCCCTGGGCCCTCTTCTTTTTTTCTCTGTTAAAAAAGCAAAAAACAAAAAAACTATAGATAACTCACTTATGAGGTTTCCTGGCATGAAATTAAATACCTTAAAAAAAACCTTGTACACTGCATAGTACATAATAAGTTCTCAATAAAAGCCTGTTCCCACCTTTCCCATGTGGTTTGACTCCATATGGAGAGAAGGTCATCATTCTTCATTTCCATGCTACACATTGCTTCGTAGATTCCTCATTGATCCAGGAACAGAAATTTAGCCTCCGTGAAGGACCTTGCCTCCTTCTACCAGAGAACAAACTTCTCTGCTCACTGACTTCATATTCTGTTGTTTGTCACGGTCCCCAGATCACATCCATGTGGAATAATAAGGCTCACTCCGCAGACAGCAGACAAGTCCTGGGATTGATTCCATGTGAGAGCTCATAACAGAGGGGAGTGTGTTAAAAAGCTAAAGAACAGATTTAAAAAAGCCTAAAATCCTTAGAATCTCAGCTTCAGATCCTGGCAGGATTGAATTAGCTTTTTTTCCTCTGGAGTAGTTAAACTTAGTTTCATGTGTTTTGTCTGAGTACTGCGTGTGGGAGTGGGAATCTATATCATTCAGATGGAAGCTTTCATCTGTTTCAAGCCTGTATGTATATTAAAACAGCCATGAAATTTTATATGTGCTCAAAGCCTAAAAATATCAGTACAGACCTTAAGAGAATCAGACAGAGGGCTGGAGAAAGATTTAATATTCAGTACTTCTCCTTTCTACTTCTTTTTGCATCATTTTAATAAAAAGGTGGGTTGACAGGAGCTCTAAAAATGTACTTTGAAAACTGAGCAATTGTCCACTCTAATGCATATTTTAAGATTACAATTACAAACACATTAAAATAAAAAAAACCACAAACTTCTCCTCAATAGCAGGGAATGAAGACCCAATTTGTCCAAATGAGAGCCTTCAATCTCCTTTTAATTTATTTTCTTTTTTAACTGCTCCAGTCATACTGTCAACATAATCTTGAGTTCCTTTAAAAACCTTCAGGGAACAAGGGGAGGAAGTAAAGATGCCTCAGAGGGATAAATGGCATCTGTGGATGGGAGCCTACCCTGAAAATAGGTGTTTTGGAGTCTTACATTGAGGTCACATTCCTGCTTTCCAGAGTTCTGTATCATTGGTACTTTAAGTGATTTATCAAATTCAAGGTGCCCTTTTTTTTTTTTTTTTTTTTTTGCTTAAAAGCAATGTAAGTGTCTGTCAATCTTCTAAAGCAATAAAGATTGCTTTATTAAATAGAGCTGGGGCTTCCCTGGTGGCGCAGTAGTTGAGAGCCCACCTGCTGATGCAGGGGACACGGGTTCGTGCCCCGGTCCAGGAAGATCCCACGTGTCGTGGAGCGGCTGGGCCCGTGAGCCATGGCCACCGAGCCTAGGTGTCCGGAGCCTGTGCTCCGCAATGGGAGAGGTCACAACAGTGAGAGGCCCGCGTACCCAAAAAAAAAAAAAAAAAAATATAGAGCTGAATGAATGATTTCACCAGAACAGGATTCCATTACACTGGAGAGCCACTTTTTTTTTTTCCCATCCAAGACATCCTGAAGCCGTCTGTAGATGAGTCTTCAGCTCCCAGGACAATGCCTCAATCACCAAGGACCTGTAGATATGTCACTGAATTCATCCATCCCTTTGCTCCGTGGTCTTGAGAAAAACTTGCCTTTGCTGCACTCAGCACCATGACCTCCGCATCTTCCCCTTCTATCCACTTCTCCACATGAAAGTAAGAGCTAAAGCATATGAAGACCTATTTTTGGTAAATGTCATGGTTTTTCACATCACTGAGTAAGCATGAAAATTTCTCTCTAAATATTTGAATCATTTCATTTATAGTCAAGGACACTTTCTCAAAATGAACATTTTAAAGCCAACCAATTTGACTATACATCTGGGTTTGAACCCAAGAAAGGCAGAAACACTATAGTTGATCAATTTGTATTGCTATTCTTATCTGGTGGTCCCACTTTGAGGAAACCACAAAGATGTAATTTTGGGAAGTCACAGCTTTAGGGCTGGGGCTGAGTTAGAGGCGTTGGGTTTTCTGGTGGTCAATGATTGTATAACTCACAGCATAAAATTGTGAAAAAAGATTTTCAGTGAATTTTTCTTCTTAACACATTGGCTTTTTTCAGAGCAGTAATTTTGAATTATGACAATTTGGAAAGAATGAATGCAGTGTGACATCCAGCAAAGAACAAACTACTAAATTTAGGGATTAGAATAAACTCAGACCTAGGTCCATCTATGCCATGTTTCAGTTTTGTTGTGTTGGGCAAGTTGCATACCAATATGGTGTCAATTCCTTCTCCATCAAATAAAGAATTGGCTTAGATCAGAGCTCTCAAAATTTGTGCTTTAGACTTGTGAAATTGTCTGCAGAAGTAAAATTATAAAATAAATTAAAATAAATTGGGAAATGCTGCATACTATACTCTCCAAATTTACATTAGCATGGTAAAGGCTGTGGAAGGTTCTGCAGTTAAAGACCCCAGCTGTACTTTAGTACAGTATTTTCAAAAATTTTTTTTCTAGTGACACATCTTAATGTCTTTTGGGGGTAGAGTATAACAAATATCTTTAAGAAACTCTAGATTCAGTGATCTCTGACACCCTTTCCAGATAGCACTCAATTATACCAGTTATTCTGCTTTTGTTATTTTTTTTAAACATCTTTATTGGAGTATAATTGCTTTACAATGGTGTGTTAGTTTCTGCTGTATAACAAAGTGAATCAGTTATACATATACATACATCCCCATATCTCCTCCCTCTTGCATCTCCCTCTCTCCCTCCCTATCACACCCCTCTAGGTGGTCACAACTTCTTTTGTTATTTATATTTTGACAATAGGAGAGGGTTTTTTTGTTCATTTTTGGTAATTTCTCAGATAAAGAATAACAGGAGATGAAATCATTTAGTTGCCTAAGGATTCATTAGAATGAGTCCCTCTGTCCCATTTAAGGTACTTTCCAGTATTAAAGTTTATGATTCTAAGATTCTAATTTGAGACCAGGGACAATTCTTCCTATAAGAAAAATTAATTGTAGTTTTTACCTTCTAGAAAGCCTTTTGTTACTTCATGCACCTATTAACGTACACAAATGTTTATTTTTCCCCCCAAATTATCATCTCAGCATAAGAATAGATTTACCTACAAGCGACAGAGACATTCGGTAGCCTCGTGGCTACTACTTTTAATGCTTCTGAAAAAACATATTTTTCATTACATAGTATTTTTAATCTAATTAAATTTTAAGCTATATGTTGGTACGAATTTACACAGGCAATAAAATCTCTGGTTACTCTTCAAGACATTATATCAAAGTGTATGTGTTGTTGATTTTACTCATTTGAATACTTTTTTGTCTAAAAAATCTACATCTTTTGTTCAGAGAAAAGAGCAGGAAAGAGTGCATGCCTGAATCTTTAAATAGATGTTCAAGTTCATTTATAAAGAAGATAATCTTTGTTTTGAAAGATTGCATCCTCATCGCCTCCAGTTTATCTCTTTCATCAAAGTGGTTCAAGATGTATTGATATTTTGGTAAAAAAACAAAACAAAACACTTCCAACAGTTCCAGAATCTAAAAATAAGTACCATGTGTTTTATTTACCATAAAAAAATTGCTGAAATATTTTCTAATTACTCCCTCTCTCTAATTGGTCACCCTTCCTCTAGTTGTAAGTGGAGGATGGTAAAATACTCCCAGTACCCACAAGGTGGCATGGCCTTCTTGTGTAATTCAGTTTCATTTGGTTTATTTCTACTTTAGCGGCTCTCTATTGTAGATTCTATTCTTTTATTAATGTTTTGAATTCCACTTTATGGTTTTATTTTTCCTCAATTGCAGCCTATGTACAGGGCTTGAATTTCTAGACTGAGACATATTTTTCACAAACAGAGGCATTCAAGCAAAACTCTTTAGTCTTTTCTAATTGTTTCAGACCACTTTGGAGCCGAATTTAAATTCTTTGACTTTGTATAATGCTTAATGCCTATCATAATGCTTAATAAATACTAGGTACTGAGTAAATATTTGCTGTGGAATTTCATGACTTGCCTTATGGGAAAAAGTATTCAAATACCCAATATCGTCAGAATAATTTCTGGATACTTTTAAATATGTTTACTTGCTGGTGAAAAAGATCTGCCTCCATTGCCCAGGAAGTACTGTTATTTTATGATATTACAAAAATATGTTATGGATTAGGGTGAAATTTCCATCCTATCTCAATTGTAAACAAGGCATGGTTAATTCAGATTATCCATGTACTTTTTTCCTCGATAAACATTTGTGGATGCTCTGTCTATACCCAGCACTGTGCTAACTGCTAAAGAACATGCAAGAATGGGTAAGAAATAGATAAGTGGGTAGATATGTAATTGCAATATTATAACAGTCATACAGTCATTCATTTATTCATTCAACAAATATTTATTGAGCTTTTACTGGGTGCCAGGTGTTGTGGATGGTGAATAGTGAATAAAATAGTCAGAAATTTTACATGAGAGTGAGGAAGACAAACAATGAACTAAATAAATAAGATGAGTGAAATACATAGTACAGTTGAAAATAATAGGTGCTAAAGAGAAAAAATAAATCAGAGAAAGGGCCAGGATTGGGAGGAATGAGAGTAGTTAGGCTTTTAATTTGAGTAGTCGGAGGAGGCCTCTCTAAGAAGGCAGACTTTGCAAAAGAGTTAAAGAAGGTACAGAAGTGAGCTGTGTATTTATCTCGGGGAAGAACATCTTGGCAGCAGGGACAGGAAGTACAAAGGCTCCAACTTGGGAGTGGGTCACTGCTGGAAGGTGTGCAACCTCAGAGTCTTGTGTGAAATGAGATGGGAGCAAAGGGGAGAGAGGGGCCCCTCCAGGGAAGCTAACGAGGACTTTGCAGAAGAAGGGAAATTTCCCCAGGACCAAAGGAAGAGAACAGCACTCCTGGTAGAAAGAACAGCAGGAGCAAAGCCATAGAGGCATAAAAACTAATGATGTGTTTGCCTGGGAAGCAAAAAAATGAGACAGTAAATGGGACAAACATGCAATAATAGTCTTGTATGCACAACTCCATGTTATATCCACTTGGGAGAAAAAAACGATGATTTTACCAGACTCATTTTGAGAAAAAGAACAGCTCAGAATTTTAATTGAGGCAAAACATGAAAAAGAAATTAACCGACAGTATATGTGCAGGGTCATCTTAACCGATAATTTGTATCTGTTTTCCATTACAGAGAAATCTATGTTCCTTGTCATTGGGATTAGGAAACTTTGAGTTCAAAATGCCTAAGAGGATAGACAAGAAAACTGAGTACCTATATTTTCTAGATGCCAGTTCTGCTTTTGAGATAAGGCACCCAGTATGCAGTGTCTGCCTTGGAATGCACTAAATTTTAGATATCGGAGATCTGGACAGTGGATAGGGTAAGCCTCTTTTATGAGAGGTTTCACCAGAGGGAGAGCTCACTGGATTCTATCTGATGGCTTTTTCTAGGTTTTGAACCTTTAGTAGGGCTCAGATAAGGGGATGGAAAACTATCCCTTGATTGTTTTGGAGAAACAGAATCTGATACGTTCAACTATAACAACTGCAGTTCTAAATGAATGTATACTTCTGCCACTGCCGTATGTTTTCTTTGCTTTTCTTCTTTTTTTTTAAGACAATGTGGTGGGTTTAAATCTCAGTCTACAACTTCAGGTGTGCAAGCTACCATTTATTTTCCTAAAATTCAACTTAATTTCTCCTTTCAGACATCACTCCACTAGCATGGCAGAAAACTTAACTTCGGTACTTAAAAAAAATTTTTTTAGCAAAGTTTAGTTGATTTACAATGTTGTGTTAATTTCTGCTGTACAGCAAAGTGACTCAGTTATACATATGTATATTCTTTTTCAGATTCTTTTCCATTAGGGTTTATCACAGGATATTGAATAGAGTTCCCTGTGCTCTACAGTAGGACCTTGTTGTTAATCCAACTTTGGGACTTTGAGGGGCCCCTTCCCTCCTGAAGTTCTGGCAAGTGTTTGTGAAGGTCGTGAGGAAGTCTAAGGCCCTACGTGGGGTGGAATCCGCTCCACACACACAGCTACGGGGAAACTGTCAACCATCTGTCCCTGTGGCACCTTCAGGCCTGTGGCTCCCCCGCTGATTCCATGACACCATTGGGGGCAGGAATTTGCTGCTGCTTTCTTGGCACTCTAGGGCCATGAGAATCCTTGCCGGGCCACCCTTTGTCCCATATGCCTGAATGTTAATTCCCTGCCCAGGTTCATGTTATCTCTCCCTGGCTCTGCCCTACACATTCTCAGCCTCTATCCCCTCAGGGCTAACTTGTCCCTTCTGTCTCTCCTCCCCATAATCCCAAAGAAACTGTTTCGAAGTCTAGAAAGGAAATCTTTCTGCCCCTGTGCTTTCTTCACTAGGTGGCCTAATATCCTGAATCATCCACATTCTCCCAAGAGTTGGGCTCTTGGAAACAAAGTATAGGAAGACCAGAGGATGTTTTCTGCCCCCTCCTGTAACCCTTCTAAGCCAGGGCCCTGAGACTGATTCTCTGCTCTAACCACTGGAGGGAAAGAGAGAAATACCAGAGGAGGAAAAAAGTTGCTATTTCACAAATATTCACATGAGTTCATACACCTAAAGGCTGTGTTCAGACTCAAAGTATTTATTCATATGTGTCTGTGCTCTTTATGGGAAGACAAGGTTACAGATCTCCATCAGGCAATCTTAGGCAACGCCTTTAACCTTATAGCACTAGTTTCCTTACATGCAAACAGTGGACACTAAGCCTGCAATTCCTGACTGGAAGACGGTTGTGAGGCTTAAATGAGGCAATTGTATGAATGTGGTTAATCATTATGCAGGTATATATACATACATAAAGTACCAATAGCACTCTTCTGTTTTTAGTTCAAAATTCTGTTTTGAATTTCAAGAGACCTACGTTTTCAAGAGTAGTAAAACTAGGGATGAAACAGAATTATTAGACTTACAAGATAAAGTGTCAGTTTGTATTCTCTTTCCTAGGAAGAGTAGAAAATCTCATGATTGTTATAGATCCTCCTCTTTGCCCAGACCTTTGCACAAATCTCTTCCGTTCCGCCCATTTCCTTCTTAACACCAGTGGCAGTGTCATGAGGGCATTATTTTGTCCACATCTCTGAGAATGTTGTAGCATCCTCAGGGCTGAAGGATGGGATGGCGTGTGGAGGTTTCTGAGCCAACTTTGGTTGAGTAGAGGATTAGGAGCCAGGGGCTTGCACCTGCCTTGGAACTCAGCACAGCACTGAGTACAAACCAGCTTCCACGTTACTGTTCCTCACATGATAGGACCCTGGAAAGTGGGGTCCAGGATGCCTGAACAGATGTCCACACAGAGAGCCAGCAGGAGTCAGGCAACAGTAGTGGGCCTGGATTCCCCGGCAGGCCAGCTGTTGCTCTCCTTACTGGCCCTTCCCTGTCTATGCTTCATTTGCCTCTCAACAGATACACACACACACACATACACACACACACACGTGCAGACCGAGTCCTGTGACCTGCAACAACAGGGGAACATTTTCACAGACTATTAACCCCCATGTGTATGAAATTATAGCATTTATGGTACATTTCAATCCTAGTCTTATTTCTTTTTCTTCTGATGCTACTTAATTCTTTCTCCCTTCTATCATTTCTCTAAGCAAGATATTCAGATATAGTTGTGGGGTTTTTTACATAGAAAGATAATAACCCTCATTTATTGATTGAGTACTTACTGTTTGCCCAGCCCTGTGCCGAGCTCTTTAGAGTCATTATGTCATTTGATCCTTACAAAAGCCTCTGAGGTAAGAATTATTATTTCCTTATTTTGCTTATGGATGAGGAAGCCAGAGCTTAGCACAATGTGTCTTTCTCTGAGGTCACGCAGTCAGTGGCAAAATGACCACTCTGACCCCAAGTGCTCTGACTCTGGAGCTTATGCTCTTAAACACCACAGTATATGGATAAGGAAACTGAGGCACAGAGAGATTCTGGGAACTCATTCACAGTTCTCAAATGAAGATCTGATCACACAAAGTAATTTCTCCTGACCTTCAATCCAGGACCCCACCCCACTGTCTTTGGTCAAGTCTAAACGCACACTGAACAGGGAAGAACCAGCTCCACTCGGGAACACACTTTGTACAATCTCACTCCAGCAGATCACACAGCCCCGCTTTCTCCGTGATGAATGACGATGCGCTGCAAGCTTCCCCTGATCGAGTAAGTGCCGCTACACCTTTTCTGCTTACTTTCCTGCGGGGTGTCTCCATGGAACCTAAAACTCAAACATTTTGGAGGGACCCCTTTTAAAAATACACAATTAGGGATTCAACATCAGAAATATTTATTTATTCCAAATGGGAAATGAAATCAAATCAAATAATAAGTGTCAGGAAACTAAGTACCACAGATATCCTAAAATTCATAGAAATCATATATTTGTCTCAGTGAACTGCCTGATAATCTCCACAATACTTTGTTTCCCTCTACTTTTCCCTACGTAATTCAGACTGCCTTTTCCTGTAACAACCAATAAACGAGTCAGTCATTTCTTTAGGATGGTTGACTGATTTTTTAAATTAAGTGTTGAGATGAGCAAAACGTCAGTGACTTGACAAACAGACATCCTCGCTTTGGGTGGTGGCACTACAGGTTTGGGCTGTACAAACACAGGAATTCTGACAAATTCTATTTCATGAAATTCGTATCAAAAAAGACAAATTGTGCATTGCATTTGTAGTTGTATACACACCATTATCAAGTACAGTCTTGACTGGAGAGAACTTCTATTATGACTAAGCAAAAAGGAGAACTCAATTTCCTACTTACAAATTTACATGTTATAGAATTACTCACTTCAGATACCATACATTTCGGATACCATACATTTCAAACCTTGGCTGTTCTTTCCTTTCCACATACAGCTGGTGCTGAGTGCTGTGGGACACTTTCATACCAGATAGACCCTCTGACCCTGTATCTTTATGGCACGACACCAGGAGAGTCAGCACAGTGGGAGAGAGGAAGCCTGGAACCCAACACTACACTGGGATGAATGGCAGGAACCCAGCTACACAGGAATGTGCCTGCGAACCACATAGATACATCCCACTGAACCAAAAAACGTGCATCCTCAGACTCACCTGAGCTAGATCCAGGAAATACCCATGACCACATCAACACCATCTGAATGGAGGAAAGGAGGACCAAAAATTGGAGTGAAAGAGCTACCTTAACCAAAATGTCTTTGGTTAATATCTTACTTTTTCAAACCTTGCAAAGACTTGTGGCCTTGGGAACACATTTCTAGAGCCTCTCCCAGAGCCTTGGATGTACACTGTATAAATGAAGGGTCCTGAAACTTAGCAATTTATGAACATGTTGGATAAAGGAATGCTTTCCGTCCATTGTAATGATTGTCAATGTCTCAAACTCCTTTGTCAGTAAGGCTTTGACAGCTCAAGATGTATTTGCACTTAGTCAACTATTAGCTAAGGTATGTGTTGCATGCCTTGAGGTTATGAACATAGATTGCTTCATGAGAATTAAAGAATCACAAGGCCTTTAAGGGTCTTAATTTATTTCTCTGACCCTAGGGTTTAAAGAAAGCAGAGGGTGAGTTAGAACCTGGCAAGCAGACAACCACAGTTACAATTATAATGCAATTTAATTATGACATAAAAATGCAATGAGTCACAGTGGGACACCAACCTAACTTATTAAAAAGTGGAAAAAATTGTTAACCAGTTGTTTTGTTTTCCCACACAAACAACTGGTTTAATGTTCACATTGGATAAATCTGTAAGTTTTCACATCTGTAAATGAACACAATCCTACCCCCTACTAGACTGTAAGCTTAATGGAACAGAAATCATGTCTATTTAGCTTACTCTTATACCCTCAGTTCCCAGGGTATTAGCAAACATGTGGTAGCTAGCATAGAAATATCTGGCAAATGAATGAAGTGAAAGGATGTCAATTATTCAGCTTCTGCTATGGCACATCCTAATACAAATTTCCTGTTACGGTTGTAATCAATTACCACAAACTCAGTGGCTTAAAACAACACAAATTTATTATCTCACAAATCTGGAGGTCAGGTTCGAAAAGAGTCCTATGGGGGCAAAATCAAGGTGGCAGCAGGGCTGCATTCCTTCTGGAGACGCGAGGGGAGAGTTCATCGCCTTTTCCACCTTCTCAGGGCCTCTTGCTTTCCTTGACTCACGGCCCCTTCCTCCACCTTCAAAGCACATCACTCCAACCTTTGATCCTCTTTCCCCATCTCCTTTTTCTGACTCTGATTCTATTGTCTCCCTCTCATCAGCATCCTTGAGATTTCATTAGGCCCAGATAATCCAGGACAATCTCCCCATCTAAAGATCACCAACTTAATCCCATCTACAAATTTCCTTCTGCCATGTAAGTTAAAATGTTCACAGGTTTGGGGGCTTAGGATGTAAATATCTCTGGGGGCCATTATTCTGTCTACCACATCAGGAAGAAAATCACTCCCACAAGATTTGTTTTTAGGAACAATTACTGGAACCAACGGAGTTTAGACCTTCTGACTTCTGAGCTAGTGTTTCTTCATTGAAACACTTCTTTTACTAAAGTAGACATTTTTTTTTAAAGTATTCTAGTGTCTAGAAAGATTTGCTGGACACAAGGACCACAAAAAGGTATATATTCATACCAAGAAGAAGTAGTACAGATGTTGGGAAAATTGGCTCTGTGGGTAGGCTCTCTTTATTTTAGCAATTTATAATCCAGATGAGTGGATCCAGATAGGTATGATTCTCGCCACCACTACCCTATCATTTCTTTCATTATTGCTTATTCAATTCTGGGAGACACTCAAAAGGCTCTGTTAGTAAGGACTTATTTCCTTTTCTCCATTGCCTCTCCTATTCTCTATATGAGTTACACAGAAACTAACTTCGCTCAAGTGTCAAGATCAAGATATTTCTTTAATCATGCTTCTCAGAGAGCCGATAATTTAATAGGGTATATGATAATCACTGAAAACATTTTCAGAAGAATATGGGTTGCAGACTGCCTCAATGTGAACTAATAAGCGGTAGAACTCCTGACACTTTCTAGGTGCTCAATAAATCTTTTTAAACTAATTACACATTTATAGTTAATGAGGGTAGAATGAGAATCATTTCAGTTTCCTAGAGCAGATAATTTCTTATAGATACACTGGCTGGGATGTAACAGTGCGTCTGAAGGCACCAATTCCACACTTAAATGATGAAAAGATAGAAATGAGAAGGGAGTGGTCCCAGGATCTTGTGACAATATATTGTGGATAACAGGCATTAAAAAAAAACTCTTTTGAAACTTGGTGTCTTCCACTGCACATTAAAACATCACAGTATTATTTCTCCGGTCTGACTCAACAAAGTGCCCCCACTGAGTCATCTGGCCACTTCCTGGGTGTTCCCCCTCGAAGCCTTCACACCCAGGGTCTGCCTGTACTCCACCCTGCTGGGCAATGATCTCAACAGGGTTCATTAACTACAGTCTTGATAGGCCCTACTTATGTCATGGTCCCTGTGGAGACCAGGATCCCATCCCTGGAGACTGACACAGAGGAGGGTTTAAACGACAGCAATTAGTCGGGAATTGTCTCCTACGTGTCATCTGTGAGAACCATCTGACCTCACAAGCCAGACTCTCTGTGGTGGAAAGGGTGGTATGTGCCTTACAGGAAATGCAAAAATGACTTCAGGGCATTACATACATGATTAGCCAGAGGGTGAAGTGTAGCACTGAAATCTTGCTTCAGATTTTTAGTGTAGAAAGACAATTAAGGGAAGGGAGAGAACAAAGGTCACCTGATGAAGGGTGGGATCGATGATACAGTCTAAGGCGAAAGAGCTCCTGTGGCTTCACTCACTCACTCACTTACTCACTCACTCAGCAGGTATTCATGAAACCCTTATTATGGGGCAAAGCCACCGATCTGGACCTTTCTCCTCCTTACCTCTATTTTCTCCTGCTGCCAGCTCTTTTTTTTGTTGTCCCCAATTTGAATGTTTTTCATACTTGGAGCTGTATAAACTTCTCTTCATCACCAGATTCTTTGATCTAGGAAAAATAGCAGCCCTTTGAATAGCAGAATAGGAATCTTTGTTCCATAATTTTCCTTTTTTCTAGAGAACTTTGAACAGAACCATGTCAGGAACATTTGAAGTTAAAGGGTTCCCATGGTTTGACCACACCCCGACCTCTTTGGGATCCTCTTAGCTCCTTTTCACAGGGTTTTTATTTTTTACACAATTTGGTCACACTCTTTTGAGGCTAATTATATACTGGCCTTGCAATCTTCACAAGATTTGCACATGACAAGCTCTGATTTGCTTGTTAGTCAGTGAAGGCAATCTTCAAAATGAAGCTTCATAAATAACCAAAAGGGAGATTTTATACTCAACAGTAAAGCTAATTTATACTTACAAGCATTTTTCCATGATGCATTATACAGTGTTAGGCATAATATTTTAATCTCCTACACTTTAACACACATTTCAGCCAACCTGACTTTGATTGACCTATGACATCTGGGTGCTCCATAACGTTTTGTGAGACATACTGCACGACATCATATTATGGGCTGTAATGTATTATAATGCAGTCTCTTAAGACTCTCCCTCTCTGTCTTCCACACACTTGCACACACACACACACACACACGTGCACAAACTTAGATGCTCATGTTCAGTGGTCCCCAAACTTAAGCGATATTTCTCCCTCTTCTGTTATCCATTAATTATTCTGGTAGTGGAACAAAAGCAGCTCTGTTTATTTCTGAGAAACTCTAAAGATGTGTGTATAGATAGCAACACATGCCAACAACCTAAATATAGACGAATCTTCCCAGGGTTCTCTCAGCATAAAATACCATGAATGACCTGACCGATAAATAACGTATCAGGAGAAAACGCGTTGTGATAAACAAGGTGCATACAGATCTAGGTTCTAGAAATAGTTTAACTACTAATTAGTACTGTGACCTTTTGGAGATCATCTAACCCTTCTGAACCTCTTAACCAGACTATTACCTACCCTACCCACTTCCTGGGTTATGAGGACAAAATAGAGTAATGCACAGGAAAGCAGCTTGAACAACTTAATCCTCTACACAGATGACATTTAAAGTCCATTTTATCTAAGTTTGTAGAGTTGCTTTAGAATGAAAACTGTTTCTTCTGTGCTTAAGTTTATCAACTGGGAAACCATTTTAAAAATGGGAATTGATTAACTTTTAAGACAATCAATCGCACTTCTTAAAAGAAGCTATATGAGCCACTATAAAATCCTTCTGTTTACGTTCCAAGATTCAGATTGAGGCCCCTTGTGTGACGCTCAAAACTCTTCCCCTCTACACCTAATCAGACTTGGACATTTTACAAAATACTGACAACTTGCCATGGCTGTAAGTATACCTATCCTTCAAAAATTCAGGTGGACAGAGACTTTGCTTTTAATCTGATTTCCTACTCACACAGCCAATTAAGAGATTAAAAGGACAGGCCCGTTTTAAAATTTGTTATTTCCAGACCCTGGTGGTGTGTTGGCACTGTGTTTTGACTGCGCTGACAGGAGTATATTTATAGGGAAGAATTCTACCTCAATTCTTTTGTTCAGCTCGTTACAATTGATTTGTTACTGGTATAAACTCGGTATTATTACAATAATTAACACAGACGTTAATGTAACAAAATAGTGTTTTCCAGCTAAAGTAATATCCAAATGCGAGCCTGGTTTTCCTGCACTGGTAAGTGAAGTCCTTTCAATATCTTGATACCGAGAAGGTTCTTAGTGCTCCATCTTCGGCTGAAGTTCCTTTACTTTTATTCTTTTTTTGGGTTCCTGATGGAATCTTTCCAGGTCACAGTGATGCCTAGTTTGTATCATTCAATGCCAATGAGGTGACAAACACTCCCGCAGAAGTCAAATGCAGGACTTGAAGAGTGCAGGTGTTCGGAAGCTTGTACACCATGCAGTGTTTGACTGTGGGATTCATTACGGCTTATGGGACAATAGCAGTGCCCGAAGGGCTCTGATGACAGGAACACATTTGCAGCTTTTGCTGCCGAGCCATACAGATGCGGAAGGGATGTTTACATTCATCTGAAAGAGACATGTTCAACACCACCTGAGCCACCTCTGTGGCTCCTGTCCCCAGTTTGTTAGAGCCACAGGCTTACACACCTGCCAAGAAGTGTGAGCACACCTTAGGTCTTTATAAAACGCATCTGTGTGCAACTTTTGATAGCTTTTACAAAACACGCAATTACGGCTCTGAGTAAGTTCCCTTCAGCTACTTTCTAGCCAAGGGAAGTAGGTGTAAAAAGTTCTCAGTGGACTGGAATTCCCAATGCCACTTGGATTCTGGGCTTCGGGTCTCTTTCTGTCATCTGTGCATGTATTCTGAGAAGGTTCCGGTTCAAAGGACACGTGGTCTAGAAAAATCACAGGTTCATGTTAAAAGTTCACCTTGGTAATAATTTGGGGAGTGGTGATTTGAAGTAAGCAATGATAAATCGTTCAGTTGTGGTGAGCAAAATGTGGCAATATGCTTTGCTATCCCTACTTAGCAATATCTATTGCCTTTTTATGTATAAAATTCATGAATAAGGAGATTTTCTTTTTTGGCAATTCGAATGCCGTGTTAAATTGCAAATTCATTAACACTGGGCTTTTGAATTGGAAGAAAATTGTGCTGAAGTAGTTGCGACAGTCTTTAGGGTGAAGAGAAGGGCAAGGCTTAAGCCAAGCTCTTTCTCCCCTTCCCTGAGGCCTAAGACCCTGTAACACCAGCATCATTGTCCTGGCAGTCTCCTGCCAGGCTGCCCACCTGAGCTGGGGGCCATTAAGGGCTTCATAGCTCAGAAGCTTTGAAGCTGTAAGTCAAATTCTTCACACGCAGCCATATCAGAAACATTCATCATCTTGAGAAAAGTTGAGCAAGAATGATAGTGACTATTTTTTAATAACTTATTTTGGTCTGTGGTTAATTAATTCTCTACCAGCTTCAGTTAGCAGTGGAGTCTTCTGGAATCCTTCCTTCTGTTGCATGAGCCCTCTTTTCTCCTTCACCCTCCAGGTCTGACTCTGCCTTTTCTCAGAAGTTCTCTTGTAGGTCCTCCCTGCTCCATGGTGGCACCAGAGATATTTGCACTCAGGCTGGAGGGTGTGAAGTTCTTTCTGAAGGTTATGACCTTCCCTTTTCTCCTCTTCTCCTCCTTCTAGGAAGTCAGAGCTTGCAGCATCTTCTCAGGGCAGTTTTCACAAATCACACTACTAAAAATGAATAGTGATAAAGAATAATGAAGAGATGATAAAGAATAGTGAAAGTACCAACTAGACATAGTAAATGATCACAAATATAAAAAGTGCATAGGGAGTCCAGCTCAGGAAATACCTCCCTTAGAGATGCTATTCTTTTCTCTTTCTCTTTCTTCTTCCTTCCCTCCTACATTCCCTCCTTTCTTCCTTCTTTCTTTTCTTCCTTCTAAAAGGTCTATTAAGTTACTTCTATGTGCTGGTGGGTCAACACACAGTGCATTTAAATGAGGTGGTTCGCATAGAGTTTAATAAAAAGGACATAAACAAAGGTGTGTGCTGGGATAAGGACACTAACAAGATGTAGTGTAAAATTCTGGGTCTTAGTCACAAGGGGGAGCCATCACTACCCCTAGGCCTGAAGGGGCGACGGTCAGAAAAGATTACTAGAACCCAGGAGGGAGAACTGAATGGAGAAGGCCTCCTGAGATGCACCTTGGCCTTTAAGAGAGGGACACAGACAGTTCACAGCAGCCTGACTCATTTTTAGACCTTATTCTCTTCTTGTCTTCCAGTCTCCAGCAGGGACCTCCCATAGGCCCACACAGCTGGCAGCCGATACAAGTCCGGCTCCCAAGGCACAAAGCCGGGAGGGGGTGAAGAGTGGCATGGGGGGGACAAACAAAGGACACACAGCCCAGCTGGAAGTGGAGTACACCTGGAGATATGAACGGGACAAAGGGGAAGCCCTGCTACTCAGTAAACCTGCATCCCTGGTGGGGGTGATAGAAAACATGAGAGAGGATCACAGTGTGGGCACAGAGAAGAGGGGGAGATTTAAACCAGATTGAGAACTGCAGTGACAGGGGAAGCGGGGGCAAGGTTGGGGAGCACGGACCTCAAAGGCTTCTGGGAGGAAGCGCGGCCTCAGCTGAGTCTTTAACAGGCTGTAGGTAGAGATGAGCGAGGGAGTGTTAGGGCAGACGGAGCAGCGCGTATGAGGCCAAGAAGTGAGAGAATGATTATATGAAGCAAACACTGGACCATATAATGGAAAGGACAGGTGGCTGGAGATGAAGATGGAAAAGAGGACCAGGGCCATGCTCTGGACAGATATGCATGGAGCTTGAGTTTTATTTGAGACACAATAGATACCCACTGTGATACCTTCAGGAGGCAAGAGACACAGCCGAAGGTCACTTAGTAATTGCACTGTGGACAGTGAGGCAGTATATGTGCTGTTCGAAGTGAGGTTAAGATTAGGGCCTGGAGATGACTTGGGCTTCTAACGGTAAAACAGGGCAATGGATGCAAAAAGGGGGACATACAGGACACTTCTGTCTGAAGGCCTAAGTCTAGCTCCGCCCATTCTGGCTTCTTTCTGAGTCCACAAAATGTACATATATTCCCTCCCCAGTCTGAGCAGCTCTTCTTCCAGATTTTTTTTTTTTTTGCAGTACGCGGGCCTCTCACTGTCGTGGCCTCTCCCGTTGCGGAGCACAGGCTCCGGACGCTTAGGCTCAGCGGCCATGGCTCACGGGCGCAGCCGCTCCGTGGCATGTGGGATCCTCCCGGACCGGGGCATGAACCCGTGTCCCCTGCATCGGCAGGCGGACTCTCAACCACTGCGCCACCAGGGAAGCCCCTCTTCCTGACTTTTGCCAAGCAGGAGTGCGCCTTCCCATCAGAAGCAGAATCTTCTGAACTATTTTCCTTCCTTCCATCGCGCCTCTTTCTCTGTGAAGAGGTCTAATGCCTTCCTCTTGCCTCCCAAAGACTCAGTCAACCCCTATCAGTTAACATGTATTTTATTACAGTGAAATGACCCTTTGATGGCTCTATTTCCCCCACGGAAAAGTGAGGCTCTTGGAGACTGGGACCTCACCCTCCCCACTTTGGTATCTGCAGTCCCTGGCTCACAGTAGGTTTGAGTGTGTATTTACCAGATTAAGTTGAACTGAACTTCTGACCTACCTTCCTCTTGTCTAAGTGCCCAGTGTTCACAAGAATGGGGCCAGGAGAGAGAAGGTGCAGCCTCTTGACTGACCAGATTCACTGAATCTACACTGAGGCTCAAAAGGGTGACAGATGGTATAACCAGATCACCATCACATCTGAATTTCCACCCAGCTATCTGGATTCTCTAAAATTCCCTTTCCTCCAGAATTCTTTGTGGTCCTTATAAAGACCCAAGAGCAGCATCAAGAGAAATGGTATTTTGGAGAAATTTGTAAATTATGAGGAGACATATAGCGATAATTTCCTGTATTTCTAGCTATCTGTAATTAATAGTTAATTTCTTACATCCTTAACTATAGTTAGTTTACATATGGAAACAGGAAACACTTAAAAAATATACCTATGAGGTCAGGCAAAGTCTCCAGTAAAGCCTGAAGTGTAGGGATACAAATCTGTCATATAAGCTCTTCTCTTCTATCCTACGAAATCCTTCAGAAGAGACAAAAGAACCCAAATAGAAGGGCCTGCCAATCCTAAGTGACAAAGTAGTAGAAGGATATATCACAAGGAGACAATTGCCAGGAGGGTAAAGGAAAATTATAACAGTTACAATGTACTGAGTATGTATTTTGGGAGCTGGACAGCTTATCCACACTACCTTTAATGTTCAGGAAAATCCTGTAGGGTAGATTTTTTTATCCGCATTTTATAGATAGGTTCACTGAAGTTCAAAGCAGTTCTTTCAATCAGCAGACATTTACAGCATCCCTACTAGGTACCAGGCACTGTGCTAATTCAGCACCTTTTCCAAAGCCACTCAGCAGAGTGGGATTCTGAACTCTCATATGTCTTGAGTCAAAAGATTAATCTTTTCTCTACACTGTTTTCCTTTTCCAACCCACTTGGTTTAGCTTTGTAGCAACATTTCCTTGAATTTATAGTATTAGCATAAGGTAACTTTTTTGAACATTGTGTTGCTGCGATATTTTCAGACTTATAAGGTTCAGATAGCATCTCACTTGAACCTCCCAGCATTTTAACATAAAGCCAGCTGAAACTGCACACAATCGAATCCAGTCTTGAGTGCAGTTCTCTATGTGGGCAGAATGCATATGTGACAGATTTCAGTGGGAGAGATCTAATTCTCAACAGTTTTAGTTATATTGTTACTGGGACTTTAATACGTCTTGAGTTTTCATAGATTGATTGCAAAATGCATGTTAATTATTTCTGTGTCAAATATAGGCACAATGGACGCCTGCATAAACTTTGTCTTCCTTCATACTGTACTAACCCCAACTCTCCCATTCATGACTCCCGGTGGCCTGATTCATGGCAATTAATAAGAAAAACATATCCCCTTCTCACACCTCCCACATGTTTCTGCTTGAATGGGACTCCCATGAGTGGTGGCCACCAGCTTGGACACTGCTCCATGCTATTTTCAAATATGGTCAGGAAAGTGTAGGGGAAGGTCACAGTGTCCACCACTGTATGCTTAGTCGCATATGTGGCCAGGACAGATGCAAGCCACACTAGAAAAAACATTTTAATTTTTTTTATTGTTTTACTGAAGTAGAGTTGATTTACAATGTTGTGTTAATTTCTGCTGTACAGTAAAGTGATTCAGTTATACATATATAGCTACCTCCTTTTTTTATATTCTTTTCCATTATGGTTTATCATAGGATATTGAATATAGATCCCTGTGCTATACAGTAGGACCTTGTTGTTTATCCATTCTGTATACAATAGCTTACATCTGCTAACCCCGAACTCCCACTCCTTCCCTCCCCCAACCCCCTCCCCCTTGGCAACCACAAGTCTGTAGAAAGAACATTTTAAAGCACACTCCCAGAGAGTGAAACATTGGGTTTGATGGCATCAAAGATAGATGTTCTCCTTTCTGTGGGTCTCCATCCTCCCCCATCCCTTTCTCTCCACCAAAGAGAGCTCTCTGTGAGCTAAGCAATGTCTTTTCTGAAGCCATAGTTGGAGAGCTGGATTATAATTATTTTGCGTTTGTTTAAAAAGTGATGGGAAATGAAGAACTGATTATTAGGAAAATTTAAAAGTTGGCAGATTTGTCTTCAGTAACTCAGCTCCCTTAAGAGGTCCCTGTGTACCTGCTTCCAATGTCTTTTTAACCCTAGAATTAATCTCCTGGACCCGTGCCTTGGGAACTCCCTATCTTGTCTCACTGTTTTTCTTCTTTTTCCATCCCTTTCCAACATGGTCTTTTACCTTACTCCAAAAGTTACTTATTTTCAAACTTATACTTTTAGGTTTCTACATTCTCCCCCACCCCACAAAAAAATCTAGTTATAAAAATAAAACTTAAAAAAATAAAAGCTAACTTTTTTGCTTTGTTATTGAGTATTTTTGAGTGCTTACAATGTGGTAGACAGCCTGCTAAGCAATTTACATGTACCATCTCAGTTAGTCCTCATAACAACTCCTACACTGTAACAAAATTCAGCCATTCATTCATTCAATCAATTAGTTATTCAAACAATATGCCCTGAGTTGAGTGTCTACTATATGTGAGGTAGTGTTCTAGTGTTTAACAAGACATGGGTCTGATTGAGATTAAAGTCTAGACGAGGACACAGATAACAAACAAGGAGACAAATAAGATCATTTCAGATAGTAATAAGTGGCATAAGGGAAATAAAATAGGATTGTGCAATAAAGATGGACATTAAATAGAGTGGTGAGAGAAGACTTCTTTGAGGTAATGATTTTTAAGTTCAGACTTAAATGATAGAAGAGTTAGACATATAAATATCTGGGAGAAGAACATTCTACAAAAAGGAAATTTTTCTAGACTGATTTACGTCTAGAAAAAATCAGACTGATTTTACGTCTGATTTACGATTTTAAAAGATCACCATAGAGAATGGATCGCAGGGGTCCAAGATTGTAAACAGACATGTTGAATAGTCCCGAAGAAAGATGGTAAGTGGCTCAGATGCTAGTGGTATAAGTGAAAGTGATTCAGTCTTCAGGACAGATAAAAGAGAAGTTTTGAGAGTAGAACTATTAGGTAGTAGGATGAATGTGGGTCGGGGTGATGGGAAGAGAAGTGAAAGATGATTCATAGTTTTTAGCTTAGCAGTTAGGTTGTGTCATGATTGAGATGAGGATGAGTAGGGGGAAGAGTGGGGTTTTTTAGTGTGTGTTTCTTTCTTAATTAGGATTGAGTTGAGGGAAATCCAGAGTTTTTCTTGGCATGCCTTTTAGACATCCAATAAAGATGCCAAGTTGGCTACGAGTCTAACACTCAGGAGAGTAGTCAGGGTTGGACATATAAACTTGGGAGTTATTAGCATTTTAATTTACAGGTGGTATTTAAAGTCTTGGGACTGAATGAGATATTCTTAGACACAGAAAAAGAAGAAAAGAGAATTCAGGCCTGAGTTGTGAGTCACTCTAAGATTTAAAGGTTAGGTAGAGAGAAAAGATCCAGCAGAGGAAATTAAAAGGGAATGGCCAGGAAGGCAGGTAGGGGATTAGGAGGGAGTGGAGTCACAGGAAGCCAAGAGGAGAAACTGTTTCAAGGAGGAAAACGTGATTTCTTGTGTCCGTTGATGCTGAAATGTTGAATAAGGTAATAGCAGAGAATGACCACGGAACGACATGGAGGCCGAAGAGACTAAAGCTTGATTAGAGAGAAATAGGAGGTGAAGAAGTGGAAATAGTCAGAAAATCAAGGCTTAAAGGATGGAGTGACTTGTTCAGGGTTTGAACTTAATTCAACTTTAGAACCCAAGGGGCCTGACTTCAAGGCTAGACTCGGAACTCACCTCTGTGTCAGGGAAAAGGATAAAAGTGATACCTAGTCACCCCCATCCATTATTTTCTGAGTAACCAATGCTCAGTGACCTCAGGAAGCCAGTGATGTGTGGATATTTACTGATCCAGAGAAGGGCTGTGACACTCTGACCAGATGGGCAGTGTTGGGGGAAAGACAGTGCCAGGAAAGGTAGTGGGAGGGGAAATACTTTGAGAGAACATATTAAATTCACAGTTTAATTATTTACATATGCATAGTTACATTTCATAACGCATTATATCATTGGATTTCTACAGAAACCCAGTAAGTTAGAAATTGTTCTGAAGTGTCAAGAAGACATCTGCATGGCAATTCCTAAGGAAGGAAGGGCAAGGATTACAGTTACAAGCAAATCACTGGAGAGATTAAATCATTTTTTTTGTTTTCCGTTAGCATAGCTATTCGACTTCTGTCTTCATACGAATACTTGAAAATCCTAGATTACATCTATACCATGCATTCATCTATTCATCCATCCATCCATTTATTCATCGGAAGTACACCTGGCTTTAGGCTTATCCCATGGGCTTCATTATCAAATCATGGGACTTATCCTTAAGAAACTTACGTTTGTTGGGATGAAAAAGTCACAAAAGGGCATAAGGGCAACACTTGCTATGATATACACACACAAGTGTATTATGCCTAACAGTGCCGGAGTCAATACATATTGGAATTTGGTGGCTGGAAGAAGTGTTATAGGGCTAAAAGTAGGAATTGGTGAATCTGCTCTGGATGAGATAAAATGGCTTTTTTTGGTATTGCCAGCAGTATTGCCATGCTGGCTTGGCGGAGTCTGAAGGAGAAAAGTAGAAAAAAAGAATGGGGAGGGCTGCAAGATATTTAGGACAGATTCTTCAGGCAGAAGAAGTGCTCTGAGTAAGGGCACACAGGGGTGAAACAATACTGATATTCTTGTGAAATGGCAATTAGCTTAGCATGTCTGAGCACAGTTTGGAGACAGAGGGTAAGTAAAGTAAGAAATGAAATTAGCTAGGTATTAGTAATAAATAATTATTATATACAAGAATGATTTCTTTGAAGTTTCAGACAATGCTCTATATACTATTATTACCCATTTTGCAGATGTGGAAATTGAAGCACTGAGATTTTAAGTCATTTGCCCTAGATCACAACGCTGGTAAGTGGTCGAGTAGAGAGTTGAATCCAGGCAAATTGGCTCTGGGTCCTATCCCTCCAATGCCACGCTGAAGGCTTTTTATGCAATTCTAAAAAGTTTGGGCTTTAATCTCTAGGAAACAGAGATCTGGTGAAATTTTATATGCCATCACTTCCATAGGATCTCATGCTCCTTAGATAGGATTCAGCCATTCCCTGAATAGAATTCAAGGGATGTATGAATTTGGATGGGAAAAAAATTACATCTTTATTTACACAAATGTCTAACTGTACTGTAGCATTTCCTTAAATTATGAATTTAGGTAACAAACCTCAATAGTACCTGTGGCTGGTATATTTTCACATGACACATCAAATTTGTTGCAGGTATCTTGAAATATCATTTACACTCACGGCTGTTCAAAATTACAATAGTCATTAGACCTGCTGCTAGATCTTATTATTTAATGCATTAAGGAAGACACACATTTATTAATTTATTATATCACAAATTTGCTTTTTAAATGTTGATAACTGTCTCTCAATATCATTGGTTTCTTTTGCAGTCCTCTGCATTTAAAATCACTATTAGGAGAACGGATCCATTGGCTTCTCCAAACTGCCAAAGAAATCAAGGTACCCATAAAAAAAAAAAGTTTAAAGAACCCCGATCTAGTCCAGATTCGTATGTAATATAGTAATCCCCTTGGTTCCATTATTCAGAGGCATTTGGGTAGAATTTGTTTACCATTTCCAGTGATTGGGGAGTTCGCTATCCAACAAATGAATACTTTTTATTTCTTTAAAGCCCAAAAGTTTTTGAAAACTCTTTTATATATTGGAAGTAATAACTGGATAGTTAAACTTTCTCCCCCACCCCCCAACCCCTTTTTAGAACTGCCCTTCCCTCTTGAGCTACGTTCCTTTTAAAAAATGTTAACTATTTCTATCTGGTTTCTTTGAGAGCTATTTTCCTGAAGGCCAGGGTGTGTTTCTGACTCTTTCCAAAATTCCCACCCCTCACTCTTACAAATCTGCAAGTTATCAGGGTAATGGTTTCACAAGTTTCCTGGCACTGACACATCACCATCTAGTCCTTCCCTGAAATTCATAATGAGATTGAGTTATAGGTCTCCTTATTGCTTCCTCAACCATCTGAGACATGTAACTACTAGGAAAGCAAGGCAATAATTGATCCGATACATGTTTTTAGCGGAATAAAACTTTCATGGCTGTCTAGATAAAGCCCCAGCCCTTTCCCCATCGCTTTTGGATTCTGTTGCTTTGTCAGTGGTATTGGCTGCCTTCAGAAAACATCATGCATCTCCAGTCTCGGGCCATTTAGTGTGAAGTTTACTTCCACGACGATATCAGTTCTGTTTCTCTCTCCTTTATCACCAATGGCCAAATGATCTCCACCATATTTCTACACCTTGCTTCATGAATTTTCATACAGATGCATGCCTTCCTGACAAGTTAGATCTATTTCTTTTGAAACAGTATGTCTTTCCACTGCCATCTTACAGTTGGCAATTGTCTCCTTCCCATCAAGTCACAGTGATTTCTGTTTTCCTTGGCTGCCACTGTAAATTTGCAGAAAGGAAAGAATTTGCAGTTCCTGGGGACTATCTATGCTGCGTTGGGTGTAACCACAGAGTTAGAAAGGACTGCTACAGGCACCACTCAGGAAACTTGGCAACAGAAATCCACTTCCCATCCCCTTACCACAGCTGTGAATGCCATTGTCAAGCAATTTATAGTGAACTTTAAAAAAGTGTTTAAAGACAGAAAACTGTAGTGGGAGTTGGTAAAGTCAGTGCTTCTTTTTTTACACTTCTCATTTGTTCTTTGGTGTTTGAGATATAAGTTCACTCAAAAAAAAAATGTTAGGAGACTTTCCTGGTGGCGCAGTGGTTAAGAATCTGCCTGGCAATGCAAGGGACACGGGTTTGAGCCCTGGTCTGGGAAGATCCCACATGCCGCGGAGCGACTAAGCCCATGCACCGCAACTACTGAGCCTGTACCCTAGAGCCTGCAAACCGCAACTATTGAGCCCAAGCCACAACTACTGAAGCCTGTGCACCTAGCTCCCCTGCTCCACAACAAGAGAAGCCACCGCAATGAGAAGCATGTGCACCGCAATGAAGAGTAGCCCAGAATATTACATAACAGAAACTCAACAATACTACTTCTTTCTCTCCCCTAAATGTTTTGTTTCCATTTTCAAGTCTGGGATCAAATCTCTTAGGAAAAATAATAAGATAAATAAAGGGTGAAAATGCAAAATACCCAATTCTGGAGTCCCTGACCCTAAGTATATATACATTTTTCATAGTATTAATAATATTTCATAGTATTTTTGAAGTTATATTTCCACAGAACAAATCAATTCATAACATAATACTTTTCTTTTTGTAGAGACTGGGATAAAACAGTATAATTTTTAGAAGTTAGGAGCCCAAAGTAGTAACAGATCCTAAGGCTGAGAATGCCTACATGGCTGGGTTGTTTGAGCATGGAAGGTAAGTAAAGATGCTGCAACTGTAACTACTAGATACAATTTTGTGATCACCTATTTGAAAGCCAGTAGAAAGTAGAAGCCCAGAGACATAACTTTAAATGATTATCACATATCCAAGGAATAAAGACACTGGAACACTTAAAAAGCGTTTACATTCTTTTTTTTTTTTAACATCTTTATTGGAGTCCAATTGCTTTACAATGTTGTGTTAGTTTCTGCTATATAACAAAGTGAATCAGCTATACATATACATACATCCCCATATCTCCTCCCTCTTGCGTCTCCCTCACACCCTCCCTATCCCACCCCTCTAGGTGGTCACAAAGCACGAAGCTGATGAGTTTTACCAAACTTTTACTTTCATGTAACCTTCACCACAACCAAGGTATAGAACAATATCAGGTCAGGTATTTTTTTTTTACTTTTACCCACAGATTTATTACTTACAGCACTCTTCATTCCTTGTGTAAATAAGTTTCCATGTGGTGTTATTTTCCTTCCACTTAAAGAACTACCTTAAAACATTTATTGTAAATCCCTGCCCTGATATTCTCATGAGGAAGACAGACAATAAATAAAATATACAGGATGTTGGACGGAAAAAAACATTTCTGGTAGTGCAAATCTATTAGTGACAGATCCTTTCAGGTCTTGCTTTTTAAAAAACATTTTTATTTTGCCTTCATTTTCTTAAGGAATATTTTCACTGGATGTAGAATGCTAGGAGGGAAGACTTCTGGTTGCTGTTTCCTTTTTAAACACTTTAAAGATGTTGTTTCATTGTTTTCTGGCTTACAAAGTTCTGCCAAGAAATCCATGGTCAATCTTATCTTTACTCCTTTATTCAGACCCCTTTTATGTTAGAGGACAGAAATAGTGTGTCTTTTTAGCTGCATTGAAATTTTTCTCTTTATTCCTGGATTTCAGCTATTTGATTATGATGTGCCTTGGTGAGATTTCTTGTGCATTTATAATGTCTGGGACTCTTTATAATTCCCAAATATATGAGTTTATAGTTTTCACTGAACTTGACAAAATTTTGGCCATTATTTATCCACATATTTTTCTGCTCCTTCCTCAACACACACACTTCTCCTGAAATTCCATTGCACATGTATTGGGCCACTTGCTATCATCCTATTAGTCACAGAGGCTCTGTTCATTTTTTTGTTCAGCCTTTTTTCTTTTCATGTTTCATTTTGAAATGTTTCTGTTGGTATGTCTTCTGGATCACGCACTTCTTATTCTGTTGTAACTAATTTGCTGTTAAATTTTTGCTGGCAACCTTTTCATGTCAGATACCGTATTTTTCACCTCTGGATGTATTATTTCATTCTTTTGATATCATCCATTTCTATGTTTCTTTTAAATTCTTTAACATATTTATAATAGGTTTTTAAACCTCTTTATTAATTTCATCATGTTGGCCAGTTCTAGGAATGTTTTTATTGACTAATTTTTCTTCTGGTTATGGGTCACATTTTCCTGTTTCTTCATATAGCTAAAATTTTGGTGGGGGGGTACTAGATATTTTGAATTTTACATTGTTGAGCTTCTAGATTTTGTTTCTTCCTTAAAAGGGTGTTGGACTTTATTCTATCAAGCAGTTAACGTTTCTTGCTCAGGATTTAATCTTTCTCTGATTTTAGAGTTGCCTATTCTCTAGAGCTAGAATATTCTTACTACTAAGGCAAGAGCTTTCTGAGATTTCCAAAAGTCCCAGACTTCAACCCTCTTTGAGCTCTGAGAATTGTTTAGTTTGTTTTTTTTTTTTAAACATCTTTATTGGGGTATAATTGCTTTACAATGGTGTGTTAGTTTCTGCTTTATAACAAAGTGAATCAGTTATACAAATACATATGTTACCATATCTCTTCCCTCTTGCGTCTCCCTCCCTCCCACCCTCCCTATCCCACCCCTCTAGGTGGACACAAAGCACCGAGCTGATCTCCCTGTGCTATGCGGCAGCTTCCCAATAGCTATCTATTTTACATTTGGTAGTGTACATATGTCCATGCCTCTCTCTCGCTTTGTCACAGCTTACCCTTCCCCCTCCCATATCCTCAAGTCCATTCTCTAGTAGGTCTGTGTCTTTATTCCTGTCTTACCCCTAGGTTCTTCATGACATTTTTTTCCCTTAAATTCCATATATATGTGTTAGCATACGGTATTTGTCTTTCTCTTTCTGACTTACTTCACTCTATATGACAGACTCTAGGTCTATCCACCTCATTACAAATAGCTCAATTTCGTTTCTTTTTATGACTGAATAATATTCCATTGTATATATGTGCCACATCTTCTTTATCCATTCATCCAATGATGGGCACTTAGGTTGTTTCCATCTCTGGGCTACCGTAAATAGAGCTGCAATGAACATTTTGGTACATGACTATTTTTGAATTATGGTTTTCTCAGGGCATATGCCCAGTAGTGGGATTGCTGGGTCACATGGTAGTTCTATTTGTAGTTTTTTAAGGAACCTCCATACTGTTCTCCATAGTAGCTGTACCAATTCACATTCCCACCAGCAGTGCAAGAGTGTTCCCTTTTCTCCACACCCTCTCCAGCATTTATTGTTTCTAGATTTTTTGATGATGGCCATTCTGACTGGTGTGAGATGATAACTCATTGTACTTTTGATTTGCATTTCTCTAATGATTAATGATGTTGAGCATTCTTTCATGTGTTTGTTGGCAGTCTGTATATCTTCTTTGGAGAAATGTCTATTTAGGTCTTCTGCCCATTTTTGGATTGGGTTGTTTGTTTTTTTTTTATTGAGCTGCATGAGCTGCTTATAAATTTTGGAGATTAATCCTTTGTCAGTTGCTTCATTTGCAAATATTTTCTCCCATTCTGAGGGTTGTCTTTTGGTCTTGTTTATGGTTTCCTTTGCTGTGCAAAAGCTTTGAAGTTTCATTAGGTCCCATTTGTTTATTTTTGTTTTTATTTCCATTTCTCTAGGAAGTGGGTCAAAAAGGATCTTGCTGTGATTTATGTCATAGAGTGTTCTGCCTATGTTTTCCTCTAAAAGTTTGATAATTTCTGGCCTTACATTTAGGTCTTTAATCCATTTTGAGCTTATTTTTGTGTATGGTGTTAGGGAGTGATCTAATCTCATACTTTTACATGTAGCTGTCCAGTTTTCCCAGCACCACTTATTGAAGAGGCTGTCCTTTCTCCACTGTACATTCCTGCCTCCTTTATCAAAGATAAGCTGACCATATGTGCGTGGGTTTATCTCTGGGCTTTCTATCCTGTTCCATTGATCTATCTTTCTGTTTTTGTGCCAGTACCATACTGTCTTGATTACTGTAGCTTTGTAGTATAGTCTGAAGTCAGGCAACCTGATTCCTCCAGCTCCGTTTTTCGTTCTCAAGATTACTTTGGCTATTCGGGGTCTTTTGTGTTTCCATACAAATTGTGAAATTTTTTGTTCTAGTTCTGTGAAAAATGCCATTGGTAGTTTGATCGTGATTGCATTGAATCTGTAGATTTCTTTGGGTAGTAGAGTTATTTTCACAATGTTGATTCTTCCAATCCAAGAACATGGTATATCTCTCCATCAATTTGTATTATCTTTAATTTCTTTCATCAGTGTCTTATAACTTTCTGCAAACAGGTCTTTTGTCTCCTTAGGTAGGTTTATTCCTAGATATTTTATTCTTTTTGTTGCAATGGTAAATGAGAGTGTTTTCTTGATTTCACTTTCAGATTTTTCATCATTAGTGTATAGGAATGCCAGAGATTTCTGTGCATTAATTTTGTATCCTGCTACTTTACCAAATTCATTGATTAGCTCTAGTAGTTTTCTGGTAGCATCTTTAGGGTTCTCTATGTATAGTATCATGTCATCTGCAAACAGTGACAGCTTTACTTCTTTTCCGATTTGGATTCCTTTTATTTCCTTTTCTTCTCTGATTGCTGTGGCTAAAACTTCCAAAACTATGTTGAATAAGAGTGGTGAGAGTGGACAACCTTGTCTTGTTCCTGATCTTAGTGGAAATGCTTTCAGTTTTTCATCATTGTGGACGATGTTGGCTGTGGGTTTGTCATATATGGCCTTTATTATGTTGAGGAAAGTTCCCTCTATGCCTACTTTCTGCAAGGTTTTTATCATAAATCGGTGTTGAATTTTGTCAAAAGCTTTCTCTGCATCTATTGAGATGATCATATGGTTTTTCTCCTTCAATTTGTTAATGTGGTGTATCACGTTGATTGATTTGCGTATATTGAAGAATCCTTGCATTCCTGGAATAAACCCCACTTGATCATGGTGCATGATCCGTTTAATGTGCTGTTGGATTCTGTTTGCTCGTATTTTGTTGAGGATTTTTGCATCTATGTTTATCAGTGATATTGGCCTGTACTTTTCTTTCTTTGTGACATCTTTGTCTGGTTTTGGTATCAAGGTGATGGTGGCCTCATAGAATGAGTTTGGGAGTGTTCTTCCCTCTGCTATATTTTGGAAGAGTTTGAGAAAGATAGGTGTTAGCTCTTCTCTAAATGTTTGATAGAATTCGCCTGTGAAGCCATCTGGTCCTGGGCTTTTGTTTGTTGGAAGATTTTTCATCACAGTTTCAATTTCAGTGCTTGTGATTGGTCTTTCATATTTCCTATTTCTTCCTGATTCAGTCTTGGCACGTTGTGCATTTCTAAGAATTTGTCCATTTATTCCAGGTTGTCCATTTTATTGGCATAGAGTTGCTTGTAGTAATCTCTCATGACCTTTTGTATTTCTCCAGTGTCAGTTTTTACTTCTCCTTTTTCATTTCTAATTCTATTGATTTAAGTCTTCTCCCTTTTTTTCTTGATGACTCTGGCTAATGGTTTATCAATTTTGTTTATCTTCTCAAAGAACTAGCTTTTAATTTTATTGATCTTTGCTATCATTTCCTTCTTTTTCATTTATTTCTGATCTGATTTTTATGATTTCTTTCCTTCTGCTAACTTTGGGGTTTTTTTGTTCTTCTTTCTCTAATTGCTTGAGATGCAAGGTTAGGTTGTTTATTCGAGATGTTTCCTGTTTCTTAAGGTAGGATTTTATTGCTATAAACTTCCCTCTTAGAACTGCTTTTGCTGTATCCCATAGGTTTTGGGTCGTCGTGTCTCCATTGTCATTTGTTTCTAGGTACTTTTTTATTTCCTCTTTGATTTCTTCAGTGATCACTTCGTTATTAAGTAGTGTATTGTTTAGCCTCCATGTGTTTGTATTCTTTACAGACCTTTTCCTGTAATTGATATCTAGTCTCATAGCGTTGTGGTCAGAAAAGATACTTGATACAATTTCAATTTTCTTAAATTTACCAAGACTTGATTTGTGACCCAAGATATGATCTATCCTGGAGAATGTTCCATGAGCACTTGAGAAAAATGTGTGTTCTGTTGTTTTTGGATGGAATGTCCTATAAATATCAGTTAAGTCCATCTTGTTTAATGTATCATTTAAAGCTTGTGTTTCCTTATTTATTTTCATTTTGGATGATCTGTCCATTGGTGAAAGTGGGGTGTTAAAGTCCCCTACTATGAATGTGTTACTGTCAATTTCCCCTTTTATGGCTGTTAGTATTTGCCTTATGTATTGAGGTGCTCCTATGTTGGGTGCATAAATATTTACAATTATTATATCTTCTTCTTGGAGGGATCCCTTGATCATTATGTGGTGTCCTTCTTTGTCTATTCTAATAGTCTTTATTTTAAAGTCTATTTTGTCTGATATGAGAATTGCTACTCCAGCTTTCTGTTGATTTCCATTTGCATGGAATATCTTTTTCCATCCCCTCACTTTCAGTCTGTATGTGTCTCTAGATCTGAAGTGGGTCTCTTGTAGACAGCATCTATATGGGTATTGTTTTTGTATCCATTCAGCAAATCTGTGTCTTTTGGTGGGAGTATTTAGTCCATTTACATTTAAGGTAATTATCGATATGTATGTTCCTATTCCCATTTTCTTAATTGTTTTGTGTTCGTTATTGTAGGTCTTTTCCTTCTCTTGTGTTTCTTGCCTAGAGAAGTTCCTTTAGCATTTGTTGTAAGGCTGGTTTGGTGGTGCTGAACTCTCTCAGCTTTTGCTTGTCTGTAAAAGTTTTAATTTCTCCATCAAATCTGAATGAGATCCTTGCTGGGTAGAGTAATCTTGGTTGCAGGTTTTTCTCCTTCATCACTTTAAATATGTCCTGCCAGTCCCTTCTGGCTTGCAGAGTTTCTACTGAAAGATCAGCTGTTAACCTTATGGGGATTCCCTTGTGTGTTATTTGTTGTTTTTCCCTTGCTGCTTTTAATATGTTTTCTTTGTATTTAATTTTTGACAGTTTGATTAATATGTGTCTTGGCGTATTTCTCCTTGGATTTATCCTGTATGGGACTATCTGTGCTTCCTGGACTTGATTAACTATTTCCTTTCCCATATTAGGGAAGTTTTCAACTATAATCTCTTCAAATATTTTCTCAGTCTCTTTCTTTTTCTCTTCTTCTTCTGGAACCCCTATAATTCGAATGTTGGTGCGTTTAATGTTGTCCCAGAAGTCTCTGAGACTGTCCTCAGTTCTTTTCATTCTTTTTTTCTTTATTCTGCTGCTCAGTAGTTATTTCCACGATTTTATGTTCCAGGTCACTTATCCGTTCTTCTGCGTCAGTTATTCTGCTATTGATCCCATCTAGAGTATTTTTAATTTCATTTATTGTGTTGTGCATCGTTGCTTGTTTCATCTTTAGTTCTTCTAGGTCCTTGTTAAATGTTTCTTGTATTTTGTCTATTCTATTTCCAAGATTTTGGATCATCTTTACTATCATTATTCTGAATTCTTTTTCAGGTAGACTGCCTATTTCCTCTTCATTTTTTAGGTCTGGTGGGTTTTTATCTTGCTCCTTCAACTGCTGTGTGTTTTTCTGTCTTCTCATTTTGCTTATCTTACTGTGTTTGAGGTCTCCTTTTTGCAGGCTGCAGGTCCGTAGTTCCCATTGTTTTTGGTGTCTGTCCCCAGTTGCTAAGGTTGGTTCAGTGGGTTGTGTAGGCTTCCTGGTGGAGGGGACTAGTGCCTGTGTTCTGGTGGATGAGGCTGGATCTTGTCTTTCTGGTGGGCAGGTCCACATTTGGTGGTGTGTTTTGGGGTGTCTTTGGACTTATTATGATTTTAGGCGCCTCTCTGCTAATGGGTGGGGTTGTGTTCCTCCTGTCTTGCTAGTTGTTTGGCATAGGGTGTCCAGCACTGTAGCTTGCTGGTCGTTGAGTGAAGCTGGGTGCTGGTGTTGAGATGGAGATCTCTGGGAGATTTTCACCATTTGATATTATGTGGAGCTGGGAGGTCTCTTGCGGAACAGTGTCCTGAAGTTGGCTCTCCCACCTCAGAGGCACAGCACTGACTCCTTGCTGGAGCACCAAGAGCCTTTCATCCACACGGCTCAGAATAAAAGGGAGAAAAAGTAGAAAGAGAATTAGTAGAAGTAGAAAGAAAGACAGAAAGAAAGATAGAAAGAAGGAAGGAAGGAAGGAAGGAAGGAAAGAAAGAAAGAAAGAAAGAAAGGAGGGAGGGAGGCAGGGAGGAAGGAGCGAAGGAAGGAAGGAAAAAAGAAAGAAGATAAAGTAAAAGAAAATAAAGTAAGATTAAAAAAATAAAGTTATTAAAATAAAAAATAATTTTTAAGAAAATAAATTTAAAAAAAAACAAAAAAACGTACGGATAGAACCCTAGGACAAATGGTGGAAGCAAAGCTATACAGACAAAATCTCACACAGAAGCATACACATACACACTCACAAAAAAAGGAAAAGGGGAAAAAATCATAAATATTGCTCTCAAGGTCCACCTCCTCAATTTGGGATGATTCATTGTCTATTCATGTATTCCACAGACACAGGGTACATCAAGTTGATTGTGGAGCTTTAATCCGCTGCTCCTGAGGCTGCTGGGAGAGATTTCCCTTTCTCTTCTTTGTTCTCACAGCTCCCGGGGCTCAGCTTTGGATTTGGCCCTACTTCTGCGTGTAGGTCGCCTGAGGGCGTCTGTTCTTCACTCAGACAGGACGGGGTTAAAGGAGCAGCTGCTTCGGGGGCTCCGGCTCACTCAGGCGGGGGGGGGGGGGGGGGGGGGGGGCCCGGGGGGGGGGGCGGGCCTGCGGCTGCAGAGGCCAACGTGACGCACCAGCGTGAGGTGCGCCGTGCGTTCTCCCGGGGAAGTTGTCCCTGGATCCCGGGACCCTGGCAGTGGCGGGTTGCACAGGCTCCCCAGAAGTGGGGTGTGGATAGTGACCTGTGCTCGCACACAGGCTTCTTGGTGGTGGCAGCAACAGCCTTAGCGTCTCATGCCCGTCTCTGGGGTCCGCGCTTTTAGCCGCGGCTCGCGCCCGTCTCTGGAGCTCCTTTAAGCAGCGCTCTTAATCCTCTCTCCTCGCGCACCAGGAAACAAAGAGGGAAGAAAAAGTCTCCTGCCTCTTCGGCAGGTCCAGAGTTTTCCCCGGACTCCCTCCCGGCTGGCCGTGGTGCACTAACCCCTGCAGGCTGTGTTCACGCCGTCAACCCCAGTCCTCTCCCTGAGCTCCGACCGAAGCCCAAGCCTCAGCTCCCAGCCCCGCCCGCCCCGGCCGGTGAGCAGACAAGCCTCTCGGGCTGGTGAGTGCCGGTCGGCCCCGATCCTCTGTGCGGGAATCTCTCCGCTTTGCCCTCCGCACCCCTGTTGCTGTGCTCTCCTCCGCGGCCCTGAAGCTCCCCGCCTCTGCCACCCGCAGTCTCCGCCCGCAAAGGGGCTTCTAGTGTGTGGAAATCTTTCCTCCTTCACGGCTCCCTCCCACTGGTGCAGGTCCCGTCCCTATTCTTTTGTCTCTGTTTATTCTTTTTTCTTTTGCCCTACCCAGGTACATGGCGAGTTTCTTGCCTTTCGGGAGGTCTGAGGTCTTCTGCCAGCATTCAGTAGGTGTTCTGTAGGAGTTGTTCCACGTGTAGATGTATTTCTGGTGTATCTGTGGGGAGGAAGGTGATCTCCGCGTCTTACTCTTCCGCCATCTTCCCCTAGTCCTCTCCGAATCAGGAACACTGGGGCTGGAACCCAGTTATCTGTGTTTTCACAGGTCCTCCTGGGGATTCTGATGCACGCTAGACAAAGTTTGAGAACCAGTGATCTGCTAGTGTTGGAGGGCCTCCTGAAGAGGTGGGGGTGGCTGTGGCTCACCGTGAGGACAAGGACACTGGTAGCAGAAGTTCTGGGAAGTACTTCTTGGCGTGAGCCCTCTCGGAGTCCACCATTAGCCGCACCAAGGAGCCTCGGTAATAAAGATTTATGTCTATGTTTTCTTCTAAGAATTTTATACTTTTAGCTGTCACATTTTGGTCTTTGATTCATTTTGAGTTACTTTTTTATATGGTGTGAAGTATTCTCAAGCATTTTAAATGTTCTTCTACATTGTTATAAGTATTTTGAATGGTCCACATCTTAAATACTCTGATTTATCTCATAAAGTTATGAAGATTATATCACTCTGCTTTCAGTTAATACATAGATCTGTGTAATAATTACTTTTATTCTCCTCTTTCTTTAAAAACTATAGAGAACAGACAACTCTGTATTTAAAAAAAATTTTTTTTTCTCACTGTTGTGGCCTCTCCCGTTGCGGAGCACAGGCTCCGGACGAGCAGGCTCAGCGGCCATGGCTCACGGGCCCAGCTGCTCTGCGGCATGTGGGATCTTCCCGGACCGGGGCACGAACCCGTGTCCCCTGCATCGGCAGGCGGACTCTCAACCACTGCGCCACCAGGGAAGCCCTACACGTATTTTTTTTCTGGATATAAATGTTATTTATATACCTGTAAGAGTCAAATAATTGAAGTGGAAACCCCAAACCTCTTTTAATCAGGTTAAGGATAAACAGGGTCATTAGTATCAGCTTTAAACATAACTTGGAGGTTTTTAAAAATGAATTATTTGAAATTTGTTTTACCATAGCTACAGCAAAATGGCTTTGTGGAAATATCCTTTATTTCTCCAAATGCTTTTTATGAAGCACGTTTTAAATGACTTCAGTATATTCCATCAAGTGAACATAGCATCCTATACTTATTTTCTTTTTGTTTTGAAATTTTATGCTTTAAATGGATTCTAACTTGATTTATCTTATCCCAATGAGTACACCTAATATTTGGGTTAGCTCTAGCCCAGTTTATTGGCTAGAGCTGTAATAATGTATTTTCTCTCTCTCTGGTGGACAATTGTAATGCTCTTTGTAATAAGTAACTATTATATACCCAAAGGATAGTTGGTTGTATTAAAAGAACCATTTATAAAAGTTGTTATTTCTGTAAATGTGAGTTTCTGTATGGTTTCATTTAATCATTTGTATTTTTACTTTCCAAAATAAGTGAGCAAAATGGAAAAAGCCTATAAAAGTGGGCCTTTTAGCCTAAAAGAACAAAAATTATGTGTGTACTTGGCAAAGGGACATAGAGATATTGTTATGTGGATGAGGCAGTGACTAGTGCATGTAAAATAGTGATTTTTAAAATATTTCACTAACATGCCATTCATTGTTCTCCCATACTTTCTGGCAGGTTCTCCTGTGACTTTGACCTTCACGCTGGTCTTCGGTCCACAATGCAAGTCACAGGTGCCGGGACGGATTGCCCTGTGAAACTTCTAGTAGAAGGAAAGCAATGTAAGTGTCTAATACATGGAAAGCAAAGAGTAAAGAAGTACTTAAGCCCTCAACTTAAAATGTGCAGGACATTTGCTTATTTGCTTTGTCAATATTAGAGAATTTCATATTACAGGATATTAGCTGAGGTTGAGAGGCCCAAGTAAGATATTAAAATCAGTTAACATTTAAGAATCATTAAGAGTCTTTTTCCTTATTTTTCAAGGCATATGCTAATCATCAGTTGGAATCAAGTGTTTCCTCTCATGGAGTACTGTTCCATAGTTAAGGAAAAGATAGGATTTCTTTTGAAGTATATGATCACTGCTTATTATAGGGGAACAGACAAGGAAGCATATTCATTATTTTTTTTACTGTATAGAAACTTGATTTAAGGGTTCATAAGGATAACATTTATTTTAAGCTATTGTATTGAACATAATATTTCCCTAGGACTATTTTCATTTACTCTTGGCATAGTATCATTTATTTTATTTAATCATTCAACTCTTTTATTTAACTGAAATTCTCTCATTCACTCAGTAAATTTTCTCAGAGAGCATTAATTGAGCAGTAACCAGCACCAGGCACTGAGGTCCATGTTACTGTCTGAGAGACCCTTGGGTTGTTTTGGGGCTTAAATTATTCGATAGGCATATAATCAGCTACTGTGTTCAAACCATAGAATTATGTGGAGCTTCTAAGGCAGGAGCTATACTGCATTTATCTTTGTATCTCCAGTTATACTGTAGACACTCAGTTACATATTTGTCAAATTAAATTGAGTAGCATCCTTGAGCGTTAGACTTGGAGATGTAGTGTCTAAGAGGCTCATAGAGGTGCCCCAGAGATGGCCAAAATGTAGCGTGACAAGGCAGATTTCTGGCAGTTCCCTACTTATATGTCAGCTAGAGTAGACTCCCTTTTATCTATTGGGTTTCTGTATAAGGTTTCATTTTTTAAAAATGTATCTACTGCTAAAAAATATTAGAGTCATTGATAATTCAATTGCCTCAATTACAAATGAGGTAAATCTAGTTTTCAGGAATCTATATCGGTTATAAGTTACGTAAATCTTTCTAAACAGATGTAGTTCACATCATGTCCCCTGCTTGCCCTTTTTTTCTTCCTTTCTTTCTTTTCTCTCTCTCTCTCTTTTTTTCTTTTTGGTTGTTGTTTAAAAAAGAAGGGGGGGCCAACAGCCTAAAAATAATTTTCTTAAGAAACGATGAAGCAATAAAGTACAGAAGCCTTTGAAGACTGCTAGCAAGTTATGTCAGTGTTTGTAATGTGAAACTGCTTGAGGTCTCTTCAATGCTGTGTGCCCTCACACTGTGCATGAATTCATTAAAACAATGCAGAATTCTTCTGGGGCAGGAAAATAAGGAAACTAATTTTTAAATGACTAAGGACTGAGGGTAAGCTTCTCTGTTAATTTCCCTGGCCTAATGGAGAACACATACATATGCTATCAGCTCATCTCTATCATTAAAAATAAGTTAGAACCGAAAACATGTACAATTACATCAAGGCTTGTCAATTAAAAGTCAACCCAGGAAAAATGTTTTGGAGATTACTGAGCCTGTCAGCTTCCACTGAAAGTGAGACGAGGTCTAGAGAGCAAGGCCTTGGTTAATGTTGAGATCTTTGTTATAAAGCAAAGAAAAACTGCTTCCTCCAGGTAACTTGGTATTGATGTCATTTGCCTTAAGAGAAAATTTCCAGATTATTAAACTGATTATTCGTCATGCACTTTAACTTGTGAACTCTAGGAATAAGTCAACAAGACTGATTCAGAAATACAAGGGCTAGGACACTTGTGGGGACTTTCCTGGCTGTCCAGTGGTTAAGAATCCGCCTTCCAATGCAGGGGACATGGGTTCGATCCCTGGTCGGGAAACTAAGATCCCACATGGCACAGGGCAACTAAGCCTGCACACTGTAACTACTGAGCCTGCGAGCCACAACTAGAGAGAAGCCCGTACACAACAACGATAGATCCTGCGTGCTGCAACGAAGATCCAGTGTGCTGCAACTAAGGCCCAACACAGCGAAATAAATATTAAAATAATAGTAATAATAAACTCAGCCTCAAAATTTTTTTTTTTAAAAACGAAATACAAGGGCTAAATGTCATGAGAGGTGTATCTCTCCCTTTTGCAGCAGAAAATTACAGAAAACTCTCGAATAAGCATTTTTCTTACCACTGAGATTGTGAAATTTTTTTTAACTTCAGAGAATGGAATGCAACTCTCTGATGGACTTTTGTCTTCAATTTTCAAAACTGTTTCATGAGCTGAAAATTTCAAAGGAGTGGTTGGGAATAAATGTTATTTACAAATTCCAGAAGCCCATAAACTTCCTTTTCTTTACAAAATGGCCAACTGAATATTTTGAACTCATGTGTCTATCAAAAATGTAGATGCGGGCTTCCCTGGTGGCGTAGTGGTTGAGAGTCCGCCTGCCGATGCAGGGGATGTGGGTTCGTGCCCCGGTCTGGGAAGATCCCACATGCTGCGGAGCGGCTGGGCCCGTGAGCCATGGCTGCTGAGCCTGCGCGTCCGGAGCCTGTGCTCCGCAACGGGAGAGGCCACAATAGTGAGAGGCCCGCATACCGCAAAAACAAAAACAAAAACAAAACAAACAAATAAAAAAACACAATACAAAAGGTACAAAATGAAGGCAGTCTTCATGATACAATTTGAAATGACAGGCCAACCATGCCATTTTAGTATTAAAAAGTCAGGATGATGAAGGAAAAATGTTGGGTAGCCTACCAAAACAGAGGAGGTAGCAGTCAAAAGCAAGTATTGTTCTTCTTCCATCGACTCAGAGAGAATGGTTGCACTAAGGAAAAAACAGGCAGTGAGGGAAAGAACAGCATGTTGCAGAAGCAGAATGAGAGTATAGCTGAGGAGGGATGGGGAGAGATGGGGGGGTGAAGAATGACTGCACGGCCAGGGACAGAGAAGTTGAATTGTGAATTAAAGAAGCAGAATATATGACACAGACCTAGACATCGTCATGCTAAGTGAAGTAAGTCAGAAAGAGAAAGATAAATACCATATCAAATCACTTATACATGGAATCTAAAATACGACACAAATGAACATATCTATGAAACAGGAACAGACTCACAGACATAGAGAACAGACTTGTGGTTGCCAAGGCGGGGGTGGAGGAGGGATGGACTGGGAGTTTGGGATTAGCAGATGCAAACTGTTATATATAGAATGGATAAACAATAAGGTCCTACTGTATAACACAGGGAACTACATTCAATATCCTGTGATAAAATATACTGGAAAAGAATATGAAAAAGAATATACACATATGTATAACTGAGTCACTTTGCTGTACAGCAGAAATTAACAGAACATTGTAAATCAAACAGACTTCAATAAAATTAATTTAAAAAGAATATATGACACAAAGCATTTATCCAGATGGAATTAAGTAACATTTATAATAGGTAACATGGGAAGGAGATGAGGGGATGTAGACTCTCTCTCTTTATTGTGTTCTATCACAGTAGAGGGTAAAATAATATGAATGAAAATTTTTTTACGATGAAAAAGAAATGACTACCTATGCAAGGTATTTGTTCTTTGTGAGTGTCTAAAATGTACGCTCTATGTGTCTTGGTGAGAAAGAATATCTTGTCTCTTAAATACATTTTAATTCTAATTGCATTTATTGCATAACTATTCCCTAAAGGACAACGCACCTTTGGTTGCAGAGCCATAATCTTTGAATTCTTGTTAAGATTTGTCTGAGTTTTGTTTCGTATCCACCTCTATGGTGATCATTTTGTAAAAATAAACATTTATACTTTAAAAAGTTGTACAGGCTTATAACAAAGCTTAAAACAAAACAAAGCAAGACAACATCTGCTCTACGAATGCAAACTCTGCTTTCTACAGAGGCAACCACTTTCAACAGAGGGTTTACCTCTCTGTTTCCACAAATGCTTTTGCACGTCTGTTGATTGCGCATGCGTGCGCGCAGTCTCACACACACACACACGTACACATTTGCCTGGCATGGGAATAGGCAGGTTTTCCCAGATGAACTATAGATTCGCCCTTAGAACTCTCTCAAGGTGCTGTTCCACCGAACAACTTGGGGGAGCACTTTCCTCATTTCTCCAAGAGGTCTCATGAGATGTGGCATGGGCCCAAACAGATCCCCAAATCAGTTTGAGCAGGCTATAATGCTCATAAACTTGGACCCTAGACACAGGCTCCAGCTTTTCTGGGAGAAATTTTAGATACTACTTGCTAATTTGGATGGTGTTATTGTTATTCAGAGTTCATCCTTCTAATTTGAGTCACATCTGTGACTGCTTAGCTGAACTGGGAGCCTCAGCATTGAGCTCTATCTTCATTTGCTCAAGGGACACATGGTGTGGTAGGAGCCATCATGCTTTGTTTTTACAAATCAAACTCTTAATTAATTACTGAACATACTGCAATCCACTAATCAAGCTGTATTTTTTGAGACATTTCTGACTGATAAATATCTAGTCATCTGGCTTTGCAATATATCCTCTTGTCCTTGCTTTAGACAAAAATGGTAGGAGTCATTGGAAATGTTTCTTTTTATGTGTGATTTGTTCATTATCATGCATGAGCTTGGAAGAAAATAATTTCCCATAGAATTATATCCATATTCTTCTGGCCCACACTGAGAGGTAGTGTTTTCGAGTCAGAGCGGGCACTGAATGCAAAATCATAAAAGACTTGTGTTCAAATTCTGGCTTGGCTATTTCCAACTGATGGAACTTTAAATCTCAGTTTCTTATTTGTGGATTTGTTTTGAAAATTAAATGAGAAAAACCACATAAAACACCTAGTTCTGTGCTGGGCATCTAGCTAGCAGTGAAGTTTCCGATCATCCATTCATTCCCTCATTCCCACAAATATTTATGGAGGATTACCTGCAATTTCCTAGGCTTTTAGGCATGGAGAAAATGATTGTAGGCAAGATAGATAGAAAAAGTGGCTCTTTACATGAAGCTTATACTCTGGGGGAGGGGGATTCATAATAAATCAGAAATAAACAAATAAGTGAAGTAATTATTTTGTTTTTTAGATAATTGTGTATATATCTCACTTTCCATGCGATGAAAAGTTTTGTGAGAACAGTGTCTTACCGTTTTCTTTATCAAGATCACTATTGCACAAATTAGGAGACATCTGTTGAGTAAATAAATGAACAAATGTAAGAAAGCCTCTAATCTATCTATATATTTGGAATGGCTTATGGTTTTACAGGAATATTTTAGTAAGCACATCTATTACAAAATTCAAAAAGCATTCCTGAGATTCTTAAAGAGGCAGTATGGGGCAAAGGGTAAGAACAACGAATGCCCTGCACCCAGATTTCCTGGGTTTGAACCACAGTATGTAGCTATGTGACTTAAACACTCTGTGCCTCAGTTCACCCACAAGGAAAATTTGAGTAACAAATACCTCTAGAATATAGCTGTCATGCAGATTTAAAGAACTATTTCATGCAGAACATTTAAGCACCATGGCACATAGCAAGCATTCAATAAATGTCAGACTTTTTCTTTAACTAGAGAGCTATTTCCCAAACCAGACTGTCTCAACAAATGGGAGTTCTTGGGAATTTACTCAAAAGTCTTCTCATTTGTATAAGAATTTTACATTTTGTGTTTTCATTTTGATGAAAAATTTCAAAAATATTAAAGTTTGTTTATTTTGGAAACCTACCAAGCCATTTCAGTGCCCATATTTGCACTTACACTTAAAGTTGCTTTGAGTGAGCACCCAACATGACAGTGTTTAGCTTTTAGTTTCTCAGACTGGGCTTACATATATTCTTGAGAGTTTAAAGTTTCTCGAGATTGAAAAAATACTGTTTTGGAGCCTCGAGCGTATATGTGCCGTAAGCCGTAATACACATGTTCACAGTGCAAAACGCATCTGTCATTCAACACATGTTTATCATGGCCCTCATTCATGCCGTCTCCCAATTCTTTTGGATGCTCTGTCTTCAGGCCACATGGTAGGATTTCACTTCTTTTTGTTTGTTTGTTTTTGTTTTTTAACATCTTTATTGGAATATAATTGATTTACAATGGTGTATTAGTTTCTGCTTTATAACAAAGCTATACATATACATATATCCCCATATCTCCTCCCTCTTGCGTCTCCCTCCCACCCTCCCTATCCCACCCCTCTAGGTTGTCACAAAGCACGGAACTGATCTCCCTGTGCTATGCGGCTGCTTCCCACTAGCTATCTATTTTACATTTGGTAGTATATATAAGTCCATGCCACTCTCTCACCTCGTCCCATCCTACCCTTGCCCCTCCCTGTGTCCTCAAGTCCATTCTCTACATCTGTGTCTTTATTCCTGTCCTGCCCCTAGGTTCTTCTTAACCATTTTTTTTTTTTAGATTCCATATATATGTGTTAGCATACAGTATTTGTTTTTCTCTTTCTGACCTACTTCAGTCTGTATGACAGTCACTAGGTCCATCCACCTCACTACAAGTAACTCAATTTTGTTTCTTTTTAAGGCCGAGTAATACTCCATTGTATATATGTGCCACATCGTCTTTATCCATTCATCTGTCGATGGACACCTAGGTTGCTTCCATGTCCTGGCTATTGTAAGTAGAGCTGCAATGAACATTGTGGTACATGACTCTTTTTGAATTATGTTTTTCTCAGGGTATATGCCCAGTAGTGGGATTGCTGGGTCATATGGTAATTCTATTTTCAGTATTTTAAGAACCTCCATACTGTTCTGCATAGTGGCTGTATCAATTTATATTCCCACCAACAGTGCAAGAGGGTTCCCTTTTCTCCACAAAATCTACAGACAGTAAAGTCTGGAGAGAGGATTTCACTTCTTGGTCTTGTTTCTGTTTGGATGGTGAGGGGACCTGTGGCTACTTCTGGCCAATAAGTGGTGAGCAGAATCAACATGTGTTACTTCTGTACCAGTGTGTTTAATTGTTGGTGTAAGACCTTCCAGAACCCACTTTTCAAGTTTTAGCTGTTCATTGTCTGCAACCCTGAGCATCCCTGCCAACTTATGTTGGACATGTAGCATACATGAGAAATAACTTATTTGTTGATTTAAGCTACTGAGATTTGTATGTTGTTTTCCATAACTGCAACCCAATTAGTATGTAATTTCATTGCACCTATTGTGTCTAAGCCATGATGAAGCTGCTGTATAAATCAAAAGTAAGTCAGTTTCCCAGTGCAGACTTTTCTTCTCAGTTTACACCCTGCCAAATTATATTCTGAGAGCTGAGTTAATGTAAGCCTTTTATTATCTTAAACTTTCACTCAACTTGAAACTCCTCAGGTTCATGTTATTCTCGCTCGTCAATGAGGATGATAATAAAGCACATACAGTGTCTACGCTTCTCACCAGATGCTACGTAAACAGTAAAGATTTATTCTCCCAAGAGAAATGGAGAGCTGCCACAGGGAAAAAAAGAATATTGCTTGGCAAGATGGTCTCTCTCAGCCTGATGTGCCACTCCCAGGCTGGATCTCTGGAGTTGCCTAGTGGTGGTTCCTAGTGGCAGCTTGAGACAGATCCTTCAGAAGTCATATTTGCCTGCTACTCTCAGTCAGTCACAAGACCCAAATGAGTCCACTAGAGCCAATTTGAAGTTCTTCAAAAGAACAGGTCTTTCTCAAAACAAATACTGTGTGCTAACACATATATATGGAATCTAAAAAAAAAACGACAACAAAAAAAACCAGTTCTGAAGAACTTAGGGGCAGGACAGGAAAAAAGACGCAGACATAGAGAATGGACTTGAGGACACAGGGAGGGGGAAAGGTAGGCTGGGACGAGGTGAGAGAGTGGCATGAACATGTGTACACTGCCAAGTGTGAAGTGGATAGCTAGTAGGAAGCAGCTGCATGGCACAGGGAGATTGGCTCAGTGCTTTGTGACCACCTAGAGGGGTGGGATGGAGAGGGTGGGGGGGAGACACATGAGGGAGGGGATTTGGGGACATATGTACAAGTATGGCTGATTCACTTTGTTGTACGGCAGAAGCTGGTACAACATTGTAGAGCAATTATATGCCAATAAAGATGTTAAAATAAATAAATAAAATAAAATAAAAAAGAACAGGTCTTTTAAAGATTTGTCTATAGCATTGCTCTGGCATCAGGCGTAGGTCCAGTGAGCAAGTGGGAAAAGCAAAAGATCTTGCTTTTATCACCATGTCATCTAATAATATCTCTACTCTGCTCTAAAATGAATCATGGGCCCCGTGCCCTATAGGCTCTTCCTTGTCTCCAAGCTCATTGTCCATCTCCCTCAGAGATGTTCTTCCAAGGGGTTGGAGTTTATATCCCAGTATTTTCTTGTGTCAGGACCTGAACTCAAAGAAAGAGACCAGAAAGTCTACTTCAAATAACAACCAGAAAGTCTACTTCAAAAACCACCCCCTCCCATATGTTCAGTCCAGATTAGGTACTTTTAAATTTTTTTCTTGAAACATAAAAAAGTCCTAGCTCATATTTAAAACACTAAAGCATGAGTTTTGAAGTGAGATACTTTCTCTTTAAGCAACATTTTTACTTTATACAACATCGATTAATGCATTCGAGAAATTTTTTCTGGAGCATGTACATGCAAGTAAGCCACCATATTGAACAAAAGGGGGAAAGTGGAAAGAAATAAGGCTGAAACATTTTATAGGAACATGATCATGAAGGATTTGTAAGACACGTCAAAATGTTTGAATTTATCCTAAGGACAATGGAAAGCCATTGAAAGACTCGGTGGGTAACAAGATAAGATTTGCATTTTAAAATAACCACTCTGGCTACAGCAAGATGGTGGGGTCAAGACTGGGAGTTAAGGTAAAAGTAAGGAAGTTGTTTTAGACATTCAGATGAGAGAGGGTGGTGGCTTTGACTTGAAGATCAAGAACGAGATTTAATATGGAGGTACTAATTTGGGAGTCAGCATAGACATGAGCACTGAAGCTCTATGAGTGGTTGATAATACAGGGATTGTATGGGAAGAACATGATCAAGGACGGAACCAAGACAAACATCAATCCTTAAGGGTCTGGCAGGAAAAAGAACTGTGAAAGAAACTAAGAAGTATTAGAGGACAGATATACCAGGGGAGTGTGGTATCACGGAGCATAGGAAAGAGATTGTTTGAAAAACTAGTGTTAAAAGATTACATAGGTTAGGGACCAAAATATTTCTGTTAGATTTCATAACTTAGGAGATTTCTGTTGGAGCAAGCAGTGTCAACGACCATGGTAGGAAAAAGCAGATTGTGGTAGGTTGATGAGTAAAAGAAAAAAGTAAAGAGAATAAATACAGATAGTTCTTTCAGGAAAATTATCTTTGAAAGAAAAAAGAGGAGAATAGCTGGAAGGAGATACAGACTCAAGGAAATTTTCTTCTGTTTTACTGCTAATTTTAAGGAGAGTATAGAAAGAGAGAGGTAGAAGGTCTAGAGAAAGCAGATGGAAGGATTTTCTTAAAGGGACAAGAGGCAATGGGTGGAGGGATTAACATTAGACATTAGGAACATCTCTTCCCTTGTAACTGGAGGGAAACAGAAAGGATGGCTGTGGAAATGGCTAAATTTCTAGGTTTGGTAACATACAGTTAAGGGATTTACCTTTTGGCTATTTTCCTTTTGAAGTTGGAGGTGAGGTCATCGGTTGAGATTCAGTGGTGAGGTTGATGTTGGAAGTTTGGGGAGAGAGAGTGAAGATTCTTTGAAATAACTTCTGTAAAAAACTGAAGAGAGCTGATGATGGATGAGTACATCTTGCTCACAATTGGGGGGAGGCCGTTAAATGAGATGATGTATGGAAAGGTGTATGTGGTCGGTACAAAATAACTCAATAAATAGTAGCTATTATTATTATTAATATGATCGTTTTCCTTCTCCTTTTTATGCCACAATACCAATTCTAGCTTTTATTTACAGCTCCACTTCTTCTTTGAAATTTGATCTCTTTGGTTTCTCTTAAGTTTCTTCCTTCACTCCACCTCGAGGCTCTTGCTTTCAGCTCATCACTTTCATCTCTTTCAACTCTTTCCGCTTGGTTGTTTTACATAATGCCTTATTGATACTGTCCCTTCCAAGTTGGCCTGGTCCCCAGCATATCTTCTTCTGATTATTTCCCTGTAGGACAGTTCGTCACCTCTCTCTTGAGCTCATCATCAGAACTCAAACAATACCGAGGCCAGGGAAATCATGAGCATTCTGTGGTTTACCAAAACTTATTGGCAAGAGAAATCCGAATCATAGCCCTGAGTTCCAATAGTATGATTCCATGAAAATAATCAAATAGATTAGAGGATCAAATTTAATCAATTATAAGACTATGAAGCTGAAAGTTTTAGAGATGTTTATGGCTCTAGCAGGCAAAACGAGGTATTTTGTCTTTATGTATTTGCAATTGCCAATCCATCTCTTAGGTAAATCTGTATTTTTTTAAATTATAGTTGAAATCTGTCTTTAAAAACCCTTTTTGTAACAAAACAAAGCTGATCTCCCCGACAACTCTGCCTCTTCTACTGTTTGGGCTGCTGTCAGAGAAACTTCCTTCCATTCATCTAGTGCCTTTCTCCCTAAACTTGAGCTTTATCTCATGACCTCTCCAAGCTCCATGACTGGAACCCTGGGGTCTTGGCTCTGACTAGCTATAGTTTATAGTCTGAGAAGGTGGGGCATCCACCCTGCCTTTCTCAACTCCTTTCCTTATTTATTATCCTGTCTAAGCATTTTCCCTCACCTCTCACCACTTTCAAGTGAATAATATGAAACTGAACATTTTATTAGTAAAATGACCACAGTAGATGATTACTGAGTGGAGAAACGAATCTCCCTCCTGAAAAAATGATAAGCCATTTTCATTGACTGGTGATCCCACAGCTATATTTCATGAGGTTGACTGTGCATAGATCAAACTTTAAACCTCTTACAACTCATACCTTGGCTGCATTTTTAGGGGTACCTAGTATATACTTCATTTTGATTATTAAAGCAGTGCAGCTTCATCACTGCTCACTGTGTAAGAAATCATATGAAAGCCTGCTATCAATTTAAAAGTATGCAAGGAGTGTGTTTTTGAAACCTGGCAGAGGGCACATGTAGACACACCAGAAACAGCCTCAGCCTCTCAATCCCAGTGAACTTTGTTGGAAAGAAACTGAAGATGCAGGTACAAAATGGTTGAGTGATTTTTTTTTTTTTTCCTGACCAACAGAGCTGCTTGTTAGCAACTTGAAAGGACGCCTAGATCCAAAATAGTATTAACCAAGTGTTTCTTCAATATGAGATCATTATGTTTCTCTTCTAAATCCAAATACTAATTGCAACCTTGCTGTGAGCATACAGTATTAGGGCCATCATAGCCATGGCAACAGAATGCAACATAAAGTGGGATCCTGTCATTGGCACAGAACTGCTAGTGGTTTGGGTGGCGAATGAGCACTTTCTTACAGCATCTCCAATATCCAACTCCAAAGAGGGGATCCTACCGCATACCTTTAGGCAACTTTGCCATACAGGTTCTGTGACCTTTGAATGTTTTGTATATTTCTGTAATTAATTTCAGTACAAGATAGCTTGTTAATCCATGGACAAAAATACAAGCACAAATGAAAATTTCAACAGGCACTTTATAATGGCCATTTACATTTCAGAATTAAACCCGTAATAAAAACTTTTGTGTACTTATAATTGGACTGATTTTTAACAGCCAGTGATAAACATCTATGTAAATAGCCTCCCAAAGATTTTACACTTAAGGAAAAAAAGCCCTTTAAATGAGCTTCTTAAAGTCACCTTCTCTGCTTTGCATGATAATTGTAATGCAAAATAATAAACAGCACAGGGCAGGAGTACAACACTACCAGGATGATAGGGTGCCATTTATACGAAGATAATTAGGCATTTAAAACCTACCAATACCAATTTTAAAACCTACCAATTAAAAAAAACAACAACAGTGTGCTTACAGTAAACTCATTGAAATAAATTTACATTCGCCTTTGCCATGCTTTCATTGCAAAGGTGTCCACAGCTTGTGCTGCCCCAAGGATTCTGTTTTTGTGTGTAGGAAGTGAGGTACAGATTAAGAGTTCATAACCCAGCCTATCTTTCTATAAAAACAAAAAGTATTTTGTAGAGATTTGCTGTAAACATATGAACCATATGCCATTGTAAAGGAAACAGTTGTGTTGGCGGAAAGACTTGTTACTATTAGGAAGATTGAAGCGTGAACAGAACTCCATACTCATTTGCTCCTAGAGTACGCAGGAAAGAGCAAAGGAGACAATGGGATCTGCCATCCACATTCAGAAGCAAATGCATCGGGCTTTGCTTTCATATTCGCCTCCTCAAGAATTTACCTGAAAATGGGCCACGGAATTCATGTGAAATCAATCAAAAGATCATGTCGCTTTCCCAGATGTACAAAACATGACATGTCATTTTGACCACAAAAAAATTCGAACACTTGAGCAATAAAGAAGTCCTAGCAGATAGATCAGTAGATATATATATATTATTATTGTTAGTGCTTCATTGATTCATCTATTCATTCATTCACTCCTTCATTTTTCAAACATGTATTAGTCACCTGCTTTGTGTCAGGCATTATACTAGATGCTGGCAATTCAAATACAAATTCAACACTCAGAGATGAAACATGTTAACAAGTAATTTCGGTAAAAACAGGGAAAATTATCAGTGAGTTTTACACAAAGCGCGATGGAAGCAGAAAGGAGAAAATGACTTAATCTGCTGCTGTAAAGGAAGCGTTCATAATAATAGGCAACATTTGAACTAAGTGTTGAAGGATAAACAGGTGTTTGCTGAAGGATGAAGGGGGGAAAAAATAGGTAGAGAAATCTGTGGGGGGATCTTTAGAAGCTGGAGGCACCTAAGCATTAGATTTTAGTACAGCAAGTAGTGCCTAGAACATAGGGTGTTCATTTGAAAGACATTCGCTGTTTCCCTATTTACCTTTCCATTAAATCTTATTTCTTCATCCTGGTCTGCAAAGCCTTTCATAATTGTGTGTGTGGCAGGGGAAGTGGGGACGGAATTGTTGACTTAAATAATTGTGAAACCCAGGAGAATCATTTTGGGCATAGCTGAATTTAAGTGCTCAGAAGAATCTCTCAGTTTTACTTTCCTCAGTTTTGGGTCCATTCTCAAGGTTGTACTTACTCCATGTATGACCCTAGAAACCCAGAAGACATTTGGATTTGTTTAAGGGATGATTCTTCCAAAGAAAAAACTGGGATATTGTCCCCAAATTGTTAACCATTTTCTAAGAACCATTTATTGAATAGTCAAATTTGTTTTATATATACCAAAAAATTGGAACAGCCAGTGCTCTTGACTATATATTTGGTTGAATTCATGAATTAAGTCAATAAATATCTATTGGATGCTTCCTATATGCCAGGCACTGTTCCAGTGATTTGTGTATATATCTTTGACACACTTTTATTTTTTAAAATCTTTGTGATTTGTTTTATTGTGAGTCAGTGTTTCCCAAAATGTAAAACACATACTTGTGAGGATACTTGAGGTTATTTTACACTCAGAAGTAAAAGATGTTGAATCAACCAGTACAAATGACTTTTCCCTTTCAGTTCTCCTTTAATCCTTCTAATTATGTCAGCAAAAAGTCTGTCTAGTACCTGGGTGTCTATAACATCCTTTTCAACAAAGAGAGCTTCTGGTAAGCTCAATAGTTAGCCAAAATTTAGTGACAGTGTTTTATTTATTTTACAAAACTTTTGACTAAACAACTTTTATGCAATTTTAATATAATTAGTTTACAAAAGTTTTTATATAAAATAATTTTATTTATACAATTTCATTCTATTAAAGGCAAAAAAATTATAACTTACCAGTTGCAGTATTGATATGAAGTTTCTTCTTAAGTGATTTAAGTAATACATGCATATTGTTTAATTGAAAGATTTGAAATAATTTTATCAGTGATGCGTGATTAAGGTAAAATTTGTGACGGCTATAAGTAAACAACTGAAATTTGGAGTATTCCATATTAGGGCAGGATCCCCCTGCCATTCTAAAATTTCTCATGTATTTGTATGTGTTTATTGGTTCACATGATCTTCATAATAACTTTGTAAATTTCTACGAAAACTCATTGGATTTTATTATAATTTAATTATATCTATAAATTCATATTTAAATGAAAAGTTCATTTGTTATAGGCAGTCTTCTTTTCCAGGAACATGGCACAGTTCTTCATTAATCAATTCCTATGTACCTTATTAGGAGTCCATCATTTTCTTCATTAAATCCCATATATTTCCTTTTAAATATATATTTAGATATTTTATGATTCTGTTGCTATTGTTAAAGGGACTTTAAAAAAATGTGTTTTCTACCTGATTATCTCTTATATATGATACAGCTATTGCTTTTGCATACATTTGTATCCAACCATTCTTCGAAATTATTTTGTTAACTTGGGATAGTGCAGTGTTTCATTCTCGCTTTTTTTTTCTAGGCAGACAGTCATAATTTGCAAATAATGATTGGTTAATCCTTTTCTTTCCAATAGTTACTACCTTTATTTCTGTTTCGTGTCATACTATCCAGGACTTTGAAAATAAGTTTATTTGACAGTGTTGATAGCAAGTATACTTTTTATCTGCTCTTAATTTTTTTTTTTTTTTTTTTGCGGTACGCGGGCCTCTCACTGTGGTGGCCTCTCCCGTTGCGGAGCACAGGCTCCGGACGCGCAGGCTCAGCGGCCATGGCCCACGGGCCCAGCCGCTCCGCGGCATGTGGGATCTTCCCGGACCGGGGCACGAACCCGTGTCCCCTGCATCGGTAGGAAGACTCTCAACCACTGCACCACCAGGGAAGCCCTATCTGCTCTTAATTTTAATGGGAATGTATCTTCTTTTGTACCACTAAGTTCCGTGTTAGATATTGATTTAAGAGGTTTTGTGGGTTTGGGTTTTTTGTTTTTTTTTTTCATTTAGGGAAATATCCTTCATTTCTAGTTACCTAAGAGTTATAGAAGTACAATTTTCTATGTTTATAAGACAACAATAATTTTAGTCTTTAATATGTAAAGTGTTGTGTTTGCACATAATGCTGGACAGAGCCATGACTCTCATTGAATTTAAATTGGTGGCAGGAACTTTGTTTTCATAATAGGCAGTTTGATTACATTCATCGGTCTCCTTCTTGACCACCTCAGACTAGACTTTATATGTGGCAAAGTCAAACTTAATTGACAAATGTTTTGTTTTGTTTTGTTTTGTCCCAGTATTTTATTGTGAGAGTGCTTACACATTCACAAATGTTTTTCTTAAGTACAATAATCACCAATATACTCACCATCTAGATTTAACCATACATATATGTATGTATATATATTCTTTTCTTTTTAATTGACAAATATTAATGAAATAAAATTTTTGCCAGATGGCCTCTCTGGAAGATTATATATCAAGAAGTTAAAAGTTCTTTGCTTCGGAAAAAAATCAGAATTTTTTTAAACTAGATTAGAATTTACAGATTATCTAATTAAAACACTTTAATTAGATTTATTTTTAAGATTTATTTGCATAAGTTACCAATTATTTATTTAATATTAGTCTAGTAGTACTAGCTAAGGAAATGCAAAATTCTTATTCTTCACTGTCTCCAATGTATATGAAGTTAACATATATCATATTATATATGATAGAGAAAGAACCAGGAATGTCCAAAAAATAAAATAAAATGCATTAACATGTATGAAGTTCAGTCAGACTTTCATAATTTCTATTTTACTTTGCATTTCTTAATAGTTAGTGGACATGTGAGAACTGCTGTCAAAATCTACCTGTTATAAGAAAGAAAGGGAAGACCTAAATATCTCATTCTACCTGTGGGTGAAAATCAGACAGGCCAATTATGATTCAACCTAACAAAGAATTCTTCAAGAATGAAACCTTCCCCAAAAAGGAATGGAAAACTTCGTGAGGTAGTCTATGTCTTAATCAATCAATGATACATGGGCTGCCACGTCATCCAAAGATGTTTTCTCTAGTAAGTTCGTATAAGATCACTCTGTTTATTTCTCTTTGCATTTATTTCTATTAAAAAGTATATGGTTTAAAAATAGTTAGTGGAATAAAACAAGAGTTTTGTCTTTGTTATACTGGCTTTGAGTTATTTGTAGGCTATTGGGTTAGAGATAATGTGAGGTTGTCAGATGCACTTGAACAAGGAGAGAATTTGAAGTTTGGAAAAATCTATGTAAGAAACAGAAGAAATAAGAAAAGTTAATAGGTTCCCTCAAAATTAAGGAGAAATGGAAAATAGCCTCGCATGTCTATCGACACCAAATAGATGGTAAAAAGTTAATTAGAAACTTTTATAATTTTTAAAAATAGGAGGGCTTCCCTGGTGGCGCAGAGAGTCCGCCTGCCGATGCAGGGGACACGGGTTCGTGCCCCGGTGGGGGAAGATCCCACATGCTGCGGAGCAACTAAGCCCGTGAGCCATGG
>NW_021703783.1:19423371-19442981 GCF_005190385.1 Monodon monoceros | reverse complement strand
GAAAAAAAAAAAAAAAAAAAAAAAAGAAGAAGAAGAAAAAGTCATCATAAAGAGGAAAATGGTCATACATTTTCCTGAGTTTTGTTTGTTTGTTTGTTTTTTAATATAGGCACATATAGGCCTTTAACAGTTTTTAAAAAATCACCGTCAGGCATGAAGGTAAGAGAAATTGACTTTTTCTTTCACTGTTTGTCTCAATGCCACATGGCTTGCCTTAGCCTTTTTTGTTACCTTTGAAATTAATGCACACTGAGTAAAATAGTATATCAGACAAATACAAAAACAGATCTTGACATACAAAAAAACCTGAACTATTTCTGCTTGCCAAAATACTTGGATATTAACAAAGCTGAGAATATTTAATTATCAGGCAATAATAAATTGATTCAACCATGATTTACTTAAATTATTTTTATATATCTTCATAATTATACCCCAAAAGAGGAAAATATAGGACAAATTAGAAGTGGAAGTTTTATTACAATGTTAATAATAGTTTGTATTTAATTGAGATCACATCTTTAATCTTATCTTTCTCCCACCAATGGCTCATTTTTATTCTTAACATCTTGTTTTCAGTACAGAATTGTCACCCACTGGTTTTCAATTATAGAGATGCCCATATTGATTCTACTCTTGATTTTAACTCACAACTGAAAAATTACTTATTTGGTCCTATAAAGCTGTATTCTGTAGCTAGTTTAAGCCCTTTTATAAATTTATGTGGACTCAAAATACATAAAGATAAAACTCATAAACAGACTTTAAATTATTTTAACTCAAATCACTATTAAAATGTAAGAAGACAAATAGTAATCAAAAATGTCATCACCATATGGAGGAAAACTTGATGTCAGTCACAGCATTTATAAAGAACAGGTGGCGCTTAAGCAATCAAAAACCCCTTATGGAATTACACAAATGTAACCTAAATTCCATAGATCTGTAGGAAAGTGATGTACATAAATTAGACAAAAGATCTTTCATTAAAACATACGTCCTAAGTTGTTTGACTATAATTTCCAAAGTTTCAGAAGGAATGAAAATATTCTCCTGCACACCACACTGTTTACTTCTACATTTCCTAAGGAAATAATTGTATCCTTTGTTTCCTGTCAAAGACTGTGCATGTTATTTATTTTAAAAGAGATCTAGGTCTGTGAAACCACCATAGGTGTTGTAATACCCTCTGTGCCAAAGACCTGGCAACAAGAATGGGGGGAGGGAGCGGATACTGAGGTCCGTCTGGGCTTGAGACCATCAGCTGAGCCATTTAGAGCCTGACTGGTCCAAAAGCATCCAACCATATAGCATCTGCTGTCCAGAGAAGCTGTTCTGAATCCCCTCAGTCTGACAGCAGTGCTGACTGTGCAAATCTTAAACCAGAACCAATTTTTCTGAACTCAAATTTTACACGATTCATGGGAAGTCATTTAGGGGATAAAAAGAGCTATTAGGAGTAAGTGAAACCATTGAAGCAAAAATCATAACTTCAAAATGGTTTGAGGAAGAGTAGATTGATATTTTGACCTGTGGTTTTATAGTATTCTCATAAGAAAATCTCTTCACACTTTGGCCTTTCCAAATAATATTGGTGGTGACGCCCATTGATAATTGGAATAAAACTCTCATTTTGAAAAAATGTCCTGGGGTTGTATTTCATTTGAGGTCACCTATCTGGCTTGAGAACAATTAGCAGCTGCAGATTTTCCACTGTTAATAGGTGAGCCTTGTAATTACCTCCAAAAGGAAATTCCCCTGTCCGAGTTCTTCCATATCAATCTAATTTCTGGAATTGACTGAATAGTGCAAAATCCCAGATGGCGGACTAGAGTGCTACTGACTGTGTTTCACATTTTTATTCAGAATTCACATAAATGTCAACTTTCCACTAATTTTTTTCTTTAATATGAAAACTCAAGGTTAAATTTTTGGAAGAAAATAAATTGAGTTTCAATTGCACAGACACGCTAAGTAGAACTCAGGCACAAAGATCAGAACTAAGCTGCTTCCATTTTTTATGCATTTTATTGCTTTTGTGTCCATTTCCTTCTTAGAATATGTTAAAAATATGCTAGTTTCTTTTGAACTACTTGATTTCCTGATAACTTCTTTCTGCTTAAAAGATGTTATATACAACCATAGATTTCCAAAGTAGTTGGTATCGCTAAAAGTTGCAGATTCAAAGTTATTTCCCCATACAAAATCACTTCAATCACAAGGCATAATTAATATTAACATTTCCACACACTAATTCTTATAGCACTATTCTGTACCTCTCTTGGGATGCTTGCCATTTTCTACTTGGTTCAGTGTACATTTTCATACCTCCAACTGAACTTCCATTAGTCCCTTGTTTATGGGCCTTGCTTATGTTTCTGTCCCCTCTACTGTGTCTCATAGCACCTGGCATGAAATAAACTCAATTAATATCTGTTGAATGAATAAAAGAAAGGATGCAGGAAAGTATGTTACGTTAGCTTCCTGATATTTTCTCTAGGGTTCTATATTTAACGTTTATTAAATCGAATACAATACAATTCAGTAGTGACTGGATGTTATTCAGGTTCTGATTTGGGGATAACTTTGAATATCCGTGTTTAGGGTAAGAATTCTCACACCAAGAATGTCTTCATATTTCTAGATGTATTTAGGTAGATTCCGCTTTAACATAATTTTTTAGTCTGTAAAATGAGCATACTACTTCCTACCCAATGTATTCATAGGAAGTGAGGAGATAAGAGCTTTTCCAAATTATATCAAGCATCTGTAAATACCATTTATGGTGAAGAGAAGAATTGCTTTCCTTGTTTTTTCAGAATATTCTAGGGCACACTGAGTTGCTAAAATACAAGTAAACAGATGCAAAAACCTAAGTGTAAATTATATAAAACAAAAACAGATAAAATTGGAGACAGGAATATTCATTCTCCTGTTGAAACAATAATACAGTATAAAAACAAAAACAATGATAGTTGTTGATTTTTTTAGAGTTTACAGGTGTTCAGAATGCACTGTGCTAAGTGCTTTACATGCAATTTCCAACTTAATCCCAACAATGATCCTGTGCTACAGGTACTATTATTACCCTTTTTCCCAGAAAGGAACACGGAGGTTTTCAGAGATTAAATAATGTATCCAAGGGTGATAGATGATAAGCAGCAGGCTAAAGATTCAAACCCAGGTATCTCTCACCCAACGCCTCCATCCTTTCCTTTGCTATGTGGTCCCTGTACTGGCGTGTGAGGTTGCTGAAAACCCATCAGCATGACCAGCATGGGGAGTTATATCCAATGAAAGATACCTATGTTTATTTCCTAGGTGAAATCTTTTCCTCCTCCCTTCACCCATAAACATAGGGCGGTCAGTGCCATTCAGTTGCCAGTGAAATTTTAAATAAAATCTTTCTGAAAACGTGCAGTAAGGTAAGAGATTTGAGTGTCACCACCCTCACCCACAGGGTGAGGAGCTGGTGTCCTCCTAGAAGAAGTAGGAATAACTTGAATCCATCTGCAAAGTAACATTTTTCTGGTAATCAGAGGATCTTCCCCCACTGGGTTCAAAGGCCTTCCCTCTTCTTTGTTGCGCAATTTCTAAAGCATTATGCAATACATAAAGAAACGACCAAGAACATATCATTGCCTTGGAAACTGCTATGGAATTTGACAGACTGTAGGTTGTTCGGAGCAAATGTTCTGTTGCTGCAGTCCGGGCAGTAGCAGTGACTGGCAAGGTGGCTGAGCGCTCATCTGCTGATCTTGATGTCAACCTAACTTGTCATCCCTGCCCTAAGGATGAGACAGGGAAGTTCATCTTGTTTTGCTTCCTTTAAATAAGGACATTTGAATTATTTCATTCCCAACTGACAATGATGAAATACAAAGATAAGGGCTAAAGACAAAACAATAGCCTTCTGGGGTAGTTATCCCTAGTTCACGGAGATGAGAATTTGCAACCTATGTTTTTAATAAATAAATTCTAACTGTATAACCTTGGGAGACCCTACTGCTTCTTTTAAACATAATTGTGACTCTTACGCTGCCTTTATAATGGCCAAAGTTAAGGGAAGAAAACCTTCTGAATTCAGAGAATGCCACTCACTGTGGTCCTTTCTAATGAATGTCTGGGACAACAAATAAAAGTCTGTATAAAATAAGAGGGAAAAAATTAAGGAATGAGGGTAGGGAGTCAGTCCTCAGGAGCTATTTCCCAAGAAGTGAATGTGACTCTGCTAGTTGTACCATTTTATTTATTTGTTTGTTGGTGGAAACACTGAGAATAAAAATAAAAGTGATCCTTTTGTGATCCTGTTTGGCCGTGACAGATTCCTTCAGCATTGCCATAGTAACTGAAAGAAGTGCATTTATGAATAGACTTAGATTTCTAAGGCTTGAATTTCCTGCCAAGAAGAGAACACAGGGTGGAGAAAACAGAGGAAAGTCAAGGCAATGGGAAAGAAAACAGATTGAGGTGTTGATTTCCCAGCTCTGTCATTTGGAGAGTGCAGGCACACACCAGGTGAGGCCAATCTCACCTTCTTGGGCCTCCTAAGATTTTTAGATCTTGAAATTAGTCCTCTTTCAGCAGAATAAATTTAGGCAATTTCTTCAGCTCCTTTTGATACCAGGAAGGGGAAAACAATACTCGAGCTTATCAAAATTATCAAAATAATAAGAAGGAGAATCTCCTCAGATGTGGTTAGGTGAGGACGTGGAACAGAGATGGCAGGGCCAGGCGAGCAAAACACTTCATAAGTGAAATGACCTCGATTAAGGAAAAGTCCTACTGTTTATTTGCTAAGTGTTTTGAGAGATATTTCTCTAAATAATAATAATAAAACAAACAATGAAAGAGGGGTGATAAATGGTAATGGTTGTATTGGAGAGAACAGTGTGGTAGGGACCACATGGTAGAGAGCACAGGCCTAAGATGGACAGGTAGTTTCTGGCAAGAGGAATATGAGCTTATTGTTGCCAGATCTTCCTATTTTTCAAGAGAAGCTGGAAGTCAGTATTTTTACTTGAAATCTTCTGATATTTTTGTTATGCTCAAAGATTTTAAAATACAATTAGGCCAAACGAAATATGCCCAGAAATTACATTTAGCTCATAAATGAACAGTTCGTGACTCCCAGAGTCTGAGTCTAAACTCAGAATTGTGTCTCTAGAGCACAAGCCAGTGGTAACAAGGAAGTGGCCGGAGCTGAGAGAGATTCAGGAGGTGGAGAGAGGAAGAGGGGATGATGTCTTATGAAGCCTGGTAGAACTAAGACCACGTTGAGAGGCAGACATTACCAATCTCCAGGGCTTGAGGTAGAAAATAGACACTTTGGGCTTCACATTTGAATATTCAGTTTTTATTGAGTGCCTGCTTTATTTCAGAAAATGTACTAAACAGGAAACTGCCCTAGGATGCTGGGTTTTCCAGTTTGATTTTTATGTGTGCAATATAATTTTTATTCAGAAATAATAAACACATATAGGATTAGACATACACATATAGGATTATATGTAGTACATACATAAAATTTAAGGAACTTTAAATTAAAATCAGTGTTAATAAAGTGAACATTTATTCACCCACCTCCCAGTTTAAGAAATAAACCATTGTGAGGATTTTTGAGGCTCTTTGTAAGCCCTTCCCCAATTACATCTCTCTCTCCTACCCAGATGTAAGTCCTGAATTTTGTGAAAATAGCTCCCTTGCCTTTTTTTCTTTTAGTTTTTATAGTCTTGTGTGGTTGTTTATATCTGTTTATATATTGTTACTTCTACTACAGTTGTTTATAGTGTAACATACTGTATACACTATATATTTATCTACTTTAGAGTATATATTCTATATTCTCTCCCAAGTATAGAGCATATATTCTAAAGTATATAGTATATATATAATATATAATACACTAGTGTTATTAGTATATTTACATATAGTATGTTTGTTTATAGTTGCTGTTTCTAAGTATTTCATTTTTCCCTTATTTGAATTCTACATAAATTAAATCATACTCTCTTTGTTTTTCTAGCTTGCTATTTTTTGTTGTTTGACACTATTTTTAAATTCATTCACACTGATGTTTGTAAGCTATCCTCACTATATTCTTATCACCATCTGTTTATTCCATTGTATTATGGAATGTGTGTATCCATTCTTCTGTTAGGAGTCATTTGGATGTTTCTATTTTTTGCTGTCATAAACTATGTTGTTATGAATGTTTTAATCCATGCTTCCTGTTTCAGTCATAGTTCTCCAGAGAAACAGAACCAATAGGATATGTACAGAGACACACCTCACTATGCTGTGCTTTGCTTTATTGCACTTTGCAGATACTGCATTTTTTTACAAACTGAAGGATTGTGGCACCCCTGCCTTGAACAAGTCTGTTGGCACCATTTTCCAACGGCATTTGCTGGCTTCATGTTTCTGTGTCACATTTTGGTAATTTTCACGATATTTCAGACTTTTTCATTATTATTATATTTGTTACAGTGATCTGCAACCTTCGATGTTACTGCTGCTACGACCAGCTGAAGGCTCAGATGTTGGTTAGTACTTTTTAGCGATAAAGTATTTTTTAATTAAGGTATGTATACATATTTTTAGACATAATACTATTGCACACTTAACAGACTACAGTATAGTGTAAACATAACTTTTACATGCACTGGGAAACCAAAAATTTCATGTGACTTGCTTTTTTTGCAATACTTGCTTTATTGTGGCAATCTGGAACCAGAGAGAGAGAGAGAGAAGGGCAGAGACAGACAGACAGAGACAGAGAGAGACAGAGAGAGAGAGTAAAAGAAATTGGCTCATGCAATTTCATGCAATTATGGAGACTGACAAGTCCCAAGATCTGAAATCAGCAGGCTGGAGACTCAGGAGAGATGATGTGTAGTTCCAGTGTGAAGCTGGCAGGTGTTAAGGTGCAAGAAGGGCTGCCCATGTTCCAGTTCATGTCTGAAGGCAGGAAAAGACCAGTGTATTAGCTCAAGTGGTCAGGCAGAAGGAGCTCCCTTCTACTCCTGGGAGGGCCAGCCTTTTTGTCCTATTCAGGCCTTCAACGGATTGAATGAGGCCCACCCACATTAGGGAGGGCAATCTGCTTTACTCAGTCTACCAATTCAAATGTTAATCTCATCCAAGAACACCCTCACAGACACACCTAAACAATGTTCGGCCAAATATCTGGGCACCCTGTGGCCCAGTCAATTCAACACATAAAATTAACCATCACACTTCCTGATCCACTTGTTCAAGAATTCCTCCAGGAAATATAGACAGGAATATAACTGAAGAAGCATGAAGTATGTGCATATTAAACTTCAATTTGTTTTTCAAAGTAGTTGTACCAATGTACATTTCTATTTGAAATCTTGAAAAGAGTTGCCATCGCTCCACATGCTTGCCAACATTATCAGTCTTTTTGAAGATGTGGTGGATGTGAAATGGAATGTTACTGTGTTTTTGATATGCATAAACTAAATAGCCTACCAAGAAAGTAGGAAAACAGAAGCAGAATATGCCCAAAGAAACTAAAAAGAAGGAAATAATAAATACAGGAGCAGAAAACAGTATAGTATGTTTTTTAAAAAAAATACAGTAAAGAAGAGACAAAGCTAAAGGTTGAGTCTTTGTAAAATGTTCAAAAATATCTTCTAGCTAACATCATACCAGAGTCCCTGAGCAGCAGATAAGGGAAAAAAAAAAAGTCTCAAATTGCCAAAGAAAATAACTGCTGTTATTCACATATGGTTTGATTGTCTACATAGAAAACCCCAAAGACTCCATGGCCAATTTATTAAAATTAAGAGAGCTTAGCAAACTTTCTAGATGTAAAACTAACATATAAAAGTTAATTCTTTCTATAAATTATGTAAAAGTACCTGAAAATGTAATAAAATAAGAAACAGAATGGTAAAAAAATGGTGTCATAAACGAATAAATCTAACAAAAAGGTTCAAGAATTTTAAGTAGATAAAATGTAAACTTTATAAAGATACTAAAGAAGATGTAAATAATGTAGCGACACATCATGTTCTTGGAGAGTAAGGCTTAATATTCAATATACGGATTCCATATTATTCTAATCAAAATCCTAATGGTTCTTCATAAAACTTGGCAAAGTGGTTCATATATATATGTATATGAACAAAGGGTGAGGAATAGCCAAAACTCCTTTAAAATGACTTTCTCCACCAGAAATCAAAACTTACTGTTACAGCATGGCTAGCACATGCTCTCCTCTGACTGTTCAGAATTTGAGTATCTCCTAGGTGTGTTTGGGCGCCAGCAATATTCAGGTCACAACTCCCCAGCATGTATTCTTTCCCTGGCCTCCCAGAATCTCACCCTATGAATGTGCAGTTTAATTTTCAGTCATTGACTCAAAGAGAACGCTGAGCATATTTCTGGAGCTCTTGTCTCCTTAGCTGCTCTCTAGTGCTCTGGCCATCAAATGCCAGCTGGTTTTCATCTACCTAAACGGCGATCTCTGTCTTGTGAACTCAGAGAGTCTACTGTGCTCTTCTTGGACTCCGTTTCTGTGCTGCCTTTGGAAGGTACCTCTAGATAAGGAGGCTTGGGAGGCTCACCTCGTTTGTATCCTTCCTCTGGAGGATCCAGTTGCTGCTATCCAATGACTGAAAGCAGAGGTTGAAATATTTTGTCCTGTTTTTCGGTTGTTTATAGCAGGAGTTTTATTATGGTACCAGTTAGCCCATGATGGCTAGACTTTCATGACTTCTTTTGACACGACTCTAGAAATCTGAAGACTTCTTTGCTAGCTGGTGTGACAAGATGTCCCAGGTTAATCTGGTCCAAAATTTTGTCAGCAGATCTGGCATCAGTTCTTTTCTGTAAGGAGTCCTGGTTCCTTTATGGAAAACGGTATTTGAATCAAGATGAGAGGAATTCATTACTGCTGGGTTATTTTTTGTTTCTAGAACAAAAGCTCTTTCAGTTGCCAGGGCTAGGCTCTATCTAGATCTGTATCTACATCTACAGCTAGATCTAGACACACAATGAATTCATGCTATTCTCTGTTGAATCCACTCCATCAGGTTTTTACCCTATTTATCTACCAACATTTATGTTATCAAGATCACCAATGTCCTTCCATTTTCTAAATCCCTTAGTCAGTCTTCAGTCTTTCATCATTTTCAGCATATCAGCAGCTTTTGCCACAGTTGCTCCCTCCCTCTCCTTTTTGAAATACTTTATTCCCTTATCTTCTGGGACACATGGCTTTCTACTCAACATGTCCACTTGGATAGCCCAAAGGCCTCTCATATTTAACAAGTCCAAACACAGACTCTTGATTTTCCTTCTGAAATTTTCTTTTTACATAGTCTTCTTAATCTCACTAAATGCTAACTCCACCCTTCCAGTTTCACAGGTCAAAACCTTGGAACAAGTGTTGACTCTGCTCTTTATTCCAGACCCCAAATTCTGTACATCAAATCTAATTTCTTGGGCTCCATTTTCAAAATATATCTAGGGTCTGACCACCTCTCACCACGTCCATCACCACAATCCTGGTATAAGGCACCATTTTTCTCAACTAGATTATTGCAATAATCTCCTAACTTGTCTCCCTGTTTCCACACTTAGCCCCTAGGCAAGAATAAGTCCATTAAAAATTAAATCACTTCATTCCATAACACCACTCAAAACTCTTTAGCATCTTCACTTCTTTGCAGAGTAAATAACCAGCGTTATTAAAATGACTCACAAGAACTGCATGTATCACTTCTCTGACTTTACCCTCTTTTACTCTCCCCTCACCCACTCTACTCCAGCACACTGTCCTCCTTGCTATTTCTTGAGCATGTTAAAGATGCTCCTATATTAGGAGTTTGTTACTTGCTATTCCCACCACCTTTTTGGGAAATTACTCTTTTCTCAGATATTTTCTCTCCTTTTTAGGTAATCCTCTGCATAGCATTTTTCACAATCTACGATTATATATATTTTACTTGTTTATTGGTTTATTATATATTCTTTGTCCCTAGAATCTAAGGTGGTCAAGGAGAATGCCTAGAATACTACAGGAATTTAAAACATATTTTGTTTAAAAAATGAATAAACAGATGTTTACTGAGCACCTACTATGTTTCAGGGACTGTGCTGCTGCTCACTAGCCCATGTATGTAACATATAACCCCTTCCTTCAATAGAAGTAGGGGAAGCTAATGGTCAATTTCCTTTTAAAGCCCCTGACACTGGTCTTGCACTTCCATGCACTTAGGCTACTGTTATTCCCACCCATTTCTTAAAGCTTTATGTGTGAGTACCTTTGATATATTATAGCCCTTTGACCTTTGAGAAAGCCATGCTCTAAAAATAGTCTAGAGGGCCAGCTCTGAGAAAACCAAACTGGGGATTGATACCACCTCTCTCTGTGGCTTTGGGCAAATTCAAGAACCTTTCTGCTTCTGTTTCCCCAGCTGTAAAATAGGATTAATAGTTCCTCTTGATGGGAGTCTTCTGAGGATTCTTTCATTTATGTAGTAATATTTATCAAAAATGGTCTAAGTGCTAAGTAGTATTATGCCTAATTAATTAGGTCCTCATCTCCCTGGTGTGGGTTATGGTGTCTGGCTGGTCATTAATAAAATATGCTGGAAGCTTTGCAGATTATCCTTTCAGAGCTCTCCTGATGGCTGCATAAGCAGAGCACAAATTGGGCATCCAAACTTGCAGTTAAATACATACAACTGTTTGAGTTCTACCGCGCTCACATTTATTTAGTTCTCAGAAAATACAAAATTGGAAGGTGCTATAAACACCAGTTAAGAAAGAGAAATACTACAAAGAATCCTAGGGTGGTTAGTAATAAAGCCAGGAAATAAAACTAAGGCTCGGGCTTCCCTGGTGGCGCAGTGGTTGAGGGTCCGCCTGCCGATGCAGGGGATACGGGTTCGTGTCCCGGTCTGGGAAGATCCCACATAGCCGCGGAGCGGCTAGGCCCGTGAGCCATGGCCGCTGAGCCTGCACGTCCGGAGCCTGTGCTCCGCAACGGGAGAGGCCACAGCAGTGAGAGGCCTGCGTACCGCAAAAAAAACCCAAAAAACTAAGGCTCAATTCGGATTTGCCAGATAATACCCATGGGAATCCTAACACCTCCCCTGAAAATTTGAGTGGTAGTGAGATCGTAGTGAAATAATAAACAATATTATAACTAGTTGCCATGGATGCCATTATAGGAGAAATTATATAAGGATGTAGGATAAGACATCACTTAGGGATGATATTTATATTATTGTTTTGTCACATCACAGGAGAAGATATTTTTCAGAGACTATACTTGTAGTAAAACTGTTATCATTTGAGTTCCCCAGAAAGCAGAGTCTCTGTGCTCTTATTTTATTTTATTATTTTTGCGTTACGCGGGCCTCTCACTGTTGTGGCCTCTCCCGTTGCGGAGCACAGGCTCTGGACGCGCAGGCTCAGCGGCCATGGCTCACGGGCCCAGCCGCTCCGCGGCATGTGGGATCTTCCCGGACCAGGGCACGAACCCGCGTCCCCTGCATCGGCAGGCGGACCCTCAACCACTGCGCCACGAGGGAAGCCCTCTGTGCTCTTATTTTAAAATCCAGTGCAATCCCAAAGAGCAGGAGTGAGGCATAAGCAAAGTGAAGAACAGAAGGAAGGAAAAGCAACACTATGGTATATTACTGAACTGGCTGTTGCTACCTGCAATTGATTGCTCAGTGCATGGGACCATGCCCCTCCAGACCCTCTCAGGAAAAAACATAGCAAGGTTGTGAGGTTTCTGTACTTAGACCACATATCCATTCAAACGTTCCCACATCCATGAGCCTTCTAATCCTTTCTTCCCTACTGTGCCAAGGAAGATCTGGTGTCTTCATTTGCTGTTGGCCATCATTACATACAAGTTTCAAGGAGCCATCCCGATAAGCTATTAGGGCTGGTTCCAGGAATCCTTGACACAATATTGAATCCTAAATGCCCCCTGTCAATAAAATCTCCCTATCCGGGCTTATACTCCACCCCTTCCAATCCTCCTTTTCTCCCCCTGAATCAGAACATACTATCTTAGAGTTAGGAGGATGGACTAAATAGATTGTTTAATACAATCTCCTACCTAATGGAAGAATTCTCCCTGAAACACTGTTCAGTGGCTGTCACTGAGCCTCTGTCTGCACGTCCATGCACCTAGTCTATTGTTATTTCCACACATCATACTACTTAGTACTTACTGTTTTCACATGTCTGAAACTTTTTAGAATTCTATCCGCCCTTAGCTTCTGTGACACCTGATTTTTTTCTCCAGTATTTATGGCTACTTCTTATCAAGTATCCTTTGCCAGTTCCTCTTCATCAACTTGTCCCTTAAATGACTGTATTTCCCAGGCTCCAACTTTGGTCATCTGATTTTTTCCTTCAATAAATAAGTGCTGTGTGTCCTCGTATGAACCTCTGTCTTCAACTACCAGCTCCCAGTTCTGCGTCTCTAACCCAGAGCACTCTGAGCGCTCCAGCTCTGTAATTTCAATTCTCCGCTGCTCATCTTTACTTGGATGTCACATAGGCCCCTCAAATGGAACGTATCCCAAACAGAACCCATATTTTTTTTCCTTCCAAATCCCTTCTTTCTGCTGTTCTCATATCTTGGTGAATGGGATTCTTAGGCAACCGTCTACCCAAACCAAAGGTCTAGGAACAAAAACTGGGTGCTTTTCTTCTCTCACCAATGTAAACTTCCAAGGGATTCTAAATCCTAAAAAAAAAAAATTTGTACTCAGGTTAGGATTCACATTTCACAAACAGATTTTTTTTTAAAATAAATTTATTTATTTATTTTTGGCTGTGTTGGGTCTTCGTTTCTGTGCGAGGGCTTTCTCTAGTTGCTGCGAGCGGGGGCCACTCTTCATCGCGGTGCACGGGCTCTTCATCGCGGTGCACGGGCCTCTCACTGTCGCAGCCTCTCTTGTTGCGGAGCACAGGCTCCAGACGCGCAGGCTCAGTAGTTGTGGCTCACGGGCCTGGTTGCTCCGCGGCATGTGGGATCTTCCCAGACCATGGCTCGAAGCCATGTCCCCTGTATTGGCAGGCAGACTCTCAACCACTGCACCACCAGGGAAGCCCCCACAAACAGATTTTTAAGAGTAAATTCATTATGCCTCAAAAACTAATTTTTAAGTCAATGCCCAACATGTAGTTCTCTCTAGCCACTGATTTTCTGTCTTATCATCACTCCCATATTGCTCTATACTTTCTTAAACTAACCCAGACCTGCACTTCTCCCCTATCCTCTAAACCCTCCTACTCTACCGTCTGGGACTAAGCGCCATAAGGAAAAAATTTCAAGACATCACTAAGCTCTTCTGAAAGTATTCCCCACACTTCCTTTGACATATCTGAAATCTACCTCTTATTAAAGAATACAACTTTCCCTGCAATTCTGCACCTACCCTGCAATTTTTCCTTGTCATCTACATACCTCAGGGTTACGATGTTTCACCATATCCTTGGTTCTTAGCATTAAACTTCGTACATAGTTGAAATTCAATAAATGTTTTGATTGAATAGACCCATCCCCTTCACCTTTCCCCACTGCTGCTGCCTTAATTCAGGTGTGCATCAGCTATAACTTAGATGACTGCAAGTACGGTTGATCCTCATTATTTTTGGGTTCTATATTTGAAAATTATCCTACTTGCCAAAATTTGTTTATAGCCCTTAAAATCAATATTTGCAGGCTTTCACAGTCATTCCTGGACATACTCAGACTGTGAAACATTCGAGTCTCTCAGTGAGCAGTGAGCATTTTCCCAGCTGAGACTGAACAAGGCAGCGCTCTGCTTTTTTGTTTCAGCTCTCAGACTGTAAACGAGTATACTTTTGGTGGTCTATTCAGTGCCACATGTTTTGCATTTTTGTGCCTTTTTTCTTCGGTGATTCTGCTGTTTAAAATGACCACCGAGCACAGTGCTGAAGTGCTGTCTAGTATTCCCAAGCGCAAGAAGGCTGTGACGTTAGAATAAGCACTATTCGGGCATGAATAACAGTGCTGTTGGCCATAATTTCAATGTTAATCAATCAACAGTGGGGTACATCCAAAAAAGGAAGGTGAAATTTGTTGATCTATACATGAGGCACTCCAGAAAGTGCTACAGTACCATCATAGTACGTGATGAAGCTATGGAAATGGTGGAAAAGTGGATACATTTGTGGATTCATGAGATGATGACCGATTAAAAACAACATGGCGGACAGCAATGTTGTGAGGCTGAAAGCCAAAGAATAATGGTCATATTAACCAGGGTCAGGAAGATGTTACACCCTTCTCAGCTAGAAATGCTGCATATAATTTTTTTTTCTTGTGATGTGATTTTTTTTAAATTGAAGTATAGTAGATTTACAATATCATGTTAGTTTCAGGTAGCACAGTGATTCAGTTATACATATATATATGTATTTAAGTATTTTTAAGATATGTATTACATAAGGTATATCTAAACATAAATACACATAAAGCCAGATTATATGTTGATTGGTTGGTGAAAATGTTGTGACCAGAGGCTTACAAGGGACCCAACCCTGTCCTTTCCCCTGAGGCAATGACTCAGTGTTCGTTAGTCCAGTGTTTGCAACAGCTTTCTAGAGCAAAACTACTGCAAACAATGAGAACCAGTCCTAATGCCTCCAGCCTGCCCCTCTGTTGCTTAAGGGATCTTTCTAAAACGAAAATCTAATGACGTCATTGCCTAGTTTTAATGCTTCAAGGCTCACATAGCTTTCAGGATAAAGTTCAAATTCCTTAGTTTAGAATACAACTCAGGCCTCATTTCCTATCAAAGCTGCCACACACGTGTCCTTTCTTCCAATTATCAGAGCGTCTTGAGTTTTCACCAATTGTTTTATGCTCTTTTGATTTTCCCATACATTTACACATGCGGTTTCCTCTGCTCCAAAGGCCCTTCCTGCCTCCCCTTACTTGAGCTAGTTAATGCCTATTCATCTCTCTAATCTTATCTCAAGTGCACTTTTCTCTGGGCCTTCACTGACCCCACAGCCTGATCCAGATGCCCTTTCTCTCTGCCCCCAGGAATACCTCTAATATAGCCTGTACTGTGAGACTTGATTTTCCTTATTCTGTCTCTCTCACTAGGCTAAAAAGTCTTTCAGAGCAGGAATCATGTCTTTTTAAATTTTTTCTTCTTAGTACCAAGGACAGTGCCTGACATATTTAGCATACAGCAAAACTGAATATATATGAATTAATTCAGAATGAATATGTGAATGATTAGCTTTGAAATCTACTCCCTTCAAATATTTGAGGAATTTGCAGGCTGAACACTTTAAGTTCACATACCTCTTTCTCAATAAACATGTGCTCCAGAACTTTTTCCCTGGCTTCTCTCCAAGACCCATCCTGGGTCACATCCGTTGGTTCAAAAGTTCATTTTAAACCATGGTACGCCTGGAACACTGTGAGCCATATACGAGGTATGGTATGAAGTGTATCGAGTACAATGGTCTTTTATTTCCTTTGATTAGTGTACTTTAAGTAAAAATGAATAAATAAATGAATGAGTACTAATGCAGCCTTAAGATTTCTTCCTCCTCCCACATCTTTTTGTCCCATATCATTCTGCTGACTCCAATTGACGCTGCTATTAATTAAAACCCTATGTATTTTTCATACATATTGCCGGTAAACCAAATATCAGTACATGCTTAGAAGATTATATTTTTAAATTCTGAATGCACGCTATATCATTTAATCCTTAGTTAATTTTACCCAGTAGGTTTTGGCCCATCGTTACACTTTGTACATACTATTAAATATAAATTCTTTTACATAAAGCATTAGTTATCCTTCTCAATTTCATGAGATATGTTTTGACCCAAGTCATTGACAGTAATATTAAAAAGGCACAAGGACCTTGACCTTGACCTTGGTTTTATATCTGAAATTTACCAAAATGCTTTTAGTACAATTATTTACTTATTTGGAAATCCTCCTAGCCATATTATCAACTGACCCAAATGTATACATACAGTTCATAAAGGAGGCTGTGCAGTGCAGTTGAAGAGTATAGGTGTAGAGCAGCCCTGCATTCAAATCCCATCTCTACACTTACTAGCTGACAACTCTGGCAAATTACTTAACCTCTGTCAGTGTCACTTTCCTCACCTTAATTCAGAGAAATTGCACCCACGCATGGCTTTTGTAAGCATTAGAGATAATGAACATGATATGCCTACCACAGTGCGTGGCTTATAGTTCATAAATGGCTAAAACGAGAGAATTGTTAGATGCCCTCCTGAAATCTAGATATCTACGGCATCATGTTGAACTGCAGTTGGTAAGCACACCAGAAAAAACCTAAATGAGTTTAGCATTCAACCTATGTGATCCTAATAGAAACCTGCCTCCTGATCAGTTTTTGCTGCTTCAAGTAGTGCAAAGAACCCTTTTAGCACAAAAATTGTAGAATAAGATCATATACTGCTCTGGTCCAATTGATTATTGTTTTTTATTCCCCTCCCACCCACCCAAAATAGTCAGAGGAAAATGTGCACTTCGCCTCACATTATTAGCGCATGATAATGACCAGGGGTGGTACACATGCACTAATCTATTTTTCTGAATTACTGATAAATGCTTGCATCCATTCTGTTTTCAGTCTGACATTAGCATACTTTTGCTAATTTTAACATTTCCTGCTAGCACTCCTCCAGAGTCTTTTACCTTTCTATCACTCAAGTTGGCTGCTTGCTTTGCGGTTCTTTTTTTCATCTCATCCCCATTTCACCTCTGGCAAACAGATACATACAACATAAGGGCAAGTACCAATTTGATCTTGCTGTTGCTTTACTTTGCTTCTTTAGATCATTATTAATTCCACTCCCTTCCCTCATCTTGTTCCTAACAAGATCCAAGAGGCATCTTGGTGTGGTCTTAGCAAACCCATACCACTTCGCAAAGATTGCGATATTCTTCCCTATGTCCTTTCAAAACCGCTTTTAAACTGCTCTCTAACACTTTTCCAGCGATTATTGATGATCTCAGCTTTCGATTGTGTTTCTAATATACCATTTTCCACTTGTATAAAATCAGAACGTTTACCTATTTCCAGTCTTCTGCCTTCATAAGTCTTTTCTGTAAATACTCGACGGCCTCTGCTGACAGTATTTCTGAGATCACACCTGTAAATTCCCCCAGTTCCCTGGGAATAATTTCCCTGAATCTGGGGACTTGAATTTATTCAAAACAGCTAGGCGCTCTCTCGTCATCTCTTCACCTAATTTGAGCATTATTTTCCTCTTAACCATGTTTGTTCCACTCTTTTCAGTTTGAAGATCATTTTCCTTGATAGAGAAAATAGAAGCAAATTAGGAGATGAGTAGTTTTTTCTTGCTGTAATCTGTTAGCATAATAAGATGAAAATCAAACAACGAGCATGTTTTTACCTCATTCCTTTTTCACTCTAAGATAGACTTTAAAGTTTTTTTCCCCTGGTCTTTGGCTATTTTACACTCAAACTTATTCTGAAGCTTGATTTTCCTGATGCAATTCTCTGCCTTTATTTTTCTGTTTTGTTTTCATTTTTGCTTATGTGCCTTTCTCTCAAACTTTTTAACATGTTTACATGGTTTTACACATGAACCCAACAAAACTCCCCAAGCAGCCTAAGTAGTTGTGTTTAATTTCAACCTCCTTTTGGTCATGTTTATATAATTAAAAATTAATTTTGAGATTTTTATATTTGAGTGTGTCCCCATCTTCACCAGTTTGAGCCACTGAAGCAGATTGATCTGTGGTGGAGCCCCCATTCTGAGCGTAAGCTGCCACTAGAACGAGTCTCGTAAGCCAGGGTGGCAAGCCGGCTGGAAGTCTATTTTGCGTGAGACTGAGGAGCTTTGCATGTCAGCTTGGCCCAGTAAAAACCCTCTGATGAAACAGGCTCTGTTCAGAAAAAAAAGAAGAGTGATTCTGAGTATAATGTACGGTGGTGACTGTCATTTGAATTCATTCCTGTCCTTGTCTAATTCTCAGGGAGAGACAGAGCTCTTAGCTGGGGCTATCAGATATATAGATAAACTTAGCTCACACTCCCAATTTCATGACATGAGAAAATCCAAATCCCTTTTTTATAATGTCTGTAAATTCCTAGAATTGGGTCATTTTCTGAATACTCCAAGAAGTATGTGTGTGTGTGTGTGCGTGCGTGTGTGTGTGTGTGTGTGTGTGTGTGTGTGTGTGTGTTGGGGGAGAAGTTGCAGAGCCTGAAATCTTCTGCGAGAAGCTTAGGAGCCAGATCCAGAGAAATGTGAGTTATCATCATTAACATGATACCTTTGAATTCACAGAGTCGTGAATCTGGGGCAGGAGGGAGTTTTGTTTCTTTCTTTAACCTTTTTGAAAGTCTTCAAGGATAAAGACTCCACACACACACAACCACAGACAAACAGCACACATGCACACACACACACGCCCCTGGTGAATAGGTAAATACAGCACACAGTAGGTCCTTGCTAAATATTTCTGATAATAAAACCATTCAAATGGAGGGCATGAATATAAATACATCCAGCACTACTTTATTTGGTTGTTATGAATTCTGAAATGACATAATTCCTTTAACTCTTTTTTCCCAAATTCCCTGTGATGCCCACCTGACCAAGTAGCCCTCCCTTATATTCAGAATTAATTTCAGAGATGAAGCTCCCTCTGTCCCTACCTCCTCTTTCTGTGAAATGGCAGTTAGCAGGCAAGCCAAGAAATGATCAGACATTCCACTTTTAGCAGAATGATTTTGCTAGCAGCTCCCTCGATAATTGAAGTCTCTCAATACCACTACATTTGATCTCCTTGTCAGTTATGCCATGTGGGTTAGAATTATATTCAGAATTACATAAATGAATATAACATACTAGAATTAGAAAGATTTTTATTTGTCCCTGTTTTTCTTTTTAACCCTATTATGTTCAAAACATCTTCACATCATCATTTTTGTATGTTACCCTATAAAATATTACAAGGGAAATGTCCAGTTCTTTACCCTGCACACTTCTGCCTTATCCTTCACCAAGGAGTAAACTTCTTATAGGAAGAAGTGCATTATTATCTTCAAGGGCTTTAATTGGTCTTCCCAATTTACCCACGTCCAAAGATACGTGTAAATTAAATTTTGTCCTTCACCACAATCCCTCATTGCCCTTCTGACAAACTTTAAGACCCATCAGAACCTAAGTGGCAAAATGTCTTTGGCAAAGTCTTCCTTGTACTTCCTTTGAACTAGTTCTCAACATTGCACATATTTCTGTTACAAGACCTTTCACACTACTTCCTGATACCTTTATGTTAGGCAAAAAAATAGCATGTAAATAATTCCAACATTTTTCTCCTGGCTGCTAAAGAGATTACTGGCCCGGGCTTCCCTGGTGGCGCAGTGGTTGAGAGTCCGCCTGCCGATGCAGGGGACACGGGTTCGTGCCCCGGTCCGGGAAGATCCCACATGCCGCGGAGCGGCTGGGCCCGTGAGCCATGGCCGCTCAGCCTGCGCGTCTGGAGCCTGTGCTCCGCAACGGGAGAGGCCACAACAGTGAGAGGCCCGCGTACCGCCAAAAAA